>NC_135450.1:0-667500 GCF_051991255.1 Vanacampus margaritifer
GATGATTCCAGCATTAATTTCATTGTGCTTATGCTCATTTTTAAGATTTTGACATTTTCACCTAAAGTGCACAATCAGGCTGAAAACGCATTTAAAGCAATAAAAAGTTCATTTTGGCTCTCACACCTAAACTAAACGTTGTAGACTCAAAATCTTTGCTGTATTTAGTGTATTCTAGCATCCTGAAGATGATTCCAGCATTAATTTCATTGTGCTTATGCTCATTTTGAAGATTTTGACATTTTCACCTTAAGTGTACAATCAGGGGCTGAAAATGCGTTTAAAGCAATAAAAAGTTCATTTTGGCTCTCACACCTAAACTAAACGTTGTAGACTCAAAATTTTTGCTGTATTTAGTGTATTCTAGCATCCTGAAGATGATTCCAGCATTAATTTCATTGTGCTTATGCTCATTTTTAAGATTTTGACATTTTCACCTAAAGTGCACAATCAGGCTGAAAACGCATTTAAAGCAATAAAAAGTTCATTTTGGCTCTCACACCTAAACTAAACGTTGTAGACTCAAAATTTTTGCTGTATTCAGTGTATTCTAGCATCCTGAAGATGATTCCAGCATTAATTTCATTGTGCTTATGCTCATTTTTAAGATTTTGACATTTTCACCTAAAGTGCACAATCAGGGGCTGAAAACGCGTTTAAAGCAATAAAAAATTCATTTTGGCTCTCACACCTAAACTAAACGTTGTAGACTCAAAATTTTTGCTGTATTCAGTGTATTCTAGCATCCTGAAGATGATTCCAGCATTAATTTCATTGTGCTTATGCTCATTTTTAAGATTTTGACATTTTCACCTAAAGTGCACAATCAGGGGCTGAAAACGCGTTTAAAGCAATAAAAAGTTCATTTTGGCTCTCACACCTAAACTAAACGTTGTAGACTCAAAATTTTTGCTGTATTTAGTGTATTCTAGCATCCTGAAGATGATTCCAGCATTAATTTCATTGTGCTTATGCTCATTTTGAAGATTTTGACATTTTCACCTTAAGTGTACAATCAGGGGCTGAAAACGCGTTTAAAGCAATAAAAAGTTCATTTTGGCTCTCACACCTAAACTAAACGTTGTAGACTCAAAATTTTTGCTGTATTTAGTGTATTTTAGCATCCTGAAGATGATTCCAGCATTAATTTCATTGTGCTTATGCTCATTTTTAAGATTTTGACATTTTCACCTTAAGTGTACAATCAGGGGCTGAAAACGCGTTTAAAGCAATAAAAAGTTCATTTTGGCTCTCACACCTAAACTAAACGTTGTAGACTCAAAAATTTTGCTGTATTTAGTGTATTCTAGCATCCTGAAGATGATTCCAGCAAAAATTTCATCGTGCTTATGCTCATTTTGAAGATTTTGACATTTTAACCTAAAGTGCACAATCAGGCTGAAAACGCATTTAAAGCAATAAAAAGTTCATTTTGGCTCACACACCTAAAATAAACGTTGTAGACTCAAATTTTTTGCTGTATTCAGTGTATTCTAGCATCCTGAAGATGATTCCAGCATTAATTTCATTGTGCTTATGCTCATTTTGAAGATTTTGACATTTTCACCTTAAGTGTACAATAAGGGGCTGAAAACGCGTTTAAAGCAATAAAAAGTTCATTTTGGCTCTCACACCTAAACTAAACGTTGTAGACTCAAAATTTTTGCTGTATTTAGTGTATTCTAGCATCCTGAAGATGATTTCAGCATTAATTTCATTGTGCTTATGCTCATTTTTAAGATTTTGACATTTTCACCTAAAGTGCACAATCAGGCTGAAAACGCATTTAAAGCAATAAAAAGTTCATTTTGGCTCTCACACCTAAACTAAACGTTGTAGACTCAAAATTTTTGCTGTATTTAGTGTATTCTAGCATCCTGAAGATGATTCCAGCATTAATTTCATTGTGCTTATGCTCATTTTGAAGATTTTGACATTTTCACCTTAAGTGTACAATCAGGGGCTGAAAACGCGTTTAAAGCAATAAAAAGTTCATTTTGGCTCTCACACCTAAACTAAACGTTGTAGACTCAAAATTTTTGCTGTATTTAGTGTATTCTAGCATCCTGAAGATGATTCCAGCATTAATTTCATTGTGCTTATGCTCATTTTTAAGATTTTGACATTTTCACCTAAAGTGCACAATCAGGCTGAAAACGCATTTAAAGCAATAAAAAGTTCATTTTGGCTCTCACACCTAAACTAAACGTTGTAGACTCAAAATTTTTGCTGTATTTAGTGTATTCTAGCATCCTGAAGATGATTCCAGCATTAATTTCATTGTGCTTATGCTCATTTTGAAGATTTTGACATTTTCACCTTAAGTGTACAATCAGGGGCTGAAAACGCGTTTAAAGCAATAAAAAGTTCATTTTGGCTCTCACACCTAAACTAAACGTTGTAGACTCAAAATTTTTGCTGTATTTAGTGTATTCTAGCATCCTGAAGATGATTCCAGCATTAATTTCATTGTGCTTATGCTCATTTTGAAGATTTTGACATTTTCACCTTAAGTGTACAATCAGGGGCTGAAAACGCGTTTAAAGCAATAAAAAGTTCATTTTGGCTCTCACACCTAAACTAAACGTTGTAGACTCAAAATTTTTGCTGTATTTAGTGTATTCTAGCATCCTGAAGATGATTCCAGCATTAATTTCATTGTGCTTATGCTCATTTTGAAGATTTTGACATTTTCACCTTAAGTGTACAATCAGGGGCTGAAAACGCGTTTAAAGCAATAAAAAGTTCATTTTGGCTCTCACACCTAATCTAAACGTTGTAGACTCAAAATTTTTGCTGTATTTAGTGTATTCTAGCATCCTGAAGATGATTCCAGCATTAATTTCATTGTGCTTATGCTCATTTTTAAGATTTTGACATTTTCACCTAAAGTGCACAATCAGGCTGAAAACGCATTTAAAGCAATAAAAAGTTCATTTTGGCTCTCACACCTAATCTAAACGTTGTAGACTCAAAATTTTTGCTGTATTTAGTGTATTCTAGCATCCTGAAGATGATTCCAGCATTAATTTCATTGTGCTTATGCTCATTTTTAAGATTTTGACATTTTCACCTAAAGTGCACAATCAGGCTGAAAACGCATTTAAAGCAATAAAAAGTTCATTTTGGCTCTCACACCTAAACTAAACGTTGTAGACTCAAAATTTTTGCTGTATTTAGTGTATTTTAGCATCCTGAAGATGATTCCAGCATTAATTTCATTGTGCTTATGCTCATTTTTAAGATTTTGACATTTTCACCTTAAGTGTACAATCAGGGGCTGAAAACGCGTTTAAAGCAATAAAAAGTTCATTTTGGCTCTCACACCTAAACTAAACGTTGTAGACTCAAATTTTTTGCTGTATTTAGTGTATTCTAGCATCCTGAAGATGATTCCAGCATTAATTTCATCGTGCTTATGCTCATTTTGAAGATTTTGACATTTTAACCTAAAGTGCACAATCAGGCTGAAAACGCATTTAAAGCAATAAAAAGTTCATTTTGGCTCACACACCTAAAATAAACGTTGTAGACTCAAAATTTTTGCTGTATTCAGTGTATTCTAGCATCCTGAAGATGATTCCAGCATTAATTTCATTGTGCTTATGCTCATTTTGAAGATTTTGACATTTTCACCTTAAGTGTACAATCAGGGGATGAAAACGCGTTTAAAGCAATAAAAAGTTCATTTTGGCTCTCACACCTAATCTAAACGTTGTAGACTCAAAATTTTTGCTGTATTCAGTGTATTCTAGCATCCTGAAGATGATTCCAGCATTAATTTCATTGTGCTTATGCTCATTTTGAAGATTTTGACATTTTCACCTTAAGTGTACAATCAGGGGCTGAAAACGCGTTTAAAGCAATAAAAAGTTCATTTTGGCTCTCACACCTAATCTAAACGTTGTAGACTCAAAATTTTTGCTGTATTTAGTGTATTCTAGCATCCTGAAGATGATTCCAGCATTAATTTCATTGTGCTTATGCTCATTTTTAAGATTTTGACATTTTCACCTAAAGTGCACAATCAGGCTGAAAACGCATTTAAAGCAATAAAAAGTTCATTTTGGCTCTCACACCTAATCTAAACGTTGTAGACTCAAAATTTTTGCTGTATTTAGTGTATTCTAGCATCCTGAAGATGATTCCAGCATTAATTTCATTGTGCTTATGCTCATTTTTAAGATTTTGACATTTTCACCTAAAGTGCACAATCAGGCTGAAAACGCATTTAAAGCAATAAAAAGTTCATTTTGGCTCTCACACCTAAACTAAACGTTGTAGACTCAAAATTTTTGCTGTATTTAGTGTATTCTAGCATCCTGAAGATGATTCCAGCATTAATTTCATTGTGCTTATGCTCATTTTGAAGATTTTGACATTTTCACCTTAAGTGTACAATCAGGGGCTGAAAACGCGTTTAAAGCAATAAAAAGTTCATTTTGGCTCTCACACCTAAACTAAACGTTGTAGACTCAAAATTTTTGCTGTATTTAGTGTATTCTAGCATCCTGAAGATGATTCCAGCATTAATTTCATTGTGCTTATGCTCATTTTTAAGATTTTGACATTTTCACCTAAAGTGCACAATCAGGCTGAAAACGCATTTAAAGCAATAAAAAGTTCATTTTGGCTCACACACCTAAAATAAACGTTGTAGACTCAAATTTTTTGCTGTATTCAGTGTATTCTAGCATCCTGAAGATGATTCCAGCATTAATTTCATTGTGCTTATGCTCATTTTGAAGATTTTGACATTTTCACCTTAAGTGTACAATCAGGGGCTGAAAACGCGTTTAAAGCAATAAAAAGTTCATTTTGGCTCTCACACCTAAACTAAACGTTGTAGACTCAAAATTTTTGCTGTATTTAGTGTATTCTAGCATCCTGAAGATGATTCCAGCATTAATTTCATTGTGCTTATGCTCATTTTTAAGATTTTGACATTTTCACCTAAAGTGCACAATCAGGCTGAAAACGCATTTAAAGCAATAAAAAGTTCATTTTGGCTCTCACACCTAAACTAAACGTTGTAGACTCAAAATTTTTGCTGTATTTAGTGTATTCTAGCATCCTGAAGATGATTCCAGCATTAATTTCATTGTGCTTATGCTCATTTTGAAGATTTTGACATTTTCACCTTAAGTGTACAATCAGGGGCTGAAAACGCGTTTAAAGCAATAAAAAGTTCATTTTGGCTCTCACACCTAAACTAAACGTTGTAGACTCAAAATTTTTGCTGTATTTAGTGTATTCTAGCATCCTGAAGATGATTCCAGCATTAATTTCATTGTGCTTATGCTCATTTTTAAGATTTTGACATTTTCACCTAAAGTGCACAATCAGGCTGAAAACGCATTTAAAGCAATAAAAAGTTCATTTTGGCTCTCACACCTAAACTAAACGTTGTAGACTCAAAATTTTTGCTGTATTTAGTGTATTTTAGCATCCTGAAGATGATTCCAGCATTAATTTCATTGTGCTTATGCTCATTTTTAAGATTTTGACATTTTCACCTTAAGTGTACAATCAGGGGCTGAAAACGCGTTTAAAGCAATAAAAAGTTTATTTTGGCTCTCACACCTAAACTAAACGTTGTAGACTCAAAATTTTTGCTGTATTCAGTGTATTCTAGCATCCTGAAGATGATTCCAGCATTAATTTCATTGTGCTTATGCTCATTTTTAAGATTTTGACATTTTCACCTAAAGTGCACAATCAGGGGCTGAAAACGCGTTTAAAGCAATAAAAAGTTCATTTTGGCTCTCACACCTAAACTAAAGGTTGTAGACTCAAAATTTTTGCTGTATTTAGTGTATTCTAGCATCCTGAAGATGATTCTAGCATTAATTTCATTGTGCTTATGCTCATTTTTAAGATTTTGATATTTTCACCTAAAGTGCACAATCAGGCTGAAAACGCATTTAAAGCAATAAAAAGTTAATTTTGGCTCTCACACCTAAAATAAACGTTGTAGACTCAAAATTTTTGCTGTTTTTAGTGTATTCTAGCATCCTGAAGATGATTCCAGCATTAATTTCATTGTGCTTATGCTCATTTTGAAGATTTTGACATTTTCAACTTAAGTGTACAATCAGGGGCTGAAAACGCGTTTAAAGCAATAAAAAGTTCATTTTGGCTCACACACCTAAAATAAACGTTGTAGACTCAAAATTTTTGCTGTATTTAGTGTATTTTAGCATCCTGAAGATGATTCCAGCATTAATTTCATTGTGCTTATGCTCATTTTTAAGATTTTGACATTTTCACCTTAAGTGTACAATCAGGGGCTGAAAACGCGTTTAAAGCAATAAAAAGTTCATTTTGGCTCTCACACCTAAACTAAACGTTGTAGACTCAAAATTTTTGCTGTATTTAGTGTATTCTAGCATCCTGAAGATGATTCCAGCATTAATATCATTGTGCTTATGCTCATTTTGAAGATTTTGACATTTTCACCTTAAGTGTACAATCAGGGGCTGAAAACGCGTTTAAAGCAATAAAAAGTTCATTTTGGCTCTCACACCTAAACTAAACGTTGTAGACTCAAAATTTTTGCTGTATTTAGTGTATTCTAGCATCCTGAAGATGATTCCAGCATTAATTTCATTGTGCTTATGCTAATTTTGAAGATTTTGACATTTTCACCTAAAGTGTACAATCAGGGGCTGAAAACGCGTTTAAAGCAATAAAAAGTTCATTTTGGCTCTCACACCTAAACTAAACGTTGTAGACTCAAAATTTTTGCTGTATTTAGTGTATTCTAGCATCCTGAAGATGATTCCAGCATTAATTACATTGTGCTTATGCTCATTTTTAAGATTTTGACATTTTCACCTAAAGTGCACAATCAGGCTGAAAACGCATTTAAAGCAATAAAAAGTTCATTTTGGCTCTCACACCTAATCTAAACGTTGTAGACTCAAAATTTTTGCTGTATTTAGTGTATTCTAGCATCCTGAAGATGATTCCAGCATTAATTTCATTGTGCTTATGCTCATTTTTAAGATTTTGACATTTTCACCTAAAGTGCACAATCAGGCTGAAAACGCATTTAAAGCAATAAAAAGTTCATTTTGGCTCTCACACCTAAACTAAACGTTGTAGACTCAAAATTTTTGCTGTATTTAGTGTATTTTAGCATCCTGAAGATGATTCCAGCATTAATTTCATTGTGCTTATGCTCATTTTTAAGATTTTGACATTTTCACCTTAAGTGTACAATCAGGGGCTGAAAACGCGTTTAAAGCAATAAAAAGTTCATTTTGGCTCTCACACCTAAACTAAACGTTGTAGACTCAACATTTTTGCTGTATTTAGTGTATTCTAGCATCCTGAAGATGATTCCAGCATTAATTTCATTGTGCTTATGCTCATTTTTAAGATTTTGACATTTTCACCTAAAGTGCACAATCAGGCTGAAAACGCATTTAAAGCAATAAAAAGTTCATTTTGGCTCACACACCTAAAATAAACGTTGTAGACTCAAATTTTTTGCTGTATTCAGTGTATTCTAGCATCCTGAAGATGATTCCAGCATTAATTTCATTGTGCTTATGCTCATTTTGAAGATTTTGACATTTTCACCTTAAGTGTACAATCAGGGGCTGAAAACGCGTTTAAAGCAATAAAAAGTTCATTTTGGCTCTCACACCTAAACTAAACGTTGTAGACTCAAAATTTTTGCTGTATTTAGTGTATTCTAGCATCCTGAAGATGATTCCAGCATTAATTTCATTGTGCTTATGCTCATTTTTAAGATTTTGACATTTTCACCTAAAGTGCACAATCAGGCTGAAAACGCATTTAAAGCAATAAAAAGTTCATTTTGGCTCTCACACCTAAACTAAACGTTGTAGACTCAAAATTTTTGCTGTATTTAGTGTATTCTAGCATCCTGAAGATGATTCCAGCATTAATTTCATTGTGCTTATGCTCATTTTGAAGATTTTGACATTTTCACCTTAAGTGTACAATCAGGGGCTGAAAACGCGTTTAAAGCAATAAAAAGTTCATTTTGGCTCTCACACCTAAACTAAACGTTGTAGACTCAAAATTTTTGCTGTATTTAGTGTATTCTAGCATCCTGAAGATGATTCCAGCATTAATTTCATTGTGCTTATGCTCATTTTTAAGATTTTGACATTTTCACCTAAAGTGCACAATCAGGCTGAAAACGCATTTAAAGCAATAAAAAGTTCATTTTGGCTCTCACACCTAAACTAAACGTTGTAGACTCAAAATTTTTGCTGTATTTAGTGTATTTTAGCATCCTGAAGATGATTCCAGCATTAATTTCATTGTGCTTATGCTCATTTTTAAGATTTTGACATTTTCACCTTAAGTGTACAATCAGGGGCTGAAAACGCGTTTAAAGCAATAAAAAGTTTATTTTGGCTCTCACACCTAAACTAAACGTTGTAGACTCAAAATTTTTGCTGTATTCAGTGTATTCTAGCATCCTGAAGATGATTCCAGCATTAATTTCATTGTGCTTATGCTCATTTTTAAGATTTTGACATTTTCACCTAAAGTGCACAATCAGGGGCTGAAAACGCGTTTAAAGCAATAAAAAGTTCATTTTGGCTCTCACACCTAAACTAAAGGTTGTAGACTCAAAATTTTTGCTGTATTTAGTGTATTCTAGCATCCTGAAGATGATTCCAGCAAAAATTTCATCGTGCTTATGCTCATTTTGAAGATTTTGACATTTTAACCTAAAGTGCACAATCAGGCTGAAAACGCATTTAAAGCAATAAAAAGTTCATTTTGGCTCACACACCTAAAATAAACGTTGTAGACTCAAAATTTTTGCTGTATTCAGTGTATTCTAGCATCCTGAAGATGATTCCAGCATTAATTTCATTGTGCTTATGCTCATTTTGAAGATTTTGACATTTTCACCTTAAGTGTACAATAAGGGGCTGAAAACGCGTTTAAAGCAATAAAAAGTTCATTTTGGCTCTCACACCTAAACTAAACGTTGTAGACTCAAAATTTTTGCTGTATTTAGTGTATTCTAGCATCCTGAAGATGATTCCAGCATTAATTTCATTGTGCTTATGCTCATTTTTAAGATTTTGACATTTTCACCTAAAGTGCACAATCAGGCTGAAAACGCATTTAAAGCAATAAAAAGTTCATTTTGGCTCTCACACCTAAACTAAACGTTGTAGACTCAAAATTTTTGCTGTATTTAGTGTATTCTAGCATCCTGAAGATGATTCCAGCATTAATTTCATTGTGCTTATGCTCATTTTGAAGATTTTGACATTTTCACCTTAAGTGTACAATCAGGGGCTGAAAACGCGTTTAAAGCAATAAAAAGTTCATTTTGGCTCTCACACCTAAACTAAACGTTGTAGACTCAAAATTTTTGCTGTATTTAGTGTATTCTAGCATCCTGAAGATGATTCCAGCATTAATTTCATTGTGCTTATGCTCATTTTTAAGATTTTGACATTTTCACCTAAAGTGCACAATCAGGGGCTGAAAACGCGTTTAAAGCAATAAAAAGTTCATTTTGGCTCTCACACCTAAACTAAACGTTGTAGACTCAAAATTTTTGCTGTATTTAGTGTATTCTAGCATCCTGAAGATGATTCCAGCATTAATTTCATTGTGCTTATGCTCATTTTGAAGATTTTGACATTTTCACCTTAAGTGTACAATCAGGGGCTGAAAACGCGTTTAAAGCAATAAAAAGTTCATTTTGGCTCTCACACCTAATCTAAACGTTGTAGACTCAAAATTTTTGCTGTATTTAGTGTATTCTAGCATCCTGAAGATGATTCCAGCATTAATTTCATTGTGCTTATGCTCATTTTTAAGATTTTGACATTTTCACCTAAAGTGCACAATCAGGCTGAAAACGCATTTAAAGCAATAAAAAGTTCATTTTGGCTCTCACACCTAATCTAAACGTTGTAGACTCAAAATTTTTGCTGTATTTAGTGTATTCTAGCATCCTGAAGATGATTCCAGCATTAATTTCATTGTGCTTATGCTCATTTTTAAGATTTTGACATTTTCACCTAAAGTGCACAATCAGGCTGAAAACGCATTTAAAGCAATAAAAAGTTCATTTTGGCTCTCACACCTAAACTAAACGTTGTAGACTCAAAATTTTTGCTGTATTTAGTGTATTTTAGCATCCTGAAGATGATTCCAGCATTAATTTCATTGTGCTTATGCTCATTTTTAAGATTTTGACATTTTCACCTTAAGTGTACAATCAGGGGCTGAAAACGCGTTTAAAGCAATAAAAAGTTCATTTTGGCTCTCACACCTAAACTAAACGTTGTAGACTCAAAATTTTTGCTGTATTTAGTGTATTCTAGCATCCTGAAGATGATTCCAGCATTAATTTCATCGTGCTTATGCTCATTTTGAAGATTTTGACATTTTAACCTAAAGTGCACAATCAGGCTGAAAACGCATTTAAAGCAATAAAAAGTTCATTTTGGCTCACACACCTAAAATAAACGTTGTAGACTCAAAATTTTTGCTGTATTCAGTGTATTCTAGCATCCTGAAGATGATTCCAGCATTAATTTCATTGTGCTTATGCTCATTTTGAAGATTTTGACATTTTCACCTTAAGTGTACAATCAGGGGCTGAAAACGCGTTTAAAGCAATAAAAAGTTCATTTTGGCTCTCACACCTAATCTAAACGTTGTAGACTCAAAATTTTTGCTGTATTTAGTGTATTCTAGCATCCTGAAGATGATTCCAGCATTAATTTCATTGTGCTTATGCTCATTTTTAAGATTTTGACATTTTCACCTAAAGTGCACAATCAGGCTGAAAACGCATTTAAAGCAATAAAAAGTTCATTTTGGCTCTCACACCTAAACTAAACGTTGTAGACTCAAAATTTTTGCTGTATTTAGTGTATTTTAGCATCCTGAAGATGATTCCAGCATTAATTTCATTGTGCTTATTCTAATTTTTAAGATTTTGACATTTTCACCTTAAGTGTACAATCAGGGGCTGAAAACGCGTTTAAAGCAATAAAAAGTTCATTTTGGCTCTCACACCTAAACTAAACGTTGTAGACTCAAAATTTTTGCTGTATTTAGTGTATTCTAGCATCCTGAAGATGATTCCAGCATTAATTTCATCGTGCTTATGCTCATTTTGAAGATTTTGACATTTTAACCTAAATTGCACAATCAGGCTGAAAACGCATTTAAAGCAATAAAAAGTTCATTTTGGCTCACACACCTAAAATAAACGTTGTAGACTCAAAATTTTTGCTGTATTCAGTGTATTCTAGCATCCTGAAGATGATTCCAGCATTAATTTCATTGTGCTTATGCTCATTTTGAAGATTTTGACATTTTCACCTAAAGTGTACAATCAGGGGCTGAAAACGCGTTTAAAGCAATAAAAAGTTCATTTTGGCTCTCACACCTAAACTAAACGTTGTAGACTCAAAATTTTTGCTGTATTTAGTGTATTCTAGCATCCTGAAGATGATTCCAGCATTAATTTCATTGTGCTTATGCTCATTTTTAAGATTTTGACATTTTCACCTAAAGTGCACAATCAGGCTGAAAACGCATTTAAAGCAATAAAAAGTTCATTTTGGCTCTCACACCTAAACTAAACGTTGTAGACTCAAAATCTTTGCTGTATTTAGTGTATTCTAGCATCCTGAAGATGATTCCAGCATTAATTTCATTGTGCTTATGCTCATTTTGAAGATTTTGACATTTTCACCTTAAGTGTACAATCAGGGGCTGAAAACGCGTTTAAAGCAATAAAAAGTTCATTTTGGCTCTCACACCTAAACTAAACGTTGTAGACTCAAAATTTTTGCTGTATTTAGTGTATTCTAGCATCCTGAAGATGATTCCAGCATTAATTTCATTGTGCTTATGCTCATTTTTAAGATTTTGACATTTTCACCTAAAGTGCACAATCAGGCTGAAAACGCATTTAAAGCAATAAAAAGTTCATTTTGGCTCTCACACCTAAACTAAACGTTGTAGACTCAAAATTTTTGCTGTATTCAGTGTATTCTAGCATCCTGAAGATGATTCCAGCATTAATTTCATTGTGCTTATGCTCATTTTTAAGATTTTGACATTTTCACCTAAAGTGCACAATCAGGGGCTGAAAACGCGTTTAAAGCAATAAAAAGTTCATTTTGGCTCTCACACCTAAACTAAACGTTGTAGACTCAAAATTTTTGCTGTATTCAGTGTATTCTAGCATCCTGAAGATGATTCCAGCATTAATTTCATTGTGCTTATGCTCATTTTTAAGATTTTGACATTTTCACCTAAAGTGCACAATCAGGGGCTGAAAACGCGTTTAAAGCAATAAAAAGTTCATTTTGGCTCTCACACCTAAACTAAACGTTGTAGACTCAAAATTTTTGCTGTATTTAGTGTATTCTAGCATCCTGAAGATGATTCCAGCATTAATTTCATTGTGCTTATGCTCATTTTGAAGATTTTGACATTTTCACCTTAAGTGTACAATCAGGGGCTGAAAACGCGTTTAAAGCAATAAAAAGTTCATTTTGGCTCTCACACCTAAACTAAACGTTGTAGACTCAAAATTTTTGCTGTATTTAGTGTATTTTAGCATCCTGAAGATGATTCCAGCATTAATTTCATTGTGCTTATGCTCATTTTTAAGATTTTGACATTTTCACCTTAAGTGTACAATCAGGGGCTGAAAACGCGTTTAAAGCAATAAAAAGTTCATTTTGGCTCTCACACCTAAACTAAACGTTGTAGACTCAAAAATTTTGCTGTATTTAGTGTATTCTAGCATCCTGAAGATGATTCCAGCAAAAATTTTATCGTGCTTATGCTCATTTTGAAGATTTTGACATTTTAACCTAAAGTGCACAATCAGGCTGAAAACGCATTTAAAGCAATAAAAAGTTCATTTTGGCTCACACACCTAAAATAAACGTTGTAGACTCAAAATTTTTGCTGTATTCAGTGTATTCTAGCATCCTGAAGATGATTCCAGCATTAATTTCATTGTGCTTATGCTCATTTTGAAGATTTTGACATTTTCACCTTAAGTGTACAATAAGGGGCTGAAAACGCGTTTAAAGCAATAAAAAGTTCATTTTGGCTCTCACACCTAAACTAAACGTTGTAGACTCAAAATTTTTGCTGTATTTAGTGTATTCTAGCATCCTGAAGATGATTTCAGCATTAATTTCATTGTGCTTATGCTCATTTTTAAGATTTTGACATTTTCACCTAAAGTGCACAATCAGGCTGAAAACGCATTTAAAGCAATAAAAAGTTCATTTTGGCTCTCACACCTAAACTAAACGTTGTAGACTCAAAATTTTTGCTGTATTTAGTGTATTCTAGCATCCTGAAGATGATTCCAGCATTAATTTCATTGTGCTTATGCTCATTTTGAAGATTTTGACATTTTCACCTTAAGTGTACAATCAGGGGCTGAAAACGCGTTTAAAGCAATAAAAAGTTCATTTTGGCTCTCACACCTAAACTAAACGTTGTAGACTCAAAATTTTTGCTGTATTTAGTGTATTCTAGCATCCTGAAGATGATTCCAGCATTAATTTCATTGTGCTTATGCTCATTTTTAAGATTTTGACATTTTCACCTAAAGTGCACAATCAGGCTGAAAACGCATTTAAAGCAATAAAAAGTTCATTTTGGCTCTCACACCTAAACTAAACGTTGTAGACTCAAAATTTTTGCTGTATTTAGTGTATTCTAGCATCCTGAAGATGATTCCAGCATTAATTTCATTGTGCTTATGCTCATTTTGAAGATTTTGACATTTTCACCTTAAGTGTACAATCAGGGGCTGAAAACGCGTTTAAAGCAATAAAAAGTTCATTTTGGCTCTCACACCTAAACTAAACGTTGTAGACTCAAAATTTTTGCTGTATTTAGTGTATTCTAGCATCCTGAAGATGATTCCAGCATTAATTTCATTGTGCTTATGCTCATTTTGAAGATTTTGACATTTTCACCTTAAGTGTACAATCAGGGGCTGAAAACGCGTTTAAAGCAATAAAAAGTTCATTTTGGCTCTCACACCTAAACTAAACGTTGTAGACTCAAAATTTTTGCTGTATTTAGTGTATTCTAGCATCCTGAAGATGATTCCAGCATTAATTTCATTGTGCTTATGCTCATTTTGAAGATTTTGACATTTTCACCTTAAGTGTACAATCAGGGGCTGAAAACGCGTTTAAAGCAATAAAAAGTTCATTTTGGCTCTCACACCTAATCTAAACGTTGTAGACTCAAAATTTTTGCTGTATTTAGTGTATTCTAGCATCCTGAAGATGATTCCAGCATTAATTTCATTGTGCTTATGCTCATTTTTAAGATTTTGACATTTTCACCTAAAGTGCACAATCAGGCTGAAAACGCATTTAAAGCAATAAAAAGTTCATTTTGGCTCTCACACCTAATCTAAACGTTGTAGACTCAAAATTTTTGCTGTATTTAGTGTATTCTAGCATCCTGAAGATGATTCCAGCATTAATTTCATTGTGCTTATGCTCATTTTTAAGATTTTGACATTTTCACCTAAAGTGCACAATCAGGCTGAAAACGCATTTAAAGCAATAAAAAGTTCATTTTGGCTCTCACACCTAAACTAAACGTTGTAGACTCAAAATTTTTGCTGTATTTAGTGTATTTTAGCATCCTGAAGATGATTCCAGCATTAATTTCATTGTGCTTATGCTCATTTTTAAGATTTTGACATTTTCACCTTAAGTGTACAATCAGGGGCTGAAAACGCGTTTAAAGCAATAAAAAGTTCATTTTGGCTCTCACACCTAAACTAAACGTTGTAGACTCAAAATTTTTGCTGTATTTAGTGTATTCTAGCATCCTGAAGATGATTCCAGCATTAATTTCATCGTGCTTATGCTCATTTTGAAGATTTTGACATTTTAACCTAAAGTGCACAATCAGGCTGAAAACGCATTTAAAGCAATAAAAAGTTCATTTTGGCTCACACACCTAAAATAAACGTTGTAGACTCAAAATTTTTGCTGTATTCAGTGTATTCTAGCATCCTGAAGATGATTCCAGCATTAATTTCATTGTGCTTATGCTCATTTTGAAGATTTTGACATTTTCACCTTAAGTGTACAATCAGGGGATGAAAACGCGTTTAAAGCAATAAAAAGTTCATTTTGGCTCTCACACCTAATCTAAACGTTGTAGACTCAAAATTTTTGCTGTATTCAGTGTATTCTAGCATCCTGAAGATGATTCCAGCATTAATTTCATTGTGCTTATGCTCATTTTGAAGATTTTGACATTTTCACCTTAAGTGTACAATCAGGGGCTGAAAACGCGTTTAAAGCAATAAAAAGTTCATTTTGGCTCTCACACCTAATCTAAACGTTGTAGACTCAAAATTTTTGCTGTATTTAGTGTATTCTAGCATCCTGAAGATGATTCCAGCATTAATTTCATTGTGCTTATGCTCATTTTTAAGATTTTGACATTTTCACCTAAAGTGCACAATCAGGCTGAAAACGCATTTAAAGCAATAAAAAGTTCATTTTGGCTCTCACACCTAATCTAAACGTTGTAGACTCAAAATTTTTGCTGTATTTAGTGTATTCTAGCATCCTGAAGATGATTCCAGCATTAATTTCATTGTGCTTATGCTCATTTTTAAGATTTTGACATTTTCACCTAAAGTGCACAATCAGGCTGAAAACGCATTTAAAGCAATAAAAAGTTCATTTTGGCTCTCACACCTAAACTAAACGTTGTAGACTCAAAATTTTTGCTGTATTTAGTGTATTCTAGCATCCTGAAGATGATTCCAGCATTAATTTCATTGTGCTTATGCTCATTTTGAAGATTTTGACATTTTCACCTTAAGTGTACAATCAGGGGCTGAAAACGCGTTTAAAGCAATAAAAAGTTCATTTTGGCTCTCACACCTAAACTAAACGTTGTAGACTCAAAATTTTTGCTGTATTTAGTGTATTCTAGCATCCTGAAGATGATTCCAGCATTAATTTCATTGTGCTTATGCTCATTTTTAAGATTTTGACATTTTCACCTAAAGTGCACAATCAGGCTGAAAACGCATTTAAAGCAATAAAAAGTTCATTTTGGCTCACACACCTAAAATAAACGTTGTAGACTCAAATTTTTTGCTGTATTCAGTGTATTCTAGCATCCTGAAGATGATTCCAGCATTAATTTCATTGTGCTTATGCTCATTTTGAAGATTTTGACATTTTCACCTTAAGTGTACAATCAGGGGCTGAAAACGCGTTTAAAGCAATAAAAAGTTCATTTTGGCTCTCACACCTAAACTAAACGTTGTAGACTCAAAATTTTTGCTGTATTTAGTGTATTCTAGCATCCTGAAGATGATTCCAGCATTAATTTCATTGTGCTTATGCTCATTTTTAAGATTTTGACATTTTCACCTAAAGTGCACAATCAGGCTGAAAACGCATTTAAAGCAATAAAAAGTTCATTTTGGCTCTCACACCTAAACTAAACGTTGTAGACTCAAAATTTTTGCTGTATTTAGTGTATTCTAGCATCCTGAAGATGATTCCAGCATTAATTTCATTGTGCTTATGCTCATTTTGAAGATTTTGACATTTTCACCTTAAGTGTACAATCAGGGGCTGAAAACGCGTTTAAAGCAATAAAAAGTTCATTTTGGCTCTCACACCTAAACTAAACGTTGTAGACTCAAAATTTTTGCTGTATTTAGTGTATTCTAGCATCCTGAAGATGATTCCAGCATTAATTTCATTGTGCTTATGCTCATTTTTAAGATTTTGACATTTTCACCTAAAGTGCACAATCAGGCTGAAAACGCATTTAAAGCAATAAAAAGTTCATTTTGGCTCTCACACCTAAACTAAACGTTGTAGACTCAAAATTTTTGCTGTATTTAGTGTATTTTAGCATCCTGAAGATGATTCCAGCATTAATTTCATTGTGCTTATGCTCATTTTTAAGATTTTGACATTTTCACCTTAAGTGTACAATCAGGGGCTGAAAACGCGTTTAAAGCAATAAAAAGTTTATTTTGGCTCTCACACCTAAACTAAACGTTGTAGACTCAAAATTTTTGCTGTATTCAGTGTATTCTAGCATCCTGAAGATGATTCCAGCATTAATTTCATTGTGCTTATGCTCATTTTTAAGATTTTGACATTTTCACCTAAAGTGCACAATCAGGGGCTGAAAACGCGTTTAAAGCAATAAAAAGTTCATTTTGGCTCTCACACCTAAACTAAAGGTTGTAGACTCAAAATTTTTGCTGTATTTAGTGTATTCTAGCATCCTGAAGATGATTCTAGCATTAATTTCATTGTGCTTATGCTCATTTTTAAGATTTTGATATTTTCACCTTAAGTGCACAATCAGGCTGAAAACGCATTTAAAGCAATAAAAAGTTAATTTTGGCTCTCACACCTAAAATAAACGTTGTAGACTCAAAATTTTTGCTGTTTTTAGTGTATTCTAGCATCCTGAAGATGATTCCAGCATTAATTTCATTGTGCTTATGCTCATTTTGAAGATTTTGACATTTTCAACTTAAGTGTACAATCAGGGGCTGAAAACGCGTTTAAAGCAATAAAAAGTTCATTTTGGCTCACACACCTAAAATAAACGTTGTAGACTCAAAATTTTTGCTGTATTTAGTGTATTTTAGCATCCTGAAGATGATTCCAGCATTAATTTCATTGTGCTTATGCTCATTTTTAAGATTTTGACATTTTCACCTTAAGTGTACAATCAGGGGCTGAAAACGCGTTTAAAGCAATAAAAAGTTCATTTTGGCTCTCACACCTAAACTAAACGTTGTAGACTCAAAATTTTTGCTGTATTTAGTGTATTCTAGCATCCTGAAGATGATTCCAGCATTAATATCATTGTGCTTATGCTCATTTTGAAGATTTTGACATTTTCACCTTAAGTGTACAATCAGGGGCTGAAAACGCGTTTAAAGCAATAAAAAGTTCATTTTGGCTCTCACACCTAAACTAAACGTTGTAGACTCAAAATTTTTGCTGTATTTAGTGTATTCTAGCATCCTGAAGATGATTCCAGCATTAATTTCATTGTGCTTATGCTCATTTTTAAGATTTTGACATTTTCACCTAAAGTGCACAATCAGGCTGAAAACGCATTTAAAGCAATAAAAAGTTCATTTTGGCTCACACACCTAAAATAAACGTTGTAGACTCAAATTTTTTGCTGTATTCAGTGTATTCTAGCATCCTGAAGATGATTCCAGCATTAATTTCATTGTGCTTATGCTCATTTTGAAGATTTTGACATTTTCACCTTAAGTGTACAATCAGGGGCTGAAAACGCGTTTAAAGCAATAAAAAGTTCATTTTGGCTCTCACACCTAAACTAAACGTTGTAGACTCAAAATTTTTGCTGTATTTAGTGTATTCTAGCATCCTGAAGATGATTCCAGCATTAATTTCATTGTGCTTATGCTCATTTTTAAGATTTTGACATTTTCACCTAAAGTGCACAATCAGGCTGAAAACGCATTTAAAGCAATAAAAAGTTCATTTTGGCTCTCACACCTAAACTAAACGTTGTAGACTCAAAATTTTTGCTGTATTTAGTGTATTCTAGCATCCTGAAGATGATTCCAGCATTAATTTCATTGTGCTTATGCTCATTTTGAAGATTTTGACATTTTCACCTTAAGTGTACAATCAGGGGCTGAAAACGCGTTTAAAGCAATAAAAAGTTCATTTTGGCTCTCACACCTAAACTAAACGTTGTAGACTCAAAATTTTTGCTGTATTTAGTGTATTCTAGCATCCTGAAGATGATTCCAGCATTAATTTCATTGTGCTTATGCTCATTTTTAAGATTTTGACATTTTCACCTAAAGTGCACAATCAGGCTGAAAACGCATTTAAAGCAATAAAAAGTTCATTTTGGCTCTCACACCTAAACTAAACGTTGTAGACTCAAAATTTTTGCTGTATTTAGTGTATTTTAGCATCCTGAAGATGATTCCAGCATTAATTTCATTGTGCTTATGCTCATTTTTAAGATTTTGACATTTTCACCTTAAGTGTACAATCAGGGGCTGAAAACGCGTTTAAAGCAATAAAAAGTTTATTTTGGCTCTCACACCTAAACTAAACGTTGTAGACTCAAAATTTTTGCTGTATTCAGTGTATTCTAGCATCCTGAAGATGATTCCAGCATTAATTTCATTGTGCTTATGCTCATTTTTAAGATTTTGACATTTTCACCTAAAGTGCACAATCAGGGGCTGAAAACGCGTTTAAAGCAATAAAAAGTTCATTTTGGCTCTCACACCTAAACTAAAGGTTGTAGACTCAAAATTTTTGCTGTATTTAGTGTATTCTAGCATCCTGAAGATGATTCTAGCATTAATTTCATTGTGCTTATGCTCATTTTTAAGATTTTGATATTTTCACCTTAAGTGCACAATCAGGCTGAAAACGCATTTAAAGCAATAAAAAGTTAATTTTGGCTCTCACACCTAAAATAAACGTTGTAGACTCAAAATTTTTGCTGTTTTTAGTGTATTCTAGCATCCTGAAGATGATTCCAGCATTAATTTCATTGTGCTTATGCTCATTTTGAAGATTTTGACATTTTCAACTTAAGTGTACAATCAGGGGCTGAAAACGCGTTTAAAGCAATAAAAAGTTCATTTTGGCTCACACACCTAAAATAAACGTTGTAGACTCAAAATTTTTGCTGTATTTAGTGTATTTTAGCATCCTGAAGATGATTCCAGCATTAATTTCATTGTGCTTATGCTCATTTTTAAGATTTTGACATTTTCACCTTAAGTGTACAATCAGGGACTGAAAACGCGTTTAAAGCAATAAAAAGTTCATTTTGGCTCTCACACCTAAACTAAACGTTGTAGACTCAAAATTTTTGCTGTATTTAGTGTATTCTAGCATCCTGAAGATGATTCCAGCATTAATATCATTGTGCTTATGCTCATTTTGAAGATTTTGACATTTTCACCTTAAGTGTACAATCAGGGGCTGAAAACGCGTTTAAAGCAATAAAAAGTTCATTTTGGCTCTCACACCTAAACTAAACGTTGTAGACTCAAAATTTTTGCTGTATTTAGTGTATTCTAGCATCCTGAAGATGATTCCAGCATTAATTTCATTGTGCTTATGCTAATTTTGAAGATTTTGACATTTTCACCTAAAGTGTACAATCAGGGGCTGAAAACGCGTTTAAAGCAATAAAAAGTTCATTTTGGCTCTCACACCTAAACTAAACGTTGTAGACTCAAAATTTTTGCTGTATTTAGTGTATTCTAGCATCCTGAAGATGATTCCAGCATTAATTACATTGTGCTTATGCTCATTTTTAAGATTTTGACATTTTCACCTAAAGTGCACAATCAGGCTGAAAACGCATTTAAAGCAATAAAAAGTTCATTTTGGCTCTCACACCTAATCTAAACGTTGTAGACTCAAAATTTTTGCTGTATTTAGTGTATTCTAGCATCCTGAAGATGATTCCAGCATTAATTTCATTGTGCTTATGCTCATTTTTAAGATTTTGACATTTTCACCTAAAGTGCACAATCAGGCTGAAAACGCATTTAAAGCAATAAAAAGTTCATTTTGGCTCTCACACCTAAACTAAACGTTGTAGACTCAAAATTTTTGCTGTATTTAGTGTATTTTAGCATCCTGAAGATGATTCCAGCATTAATTTCATTGTGCTTATGCTCATTTTTAAGATTTTGACATTTTCACCTTAAGTGTACAATCAGGGGCTGAAAACGCGTTTAAAGCAATAAAAAGTTCATTTTGGCTCTCACACCTAAACTAAACGTTGTAGACTCAAAATTTTTGCTGTATTTAGTGTATTCTAGCATCCTGAAGATGATTCCAGCATTAATTTCATTGTGCTTATGCTCATTTTTAAGATTTTGACATTTTCACCTAAAGTGCACAATCAGGCTGAAAACGCATTTAAAGCAATAAAAAGTTCATTTTGGCTCACACACCTAAAATAAACGTTGTAGACTCAAATTTTTTGCTGTATTCAGTGTATTCTAGCATCCTGAAGATGATTCCAGCATTAATTTCATTGTGCTTATGCTCATTTTGAAGATTTTGACATTTTCACCTTAAGTGTACAATCAGGGGCTGAAAACGCGTTTAAAGCAATAAAAAGTTCATTTTGGCTCTCACACCTAAACTAAACGTTGTAGACTCAAAATTTTTGCTGTATTTAGTGTATTCTAGCATCCTGAAGATGATTCCAGCATTAATTTCATTGTGCTTATGCTCATTTTTAAGATTTTGACATTTTCACCTAAAGTGCACAATCAGGCTGAAAACGCATTTAAAGCAATAAAAAGTTCATTTTGGCTCTCACACCTAAACTAAACGTTGTAGACTCAAAATTTTTGCTGTATTTAGTGTATTCTAGCATCCTGAAGATGATTCCAGCATTAATTTCATTGTGCTTATGCTCATTTTGAAGATTTTGACATTTTCACCTTAAGTGTACAATCAGGGGCTGAAAACGCGTTTAAAGCAATAAAAAGTTCATTTTGGCTCTCACACCTAAACTAAACGTTGTAGACTCAAAATTTTTGCTGTATTTAGTGTATTCTAGCATCCTGAAGATGATTCCAGCATTAATTTCATTGTGCTTATGCTCATTTTTAAGATTTTGACATTTTCACCTAAAGTGCACAATCAGGCTGAAAACGCATTTAAAGCAATAAAAAGTTCATTTTGGCTCTCACACCTAAACTAAACGTTGTAGACTCAAAATTTTTGCTGTATTTAGTGTATTTTAGCATCCTGAAGATGATTCCAGCATTAATTTCATTGTGCTTATGCTCATTTTTAAGATTTTGACATTTTCACCTTAAGTGTACAATCAGGGGCTGAAAACGCGTTTAAAGCAATAAAAAGTTTATTTTGGCTCTCACACCTAAACTAAACGTTGTAGACTCAAAATTTTTGCTGTATTCAGTGTATTCTAGCATCCTGAAGATGATTCCAGCATTAATTTCATTGTGCTTATGCTCATTTTTAAGATTTTGACATTTTCACCTAAAGTGCACAATCAGGGGCTGAAAACGCGTTTAAAGCAATAAAAAGTTCATTTTGGCTCTCACACCTAAACTAAAGGTTGTAGACTCAAAATTTTTGCTGTATTTAGTGTATTCTAGCATCCTGAAGATGATTCTAGCATTAATTTCATTGTGCTTATGCTCATTTTTAAGATTTTGATATTTTCACCTAAAGTGCACAATCAGGCTGAAAACGCATTTAAAGCAATAAAAAGTTAATTTTGGCTCTCACACCTAAAATAAACGTTGTAGACTCAAAATTTTTGCTGTTTTTAGTGTATTCTAGCATCCTGAAGATGATTCCAGCATTAATTTCATTGTGCTTATGCTCATTTTGAAGATTTTGACATTTTCAACTTAAGTGTACAATCAGGGGCTGAAAACGCGTTTAAAGCAATAAAAAGTTCATTTTGGCTCACACACCTAAAATAAACGTTGTAGACTCAAAATTTTTGCTGTATTTAGTGTATTTTAGCATCCTGAAGATGATTCCAGCATTAATTTCATTGTGCTTATGCTCATTTTTAAGATTTTGACATTTTCACCTTAAGTGTACAATCAGGGGCTGAAAACGCGTTTAAAGCAATAAAAAGTTCATTTTGGCTCTCACACCTAAACTAAACGTTGTAGACTCAAAATTTTTGCTGTATTTAGTGTATTCTAGCATCCTGAAGATGATTCCAGCATTAATATCATTGTGCTTATGCTCATTTTGAAGATTTTGACATTTTCACCTTAAGTGTACAATCAGGGGCTGAAAACGCGTTTAAAGCAATAAAAAGTTCATTTTGGCTCTCACACCTAAACTAAACGTTGTAGACTCAAAATTTTTGCTGTATTTAGTGTATTCTAGCATCCTGAAGATGATTCCAGCATTAATTTCATTGTGCTTATGCTCATTTTTAAGATTTTGACATTTTCACCTAAAGTGCACAATCAGGCTGAAAACGCATTTAAAGCAATAAAAAGTTCATTTTGGCTCTCACACCTAAACTAAACGTTGTAGACTCAAAATTTTTGCTGTATTTAGTGTATTCTAGCATCCTGAAGATGATTCCAGCATTAATTTCATTGTGCTTATGCTCATTTTGAAGATTTTGACATTTTCACCTTAAGTGTACAATCAGGGGCTGAAAACGCGTTTAAAGCAATAAAAAGTTCATTTTGGCTCTCACACCTAAACTAAACGTTGTAGACTCAAAATTTTTGCTGTATTTAGTGTATTCTAGCATCCTGAAGATGATTCCAGCATTAATTTCATTGTGCTTATGCTCATTTTGAAGATTTTGACATTTTCACCTTAAGTGTACAATCAGGGGCTGAAAACGCGTTTAAAGCAATAAAAAGTTCATTTTGGCTCTCACACCTAAACTAAACGTTGTAGACTCAAAATTTTTGCTGTATTTAGTGTATTCTAGCATCCTGAAGATGATTCCAGCATTAATTTCATTGTGCTTATGCTCATTTTGAAGATTTTGACATTTTCACCTTAAGTGTACAATCAGGGGCTGAAAACGCGTTTAAAGCAATAAAAAGTTCATTTTGGCTCTCACACCTAATCTAAACGTTGTAGACTCAAAATTTTTGCTGTATTTAGTGTATTCTAGCATCCTGAAGATGATTCCAGCATTAATTTCATTGTGCTTATGCTCATTTTTAAGATTTTGACATTTTCACCTAAAGTGCACAATCAGGCTGAAAACG
Source organism: Vanacampus margaritifer (assembly GCF_051991255.1). Taxonomy (NCBI): domain Eukaryota; kingdom Metazoa; phylum Chordata; class Actinopteri; order Syngnathiformes; family Syngnathidae; genus Vanacampus; species Vanacampus margaritifer. The sequence goes on from NC_135450.1 coordinate 23,801, forward strand.
CATTTAAAGCAATAAAAAGTTCATTTTGGCTCTCACACCTAATCTAAACGTTGTAGACTCAAAATTTTTGCTGTATTTAGTGTATTCTAGCATCCTGAAGATGATTCCAGCATTAATTTCATTGTGCTTATGCTCATTTTTAAGATTTTGACATTTTCACCTAAAGTGCACAATCAGGCTGAAAACGCATTTAAAGCAATAAAAAGTTCATTTTGGCTCTCACACCTAAACTAAACGTTGTAGACTCAAAATTTTTGCTGTATTTAGTGTATTTTAGCATCCTGAAGATGATTCCAGCATTAATTTCATTGTGCTTATGCTCATTTTTAAGATTTTGACATTTTCACCTTAAGTGTACAATCAGGGGCTGAAAACGCGTTTAAAGCAATAAAAAGTTCATTTTGGCTCTCACACCTAAACTAAACGTTGTAGACTCAAATTTTTTGCTGTATTTAGTGTATTCTAGCATCCTGAAGATGATTCCAGCATTAATTTCATCGTGCTTATGCTCATTTTGAAGATTTTGACATTTTAACCTAAAGTGCACAATCAGGCTGAAAACGCATTTAAAGCAATAAAAAGTTCATTTTGGCTCACACACCTAAAATAAACGTTGTAGACTCAAAATTTTTGCTGTATTCAGTGTATTCTAGCATCCTGAAGATGATTCCAGCATTAATTTCATTGTGCTTATGCTCATTTTGAAGATTTTGACATTTTCACCTTAAGTGTACAATCAGGGGCTGAAAACGCGTTTAAAGCAATAAAAAGTTCATTTTGGCTCTCACACCTAATCTAAACGTTGTAGACTCAAAATTTTTGCTGTATTCAGTGTATTCTAGCATCCTGAAGATGATTCCAGCATTAATTTCATTGTGCTTATGCTCATTTTGAAGATTTTGACATTTTCACCTTAAGTGTACAATCAGGGGCTGAAAACGCGTTTAAAGCAATAAAAAGTTCATTTTGGCTCTCACACCTAATCTAAACGTTGTAGACTCAAAATTTTTGCTGTATTTAGTGTATTCTAGCATCCTGAAGATGATTCCAGCATTAATTTCATTGTGCTTATGCTCATTTTTAAGATTTTGACATTTTCACCTAAAGTGCACAATCAGGCTGAAAACGCATTTAAAGCAATAAAAAGTTCATTTTGGCTCTCACACCTAATCTAAACGTTGTAGACTCAAAATTTTTGCTGTATTTAGTGTATTCTAGCATCCTGAAGATGATTCCAGCATTAATTTCATTGTGCTTATGCTCATTTTTAAGATTTTGACATTTTCACCTAAAGTGCACAATCAGGCTGAAAACGCATTTAAAGCAATAAAAAGTTCATTTTGGCTCTCACACCTAAACTAAACGTTGTAGACTCAAAATTTTTGCTGTATTTAGTGTATTCTAGCATCCTGAAGATGATTCCAGCATTAATTTCATTGTGCTTATGCTCATTTTGAAGATTTTGACATTTTCACCTTAAGTGTACAATCAGGGGCTGAAAACGCGTTTAAAGCAATAAAAAGTTCATTTTGGCTCTCACACCTAAACTAAACGTTGTAGACTCAAAATTTTTGCTGTATTTAGTGTATTCTAGCATCCTGAAGATGATTCCAGCATTAATTTCATTGTGCTTATGCTCATTTTTAAGATTTTGACATTTTCACCTAAAGTGCACAATCAGGCTGAAAACGCATTTAAAGCAATAAAAAGTTCATTTTGGCTCACACACCTAAAATAAACGTTGTAGACTCAAATTTTTTGCTGTATTCAGTGTATTCTAGCATCCTGAAGATGATTCCAGCATTAATTTCATTGTGCTTATGCTCATTTTGAAGATTTTGACATTTTCACCTTAAGTGTACAATCAGGGGCTGAAAACGCGTTTAAAGCAATAAAAAGTTCATTTTGGCTCTCACACCTAAACTAAACGTTGTAGACTCAAAATTTTTGCTGTATTTAGTGTATTCTAGCATCCTGAAGATGATTCCAGCATTAATTTCATTGTGCTTATGCTCATTTTTAAGATTTTGACATTTTCACCTTAAGTGCACAATCAGGCTGAAAACGCATTTAAAGCAATAAAAAGTTCATTTTGGCTCTCACACCTAAACTAAACGTTGTAGACTCAAAATTTTTGCTGTATTTAGTGTATTCTAGCATCCTGAAGATGATTCCAGCATTAATTTCATTGTGCTTATGCTCATTTTGAAAATTTTGACATTTTCACCTTAAGTGTACAATCAGGGGCTGAAAACGCGTTTAAAGCAATAAAAAGTTCATTTTGGCTCTCACACCTAAACTAAACGTTGTAGACTCAAAATTTTTGCTGTATTTAGTGTATTCTAGCATCCTGAAGATGATTCCAGCATTAATTTCATTGTGCTTATGCTCATTTTTAAGATTTTGACATTTTCACCTAAAGTGCACAATCAGGCTGAAAACGCATTTAAAGCAATAAAAAGTTCATTTTGGCTCTCACACCTAAACTAAACGTTGTAGACTCAAAATTTTTGCTGTATTTAGTGTATTTTAGCATCCTGAAGATGATTCCAGCATTAATTTCATTGTGCTTATGCTCATTTTTAAGATTTTGACATTTTCACCTTAAGTGTACAATCAGGGGCTGAAAACGCGTTTAAAGCAATAAAAAGTTTATTTTGGCTCTCACACCTAAACTAAACGTTGTAGACTCAAAATTTTTGCTGTATTCAGTGTATTCTAGCATCCTGAAGATGATTCCAGCATTAATTTCATTGTGCTTATGCTCATTTTTAAGATTTTGACATTTTCACCTAAAGTGCACAATCAGGGGCTGAAAACGCGTTTAAAGCAATAAAAAGTTCATTTTGGCTCTCACACCTAAACTAAAGGTTGTAGACTCAAAATTTTTGCTGTATTTAGTGTATTCTAGCATCCTGAAGATGATTCTAGCATTAATTTCATTGTGCTTATGCTCATTTTTAAGATTTTGATATTTTCACCTAAAGTGCACAATCAGGCTGAAAACGCATTTAAAGCAATAAAAAGTTAATTTTGGCTCTCACACCTAAAATAAACGTTGTAGACTCAAAATTTTTGCTGTTTTTAGTGTATTCTAGCATCCTGAAGATGATTCCAGCATTAATTTCATTGTGCTTATGCTCATTTTGAAGATTTTGACATTTTCAACTTAAGTGTACAATCAGGGGCTGAAAACGCGTTTAAAGCAATAAAAAGTTCATTTTGGCTCACACACCTAAAATAAACGTTGTAGACTCAAAATTTTTGCTGTATTTAGTGTATTTTAGCATCCTGAAGATGATTCCAGCATTAATTTCATTGTGCTTATGCTCATTTTTAAGATTTTGACATTTTCACCTTAAGTGTACAATCAGGGGCTGAAAACGCGTTTAAAGCAATAAAAAGTTCATTTTGGCTCTCACACCTAAACTAAACGTTGTAGACTCAAAATTTTTGCTGTATTTAGTGTATTCTAGCATCCTGAAGATGATTCCAGCATTAATATCATTGTGCTTATGCTCATTTTGAAGATTTTGACATTTTCACCTTAAGTGTACAATCAGGGGCTGAAAACGCGTTTAAAGCAATAAAAAGTTCATTTTGGCTCTCACACCTAAACTAAACGTTGTAGACTCAAAATTTTTGCTGTATTTAGTGTATTCTAGCATCCTGAAGATGATTCCAGCATTAATTTCATTGTGCTTATGCTAATTTTGAAGATTTTGACATTTTCACCTAAAGTGTACAATCAGGGGCTGAAAACGCGTTTAAAGCAATAAAAAGTTCATTTTGGCTCTCACACCTAAACTAAACGTTGTAGACTCAAAATTTTTGCTGTATTTAGTGTATTCTAGCATCCTGAAGATGATTCCAGCATTAATTACATTGTGCTTATGCTCATTTTTAAGATTTTGACATTTTCACCTAAGGTGCACAATCAGGCTGAAAACGCATTTAAAGCAATAAAAAGTTCATTTTGGCTCTCACACCTAATCTAAACGTTGTAGACTCAAAATTTTTGCTGTATTTAGTGTATTCTAGCATCCTGAAGATGATTCCAGCATTAATTTCATTGTGCTTATGCTCATTTTTAAGATTTTGACATTTTCACCTAAAGTGCACAATCAGGCTGAAAACGCATTTAAAGCAATAAAAAGTTCATTTTGGCTCTCACACCTAAACTAAACGTTGTAGACTCAAAATTTTTGCTGTATTTAGTGTATTTTAGCATCCTGAAGATGATTCCAGCATTAATTTCATTGTGCTTATGCTCATTTTTAAGATTTTGACATTTTCACCTTAAGTGTACAATCAGGGGCTGAAAACGCGTTTAAAGCAATAAAAAGTTCATTTTGGCTCTCACACCTAAACTAAACGTTGTAGACTCAAAATTTTTGCTGTATTTAGTGTATTCTAGCATCCTGAAGATGATTCCAGCATTAATTTCATTGTGCTTATGCTCATTTTTAAGATTTTGACATTTTCACCTAAAGTGCACAATCAGGCTGAAAACGCATTTAAAGCAATAAAAAGTTCATTTTGGCTCACACACCTAAAATAAACGTTGTAGACTCAAATTTTTTGCTGTATTCAGTGTATTCTAGCACCCTGAAGATGATTCCAGCATTAATTTCATTGTGCTTATGCTCATTTTGAAGATTTTGACATTTTCACCTTAAGTGTACAATCAGGGGCTGAAAACGCGTTTAAAGCAATAAAAAGTTCATTTTGGCTCTCACACCTAAACTAAACGTTGTAGACTCAAAATTTTTGCTGTATTTAGTGTATTCTAGCATCCTGAAGATGATTCCAGCATTAATTTCATTGTGCTTATGCTCATTTTTAAGATTTTGACATTTTCACCTAAAGTGCACAATCAGGCTGAAAACGCATTTAAAGCAATAAAAAGTTCATTTTGGCTCTCACACCTAAACTAAACGTTGTAGACTCAAAATTTTTGCTGTATTTAGTGTATTCTAGCATCCTGAAGATGATTCCAGCATTAATTTCATTGTGCTTATGCTCATTTTGAAGATTTTGACATTTTCACCTTAAGTGTACAATCAGGGGCTGAAAACGCGTTTAAAGCAATAAAAAGTTCATTTTGGCTCTCACACCTAAACTAAACGTTGTAGACTCAAAATTTTTGCTGTATTTAGTGTATTCTAGCATCCTGAAGATGATTCCAGCATTAATTTCATTGTGCTTATGCTCATTTTTAAGATTTTGACATTTTCACCTAAAGTGCACAATCAGGCTGAAAACGCATTTAAAGCAATAAAAAGTTCATTTTGGCTCTCACACCTAAACTAAACGTTGTAGACTCAAAATTTTTGCTGTATTTAGTGTATTTTAGCATCCTGAAGATGATTCCAGCATTAATTTCATTGTGCTTATGCTCATTTTTAAGATTTTGACATTTTCACCTTAAGTGTACAATCAGGGGCTGAAAACGCGTTTAAAGCAATAAAAAGTTTATTTTGGCTCTCACACCTAAACTAAACGTTGTAGACTCAAAATTTTTGCTGTATTCAGTGTATTCTAGCATCCTGAAGATGATTCCAGCATTAATTTCATTGTGCTTATGCTCATTTTTAAGATTTTGACATTTTCACCTAAAGTGCACAATCAGGGGCTGAAAACGCGTTTAAAGCAATAAAAAGTTCATTTTGGCTCTCACACCTAAACTAAAGGTTGTAGACTCAAAATTTTTGCTGTATTTAGTGTATTCTAGCATCCTGAAGATGATTCTAGCATTAATTTCATTGTGCTTATGCTCATTTTTAAGATTTTGATATTTTCACCTAAAGTGCACAATCAGGCTGAAAACGCATTTAAAGCAATAAAAAGTTAATTTTGGCTCTCACACCTAAAATAAACGTTGTAGACTCAAAATTTTTGCTGTTTTTAGTGTATTCTAGCATCCTGAAGATGATTCCAGCATTAATTTCATTGTGCTTATGCTCATTTTGAAGATTTTGACATTTTCAACTTAAGTGTACAATCAGGGGCTGAAAACGCGTTTAAAGCAATAAAAAGTTCATTTTGGCTCACACACCTAAAATAAACGTTGTAGACTCAAAATTTTTGCTGTATTTAGTGTATTTTAGCATCCTGAAGATGATTCCAGCATTAATTTCATTGTGCTTATGCTCATTTTTAAGATTTTGACATTTTCACCTTAAGTGTACAATCAGGGGCTGAAAACGCGTTTAAAGCAATAAAAAGTTCATTTTGGCTCTCACACCTAAACTAAACGTTGTAGACTCAAAATTTTTGCTGTATTTAGTGTATTCTAGCATCCTGAAGATGATTCCAGCATTAATATCATTGTGCTTATGCTCATTTTGAAGATTTTGACATTTTCACCTTAAGTGTACAATCAGGGGCTGAAAACGCGTTTAAAGCAATAAAAAGTTCATTTTGGCTCTCACACCTAAACTAAACGTTGTAGACTCAAAATTTTTGCTGTATTTAGTGTATTCTAGCATCCTGAAGATGATTCCAGCATTAATTTCATTGTGCTTATGCTAATTTTGAAGATTTTGACATTTTCACCTAAAGTGTACAATCAGGGGCTGAAAACGCGTTTAAAGCAATAAAAAGTTCATTTTGGCTCTCACACCTAAACTAAACGTTGTAGACTCAAAATTTTTGCTGTATTTAGTGTATTCTAGCATCCTGAAGATGATTCCAGCATTAATTACATTGTGCTTATGCTCATTTTTAAGATTTTGACATTTTCACCTAAAGTGCACAATCAGGCTGAAAACGCATTTAAAGCAATAAAAAGTTCATTTTGGCTCTCACACCTAATCTAAACGTTGTAGACTCAAAATTTTTGCTGTATTTAGTGTATTCTAACATCCTGAAGATGATTCCAGCATTAATTTCATTGTGCTTATGCTCATTTTTAAGATTTTGACATTTTCACCTAAAGTGCACAATCAGGCTGAAAACGCATTTAAAGCAATAAAAAGTTCATTTTGGCTCTCACACCTAAACTAAACGTTGTAGACTCAAAATTTTTGCTGTATTTAGTGTATTTTAGCATCCTGAAGATGATTCCAGCATTAATTTCATTGTGCTTATGCTCATTTTTAAGATTTTGACATTTTCACCTTAAGTGTACAATCAGGGGCTGAAAACGCGTTTAAAGCAATAAAAAGTTCATTTTGGCTCTCACACCTAAACTAAACGTTGTAGACTCAAATTTTTTGCTGTATTTAGTGCATTCTAGCATCCTGAAGATGATTCCAGCATTAATTTCATCGTGCTTATGCTCATTTTGAAGATTTTGACATTTTAACCTAAAGTGCACAATCAGGCTGAAAACGCATTTAAAGCAATAAAAAGTTCATTTTGGCTCACACACCTAAAATAAACGTTGTAGACTCAAAATTTTTGCTGTATTCAGTGTATTCTAGCATCCTGAAGATGATTCCAGCATTAATTTCATTGTGCTTATGCTAATTTTGAAGATTTTGACATTTTCACCTAAAGTGTACAATCAGGGGCTGAAAACGCGTTTAAAGCAATAAAAAGTTCATTTTGGCTCTCACACCTAAACTAAACGTTGTAGACTCAAAATTTTTGCTGTATTTAGTGTATTCTAGCATCCTGAAGATGATTCCAGCATTAATTTCATTGTGCTTATGCTAATTTTGAAGATTTTGACATTTTCACCTAAAGTGTACAATCAGGGGCTGAAAACGCGTTTAAAGCAATAAAAAGTTCATTTTGGCTCTCACACCTAAACTAAACGTTGTAGACTCAAAATTTTTGCTGTATTTAGTGTATTCTAGCATCCTGAAGATGATTCCAGCATTAATTACATTGTGCTTATGCTCATTTTTAAGATTTTGACATTTTCACCTAAAGTGCACAATCAGGCTGAAAACGCATTTAAAGCAATAAAAAGTTCATTTTGGCTCTCACACCTAATCTAAACGTTGTAGACTCAAAATTTTTGCTGTATTTAGTGTATTCTAACATCCTGAAGATGATTCCAGCATTAATTTCATTGTGCTTATGCTCATTTTTAAGATTTTGACATTTTCACCTAAAGTGCACAATCAGGCTGAAAACGCATTTAAAGCAATAAAAAGTTCATTTTGGCTCTCACACCTAAACTAAACGTTGTAGACTCAAAATTTTTGCTGTATTTAGTGTATTTTAGCATCCTGAAGATGATTCCAGCATTAATTTCATTGTGCTTATGCTCATTTTTAAGATTTTGACATTTTCACCTTAAGTGTACAATCAGGGGCTGAAAACGCGTTTAAAGCAATAAAAAGTTCATTTTGGCTCTCACACCTAAACTAAACGTTGTAGACTCAAATTTTTTGCTGTATTTAGTGCATTCTAGCATCCTGAAGATGATTCCAGCATTAATTTCATCGTGCTTATGCTCATTTTGAAGATTTTGACATTTTAACCTAAAGTGCACAATCAGGCTGAAAACGCATTTAAAGCAATAAAAAGTTCATTTTGGCTCACACACCTAAAATAAACGTTGTAGACTCAAAATTTTTGCTGTATTCAGTGTATTCTAGCATCCTGAAGATGATTCCAGCATTAATTTCATTGTGCTTATGCTCATTTTGAAGATTTTGACATTTTCACCTTAAGTGTACAATCAGGGGCTGAAAACGCGTTTAAAGCAATAAAAAGTTCATTTTGGCTCTCACACCTAATCTAAACGTTGTAGACTCAAAATTTTTGCTGTATTCAGTGTATTCTAGCATCCTGAAGATGATTCCAGCATTAATTTCATTGTGCTTATGCTCATTTTGAAGATTTTGACATTTTCACCTTAAGTGTACAATCAGGGGCTGAAAACGCGTTTAAAGCAATAAAAAGTTCATTTTGGCTCTCACACCTAATCTAAACGTTGTAGACTCAAAATTTTTGCTGTATTTAGTGTATTCTAGCATCCTGAAGATGATTCCAGCATTAATTTCATTGTGCTTATGCTCATTTTTAAGATTTTGACATTTTCACCTAAAGTGCACAATCAGGCTGAAAACGCATTTAAAGCAATAAAAAGTTCATTTTGGCTCTCACACCTAATCTAAACGTTGTAGACTCAAAATTTTTGCTGTATTTAGTGTATTCTAGCATCCTGAAGATGATTCCAGCATTAATTTCATTGTGCTTATGCTCATTTTTAAGATTTTGACATTTTCACCTAAAGTGCACAATCAGGCTGAAAACGCATTTAAAGCAATAAAAAGTTCATTTTGGCTCTCACACCTAAACTAAACGTTGTAGACTCAAAATTTTTGCTGTATTTAGTGTATTTTAGCATCCTGAAGATGATTCCAGCATTAATTTCATTGTGCTTATGCTCATTTTTAAGATTTTGACATTTTCACCTTAAGTGTACAATCAGGGGCTGAAAACGCGTTTAAAGCAATAAAAAGTTCATTTTGGCTCTCACACCTAAACTAAACGTTGTAGACTCAAAATTTTTGCTGTATTTAGTGTATTCTAGCATCCTGAAGATGATTCCAGCATTAATTTCATTGTGCTTATGCTCATTTTGAAGATTTTGACATTTTCACCTTAAGTGTACAATCAGGGGCTGAAAACGCGTTTAAAGCAATAAAAAGTTCATTTTGGCTCTCACACCTAAACTAAACGTTGTAGACTCAAAATTTTTGCTGTATTTAGTGTATTCTAGCATCCTGAAGATCATTCCAGCATTAATTTCATTGTGCTTATGCTCATTTTTAAGATTTTGACATTTTCACCTAAAGTGCACAATCAGGCTGAAAACGCATTTAAAGCAATAAAAAGTTCATTTTGGCTCACACACCTAAAATAAACGTTGTAGACTCAAATTTTTTGCTGTATTCAGTGTATTCTAGCATCCTGAAGATGATTCCAGCATTAATTTCATTGTGCTTATGCTCATTTTGAAGATTTTGACATTTTCACCTTAAGTGTACAATCAGGGGCTGAAAACGCGTTTAAAGCAATAAAAAGTTCATTTTGGCTCTCACACCTAAACTAAACGTTGTAGACTCAAAATTTTTGCTGTATTTAGTGTATTCTAGCATCCTGAAGATGATTCCAGCATTAATTTCATTGTGCTTATGCTCATTTTTAAGATTTTGACATTTTCACCTAAAGTGCACAATCAGGCTGAAAACGCATTTAAAGCAATAAAAAGTTCATTTTGGCTCTCACACCTAAACTAAACGTTGTAGACTCAAAATATTTGCTGTATTTAGTGTATTCTAGCATCCTGAAGATGATTCCAGCATTAATTTCATTGTGCTTATGCTCATTTTGAAGATTTTGACATTTTCACCTTAAGTGTACAATCAGGGGCTGAAAACGCGTTTAAAGCAATAAAAAGTTCATTTTGGCTCTCACACCTAAACTAAACGTTGTAGACTCAAAATTTTTGCTGTATTTAGTGTATTCTAGCATCCTGAAGATGATTCCAGCATTAATTTCATTGTGCTTATGCTCATTTTTAAGATTTTGACATTTTCACCTAAAGTGCACAATCAGGCTGAAAACGCATTTAAAGCAATAAAAAGTTCATTTTGGCTCTCACACCTAAACTAAACGTTGTAGACTCAAAATTTTTGCTGTATTTAGTGTATTTTAGCATCCTGAAGATGATTCCAGCATTAATTTCATTGTGCTTATGCTCATTTTTAAGATTTTGACATTTTCACCTTAAGTGTACAATCAGGGGCTGAAAACGCGTTTAAAGCAATAAAAAGTTTATTTTGGCTCTCACACCTAAACTAAACGTTGTAGACTCAAAATTTTTGCTGTATTCAGTGTATTCTAGCATCCTGAAGATGATTCCAGCATTAATTTCATTGTGCTTATGCTCATTTTTAAGATTTTGACATTTTCACCTAAAGTGCACAATCAGGGGCTGAAAACGCGTTTAAAGCAATAAAAAGTTCATTTTGGCTCTCACACCTAAACTAAAGGTTGTAGACTCAAAATTTTTGCTGTATTTAGTGTATTCTAGCATCCTGAAGATGATTCTAGCATTAATTTCATTGTGCTTATGCTCATTTTTAAGATTTTGATATTTTCACCTAAAGTGCACAATCAGGCTGAAAACGCATTTAAAGCAATAAAAAGTTAATTTTGGCTCTCACACCTAAAATAAACGTTGTAGACTCAAAATTTTTGCTGTTTTTAGTGTATTCTAGCATCCTGAAGATGATTCCAGCATTAATTTCATTGTGCTTATGCTCATTTTGAAGATTTTGACATTTTCAACTTAAGTGTACAATCAGGGGCTGAAAACGCGTTTAAAGCAATAAAAAGTTCATTTTGGCTCTCACACCTAAACTAAACGTTGTAGACTCAAAATTTTTGCTGTATTTAGTGTATTCTAGCATCCTGAAGATGATTCCAGCATTAATATCATTGTGCTTATGCTCATTTTGAAGATTTTGACATTTTCACCTTAAGTGTACAATCAGGGGCTGAAAACGCGTTTAAAGCAATAAAAAGTTCATTTTGGCTCTCACACCTAAACTAAACGTTGTAGACTCAAAATTTTTGCTGTATTTAGTGTATTCTAGCATCCTGAAGATGATTCCAGCATTAATTTCATTGTGCTTATGCTAATTTTGAAGATTTTGACATTTTCACCTAAAGTGTACAATCAGGGGCTGAAAACGCGTTTAAAGCAATAAAAAGTTCATTTTGGCTCTCACACCTAAACTAAACGTTGTAGACTCAAAATTTTTGCTGTATTTAGTGTATTCTAGCATCCTGAAGATGATTCCAGCATTAATTACATTGTGCTTATGCTCATTTTTAAGATTTTGACATTTTCACCTAAAGTGCACAATCAGGCTGAAAACGCATTTAAAGCAATAAAAAGTTCATTTTGGCTCTCACACCTAAACTAAACGTTGTAGACTCAAAATTTTTGCTGTATTTAGTGTATTCTAGCATCCTGAAGATGATTCCAGCATTAATTTCATTGTGCTTATGCTCATTTTGAAGATTTTGACATTTTCACCTTAAGTGTACAATCAGGGGCTGAAAACGCGTTTAAAGCAATAAAAAGTTCATTTTGGCTCTCACACCTAAACTAAACGTTGTAGACTCAAAATTTTTGCTGTATTTAGTGTATTCTAGCATCCTGAAGATGATTCCAGCATTAATTTCATTGTGCTTATGCTCATTTTTAAGATTTTGACATTTTCACCTAAAGTGCACAATCAGGCTGAAAACGCATTTAAAGCAATAAAAAGTTCATTTTGGCTCTCACACCTAAACTAAACGTTGTAGACTAAAAATTTTTGCTGTATTTAGTGTATTTTAGCATCCTGAAGATGATTCCAGCATTAATTTCATTGTGCTTATGCTCATTTTGAAGATTTTGACATTTTCACCTTAAGTGTACAATCAGGGGCTGAAAACGCGTTTAAAGCAATAAAAAGTTCATTTTGGCTCTCACACCTAAACTAAACGTTGTAGACTCAAAATTTTTGCTGTATTTAGTGTATTCTAGCATCCTGAAGATGATTCCAGCATTAATTTCATTGTGCTTATGCTCATTTTTAAGATTTTGACATTTTCACCTAAAGTGCACAATCAGGGGCTGAAAACGCGTTTAAAGCAATAAAAAGTTCATTTTGGCTCTCACACCTAAACTAAACGTTGTAGACTCAAAATTTTTGCTGTATTTAGTGTATTCTAGCATCCTGAAGATGATTCCAGCATTAATTTCATTGTGCTTATGCTCATTTTGAAGATTTTGACATTTTCACCTTAAGTGTACAATCAGGGGCTGAAAACGCGTTTAAAGCAATAAAAAGTTCATTTTGGCTCTCACACCTAAACTAAACGTTGTAGACTCAAAATTTTTGCTGTATTTAGTGTATTTTAGCATCCTGAAGATGATTCCAGCATTAATTTCATTGTGCTTATGCTCATTTTTAAGATTTTGACATTTTCACCTTAAGTGTACAATCAGGGGCTGAAAACGCGTTTAAAGCAATAAAAAGTTCATTTTGGCACTCAGACCTAAACTAAACGTTGTAGACTCAAAATTTTTGCTGTATTTAGTGTATTCTAGCATCCTGAAGATGATTCCAGCATTAATTTCATTGTGCTTATGCTCATTTTGAAGATTTTGACATTTTCACCTTAAGTGTACAATCAGGGGCTGAAAACGCGTTTAAAGCAATAAAAAGTTCATTTTGGCTCTCACACCTAAACTAAACGTTGTAGACTCAAAATTTTTGCTGTATTTAGTGTATTCTAGCATCCTGAAGATGATTCCAGCATTAATTTCATTGTGCTTATGCTCATTTTTAAGATTTTGACATTTTCACCTAAAGTGCACAATCAGGCTGAAAACGCATTTAAAGCAATAAAAAGTTCATTTTGGCTATTACACCTAAACTAAACGTTGTAGACTCAAAATTTTTGCTGTATTTAGTGTATTTTAGCATCCTGAAGATGATTCCAGCATTAATTTCATTGTGCTTATGCTCATTTTTAAGATATTGACATTTTCACCTTAAGTGTACAATCAGGGGCTGAAAACGCGTTTAAAGCAATAAAAAGTTCATTTTGGCTCTCACACCTAAACTAAACGTTGTAGACTCAAAATTTTTGCTGTATTTAGTGTATTCTAGCATCCTGAAGATGATTCCAGCATTAATTTCATTGTGCTTATGCTCATTTTTAAGATTTTGACATTTTCACCTAAAGTGCACAATCAGGCTGAAAACGCATTTAAAGCAATAAAAAGTTCATTTTGGCTATTACACCTAAACTAAACGTTGTAGACTCAAAATTTTTGCTGTATTTAGTGTATTTTAGCATCCTGAAGATGATTCCAGCATTAATTTCATTGTGCTTATGCTCATTTTTAAGATATTGACATTTTCACCTTAAGTGTACAATCAGGGGCTGAAAACGCGTTTAAAGCAATAAAAAGTTCATTTTGGCTCTCACACCTAAACTAAACGTTGTAGACTCAAAATTTTTGCTGTATTTAGTGTATTCTAGCATCCTGAAGATGATTCCAGCATTAATTTCATTGTGCTTATGCTCATTTTTAAGATTTTGACATTTTCACCTAAAGTGCACAATCAGGCTGAAAACGCATTTAAAGCAATAAAAAGTTCATTTTGGCTCTCACACCTAAACTAAACGTTGTAGACTCAAAATTTTTGCTGTATTTAGTGTATTCTAGCATCCTGAAGATGATTCCAGCATTAATTTCATTGTGCTTATGCTCATTTTGAAGATTTTGACATTTTCACCTTAAGTGTACAATCAGGGGCTGAAAACGCGTTTAAAGCAATAAAAAGTTCATTTTGGCTCTCACACCTAAACTAAACGTTGTAGACTCAAAATTTTTGCTGTATTTAGTGTATTCTAGCATCCTGAAGATGATTCCAGCATTAATTTCATTGTGCTTATGCTCATTTTTAAGATTTTGACATTTTCACCTAAAGTGCACAATCAGGCTGAAAACGCATTTAAAGCAATAAAAAGTTCATTTTGGCTCACACACCTAAAATAAACGTTGTAGACTCAAATTTTTTGCTGTATTCAGTGTATTCTAGCATCCTGAAGATGATTCCAGCATTAATTTCATTGTGCTTATGCTCATTTTGAAGATTTTGACATTTTCACCTTAAGTGTACAATCAGGGGCTGAAAACGCGTTTAAAGCAATAAAAAGTTCATTTTGGCTCTCACACCTAAACTAAACGTTGTAGACTCAAAATTTTTGCTGTATTTAGTGTATTCTAGCATCCTGAAGATGATTCCAGCATTAATTTCATTGTGCTTATGCTCATTTTTAAGATTTTGACATTTTCACCTAAAGTGCACAATCAGGCTGAAAACGCATTTAAAGCAATAAAAAGTTCATTTTGGCTCTCACACCTAAACTAAACGTTGTAGACTCAAAATTTTTGCTGTATTTAGTGTATTCTAGCATCCTGAAGATGATTCCAGCATTAATTTCATTGTGCTTATGCTCATTTTGAAGATTTTGACATTTTCACCTTAAGTGTACAATCAGGGGCTGAAAACGCGTTTAAAGCAATAAAAAGTTCATTTTGGCTCTCACACCTAAACTAAACGTTGTAGACTCAAAATTTTTGCTGTATTTAGTGTATTCTAGCATCCTGAAGATGATTCCAGCATTAATTTCATTGTGCTTATGCTCATTTTTAAGATTTTGACATTTTCACCTAAAGTGCACAATCAGGCTGAAAACGCATTTAAAGCAATAAAAAGTTCATTTTGGCTCTCACACCTAAACTAAACGTTGTAGACTAAAAATTTTTGCTGTATTTAGTGTATTTTAGCATCCTGAAGATGATTCCAGCATTAATTTCATTGTGCTTATGCTCATTTTGAAGATTTTGACATTTTCACCTTAAGTGTACAATCAGGGGCTGAAAACGCGTTTAAAGCAATAAAAAGTTCATTTTGGCTCTCACACCTAAACTAAACGTTGTAGACTCAAAATTTTTGCTGTATTTAGTGTATTCTAGCATCCTGAAGATGATTCCAGCATTAATTTCATTGTGCTTATGCTCATTTTTAAGATTTTGACATTTTCACCTAAAGTGCACAATCAGGGGCTGAAAACGCGTTTAAAGCAATAAAAAGTTCATTTTGGCTCTCACACCTAAACTAAACGTTGTAGACTCAAAATTTTTGCTGTATTTAGTGTATTCTAGCATCCTGAAGATGATTCCAGCATTAATTTCATTGTGCTTATGCTCATTTTGAAGATTTTGACATTTTCACCTTAAGTGTACAATCAGGGGCTGAAAACGCGTTTAAAGCAATAAAAAGTTCATTTTGGCTCTCACACCTAAACTAAACGTTGTAGACTCAAAATTTTTGCTGTATTTAGTGTATTTTAGCATCCTGAAGATGATTCCAGCATTAATTTCATTGTGCTTATGCTCATTTTTAAGATTTTGACATTTTCACCTTAAGTGTACAATCAGGGGCTGAAAACGCGTTTAAAGCAATAAAAAGTTCATTTTGGCACTCAGACCTAAACTAAACGTTGTAGACTCAAAATTTTTGCTGTATTTAGTGTATTCTAGCATCCTGAAGATGATTCCAGCATTAATTTCATTGTGCTTATGCTCATTTTGAAGATTTTGACATTTTCACCTTAAGTGTACAATCAGGGGCTGAAAACGCGTTTAAAGCAATAAAAAGTTCATTTTGGCTCTCACACCTAAACTAAACGTTGTAGACTCAAAATTTTTGCTGTATTTAGTGTATTCTAGCATCCTGAAGATGATTCCAGCATTAATTTCATTGTGCTTATGCTCATTTTTAAGATTTTGACATTTTCACCTAAAGTGCACAATCAGGCTGAAAACGCATTTAAAGCAATAAAAAGTTCATTTTGGCTCTCACACCTAAACTAAACGTTGTAGACTCAAAATTTTTGCTGTATTTAGTGTATTTTAGCATCCTGAAGATGATTCCAGCATTAATTTCATTGTGCTTATGCTCATTTTTAAGATATTGACATTTTCACCTTAAGTGTACAATCAGGGGCTGAAAACGCGTTTAAAGCAATAAAAAGTTCATTTTGGCTCTCACACCTAAACTAAACGTTGTAGACTCAAAATTTTTGCTGTATTTAGTGTATTCTAGCATCCTGAAGATGATTCCAGCATTAATTTCATTGTGCTTATGCTCATTTTTAAGATTTTGACATTTTCACCTAAAGTGCACAATCAGGCTGAAAACGCATTTAAAGCAATAAAAAGTTCATTTTGGCTCTCACACCTAAACTAAACGTTGTAGACTCAAAATTTTTGCTGTATTTAGTGTATTCTAGCATCCTGAAGATGATTCCAGCATTAATTTCATTGTGCTTATGCTCATTTTGAAGATTTTGACATTTTCACCTTAAGTGTACAATCAGGGGCTGAAAACGCGTTTAAAGCAATAAAAAGTTCATTTTGGCTCTCACACCTAAACTAAACGTTGTAGACTCAAAATTTTTGCTGTATTTAGTGTATTCTAGCATCCTGAAGATGATTCCAGCATTAATTTCATTGTGCTTATGCTCATTTTTAAGATTTTGACATTTTCACCTAAAGTGCACAATCAGGCTGAAAACGCATTTAAAGCAATAAAAAGTTCATTTTGGCTCACACACCTAAAATAAACGTTGTAGACTCAAATTTTTTGCTGTATTCAGTGTATTCTAGCATCCTGAAGATGATTCCAGCATTAATTTCATTGTGCTTATGCTCATTTTGAAGATTTTGACATTTTCACCTTAAGTGTACAATCAGGGGCTGAAAACGCGTTTAAAGCAATAAAAAGTTCATTTTGGCTCTCACACCTAAACTAAACGTTGTAGACTCAAAATTTTTGCTGTATTTAGTGTATTCTAGCATCCTGAAGATGATTCCAGCATTAATTTCATTGTGCTTATGCTCATTTTTAAGATTTTGACATTTTCACCTAAAGTGCACAATCAGGCTGAAAACGCATTTAAAGCAATAAAAAGTTCATTTTGGCTCTCACACCTAAACTAAACGTTGTAGACTCAAAATTTTTGCTGTATTTAGTGTATTCTAGCATCCTGAAGATGATTCCAGCATTAATTTCATTGTGCTTATGCTCATTTTGAAGATTTTGACATTTTCACCTTAAGTGTACAATCAGGGGCTGAAAACGCGTTTAAAGCAATAAAAAGTTCATTTTGGCTCTCACACCTAAACTAAACGTTGTAGACTCAAAATTTTTGCTGTATTTAGTGTATTCTAGCATCCTGAAGATGATTCCAGCATTAATTTCATTGTGCTTATGCTCATTTTTAAGATTTTGACATTTTCACCTAAAGTGCACAATCAGGCTGAAAACGCATTTAAAGCAATAAAAAGTTCATTTTGGCTCTCACACCTAAACTAAACGTTGTAGACTCAAAATTTTTGCTGTATTTAGTGTATTTTAGCATCCTGAAGATGATTCCAGCATTAATTTCATTGTGCTTATGCTCATTTTTAAGATTTTGACATTTTCACCTTAAGTGTACAATCAGGGGCTGAAAACGCGTTTAAAGCAATAAAAAGTTTATTTTGGCTCTCACACCTAAACTAAACGTTGTAGACTCAAAATTTTTGCTGTATTCAGTGTATTCTAGCATCCTGAAGATGATTCCAGCATTAATTTCATTGTGCTTATGCTCATTTTTAAGATTTTGACATTTTCACCTAAAGTGCACAATCAGGGGCTGAAAACGCGTTTAAAGCAATAAAAAGTTCATTTTGGCTCTCACACCTAAACTAAAGGTTGTAGACTCAAAATTTTTGCTGTATTTAGTGTATTCTAGCATCCTGAAGATGATTCTAGCATTAATTTCATTGTGCTTATGCTCATTTTTAAGATTTTGATATTTTCACCTAAAGTGCACAATCAGGCTGAAAACGCATTTAAAGCAATAAAAAGTTAATTTTGGCTCTCACACCTAAAATAAACGTTGTAGACTCAAAATTTTTGCTGTTTTTAGTGTATTCTAGCATCCTGAAGATGATTCCAGCATTAATTTCATTGTGCTTATGCTCATTTTGAAGATTTTGACATTTTCAACTTAAGTGTACAATCAGGGGCTGAAAACGCGTTTAAAGCAATAAAAAGTTCATTTTGGCTCACACACCTAAAATAAACGTTGTAGACTCAAAATTTTTGCTGTATTTAGTGTATTTTAGCATCCTGAAGATGATTCCAGCATTAATTTCATTGTGCTTATGCTCATTTTTAAGATTTTGACATTTTCACCTTAAGTGTACAATCAGGGGCTGAAAACGCGTTTAAAGCAATAAAAAGTTCATTTTGGCTCTCACACCTAAACTAAACGTTGTAGACTCAAAATTTTTGCTGTATTTAGTGTATTCTAGCATCCTGAAGATGATTCCAGCATTAATATCATTGTGCTTATGCTCATTTTGAAGATTTTGACATTTTCACCTTAAGTGTACAATCAGGGGCTGAAAACGCGTTTAAAGCAATAAAAAGTTCATTTTGGCTCTCACACCTAAACTAAACGTTGTAGACTCAAATTTTTTGCTGTATTTAGTGTATTCTAGCATCCTGAAGATGATTCCAGCATTAATTTCATCGTGCTTATGCTCATTTTTAAGATTTTGACATTTTCACCTAAAGTGCACAATCAGGCTGAAAACGCATTTAAAGCAATAAAAAGTTCATTTTGGCTCTCACACCTAATCTAAACGTTGTAGACTCAAAATTTTTGCTGTATTTAGTGTATTCTAGCATCCTGAAGATGATTCCAGCATTAATTTCATTGTGCTTATGCTCATTTTTAAGATTTTGACATTTTCACCTAAAGTGCACAATCAGGCTGAAAACGCATTTAAAGCAATAAAAAGTTCATTTTGGCTCTCACAACTAAACTAAACGTTGTAGACTCAAAATTTTTGCTGTATTTAGTGTATTTTAGCATCCTGAAGATGATTCCAGCATTAATTTCATTGTGCTTATGCTCATTTTTAAGATTTTGACATTTTCACCTTAAGTGTACAATCAGGGGCTGAAAACGCGTTTAAAGCAATAAAAAGTTCATTTTGGCTCTCACACCTAAACTAAACGTTGTAGACTCAAATTTTTTGCTGTATTTAGTGTATTCTAGCATCCTGAAGATGATTCCAGCATTAATTTCATCGTGCTTATGCTCATTTTGAAGATTTTGACATTTTAACCTAAAGTGCACAATCAGGCTGAAAACGCATTTAAAGCAATAAAAAGTTCATTTTGGCTCACACACCTAAAATAAACGTTGTAGACTCAAAATTTTTGCTGTATTCAGTGTATTCTAGCATCCTGAAGATGATTCCAGCATTAATTTCATTGTGCTTATGCTCATTTTGAAGATTTTGACATTTTCACCTTAAGTGTACAATCAGGGGCTGAAAACGCGTTTAAAGCAATAAAAAGTTCATTTTGGCTCTCACACCTAATCTAAACGTTGTAGACTCAAAATTTTTGCTGTATTCAGTGTATTCTAGCATCCTGAAGATGATTCCAGCATTAATTTCATTGTGCTTATGCTCATTTTGAAGATTTTGACATTTTCACCTTAAGTGTACAATCAGGGGCTGAAAACGCGTTTAAAGCAATAAAAAGTTCATTTTGGCTCTCACACCTAATCTAAACGTTGTAGACTCAAAATTTTTGCTGTATTTAGTGTATTCTAGCATCCTGAAGATGATTCCAGCATTAATTTCATTGTGCTTATGCTCATTTTTAAGATTTTGACATTTTCACCTAAAGTGCACAATCAGGCTGAAAACGCATTTAAAGCAATAAAAAGTTCATTTTGGCTCTCACACCTAAACTAAACGTTGTAGACTCAAAATTTTTGCTGTATTTAGTGTATTTTAGCATCCTGAAGATGATTCCAGCATTAATTTCATTGTGCTTATGCTCATTTTTAAGATTTTGACATTTTCACCTTAAGTGTACAATCAGGGGCTGAAAACGCGTTTAAAGCAATAAAAAGTTCATTTTGGCTCTCACACCTAAACTAAACGTTGTAGACTCAAAATTTTTGCTGTATTTAGTGTATTCTAGCATCCTGAAGATGATTCCAGCATTAATTTCATTGTGCTTATGCTCATTTTGAAGATTTTGACATTTTCACCTTAAGTGTACAATCAGGGGCTGAAAACGCGTTTAAAGCAATAAAAAGTTCATTTTGGCTCTCACACCTAAACTAAACGTTGTAGACTCAAAATTTTTGCTGTATTTAGTGTATTCTAGCATCCTGAAGATGATTCCAGCATTAATTTCATTGTGCTTATGCTCATTTTGAAGATTTTGACATTTTCACCTTAAGTGTACAATCAGGGGCTGAAAACGCGTTTAAAGCAATAAAAAGTTCATTTTGGCTCTCACACCTAAACTAAAC
The DNA here is from genome assembly GCF_051991255.1 of Vanacampus margaritifer. Taxonomy (NCBI): domain Eukaryota; kingdom Metazoa; phylum Chordata; class Actinopteri; order Syngnathiformes; family Syngnathidae; genus Vanacampus; species Vanacampus margaritifer. The sequence continues at coordinate 44,741 of NC_135450.1, forward strand.
GTTGTAGACTCAAAATTTTTGCTGTATTTAGTGTATTCTAGCATCCTGAAGATGATTCCAGCATTAATTTCATTGTGCTTATGCTCATTTTTAAGATTTTGACATTTTCACCTAAAGTGCACAATCAGGCTGAAAACGCATTTAAAGCAATAAAAAGTTCATTTTGGCTCACACACCTAAAATAAACGTTGTAGACTCAAATTTTTTGCTGTATTCAGTGTATTCTAGCATCCTGAAGATGATTCCAGCATTAATTTCATTGTGCTTATGCTCATTTTGAAGATTTTGACATTTTCACCTTAAGTGTACAATCAGGGGCTGAAAACGCGTTTAAAGCAATAAAAAGTTCATTTTGGCTCTCACACCTAAACTAAACGTTGTAGACTCAAAATTTTTGCTGTATTTAGTGTATTCTAGCATCCTGAAGATGATTCCAGCATTAATTTCATTGTGCTTATGCTCATTTTTAAGATTTTGACATTTTCACCTAAAGTGCACAATCAGGCTGAAAACGCATTTAAAGCAATAAAAAGTTCATTTTGGCTCTCACACCTAAACTAAACGTTGTAGACTCAAAATTTTTGCTGTATTTAGTGTATTCTAGCATCCTGAAGATGATTCCAGCATTAATTTCATTGTGCTTATGCTCATTTTGAAGATTTTGACATTTTCACCTTAAGTGTACAATCAGGGGCTGAAAACGCGTTTAAAGCAATAAAAAGTTCATTTTGGCTCTCACACCTAAACTAAACGTTGTAGACTCAAAATTTTTGCTGTATTTAGTGTATTCTAGCATCCTGAAGATGATTCCAGCATTAATTTCATTGTGCTTATGCTCATTTTTAAGATTTTGACATTTTCACCTAAAGTGCACAATCAGGCTGAAAACGCATTTAAAGCAATAAAAAGTTCATTTTGGCTCTCACACCTAAACTAAACGTTGTAGACTCAAAATTTTTGCTGTATTTAGTGTATTTTAGCATCCTGAAGATGATTCCAGCATTAATTTCATTGTGCTTATGCTCATTTTTAAGATTTTGACATTTTCACCTTAAGTGTACAATCAGGGGCTGAAAACGCGTTTAAAGCAATAAAAAGTTTATTTTGGCTCTCACACCTAAACTAAACGTTGTAGACTCAAAATTTTTGCTGTATTCAGTGTATTCTAGCATCCTGAAGATGATTCCAGCATTAATTTCATTGTGCTTATGCTCATTTTTAAGATTTTGACATTTTCACCTAAAGTGCACAATCAGGGGCTGAAAACGCGTTTAAAGCAATAAAAAGTTCATTTTGGCTCTCACACCTAAACTAAAGGTTGTAGACTCAAAATTTTTGCTGTATTTAGTGTATTCTAGCATCCTGAAGATGATTCTAGCATTAATTTCATTGTGCTTATGCTCATTTTTAAGATTTTGATATTTTCACCTAAAGTGCACAATCAGGCTGAAAACGCATTTAAAGCAATAAAAAGTTAATTTTGGCTCTCACACCTAAAATAAACGTTGTAGACTCAAAATTTTTGCTGTTTTTAGTGTATTCTAGCATCCTGAAGATGATTCCAGCATTAATTTCATTGTGCTTATGCTCATTTTGAAGATTTTGACATTTTCAACTTAAGTGTACAATCAGGGGCTGAAAACGCGTTTAAAGCAATAAAAAGTTCATTTTGGCTCACACACCTAAAATAAACGTTGTAGACTCAAAATTTTTGCTGTATTTAGTGTATTTTAGCATCCTGAAGATGATTCCAGCATTAATTTCATTGTGCTTATGCTCATTTTTAAGATTTTGACATTTTCACCTTAAGTGTACAATCAGGGGCTGAAAACGCGTTTAAAGCAATAAAAAGTTCATTTTGGCTCTCACACCTAAACTAAACGTTGTAGACTCAAAATTTTTGCTGTATTTAGTGTATTCTAGCATCCTGAAGATGATTCCAGCATTAATATCATTGTGCTTATGCTCATTTTGAAGATTTTGACATTTTCACCTTAAGTGTACAATCAGGGGCTGAAAACGCGTTTAAAGCAATAAAAAGTTCATTTTGGCTCTCACACCTAAACTAAACGTTGTAGACTCAAAATTTTTGCTGTATTTAGTGTATTCTAGCATCCTGAAGATGATTCCAGCATTAATTTCATTGTGCTTATGCTAATTTTGAAGATTTTGACATTTTCACCTAAAGTGTACAATCAGGGGCTGAAAACGCGTTTAAAGCAATAAAAAGTTCATTTTGGCTCTCACACCTAAACTAAACGTTGTAGACTCAAAATTTTTGCTGTATTTAGTGTATTCTAGCATCCTGAAGATGATTCCAGCATTAATTACATTGTGCTTATGCTCATTTTTAAGATTTTGACATTTTCACCTAAAGTGCACAATCAGGCTGAAAACGCATTTAAAGCAATAAAAAGTTCATTTTGGCTCTCACACCTAAACTAAACGTTGTAGACTCAAAATTTTTGCTGTATTTAGTGTATTCTAGCATCCTGAAGATGATTCCAGCATTAATTTCATTGTGCTTATGCTCATTTTGAAGATTTTGACATTTTCACCTTAAGTGTACAATCAGGGGCTGAAAACGCGTTTAAAGCAATAAAAAGTTCATTTTGGCTCTCACACCTAAACTAAACGTAGTAGACTCAAAATTTTTGCTGTATTTAGTGTATTCTAGCATCCTGAAGATGATTCCAGCATTAATTTCATTGTGCTTATGCTCATTTTTAAGATTTTGACATTTTCACCTAAAGTGCACAATCAGGCTGAAAACGCATTTAAAGCAATAAAAAGTTCATTTTGGCTCTCACACCTAAACTAAACGTTGTAGACTAAAAAATTTTGCTGTATTTAGTGTATTTTAGCATCCTGAAGATGATTCCAGCATTAATTTCATTGTGCTTATGCTCATTTTGAAGATTTTGACATTTTCACCTTAAGTGCACAATCAGGCTGAAAACGCATTTAAAGCAATAAAAAGTTCATTTTGGCTCTCACACCTAAACTAAACGTTGTAGACTCAAAATTTTTGCTGTATTTAGTGTATTCTAGCATCCTGAAGATGATTCCAGCATTAATTTCATTGTGCTTATGCTCATTTTGAAGATTTTGACATTTTCACCTTAAGTGTACAATCAGGGGCTGAAAACGCGTTTAAAGCAATAAAAAGTTCATTTTGGCTCTCACACCTAAACTAAACGTTGTAGACTCAAAATTTTTGCTGTATTTAGTGTATTCTAGCATCCTGAAGATGATTCCAGCATTAATTTCATTGTGCTTATGCTCATTTTTAAGATTTTGACATTTTCACCTAAAGTGCACAATCAGGCTGAAAACGCATTTAAAGCAATAAAAAGTTCATTTTGGCTCACACACCTAAAATAAACGTTGTAGACTCAAATTTTTTGCTGTATTCAGTGTATTCTAGCATCCTGAAGATGATTCCAGCATTAATTTCATTGTGCTTATGCTCATTTTGAAGATTTTGACATTTTCACCTTAAGTGTACAATCAGGGGCTGAAAACGCGTTTAAAGCAATAAAAAGTTCATTTTGGCTCTCACACCTAAACTAAACGTTGTAGACTCAAAATTTTTGCTGTATTTAGTGTATTCTAGCATCCTGAAGATGATTCCAGCATTAATTTCATTGTGCTTATGCTCATTTTTAAGATTTTGACATTTTCACCTAAAGTGCACAATCAGGCTGAAAACGCATTTAAAGCAATAAAAAGTTCATTTTGGCTCTCACACCTAAACTAAACGTTGTAGACTCAAAATTTTTGCTGTATTTAGTGTATTTTAGCATCCTGAAGATGATTCCAGCATTAATTTCATTGTGCTTATGCTCATTTTTAAGATTTTGACATTTTCACCTTAAGTGTACAATCAGGGGCTGAAAACGCGTTTAAAGCAATAAAAAGTTTATTTTGGCTCTCACACCTAAACTAAACGTTGTAGACTCAAAATTTTTGCTGTATTCAGTGTATTCTAGCATCCTGAAGATGATTCCAGCATTAATTTCATTGTGCTTATGCTCATTTTTAAGATTTTGACATTTTCACCTAAAGTGCACAATCAGGGGCTGAAAACGCGTTTAAAGCAATAAAAAGTTCATTTTGGCTCTCACACCTAAACTAAAGGTTGTAGACTCAAAATTTTTGCTGTATTTAGTGTATTCTAGCATCCTGAAGATGATTCTAGCATTAATTTCATTGTGCTTATGCTCATTTTTAAGATTTTGATATTTTCACCTAAAGTGCACAATCAGGCTGAAAACGCATTTAAAGCAATAAAAAGTTAATTTTGGCTCTCACACCTAAAATAAACGTTGTAGACTCAAAATTTTTGCTGTTTTTAGTGTATTCTAGCATCCTGAAGATGATTCCAGCATTAATTTCATTGTGCTTATGCTCATTTTGAAGATTTTGACATTTTCAACTTAAGTGTACAATCAGGGGCTGAAAACGCGTTTAAAGCAATAAAAAGTTCATTTTGGCTCACACACCTAAAATAAACGTTGTAGACTCAAAATTTTTGCTGTATTTAGTGTATTTTAGCATCCTGAAGATGATTCCAGCATTAATTTCATTGTGCTTATGCTCATTTTTAAGATTTTGACATTTTCACCTTAAGTGTACAATCAGGGGCTGAAAACGCGTTTAAAGCAATAAAAAGTTCATTTTGGCTCTCACACCTAAACTAAACGTTGTAGACTCAAAATTTTTGCTGTATTTAGTGTATTCTAGCATCCTGAAGATGATTCCAGCATTAATATCATTGTGCTTATGCTCATTTTGAAGATTTTGACATTTTCACCTTAAGTGTACAATCAGGGGCTGAAAACGCGTTTAAAGCAATAAAAAGTTCATTTTGGCTCTCACACCTAAACTAAACGTTGTAGACTCAAATTTTTTGCTGTATTTAGTGTATTCTAGCATCCTGAAGATGATTCCAGCATTAATTTCATCGTGCTTATGCTCATTTTTAAGATTTTGACATTTTCACCTAAAGTGCACAATCAGGCTGAAAACGCATTTAAAGCAATAAAAAGTTCATTTTGGCTCTCACACCTAATCTAAACGTTGTAGACTCAAAATTTTTGCTGTATTTAGTGTATTCTAGCATCCTGAAGATGATTCCAGCATTAATTTCATTGTGCTTATGCTCATTTTTAAGATTTTGACATTTTCACCTAAAGTGCACAATCAGGCTGAAAACGCATTTAAAGCAATAAAAAGTTCATTTTGGCTCTCACAACTAAACTAAACGTTGTAGACTCAAAATTTTTGCTGTATTTAGTGTATTTTAGCATCCTGAAGATGATTCCAGCATTAATTTCATTGTGCTTATGCTCATTTTTAAGATTTTGACATTTTCACCTTAAGTGTACAATCAGGGGCTGAAAACGCGTTTAAAGCAATAAAAAGTTCATTTTGGCTCTCACACCTAAACTAAACGTTGTAGACTCAAATTTTTTGCTGTATTTAGTGTATTCTAGCATCCTGAAGATGATTCCAGCATTAATTTCATCGTGCTTATGCTCATTTTGAAGATTTTGACATTTTAACCTAAAGTGCACAATCAGGCTGAAAACGCATTTAAAGCAATAAAAAGTTCATTTTGGCTCACACACCTAAAATAAACGTTGTAGACTCAAAATTTTTGCTGTATTCAGTGTATTCTAGCATCCTGAAGATGATTCCAGCATTAATTTCATTGTGCTTATGCTCATTTTGAAGATTTTGACATTTTCACCTTAAGTGTACAATCAGGGGCTGAAAACGCGTTTAAAGCAATAAAAAGTTCATTTTGGCTCTCACACCTATTCTAAACGTTGTAGACTCAAAATTTTTGCTGTATTCAGTGTATTCTAGCATCCTGAAGATGATTCCAGCATTAATTTCATTGTGCTTATGCTCATTTTGAAGATTTTGACATTTTCACCTTAAGTGTACAATCAGGGGCTGAAAACGCGTTTAAAGAAATAAAAAGTTCATTTTGGTTCTCACACCTAAACTAAACGTTGTAGACTCAAAATTTTTGCTGTATTTAGTGTATTTTAGCATCCTGAAGATGATTCCAGCATTAATTTCATTGTGCTTATGCTCATTTTTAAGATTTTGACATTTTCACCTAAAGTGCACAATCAGGCTGAAAACGCATTTAAAGCAATAAAAAGTTCATTTTGGCTCTCACACCTAATCTAAACGTTGTAGACTCAAAATTTTTGCTGTATTTAGTGTATTCTAGCATCCTGAAGATGATTCCAGCATTAATTTCATTGTGCTTATGCTCATTTTTAAGATTTTGACATTTTCACCTAAAGTGCACAATCAGGCTGAAAACGCATTTAAAGCAATAAAAAGTTCATTTTGGCTCTCACACCTAAACTAAACGTTGTAGACTCAAAATTTTTGCTGTATTTAGTGTATTTTAGCATCCTGAAGATGATTCCAGCATTAATTTCATTGTGCTTATGCTCATTTTTAAGATTTTGACATTTTCACCTTAAGTGTACAATCAGGGGCTGAAAACGCGTTTAAAGCAATAAAAAGTTCATTTTGGCTCTCACACCTAAACTAAACGTTGTAGACTCAAAATTTTTGCTGTATTTAGTGCATTCTAGCATCCTGAAGATGATTCCAGCATTAATTTCATTGTGCTTATGCTCATTTTGAAGATTTTGACATTTTCACCTTAAGTGTACAATCAGGGGCTGAAAACGCGTTTAAAGCAATAAAAAGTTCATTTTGGCTCTCACACCTAAACTAAACGTTGTAGACTCAAAATTTTTGCTGTATTTAGTGTATTCTAGCATCCTGAAGATGATTCCAGCATTAATTTCATTGTGCTTATGCTCATTTTGAAGATTTTGACATTTTCACCTTAAGTGTACAATCAGGGGCTGAAAACGCGTTTAAAGCAATAAAAAGTTCATTTTGGCTCTCACACCTAAACTAAACGTTGTAGACTCAAAATTTTTGCTGTATTTAGTGTATTCTAGCATCCTGAAGATGATTCCAGCATTAATTTCATTGTGCTTATGCTCATTTTTAAGATTTTGACATTTTCACCTAAAGTGCACAATCAGGCTGAAAACGCATTTAAAGCAATAAAAAGTTCATTTTGGCTCACACACCTAAAATAAACGTTGTAGACTCAAATTTTTTGCTGTATTCAGTGTATTCTAGCATCCTGAAGATGATTCCAGCATTAATTTCATTGTGCTTATGCTCATTTTGAAGATTTTGACATTTTCACCTTAAGTGTACAATCAGGGGCTGAAAACGCGTTTAAAGCAATAAAAAGTTCATTTTGGCTCTCACACCTAAACTAAACGTTGTAGACTCAAAATTTTTGCTGTATTTAGTGTATTCTAGCATCCTGAAGATGATTCCAGCATTAATTTCATTGTGCTTATGCTCATTTTTAAGATTTTGACATTTTCACCTAAAGTGCACAATCAGGCTGAAAACGCATTTAAAGCAATAAAAAGTTCATTTTGGCTCTCACACCTAAACTAAACGTTGTAGACTCAAAATTTTTGCTGTATTTAGTGTATTCTAGCATCCTGAAGATGATTCCAGCATTAATTTCATTGTGCTTATGCTCATTTTGAAGATTTTGACATTTTCACCTTAAGTGTACAATCAGGGGCTGAAAACGCGTTTAAAGCAATAAAAAGTTCATTTTGGCTCTCACACCTAAACTAAACGTTGTAGACTCAAAATTTTTGCTGTATTTAGTGTATTCTAGCATCCTGAAGATGATTCCAGCATTAATTTCATTGTGCTTATGCTCATTTTTAAGATTTTGACATTTTCACCTAAAGTGCACAATCAGGCTGAAAACGCATTTAAAGCAATAAAAAGTTCATTTTGGCTCTCACACCTAAACTAAACGTTGTAGACTCAAAATTTTTGCTGTATTTAGTGTATTTTAGCATCCTGAAGATGATTCCAGCATTAATTTCATTGTGCTTATGCTCATTTTTAAGATTTTGACATTTTCACCTTAAGTGTACAATCAGGGGCTGAAAACGCGTTTAAAGCAATAAAAAGTTTATTTTGGCTCTCACACCTAAACTAAACGTTGTAGACTCAAAATTTTTGCTGTATTCAGTGTATTCTAGCATCCTGAAGATGATTCCAGCATTAATTTCATTGTGCTTATGCTCATTTTTAAGATTTTGACATTTTCACCTAAAGTGCACAATCAGGGGCTGAAAACGCGTTTAAAGCAATAAAAAGTTCATTTTGGCTCTCACACCTAAACTAAAGGTTGTAGACTCAAAATTTTTGCTGTATTTAGTGTATTCTAGCATCCTGAAGATGATTCTAGCATTAATTTCATTGTGCTTATGCTCATTTTTAAGATTTTGATATTTTCACCTAAAGTGCACAATCAGGCTGAAAACGCATTTAAAGCAATAAAAAGTTAATTTTGGCTCTCACACCTAAAATAAACGTTGTAGACTCAAAATTTTTGCTGTTTTTAGTGTATTCTAGCATCCTGAAGATGATTCCAGCATTAATTTCATTGTGCTTATGCTCATTTTGAAGATTTTGACATTTTCAACTTAAGTGTACAATCAGGGGCTGAAAACGCGTTTAAAGCAATAAAAAGTTCATTTTGGCTCACACACCTAAAATAAACGTTGTAGACTCAAAATTTTTGCTGTATTTAGTGTATTTTAGCATCCTGAAGATGATTCCAGCATTAATTTCATTGTGCTTATGCTCATTTTGAAGATTTTGACATTTTCACCTTAAGTGTACAATCAGGGGCTGAAAACGCGTTTAAAGCAATAAAAAGTTCATTTTGGCTCTCACACCTAAACTAAACGTTGTAGACTCAAAATTTTTGCTGTATTTAGTGTATTCTAGCATCCTGAAGATGATTCCAGCATTAATTTCATTGTGCTTATGCTAATTTTGAAGATTTTGACATTTTCACCTAAAGTGTACAATCAGGGGCTGAAAACGCGTTTAAAGCAATAAAAAGTTCATTTTGGCTCTCACACCTAAACTAAACGTTGTAGACTCAAAATTTTTGCTGTATTTAGTGTATTCTAGCATCCTGAAGATGATTCCAGCATTAATTACATTGTGCTTATGCTCATTTTTAAGATTTTGACATTTTCACCTAAAGTGCACAATCAGGCTGAAAACGCATTTAAAGCAATAAAAAGTTCATTTTGGCTCTCACACCTAAACTAAACGTTGTAGACTCAAAATTTTTGCTGTATTTAGTGTATTCTAGCATCCTGAAGATGATTCCAGCATTAATTTCATTGTGCTTATGCTCATTTTGAAGATTTTGACATTTTCACCTTAAGTGTACAATCAGGGGCTGAAAACGCGTTTAAAGCAATAAAAAGTTCATTTTGGCTCTCACACCTAAACTAAACGTTGTAGACTCAAAATTTTTGCTGTATTTAGTGTATTCTAGCATCCTGAAGATGATTCCAGCATTAATTTCATTGTGCTTATGCTCATTTTTAAGATTTTGACATTTTCACCTAAAGTGCACAATCAGGCTGAAAACGCATTTAAAGCAATAAAAAGTTCATTTTGGCTCTCACACCTAAACTAAACGTTGTAGACTAAAAATTTTTGCTGTATTTAGTGTATTTTAGCATCCTGAAGATGATTCCAGCATTAATTTCATTGTGCTTATGCTCATTTTTAAGATTTTGACATTTTCACCTTAAGTGTACAATCAGGGGCTGAAAACGCGTTTAAAGCAATAAAAAGTTCATTTTGGCTCTCACACCTAAACTAAACGTTGTAGACTCAAAATTTTTGCTGTATTTAGTGTATTCTAGCATCCTGAAGATGATTCCAGCATTAATTTCATTGTGCTTATGCTCATTTTGAAGATTTTGACATTTTCACCTTAAGTGTACAATCAGGGGCTGAAAACGCGTTTAAAGCAATAAAAAGTTCATTTTGGCTCTCACACCTAAACTAAACGTTGTAGACTAAAAAATTTTGCTGTATTTAGTGTATTTTAGCATCCTGAAGATGATTCCAGCATTAATTTCATTGTGCTTATGCTCATTTTGAAGATTTTGACATTTTCACCTTAAGTGCACAATCAGGCTGAAAACGCATTTAAAGCAATAAAAAGTTTATTTTGGCTCTCACACCTAAACTAAACGTTGTAGACTCAAAATTTTTGCTGTATTTAGTGTATTCTAGCATCCTGAAGATGATTCCAGCATTAATTTCATTGTGCTTATGCTCATTTTGAAGATTTTGACATTTTCACCTTAAGTGTACAATCAGGGGCTGAAAACGCGTTTAAAGCAATAAAAAGTTCATTTTGGCTCTCACACCTAAACTAAACGTTGTAGACTCAAAATTTTTGCTGTATTTAGTGTATTCTAGCATCCTGAAGATGATTCCAGCATTAATTTCATTGTGCTTATGCTCATTTTTAAGATTTTGACATTTTCACCTAAAGTGCACAATCAGGCTGAAAACGCATTTAAAGCAATAAAAAGTTCATTTTGGCTCACACACCTAAAATAAACGTTGTAGACTCAAATTTTTTGCTGTATTCAGTGTATTCTAGCATCCTGAAGATGATTCCAGCATTAATTTCATTGTGCTTATGCTCATTTTGAAGATTTTGACATTTTCACCTTAAGTGTACAATCAGGGGCTGAAAACGCGTTTAAAGCAATAAAAAGTTCATTTTGGCTCTCACACCTAAACTAAACGTTGTAGACTCAAAATTTTTGCTGTATTTAGTGTATTCTAGCATCCTGAAGATGATTCCAGCATTAATTTCATTGTGCTTATGCTCATTTTTAAGATTTTGACATTTTCACCTAAAGTGCACAATCAGGCTGAAAACGCATTTAAAGCAATAAAAAGTTCATTTTGGCTCTCACACCTAAACTAAACGTTGTAGACTCAAAATTTTTGCTGTATTTAGTGTATTTTAGCATCCTGAAGATGATTCCAGCATTAATTTCATTGTGCTTATGCTCATTTTTAAGATTTTGACATTTTCACCTTAAGTGTACAATCAGGGGCTGAAAACGCGTTTAAAGCAATAAAAAGTTTATTTTGGCTCTCACACCTAAACTAAACGTTGTAGACTCAAAATTTTTGCTGTATTCAGTGTATTCTAGCATCCTGAAGATGATTCCAGCATTAATTTCATTGTGCTTATGCTCATTTTTAAGATTTTGACATTTTCACCTAAAGTGCACAATCAGGGGCTGAAAACGCGTTTAAAGCAATAAAAAGTTCATTTTGGCTCTCACACCTAAACTAAAGGTTGTAGACTCAAAATTTTTGCTGTATTTAGTGTATTCTAGCATCCTGAAGATGATTCTAGCATTAATTTCATTGTGCTTATGCTCATTTTTAAGATTTTGATATTTTCACCTAAAGTGCACAATCAGGCTGAAAACGCATTTAAAGCAATAAAAAGTTAATTTTGGCTCTCACACCTAAAATAAACGTTGTAGACTCAAAATTTTTGCTGTTTTTAGTGTATTCTAGCATCCTGAAGATGATTCCAGCATTAATTTCATTGTGCTTATGCTCATTTTGAAGATTTTGACATTTTCAACTTAAGTGTACAATCAGGGGCTGAAAACGCGTTTAAAGCAATAAAAAGTTCATTTTGGCTCACACACCTAAAATAAACGTTGTAGACTCAAAATTTTTGCTGTATTTAGTGTATTTTAGCATCCTGAAGATGATTCCAGCATTAATTTCATTGTGCTTATGCTCATTTTTAAGATTTTGACATTTTCACCTTAAGTGTACAATCAGGGGCTGAAAACGCGTTTAAAGCAATAAAAAGTTCATTTTGGCTCTCACACCTAAACTAAACGTTGTAGACTCAAAATTTTTGCTGTATTTAGTGTATTCTAGCATCCTGAAGATGATTCCAGCATTAATATCATTGTGCTTATGCTCATTTTGAAGATTTTGACATTTTCACCTTAAGTGTACAATCAGGGGCTGAAAACGCGTTTAAAGCAATAAAAAGTTCATTTTGGCTCTCACACCTAAACTAAACGTTGTAGACTCAAATTTTTTGCTGTATTTAGTGTATTCTAGCATCCTGAAGATGATTCCAGCATTAATTTCATCGTGCTTATGCTCATTTTTAAGATTTTGACATTTTCACCTAAAGTGCACAATCAGGCTGAAAACGCATTTAAAGCAATAAAAAGTTCATTTTGGCTCTCACACCTAATCTAAACGTTGTAGACTCAAAATTTTTGCTGTATTTAGTGTATTCTAGCATCCTGAAGATGATTCCAGCATTAATTTCATTGTGCTTATGCTCATTTTTAAGATTTTGACATTTTCACCTAAAGTGCACAATCAGGCTGAAAACGCATTTAAAGCAATAAAAAGTTCATTTTGGCTCTCACAACTAAACTAAACGTTGTAGACTCAAAATTTTTGCTGTATTTAGTGTATTTTAGCATCCTGAAGATGATTCCAGCATTAATTTCATTGTGCTTATGCTCATTTTTAAGATTTTGACATTTTCACCTTAAGTGTACAATCAGGGGCTGAAAACGCGTTTAAAGCAATAAAAAGTTCATTTTGGCTCTCACACCTAAACTAAACGTTGTAGACTCAAATTTTTTGCTGTATTTAGTGTATTCTAGCATCCTGAAGATGATTCCAGCATTAATTTCATCGTGCTTATGCTCATTTTGAAGATTTTGACATTTTAACCTAAAGTGCACAATCAGGCTGAAAACGCATTTAAAGCAATAAAAAGTTCATTTTGGCTCACACACCTAAAATAAACGTTGTAGACTCAAAATTTTTGCTGTATTCAGTGTATTCTAGCATCCTGAAGATGATTCCAGCATTAATTTCATTGTGCTTATGCTCATTTTGAAGATTTTGACATTTTCACCTTAAGTGTACAATCAGGGGCTGAAAACGCGTTTAAAGCAATAAAAAGTTCATTTTGGCTCTCACACCTATTCTAAACGTTGTAGACTCAAAATTTTTGCTGTATTCAGTGTATTCTAGCATCCTGAAGATGATTCCAGCATTAATTTCATTGTGCTTATGCTCATTTTGAAGATTTTGACATTTTCACCTTAAGTGTACAATCAGGGGCTGAAAACGCGTTTAAAGAAATAAAAAGTTCATTTTGGTTCTCACACCTAAACTAAACGTTGTAGACTCAAAATTTTTGCTGTATTTAGTGTATTTTAGCATCCTGAAGATGATTCCAGCATTAATTTCATTGTGCTTATGCTCATTTTTAAGATTTTGACATTTTCACCTAAAGTGCACAATCAGGCTGAAAACGCATTTAAAGCAATAAAAAGTTCATTTTGGCTCTCACACCTAATCTAAACGTTGTAGACTCAAAATTTTTGCTGTATTTAGTGTATTCTAGCATCCTGAAGATGATTCCAGCATTAATTTCATTGTGCTTATGCTCATTTTTAAGATTTTGACATTTTCACCTAAAGTGCACAATCAGGCTGAAAACGCATTTAAAGCAATAAAAAGTTCATTTTGGCTCTCACACCTAAACTAAACGTTGTAGACTCAAAATTTTTGCTGTATTTAGTGTATTTTAGCATCCTGAAGATGATTCCAGCATTAATTTCATTGTGCTTATGCTCATTTTTAAGATTTTGACATTTTCACCTTAAGTGTACAATCAGGGGCTGAAAACGCGTTTAAAGCAATAAAAAGTTCATTTTGGCTCTCACACCTAAACTAAACGTTGTAGACTCAAAATTTTTGCTGTATTTAGTGTATTCTAGCATCCTGAAGATGATTCCAGCATTAATTTCATTGTGCTTATGCTCATTTTGAAGATTTTGACATTTTCACCTTAAGTGTACAATCAGGGGCTGAAAACGCGTTTAAAGCAATAAAAAGTTCATTTTGGCTCTCACACCTAAACTAAACGTTGTAGACTCAAAATTTTTGCTGTATTTAGTGTATTCTAGCATCCTGAAGATGATTCCAGCATTAATTTCATTGTGCTTATGCTCATTTTGAAGATTTTGACATTTTCACCTTAAGTGTACAATCAGGGGCTGAAAACGCGTTTAAAGCAATAAAAAGTTCATTTTGGCTCTCACACCTAAACTAAACGTTGTAGACTCAAAATTTTTGCTGTATTTAGTGTATTCTAGCATCCTGAAGATGATTCCAGCATTAATTTCATTGTGCTTATGCTCATTTTTAAGATTTTGACATTTTCACCTAAAGTGCACAATCAGGCTGAAAACGCATTTAAAGCAATAAAAAGTTCATTTTGGCTCACACACCTAAAATAAACGTTGTAGACTCAAATTTTTTGCTGTATTCAGTGTATTCTAGCATCCTGAAGATGATTCCAGCATTAATTTCATTGTGCTTATGCTCATTTTGAAGATTTTGACATTTTCACCTTAAGTGTACAATCAGGGGCTGAAAACGCGTTTAAAGCAATAAAAAGTTCATTTTGGCTCTCACACCTAAACTAAACGTTGTAGACTCAAAATTTTTGCTGTATTTAGTGTATTCTAGCATCCTGAAGATGATTCCAGCATTAATTTCATTGTGCTTATGCTCATTTTTAAGATTTTGACATTTTCACCTAAAGTGCACAATCAGGCTGAAAACGCATTTAAAGCAATAAAAAGTTCATTTTGGCTCTCACACCTAAACTAAACGTTGTAGACTCAAAATTTTTGCTGTATTTAGTGTATTCTAGCATCCTGAAGATGATTCCAGCATTAATTTCATTGTGCTTATGCTCATTTTTAAGATTTTGACATTTTCACCTAAAGTGCACAATCAGGCTGAAAACGCATTTAAAGCAATAAAAAGTTCATTTTGGCTCTCACACCTAAACTAAACGTTGTAGACTCAAAATTTTTGCTGTATTTAGTGTATTCTAGCATCCTGAAGATGATTCCAGCATTAATTTCATTGTGCTTATGCTCATTTTGAAGATTTTGACATTTTCACCTTAAGTGTACAATCAGGGGCTGAAAACGCGTTTAAAGCAATAAAAAGTTCATTTTGGCTCTCACACCTAAACTAAACGTTGTAGACTCAAAATTTTTGCTGTATTTAGTGTATTCTAGCATCCTGAAGATGATTCCAGCATTAATTTCATTGTGCTTATGCTCATTTTTAAGATTTTGACATTTTCACCTAAAGTGCACAATCAGGCTGAAAACGCATTTAAAGCAATAAAAAGTTCATTTTGGCTCTCACACCTAAACTAAACGTTGTAGACTCAAAATTTTTGCTGTATTTAGTGTATTTTAGCATCCTGAAGATGATTCCAGCATTAATTTCATTGTGCTTATGCTCATTTTTAAGATTTTGACATTTTCACCTTAAGTGTACAATCAGGGGCTGAAAACGCGTTTAAAGCAATAAAAAGTTTATTTTGGCTCTCACACCTAAACTAAACGTTGTAGACTCAAAATTTTTGCTGTATTCAGTGTATTCTAGCATCCTGAAGATGATTCCAGCATTAATTTCATTGTGCTTATGCTCATTTTTAAGATTTTGACATTTTCACCTAAAGTGCACAATCAGGGGCTGAAAACGCGTTTAAAGCAATAAAAAGTTCATTTTGGCTCTCACACCTAAACTAAAGGTTGTAGACTCAAAATTTTTGCTGTATTTAGTGTATTCTAGCATCCTGAAGATGATTCTAGCATTAATTTCATTGTGCTTATGCTCATTTTTAAGATTTTGATATTTTCACCTAAAGTGCACAATCAGGCTGAAAACGCATTTAAAGCAATAAAAAGTTAATTTTGGCTCTCACACCTAAAATAAACGTTGTAGACTCAAAATTTTTGCTGTTTTTAGTGTATTCTAGCATCCTGAAGATGATTCCAGCATTAATTTCATTGTGCTTATGCTCATTTTGAAGATTTTGACATTTTCAACTTAAGTGTACAATCAGGGGCTGAAAACGCGTTTAAAGCAATAAAAAGTTCATTTTGGCTCACACACCTAAAATAAACGTTGTAGACTCAAAATTTTTGCTGTATTTAGTGTATTTTAGCATCCTGAAGATGATTCCAGCATTAATTTCATTGTGCTTATGCTCATTTTGAAGATTTTGACATTTTCACCTTAAGTGTACAATCAGGGGCTGAAAACGCGTTTAAAGCAATAAAAAGTTCATTTTGGCTCTCACACCTAAACTAAACGTTGTAGACTCAAAATTTTTGCTGTATTTAGTGTATTCTAGCATCCTGAAGATGATTCCAGCATTAATTTCATTGTGCTTATGCTAATTTTGAAGATTTTGACATTTTCACCTAAAGTGTACAATCAGGGGCTGAAAACGCGTTTAAAGCAATAAAAAGTTCATTTTGGCTCTCACACCTAAACTAAACGTTGTAGACTCAAAATTTTTGCTGTATTTAGTGTATTCTAGCATCCTGAAGATGATTCCAGCATTAATTACATTGTGCTTATGCTCATTTTTAAGATTTTGACATTTTCACCTAAAGTGCACAATCAGGCTGAAAACGCATTTAAAGCAATAAAAAGTTCATTTTGGCTCTCACACCTAAACTAAACGTTGTAGACTCAAAATTTTTGCTGTATTTAGTGTATTCTAGCATCCTGAAGATGATTCCAGCATTAATTTCATTGTGCTTATGCTCATTTTGAAGATTTTGACATTTTCACCTTAAGTGTACAATCAGGGGCTGAAAACGCGTTTAAAGCAATAAAAAGTTCATTTTGGCTCTCACACCTAAACTAAACGTTGTAGACTCAAAATTTTTGCTGTATTTAGTGTATTCTAGCATCCTGAAGATGATTCCAGCATTAATTTCATTGTGCTTATGCTCATTTTTAAGATTTTGACATTTTCACCTAAAGTGCACAATCAGGCTGAAAACGCATTTAAAGCAATAAAAAGTTCATTTTGGCTCTCACACCTAAACTAAACGTTGTAGACTAAAAATTTTTGCTGTATTTAGTGTATTTTAGCATCCTGAAGATGATTCCAGCATTAATTTCATTGTGCTTATGCTCATTTTTAAGATTTTGACATTTTCACCTTAAGTGTACAATCAGGGGCTGAAAACGCGTTTAAAGCAATAAAAAGTTCATTTTGGCTCTCACACCTAAACTAAACGTTGTAGACTCAAAATTTTTGCTGTATTTAGTGTATTCTAGCATCCTGAAGATGATTCAAGCATTAATTTCATTGTGCTTATGCTCATTTTGAAGATTTTGACATTTTCACCTTAAGTGTACAATCAGGGGCTGAAAACGCGTTTAAAGCAATAAAAAGTTCATTTTGGCTCTCACACCTAAACTAAACGTTGTAGACTAAAAAATTTTGCTGTATTTAGTGTATTTTAGCATCCTGAAGATGATTCCAGCATTAATTTCATTGTGCTTATGCTCATTTTTAAGATTTTGATATTTTCACCTAAAGTGCACAATCAGGCTGAAAACGCATTTAAAGCAATAAAAAGTTCATTTTGGCTCTCACACCTAAAATAAACGTTGTAGCCTCAAAATTTTTGCTGTATTTAGTGTATTCTAGCATCCTGAAGATGATTCCAGCATTAATTTCATTGTGCTTATGCTCATTTTGAAGATTTTGACATTTTCACCTTAAGTGTACAATCAGGGGCAGAAAACGCGTTTAAAGCAATAAAAAGTTCATTTTGGCTCTCACACCTAAACTAAACGTTGTAGACTCAAAATTTTTGCTGTATTTAGTGTATTCTAGCATCCTGAAGATGATTCCAGCATTAATTTCATTGTGCTTATGCTCATTTTTAAGATTTTGACATTTTCACCTAAAGTGCACAATCAGGGGCTGAAAACGCGTTTAAAGCAATAAAAAGTTCATTTTGGCTCTCACACCTAAACTAAACGTTGTAGACTCAAAATTTTTGCTGTATTTAGTGTATTCTAGCATCCTGAAGATGATTCCAGCATTAATTTCATTGTGCTTATGCTCATTTTGAAGATTTTGACATTTTCACCTTAAGTGTACAATCAGGGGCTGAAAACGCGTTTAAAGCAATAAAAAGTTCATTTTGGCTCTCACACCTAAACTAAACGTTGTAGACTCAAAATTTTTGCTGTATTTAGTGTATTCTAGCATCCTGAAGATGATTCCAGCATTAATTTCATTGTGCTTATGCTCATTTTTAAGATTTTGACATTTTCACCTAAAGTGCACAATCAGGGGCTGAAAACGCGTTTAAAGCAATAAAAAGTTCATTTTGGCTCTCACACCTAAACTAAACGTTGTAGACTCAAAATTTTTGCTGTATTTAGTGTATTCTAGCATCCTGAAGATGATTCCAGCATTAATTTCATTGTGCTTATGCTCATTTTGAAGATTTTGACATTTTCACCTTAAGTGTACAATCAGGGGCTGAAAACGCGTTTAAAGCAATAAAAAGTTCATTTTGGCTCTCACACCTAAACTAAACGTTGTAGACTCAAAATTTTTGCTGTATTTAGTGTATTTTAGCATCCTGAAGATGATTCCAGCATTAATTTCATTGTGCTTATGCTCATTTTTAAGATTTTGACATTTTCACCTTAAGTGTACAATCAGGGGCTGAAAACGCGTTTAAAGCAATAAAAAGTTCATTTTGGCACTCAGACCTAAACTAAACGTTGTAGACTCAAAATTTTTGCTGTATTTAGTGTATTCTAGCATCCTGAAGATGATTCCAGCATTAATTTCATCGTGCTTATGCTCATTTTGAAGATTTTGACATTTTAACCTAAAGTGCACAATCAGGCTGAAAACGCGTTTAAAGCAATAAAAAGTTCATTTTGGCTCACACACCTAAAATAAACGTTGTAGACTCAAAATTTTTGCTGTATTCAGTGTATTCTAGCATCCTGAAGATGATTCCAGCATTAATTTCATTGTGCTTATGCTCATTTTGAAGATTTTGACATTTTCACCTTAAGTGTACAATCAGGGGCTGAAAACGCGTTTAAAGCAATAAAAAGTTAATTTTGGCTCTCACACCTAAACTAAACGTTGTAGACTCAAAATTTTTGCTGTATTTAGTGTATTCTAGCATCCTGAAGATGATTCCAGCATTAATTTCATTGTGCTTATGCTCATTTTTAAGATTTTGACATTTTCACCTTAAGTGTACAATCAGGGGCTGAAAACGCGTTTAAAGCAATAAAAAGTTCATTTTGGCTCTCACACCTAAACTAAACGTTGTAGACTCAAAATTTTTGCTGTATTCAGTGTATTCTAGCATCCTGAAGATGATTCCAGCATTAATTTCATTGTGCTTATGCTCATTTTTAAGATTTTGACATTTTCACCTAAAGTGCACAATCAGGGGCTGAAAACGCGTTTAAAGCAATAAAAAGTTCATTTTGGCTCTCACACCTAAACTAAACGTTGTAGACTCAAAATTTTTGCTGTATTTAGTGTATTCTAGCATCCTGAAGATGATTCCAGCATTAATTTCATTGTGCTTATGCTCATTTTTAAGATTTTGATATTTTCACCTAAAGTGCACAATCAGGCTGAAAACGCATTTAAAGCAATAAAAAGTTAATTTTGGCTCTCACACCTAAAATAAACGTTGTAGACTCAAAATTTTTGCTGTATTTAGTGTATTCTAGCATCCTGAAGATGATTCCAGCATTAATTTCATTGTGCTTATGCTCATTTTAAGATTTTGACATTTTCACCTTAAGTGTACAATCAGGGGCTGAAAATGCGTTTAAAGCAATAAAAAGTTCATTTTGGCTCTCACACCTAAACTAAACGTTGTAGACTCAAAATTTTTGCTGTATTTAGTGTATTTTAGCATCCTGAAGATGATTCCAGCATTAATTTCATTGTGCTTATGCTCATTTTTAAGATTTTGACATTTTCACCTTAAGTGTACAATCAGGGGCTGAAAACGCGTTTAAAGCAATAAAAAGTTCATTTTGGCTCTCACACCTAAACTAAACGTTGTAGACTCAAAATTTTTGCTGTATTTAGTGTATTCTAGCATCCTGAAGATGATTCCAGCATTAATTTCATCGTGCTTATGCTCATTTTGAAGATTTTGACATTTTAACCTAAAGTGCACAATCAGGCTGAAAACGCATTTAAAGCAATAAAAAGTTCATTTTGGCTCACACACCTAAAATAAACGTTGAAGACTCAAAATTTTTGCTGTATTCAGTGTATTCTAGCATCCTGAAGATGATTCCAGCATTAATTTCATTGTGCTTATGCTCATTTTGAAGATTTTGACATTTTCACCATAAGTGTACAATAAGGGGCTGAAAACGCGTTTAAAGCAATAAAAAGTTCATTTTGGCTCTCACACCTAAACTAAACGTTGTAGACTCAAAATTTTTGCTGTATTTAGTGTATTCTAGCATCCTGAAGATGATTCCAGCATTAATTTCATTGTGCTTATGCTCATTTTTAAGATTTTGACATTTTCACCTTAAGTGTACAATCAGGGGCTGAAAACGCGTTTAAAGCAATAAAAAGTTCATTTTGGCTCTCACACCTAAACTAAACGTTGTAGACTCAAAATTTTTGCTGTATTTAGTGTATTCTAGCATCCTGAAGATGATTCCAGCATTAATTTCATTGTGCTTATGCTCATTTTTAAGATTTTGACATTTTCACCTAAAGTGCACAATCAGGCTGAAAACGCATTTAAAGCAATAAAAAGTTCATTTTGGCTCTCACACCTAAACTAAACGTTGTAGACTCAAAATTTTTGCTGTATTTAGTGTATTTTAGCATCCTGAAGATGATTCCAGCATTAATTTCATTGTGCTTATGCTCATTTTTAAGATTTTGACATTTTCACCTTAAGTGTACAATCAGGGGCTGAAAACGCGTTTAAAGCAATAAAAAGTTCATTTTGGCTCTCACACCTAAACTAAACGTTGTAGACTCAAAATTTTTGCTGTATTTAGTGTATTCTAGCATCCTGAAGATGATTCCAGCATTAATTTCATTGTGCTTATGCTCATTTTTAAGATTTTGACATTTTCACCTAAAGTGCACAATCAGGCTGAAAACGCATTTAAAGCAATAAAAAGTTCATTTTGGCTCTCACACCTAAACTAAACGTTGTAGACTCAAAATTTTTGCTGTATTTAGTGTATTTTAGCATCCTGAAGATGATTCCAGCATTAATTTCATTGTGCTTATGCTCATTTTTAAGATTTTGACATTTTCACCTTAAGTGTACAATCAGGGGCTGAAAACGCGTTTAAAGCAATAAAAAGTTCATTTTGGCTCTCACACCTAAACTAAACGTTGTAGACTCAAAATTTTTGCTGTATTTAGTGTATTCTAGCATCCTGAAGATGATTCCAGCATTAATTTCATCGTGCTTATGCTCATTTTGAAGATTTTGACATTTTAACCTAAATTGCACAATCAGGCTGAAAACGCATTTAAAGCAATAAAAAGTTCATTTTGGCTCACACACCTAAAATAAACGTTGTAGACTCAAAATTTTTGCTGTATTCAGTGTATTCTAGCATCCTGAAGATGATTCCAGCATTAATTTCATTGTGCTTATGCTCATTTTGAAGATTTTGACATTTTCACCTAAAGTGTACAATCCGGGGCTGAAAACGCGTTTAAAGCAATAAAAAGTTCATTTTGGCTCTCACACCTAAACTAAACGTTGTAGACTCAAAATTTTTGCTGTATTTAGTGTATTCTAGCATCCTGAAGATGATTCCAGCATTAATTTCAGTGTGCTAATGCTCATTTTGAAGATTTTGACATTTTCACCTTAAGTGTACAATCAGGGGCTGAAAACGCGTTTAAAGCAATAAAAAGTTCATTTTGGCTCTCACACCTAAACTAAACGTTGTAGACTCAAAATTTTTGCTGTATTTAGTGTATTCTAGCATCCTGAAGATGATTCCAGCATTAATTTCATTGTGCTTATGCTCATTTTTAAGATTTTGACATTTTCACCTAAAGTGCACAATCAGGCTGAAAACGCATTTAAAGCAATAAAAAGTTCATTTTGGCTCTCACACCTAAACTAAACGTTGTAGACTCAAAATTTTTGCTGTATTTAGTGTATTCTAGCATCCTGAAGATGATTCCAGCATTAATTTCATTGTGCTTATGCTCATTTTGAAGATTTTGACATTTTCACCTTAAGTGTACAATCAGGGGCTGAAAACGCGTTTAAAGCAATAAAAAGTTCATTTTGGTTCTCACACCTAAACTAAACGTTGTAGACTCAAAATTTTTGCTGTATTTAGTGTATTTTAGCATCCTGAAGATGATTCCAGCATTAATTTCATTGTGCTTATGCTCATTTTTAAGATTTTGACATTTTCACCTTAAGTGTACAATCAGGGGCTGAAAACGCGTTTAAAGCAATAAAAAGTTCATTTTGGCTCTCACACCTAAACTAAACGTTGTAGACTCAAAATTTTTGCTGTATTTAGTGTATTCTAGCATCCTGAAGATGATTCCAGCAAAAATTTCATCGTGCTTATGCTCATTTTGAAGATTTTGACATTTTAACCTAAAGTGCACAATCAGGCTGAAAACGCATTTAAAGCAATAAAAAGTTCATTTTGGCTCACACACCTAAAATAAACGTTGTAGACTCAAAATTTTTGCTGTATTCAGTGTATTCTAGCATCCTGAAGATGATTCCAGCATTAATTTCATTGTGCTTATGCTCATTTTGAAGATTTTGACATTTTCACCTTAAGTGTACAATAAGGGGCTGAAAACGCGTTTAAAGCAATAAAAAGTTCATTTTGGCTCTCACACCTAAACTAAACGTTGTAGACTCAAAATTTTTGCTGTATTTAGTGTATTCTAGCATCCTGAAGATGATTCCAGCATTAATTTCATTGTGCTTATGCTCATTTTTAAGATTTTGACATTTTCACCTAAAGTGCACAATCAGGCTGAAAACGCATTTAAAGCAATAAAAAGTTCATTTTGGCTCTCACACCTAAACTAAACGTTGTAGACTCAAAATTTTTGCTGTATTTAGTGTATTCTAGCATCCTGAAGATGATTCCAGCATTAATTTCATTGTGCTTATGCTCATTTTGAAGATTTTGACATTTTCAACTTAAGTGTACAATCAGGGGCTGAAAACGCGTTTAAAGCAATAAAAAGTTCATTTTGGCTCACACACCTAAAATAAACGTTGTAGACTCAAAATTTTTGCTGTATTTAGTGTATTTTAGCATCCTGAAGATGATTCCAGCATTAATTTCATTGTGCTTATGCTCATTTTTAAGATTTTGACATTTTCACCTTAAGTGTACAATCAGGGGCTGAAAACGCGTTTAAAGCAATAAAAAGTTCATTTTGGCTCTCACACCTAAACTAAACGTTGTAGACTCAAAATTTTTGCTGTATTTAGTGTATTCTAGCATCCTGAAGATGATTCCAGCATTAATATCATTGTGCTTATGCTCATTTTGAAGATTTTGACATTTTCAACTTAAGTGTACAATCAGGGGCTGAAAACGCGTTTAAAGCAATAAAAAGTTCATTTTGGCTCTCACACCTAAACTAAACGTTGTAGACTCAAAATTTTTGCTGTATTTAGTGTATTCTAGCATCCTGAAGATGATTCCAGCATTAATTTCATTGTGCTTATGCTAATTTTGAAGATTTTGACATTTTCACCTAAAGTGTACAATCAGGGGCTGAAAACGCGTTTAAAGCAATAAAAAGTTCATTTTGGCTCTCACACCTAAACTAAACGTTGTAGACTCAAAATTTTTGCTGTATTTAGTGTATTCTAGCATCCTGAAGATGATTCCAGCATTAATTACATTGTGCTTATGCTCATTTTTAAGATTTTGACATTTTCACCTAAAGTGCACAATCAGGCTGAAAACGCATTTAAAGCAATAAAAAGTTCATTTTGGCTCTCACACCTAAACTAAACGTTGTAGACTCAAAATTTTTGCTGTATTTAGTGTATTCTAGCATCCTGAAGATGATTCCAGCATTAATTTCATTGTGCTTATGCTCATTTTGAAGATTTTGACATTTTCACCTTAAGTGTACAATCAGGGGCTGAAAACGCGTTTAAAGCAATAAAATGTTCATTTTGGCTCTCACACCTAAACTAAACGTTGTAGACTCAAAATTTTTGCTGTATTTAGTGTATTCTAGCATCCTGAAGATGATTCCAGCATTAATTTCATTGTGCTTATGCTCATTTTTAAGATTTTGACATTTTCACCTAAAGTGCACAATCAGGCTGAAAACGCATTTAAAGCAATAAAAAGTTCATTTTGGCTCTCACACCTAAACTAAACGTTGTAGACTAAAAATTTTTGCTGTATTTAGTGTATTTTAGCATCCTGAAGATGATTCCAGCATTAATTTCATTGTGCTTATGCTCATTTTTAAGATTTTGACATTTTCACCTTAAGTGTACAATCAGGGGCTGAAAACGCGTTTAAAGCAATAAAAAGTTCATTTTGGCTCTCACACCTAAACTAAACGTTGTAGACTCAAAATTTTTGCTGTATTTAGTGTATTCTAGCATCCTGAAGATGATTCCAGCATTAATTTCATTGTGCTTATGCTCATTTTGAAGATTTTGACATTTTCACCTTAAGTGTACAATCAGGGGCTGAAAACGCGTTTAAAGCAATAAAAAGTTCATTTTGGCTCTCACACCTAAACTAAACGTTGTAGACTAAAAAATTTTGCTGTATTTAGTGTATTTTAGCATCCTGAAGATGATTCCAGCATTAATTTCATTGTGCTTATGCTCATTTTGAAGATTTTGACATTTTCACCTTAAGTGTACAATCAGGGGCTGAAAACGCGTTTAAAGCAATAAAAAGTTCATTTTGGCTCTCACACCTAAACTAAACGTTGTAGACTCAAAATTTTTGCTGTATTCAGTGTATTCTAGCATCCTGAAGATGATTCCAGCATTAATTTCATTGTGCTTATGCTCATTTTGAAGATTTTGACATTTTCACCTTAAGTGTACAATCAGGGGCAGAAAACGCGTTTAAAGCAATAAAAAGTTCATTTTGGCTCTCACACCTAAACTAAACGTTGTAGACTCAAAATTTTTGCTGTATTTAGTGTATTCTAGCATCCTGAAGATGATTCCAGCATTAATTTCATTGTGCTTATGCTCATTTTTAAGATTTTGACATTTTCACCTAAAGTGCACAATCAGGGGCTGAAAACGCGTTTAAAGCAATAAAAAGTTCATTTTGGCTCTCACACCTAAACTAAACGTTGTAGACTCAAAATTTTTGCTGTATTTAGTGTATTCTAGCATCCTGAAGATGATTCCAGCATTAATTTCATTGTGCTTATGCTCATTTTGAAGATTTTGACATTTTCACCTTAAGTGTACAATCAGGGGCTGAAAACGCGTTTAAAGCAATAAAAAGTTCATTTTGGCTCTCACACCTAAACTAAACGTTGTAGACTCAAAATTTTTGCTGTATTTAGTGTATTCTAGCATCCTGAAGATGATTCCAGCATTAATTTCATTGTGCTTATGCTCATTTTTAAGATTTTGACATTTTCACCTAAAGTGCACAATCAGGGGCTGAAAACGCGTTTAAAGCAATAAAAAGTTCATTTTGGCTCTCACACCTAAACTAAACGTTGTAGACTCAAAATTTTTGCTGTATTTAGTGTATTCTAGCATCCTGAAGATGATTCCAGCATTAATTTCATTGTGCTTATGCTCATTTTGAAGATTTTGACATTTTCACCTTAAGTGTACAATCAGGGGCTGAAAACGCGTTTAAAGCAATAAAAAGTTCATTTTGGCTCTCACACCTAAACTAAACGTTGTAGACTCAAAATTTTTGCTGTATTTAGTGTATTTTAGCATCCTGAAGATGATTCCAGCATTAATTTCATTGTGCTTATGCTCATTTTTAAGATTTTGACATTTTCACCTTAAGTGTACAATCAGGGGCTGAAAACGCGTTTAAAGCAATAAAAAGTTCATTTTGGCACTCAGACCTAAACTAAACGTTGTAGACTCAAAATTTTTGCTGTATTTAGTGTATTCTAGCATCCTGAAGATGATTCCAGCATTAATTTCATTGTGCTTATGCTCATTTTGAAGATTTTGACATTTTCACCTTAAGTGTACAATCAGGGGCTGAAAACGCGTTTAAAGCAATAAAAAGTTCATTTTGGCTCTCACACCTAAACTAAACGTTGTAGACTCAAAATTTTTGCTGTATTTAGTGTATTCTAGCATCCTGAAGATGATTCCAGCATTAATTTCATTGTGCTTATGCTCATTTTTAAGATTTTGACATTTTCACCTAAAGTGCACAATCAGGCTGAAAACGCATTTAAAGCAATAAAAAGTTCATTTTGGCTCTCACACCTAAACTAAACGTTGTAGACTCAAAATTTTTGCTGTATTTAGTGTATTTTAGCATCCTGAAGATGATTCCAGCATTAATTTCATTGTGCTTATGCTCATTTTTAAGATATTGACATTTTCACCTTAAGTGTACAATCAGGGGCTGAAAACGCGTTTAAAGCAATAAAAAGTTCATTTTGGCTCTCACACCTAAACTAAACGTTGTAGACTCAAAATTTTTGCTGTATTTAGTGTATTCTAGCATCCTGAAGATGATTCCAGCATTAATTTCATCGTGCTTATGCTCATTTTGAAGATTTTGACATTTTAACCTAAAGTGCACAATCAGGCTGAAAACGCGTTTAAAGCAATAAAAAGTTCATTTTGGCTCACACACCTAAAATAAACGTTGTAGACTCAAAATTTTTGCTGTATTCAGTGTATTCTAGCATCCTGAAGATGATTCCATCATTAATTTCATTGTGCTTATGCTCATTTTGAAGATTTTGACATTTTCACCTAAAGTGTACAATCAGGGGCTGAAAACGCGTTTAAAGCAATAAAAAGTTCATTTTGGCTCTCACACCTAAACTAAACGTTGTAGACTCAAAATTTTTGCTGTATTTAGTGTATTCTAGCATCCTGAAGATGATTCCAGCATTAATTTCATTGTGCTTATGCTCATTTTTAAGATTTTGACATTTTCACCTAAAGTGCACAATCAGGCTGAAAACGCATTTAAAGCAATAAAAAGTTCATTTTGGCTCTCACACCTAAACTAAACGTTGTAGACTCAAAATTTTTGCTGTATTTAGTGTATTCTAGCATCCTGAAGATGATTCCAGCATTAATTTCATTGTGCTTATGCTCATTTTGAAGATTTTGACATTTTCACCTTAAGTGTACAATCAGGGGCTGAAAACGCGTTTAAAGCAATAAAAAGTTAATTTTGGCTCTCACACCTAAACTAAACGTTGTAGACTCAAAATTTTTGCTGTATTTAGTGTATTCTAGCATCCTGAAGATGATTCCAGCATTAATTTCATTGTGCTTATGCTCATTTTTAAGATTTTGACATTTTCACCTTAAGTGTACAATCAGGGGCTGAAAACGCGTTTAAAGCAATAAAAAGTTCATTTTGGCTCTCACACCTAAACTAAACGTTGTAGACTCAAAATTTTTGCTGTATTCAGTGTATTCTAGCATCCTGAAGATGATTCCAGCATTAATTTCATTGTGCTTATGCTCATTTTTAAGATTTTGACATTTTCACCTAAAGTGCACAATCAGGGGCTGAAAACGCGTTTAAAGCAATAAAAAGTTCATTTTGGCTCTCACACCTAAACTAAACGTTGTAGACTCAAAATTTTTGCTGTATTTAGTGTATTCTAGCATCCTGAAGATGATTCCAGCATTAATTTCATTGTGCTTATGCTCATTTTTAAGATTTTGATATTTTCACCTAAAGTGCACAATCAGGCTGAAAACGCATTTAAAGCAATAAAAAGTTAATTTTGGCTCTCACACCTAAAATAAACGTTGTAGACTCAAAATTTTTGCTGTATTTAGTGTATTCTAGCATCCTGAAGATGATTCCAGCATTAATTTCATTGTGCTTATGCTCATTTTGAAGATTTTGACATTTTCACCTTAAGTGTACAATCAGGGGCTGAAAATGCGTTTAAAGCAATAAAAAGTTCATTTTGGCTCTCACACCTAAACTAAACGTTGTAGACTCAAAATTTTTGCTGTATTTAGTGTATTTTAGCATCCTGAAGATGATTCCAGCATTAATTTCATTGTGCTTATGCTCATTTTTAAGATTTTGACATTTTCACCTTAAGTGTACAATCAGGGGCTGAAAACGCGTTTAAAGCAATAAAAAGTTCATTTTGGCTCTCACACCTAAACTAAACGTTGTAGACTCAAAATTTTTGCTGTATTTAGTGTATTCTAGCATCCTGAAGATGATTCCAGCATTAATTTCATCGTGCTTATGCTCATTTTGAAGATTTTGACATTTTAACCTAAAGTGCACAATCAGGCTGAAAACGCATTTAAAGCAATAAAAAGTTCATTTTGGCTCACACACCTAAAATAAACGTTGAAGACTCAAAATTTTTGCTGTATTCAGTGTATTCTAGCATCCTGAAGATGATTCCAGCATTAATTTCATTGTGCTTATGCTCATTTTGAAGATTTTGACATTTTCACCATAAGTGTACAATAAGGGGCTGAAAACGCGTTTAAAGCAATAAAAAGTTCATTTTGGCTCTCACACCTAAACTAAACGTTGTAGACTCAAAATTTTTGCTGTATTTAGTGTATTCTAGCATCCTGAAGATGATTCCAGCATTAATTTCATTGTGCTTATGCTCATTTTTAAGATTTTGACATTTTCACCTTAAGTGTACAATCAGGGGCTGAAAACGCGTTTAAAGCAATAAAAAGTTCATTTTGGCTCTCACACCTAAACTAAACGTTGTAGACTCAAAATTTTTGCTGTATTTAGTGTATTCTAGCATCCTGAAGATGATTCCAGCATTAATTTCATTGTGCTTATGCTCATTTTTAAGATTTTGACATTTTCACCTAAAGTGCACAATCAGGCTGAAAACGCATTTAAAGCAATAAAAAGTTCATTTTGGCTCTCACACCTAAACTAAACGTTGTAGACTCAAAATTTTTGCTGTATTTAGTGTATTTTAGCATCCTGAAGATGATTCCAGCATTAATTTCATTGTGCTTATGCTCATTTTTAAGATTTTGACATTTTCACCTTAAGTGTACAATCAGGGGCTGAAAACGCGTTTAAAGCAATAAAAAGTTCATTTTGGCTCTCACACCTAAACTAAACGTTGTAGACTCAAAAATTTTGCTGTATTTAGTGTATTCTAGCATCCTGAAGATGATTCCAGCATTAATTTCATTGTGCTTATGCTCATTTTTAAGATTTTGACATTTTCACCTAAAGTGCACAATCAGGCTGAAAACGCATTTAAAGCAATAAAAAGTTCATTTTGGCTCTCACACCTAAACTAAACGTTGTAGACTCAAAATTTTTGCTGTATTTAGTGTATTTTAGCATCCTGAAGATGATTCCAGCATTAATTTCATTGTGCTTATGCTCATTTTTAAGATTTTGACATTTTCACCTTAAGTGTACAATCAGGGGCTGAAAACGCGTTTAAAGCAATAAAAAGTTCATTTTGGCTCTCACACCTAAACTAAACGTTGTAGACTCAAAATTTTTGCTGTATTTAGTGTATTCTAGCATCCTGAAGATGATTCCAGCATTAATTTCATCGTGCTTATGCTCATTTTGAAGATTTTGACATTTTAACCTAAATTGCACAATCAGGCTGAAAACGCATTTAAAGCAATAAAAAGTTCATTTTGGCTCACACACCTAAAATAAACGTTGTAGACTCAAAATTTTTGCTGTATTCAGTGTATTCTAGCATCCTGAAGATGATTCCAGCATTAATTTCATTGTGCTTATGCTCATTTTGAAGATTTTGACATTTTCACCTAAAGTGTACAATCCGGGGCTGAAAACGCGTTTAAAGCAATAAAAAGTTCATTTTGGCTCTCACACCTAAACTAAACGTTGTAGACTCAAAATTTTTGCTGTATTTAGTGTATTCTAGCATCCTGAAGATGATTCCAGCATTAATTTCAGTGTGCTTATGCTCATTTTTAAGATTTTGACATTTTCACCTAAAGTGCACAATCAGGCTGAAAACGCATTTAAAGCAATAAAAAGTTCATTTTGGCTCTCACACCTAAACTAAACGTTGTAGACTCAAAATTTTTGCTGTATTTAGTGTATTCTAGCATCCTGAAGATGATTCCAGCATTAATTTCATTGTGCTAATGCTCATTTTGAAGATTTTGACATTTTCACCTTAAGTGTACAATCAGGGGCTGAAAACGCGTTTAAAGCAATAAAAAGTTCATTTTGGCTCTCACACCTAAACTAAACGTTGTAGACTCAAAATTTTTGCTGTATTTAGTGTATTCTAGCATCCTGAAGATGATTCCAGCATTAATTTCATTGTGCTTATGCTCATTTTTAAGATTTTGACATTTTCACCTAAAGTGCACAATCAGGCTGAAAACGCATTTAAAGCAATAAAAAGTTCATTTTGGCTCTCACACCTAAACTAAACGTTGTAGACTCAAAATTTTTGCTGTATTTAGTGTATTCTAGCATCCTGAAGATGATTCCAGCATTAATTTCATTGTGCTTATGCTCATTTTGAAGATTTTGACATTTTCACCTTAAGTGTACAATCAGGGGCTGAAAACGCGTTTAAAGCAATAAAAAGTTCATTTTGGTTCTCACACCTAAACTAAACGTTGTAGACTCAAAATTTTTGCTGTATTTAGTGTATTTTAGCATCCTGAAGATGATTCCAGCATTAATTTCATTGTGCTTATGCTCATTTTTAAGATTTTGACATTTTCACCTTAAGTGTACAATCAGGGGCTGAAAACGCGTTTAAAGCAATAAAAAGTTCATTTTGGCTCTCACACCTAAACTAAACGTTGTAGACTCAAAATTTTTGCTGTATTTAGTGTATTCTAGCATCCTGAAGATGATTCCAGCAAAAATTTCATCGTGCTTATGCTCATTTTGAAGATTTTGACATTTTAACCTAAAGTGCACAATCAGGCTGAAAACGCATTTAAAGCAATAAAAAGTTCATTTTGGCTCACACACCTAAAATAAACGTTGTAGACTCAAAATTTTTGCTGTATTCAGTGTATTCTAGCATCCTGAAGATGATTCCAGCATTAATTTCATTGTGCTTATGCTCATTTTGAAGATTTTGACATTTTCACCTTAAGTGTACAATAAGGGGCTGAAAACGCGTTTAAAGCAATAAAAAGTTCATTTTGGCTCTCACACCTAAACTAAACGTTGTAGACTCAAAATTTTTGCTGTATTTAGTGTATTCTAGCATCCTGAAGATGATTCCAGCATTAATTTCATTGTGCTTATGCTCATTTTTAAGATTTTGACATTTTCACCTAAAGTGCACAATCAGGCTGAAAACGCATTTAAAGCAATAAAAAGTTCATTTTGGCTCTCACACCTAAACTAAACGTTGTAGACTCAAAATTTTTGCTGTATTTAGTGTATTCTAGCATCCTGAAGATGATTCCAGCATTAATTTCATTGTGCTTATGCTCATTTTTAAGATTTTGACATTTTCACCTAAAGTGCACAATCAGGGGCTGAAAACGCGTTTAAAGCAATAAAAAGTTCATTTTGGCTCTCACACCTAAACTAAACGTTGTAGACTCAAAATTTTTGCTGTATTTAGTGTATTCTAGCATCCTGAAGATGATTCCAGCATTAATTTCATTGTGCTTATGCTCATTTTGAAGATTTTGACATTTTCACCTTAAGTGTACAATCAGGGGCTGAAAACGCGTTTAAAGCAATAAAAAGTTCATTTTGGCTCTCACACCTAAACTAAATGTTGTAAACTCAAAATTTTTGCTGTATTTAGTATATTCTAGCATCCTGAAGATGATTCCAGCATTAATTTCATTGTGCTTATGCTCATTTTGAAGATTTTGACATTTTCACCTTAAGTGTACAATCAGGGGCTGAAAACGCGTTTAAAGCAATAAAAAGTTCATTTTGGCTCTCACACCTAAAATAAACGTTGTAGACTCAAAGTTTTTGCTGTATTTAGTGTATTCTAGCATCCTGAAGATGATTCCAGCATTAATTTCATTGTGCTTATGCTCATTTTTAAGATTTTGACATTTTCACCTTAAGTGTACAATCAGGGGCTGAAAACGCGTTTAAAGCAATAAAAAGTTCATTTTGGCACTCAGACCTAAACTAAACGTTGTAGACTCAAAATTTTTGCTGTATTTAGTGTATTCTAGCATCCTGAAGATGATTCCAGCATTAATTTCATTGTGCTTATGCTCATTTTGAAGATTTTGACATTTTCACCTTAAGTGTACAATCAGGGGCTGAAAACGCGTTTAAAGCAATAAAAAGTTCATTTTGGCTCTCACACCTAAACTAAACGTTGTAGACTCAAAATTTTTGCTGTATTTAGTGTATTCTAGCATCCTGAAGATGATTCCAGCATTAATTTCATTGTGCTTATGCTCATTTTTAAGATTTTGACATTTTCACCTAAAGTGCACAATCAGGCTGAAAACGCATTTAAAGCAATAAAAAGTTCATTTTGGCTCTCACACCTAAACTAAACGTTGTAGACTCAAAATTTTTGCTGTATTTAGTGTATTTTAGCATCCTGAAGATGATTCCAGCATTAATTTCATTGTGCTTATGCTCATTTTTAAGATATTGACATTTTCACCTTAAGTGTACAATCAGGGGCTGAAAACGCGTTTAAAGCAATAAAAAGTTCATTTTGGCTCTCACACCTAAACTAAACGTTGTAGACTCAAAATTTTTGCTGTATTTAGTGTATTCTAGCATCCTGAAGATGATTCCAGCATTAATTTCATCGTGCTTATGCTCATTTTGAAGATTTTGACATTTTAACCTAAAGTGCACAATCAGGCTGAAAACGCGTTTAAAGCAATAAAAAGTTCATTTTGGCTCACACACCTAAAATAAACGTTGTAGACTCAAAATTTTTGCTGTATTCAGTGTATTCTAGCATCCTGAAGATGATTCCAGCATTAATTTCATTGTGCTTATGCTCATTTTGAAGATTTTGACATTTTCACCTAAAGTGTACAATCAGGGGCTGAAAACGCGTTTAAAGCAATAAAAAGTTCATTTTGGCTCTCACACCTAAACTAAACGTTGTAGACTCAAAATTTTTGCTGTATTTAGTGTATTCTAGCATCCTGAAGATGATTCCAGCATTAATTTCATTGTGCTTATGCTCATTTTTAAGATTTTGACATTTTCACCTAAAGTGCACAATCAGGCTGAAAACGCATTTAAAGCAATAA
Source organism: Vanacampus margaritifer (assembly GCF_051991255.1). Lineage (NCBI taxonomy): Eukaryota > Metazoa > Chordata > Actinopteri > Syngnathiformes > Syngnathidae > Vanacampus > Vanacampus margaritifer. The sequence goes on from NC_135450.1 coordinate 78,031, forward strand.
AAAGTTCATTTTGGCTCTCACACCTAAACTAAACGTTGTAGACTCAAAATTTTTGCTGTATTTAGTGTATTCTAGCATCCTGAAGATGATTCCAGCATTAATTTCATTGTGCTTATGCTCATTTTGAAGATTTTGACATTTTCACCTTAAGTGTACAATCAGGGGCTGAAAACGCGTTTAAAGCAATAAAAAGTTCATTTTGGCTCTCACACCTAAACTAAACGTTGTAGACTCAAAATTTTTGCTGTATTTAGTGTATTCTAGCATCCTGAAGATGATTCCAGCATTAATTTCATTGTGCTTATGCTCATTTTTAAGATTTTGACATTTTCACCTAAAGTGCAAAATCAGGCTGAAAACGCATTTAAAGCAATAAAAAGTTCATTTTGGCTCTCACACCTAAACTAAACGTTGTAGACTCAAAATTTTTGCTGTATTTAGTGTATTTTAGCATCCTGAAGATGATTCCAGCATTAATTTCATTGTGCTTATGCTCATTTTTAAGATTTTGACATTTTCACCTTAAGTGTACAATCAGGGGCTGAAAACGCGTTTAAAGCAATAAAAAGTTCATTTTGGCTCTCACACCTAAATTAAACGTTGTAGACTCAAAATTTTTGCTGTATTCAGTGTATTCTAGCATCCTGAAGATGATTCCAGCATTAATTTCATTGTGCTTATGCTCATTTTTAAGATTTTGACATTTTCACCTAAAGTGCACAATCAGGGGCTGAAAACGCGTTTAAAGCAATAAAAAGTTCATTTTGGCTCTCACACCTAAACTAAACGTTGTAGACTCAAAATTTTTGCTGTATTTAGTGTATTCTAGCATCCTGAAGATGATTCCAGCATTAATTTCATTGTGCTTATGCTCATTTTTAAGATTTTGATATTTTCACCTAAAGTGCACAATCAGGCTGAAAACGCATTTAAAGCAATAAAAAGTTAATTTTGGCTCTCACACCTAAAATAAACGTTGTAGACTCAAAATTTTTGCTGTATTTAGTGTATTCTAGCATCCTGAAGATGATTCCAGCATTAATTTCATTGTGCTTATGCTCATTTTGAAGATTTTGACATTTTCACCTTAAGTGTACAATCAGGGGCTGAAAATGCGTTTAAAGCAATAAAAAGTTCATTTTGGCTCTCACACCTAAACTAAACGTTGTAGACTCAAAATTTTTGCTGTATTTAGTGTATTTTAGCATCCTGAAGATGATTCCAGCATTAATTTCATTGTGCTTATGCTCATTTTTAAGATTTTGACATTTTCACCTTAAGTGTACAATCAGGGGCTGAAAACGCGTTTAAAGCAATAAAAAGTTCATTTTGGCTCTCACACCTAAACTAAACGTTGTAGACTCAAAATTTTTGCTGTATTTAGTGTATTCTAGCATCCTGAAGATGATTCCAGCATTAATTTCATCGTGCTTATGCTCATTTTGAAGATTTTGACATTTTAACCTAAAGTGCACAATCAGGCTGAAAACGCATTTAAAGCAATAAAAAGTTCATTTTGGCTCACACACCTAAAATAAACGTTGAAGACTCAAAATTTTTGCTGTATTCAGTGTATTCTAGCATCCTGAAGATGATTCCAGCATTAATTTCATTGTGCTTATGCTCATTTTGAAGATTTTGACATTTTCACCATAAGTGTACAATAAGGGGCTCAAAACGCGTTTAAAGCAATAAAAAGTTCATTTTGGCTCTCACACCTAAACTAAACGTTGTAGACTCAAAATTTTTGCTGTATTTAGTGTATTCTAGCATCCTGAAGATGATTCCAGCATTAATTTCATTGTGCTTATGCTCATTTTTAAGATTTTGACATTTTCACCTTAAGTGTACAATCAGGGGCTGAAAACGCGTTTAAAGCAATAAAAAGTTCATTTTGGCTCTCACACCTAAACTAAACGTTGTAGACTCAAAATTTTTGCTGTATTTAGTGTATTCTAGCATCCTGAAGATGATTCCAGCATTAATTTCATTGTGCTTATGCTCATTTTTAAGATTTTGACATTTTCACCTAAAGTGCACAATCAGGCTGAAAACGCATTTAAAGCAATAAAAAGTTCATTTTGGCTCTCACACCTAAACTAAACGTTGTAGACTCAAAATTTTTGCTGTATTTAGTGTATTTTAGCATCCTGAAGATGATTCCAGCATTAATTTCATTGTGCTTATGCTCATTTTTAAGATTTTGACATTTTCACCTTAAGTGTACAATCAGGGGCTGAAAACGCGTTTAAAGCAATAAAAAGTTCATTTTGGCTCTCACACCTAAACTAAACGTTGTAGACTCAAAATTTTTGCTGTATTTAGTGTATTCTAGCATCCTGAAGATGATTCCAGCATTAATTTCATTGTGCTTATGCTCATTTTTAAGATTTTGACATTTTCACCTAAAGTGCACAATCAGGCTGAAAACGCATTTAAAGCAATAAAAAGTTCATTTTGGCTCTCACACCTAAACTAAACGTTGTAGACTCAAAATTTTTGCTGTATTTAGTGTATTTTAGCATCCTGAAGATGATTCCAGCATTAATTTCATTGTGCTTATGCTCATTTTTAAGATTTTGACATTTTCACCTTAAGTGTACAATCAGGGGCTGAAAACGCGTTTAAAGCAATAAAAAGTTCATTTTGGCTCTCACACCTAAACTAAACGTTGTAGACTCAAAATTTTTGCTGTATTTAGTGTATTCTAGCATCCTGAAGATGATTCCAGCATTAATTTCATCGTGCTTATGCTCATTTTGAAGATTTTGACATTTTAACCTAAATTGCACAATCAGGCTGAAAACGCATTTAAAGCAATAAAAAGTTCATTTTGGCTCACACACCTAAAATAAACGTTGTAGACTCAAAATTTTTGCTGTATTCAGTGTATTCTAGCATCCTGAAGATGATTCCAGCATTAATTTCATTGTGCTTATGCTCATTTTGAAGATTTTGACATTTTCACCTAAAGTGTACAATCCGGGGCTGAAAACGCGTTTAAAGCAATAAAAAGTTCATTTTGGCTCTCACACCTAAACTAAACGTTGTAGACTCAAAATTTTTGCTGTATTTAGTGTATTCTAGCATCCTGAAGATGATTCCAGCATTAATTTCAGTGTGCTTATGCTCATTTTTAAGATTTTGACATTTTCACCTAAAGTGCACAATCAGGCTGAAAACGCATTTAAAGCAATAAAAAGTTCATTTTGGCTCTCACACCTAAACTAAACGTTGTAGACTCAAAATTTTTGCTGTATTTTGTGTATTCTAGCATCCTGAAGATGATTCCAGCATTAATTTCATTGTGCTAATGCTCATTTTGAAGATTTTGACATTTTCACCTAAAGTGTACAATCAGGGGCTGAAAACGCGTTTAAAGCAATAAAAAGTTCATTTTGGCTCTCACACCTAAACTAAACGTTGTAGACTCAAAATTTTTGCTGTATTTAGTGTATTCTAGCATCCTGAAGATGATTCCAGCATTAATTTCATTGTGCTTATGCTCATTTTTAAGATTTTGACATTTTCACCTAAAGTGCACAATCAGGCTGAAAACGCATTTAAAGCAATAAAAAGTTCATTTTGGCTCTCACACCTAAACTAAACGTTGTAGACTCAAAATTTTTGCTGTATTTAGTGTATTTTAGCATCCTGAAGATGATTCCAGCATTAATTTCATTGTGCTTATGCTCATTTTTAAGATTTTGACATTTTCACCTTAAGTGTACAATCAGGGGCTGAAAACGCGTTTAAAGCAATAAAAAGTTCATTTTGGCTCTCACACCTAAACTAAACGTTGTAGACTCAAAATTTTTGCTGTATTCAGTGTATTCTAGCATCCTGAAGATGATTCCAGCATTAATTTCATTGTGCTTATGCTCATTTTTAAGATTTTGACATTTTCACCTAAAGTGCACAATCAGGGGCTGAAAACGCGTTTAAAGCAATAAAAAGTTCATTTTGGCTCTCACACCTAAACTAAACGTTGTAGACTCAAAATTTTTGCTGTATTTAGTGTATTCTAGCATCCTGAAGATGATTCCAGCATTAATTTCATTGTGCTTATGCTCATTTTGAAGATTTTGACATTTTCACCTTAAGTGTACAATCAGGGGCTGAAAACGCGTTTAAAGCAATAAAAAGTTCATTTTGGTTCTCACACCTAAACTAAACGTTGTAGACTCAAAATTTTTGCTGTATTTAGTGTATTTTAGCATCCTGAAGATGATTCCAGCATTAATTTCATTGTGCTTATGCTCATTTTTAAGATTTTGACATTTTCACCTTAAGTGTACAATCAGGGGCTGAAAACGCGTTTAAAGCAATAAAAAGTTCATTTTGGCTCTCACACCTAAACTAAACGTTGTAGACTCAAAATTTTTGCTGTATTTAGTGTATTCTAGCATCCTGAAGATGATTCCAGCAAAAATTTCATCGTGCTTATGCTCATTTTGAAGATTTTGACATTTTAACCTAAAGTGCACAATCAGGCTGAAAACGCATTTAAAGCAATAAAAAGTTCATTTTGGCTCACACACCTAAAATAAACGTTGTAGACTCAAAATTTTTGCTGTATTCAGTGTATTCTAGCATCCTGAAGATGATTCCAGCATTAATTTCATTGTGCTTATGCTCATTTTGAAGATTTTGACATTTTCACCTTAAGTGTACAATAAGGGGCTGAAAACGCGTTTAAAGCAATAAAAAGTTCATTTTGGCTCTCACACCTAAACTAAACGTTGTAGACTCAAAATTTTTGCTGTATTTAGTGTATTCTAGCATCCTGAAGATGATTCCAGCATTAATTTCATTGTGCTTATGCTCATTTTGAAGATTTTGACATTTTCACCTTAAGTGTACAATCAGGGGCTGAAAACGCGTTTAAAGCAATAAAAAGTTCATTTTGGCTCTCACACCTAAACTAAACGTTGTAGACTCAAAATTTTTGCTGTATTTAGTGTATTCTAGCATCCTGAAGATGATTCCAGCATTAATTTCATTGTGCTTATGCTCATTTTGAAGATTTTGACATTTTCACCTTAAGTGTACAATCAGGGGCTGAAAACGCGTTTAAAGCAATAAAAAGTTCATTTTGGCTCTCACACCTAATCTAAACGTTGTAGACTCAAAATTTTTGCTGTATTTAGTGTATTCTAGCATCCTGAAGATGATTCCAGCATTAATTTCATTGTGCTTATGCTCATTTTTAAGATTTTGACATTTTCACCTAAAGTGCACAATCAGGCTGAAAACGCATTTAAAGCAATAAAAAGTTCATTTTGGCTCTCACACCTAATCTAAACGTTGTAGACTCAAAATTTTTGCTGTATTTAGTGTATTCTAGCATCCTGAAGATGATTCCAGCATTAATTTCATTGTGCTTATGCTCATTTTTAAGATTTTGACATTTTCACCTAAAGTGCACAATCAGGCTGAAAACGCATTTAAAGCAATAAAAAGTTCATTTTGGCTCTCACACCTAAACTAAACGTTGTAGACTCAAAATTTTTGCTGTATTTAGTGTAGTTTAGCATCCTGAAGATGATTCCAGCATTAATTTCATTGTGCTTATGCTCATTTTTAAGATTTTGACATTTTCACCTTAAGTGTACAATCAGGGGCTGAAAACGCGTTTAAAGCAATAAAAAGTTCATTTTGGCTCTCACACCTAAACTAAACGTTGTAGACTCAAAATTTTTGCTGTATTTAGTGTATTCTAGCATCCTGAAGATGATTCCAGCATTAATTTCATTGTGCTTATGCTCATTTTGAAGATTTTGACATTTTCACCTTAAGTGTACAATCAGGGGCTGAAAACGCGTTTAAAGCAATAAAAAGTTCATTTTGGCTCTCACACCTAAACTAAACGTTGTAGACTCAAAATTTTTGCTGTATTTAGTGTATTCTAGCATCCTGAAGATGATTCCAGCATTAATTTCATTGTGCTTATGCTCATTTTTAAGATTTTGACATTTTCACCTAAAGTGCACAATCAGGGGCTGAAAACGCGTTTAAAGCAATAAAAAGTTCATTTTGGCTCTCACACCTAAACTAAACGTTGTAGACTCAAAGTTTTTGCTGTATTTAGTGTATTTTAGCATCCTGAAGATGATTCCATTATTAATTTCATTGTGCTTATGCTCATTTTTAAGATTTTGACATTTTCACCTTAAGTGTACAATCAGGGGCTGAAAACGCGTTTAAAGCAATAAAAAGTTCATTTTGGCACTCAGACCTAAACTAAACGTTGTAGACTCAAAATTTTTGCTGTATTTAGTGTATTCTAGCATCCTGAAGATGATTCCAGCATTAATTTCATTGTGCTTATGCTCATTTTGAAGATTTTGACATTTTCACCTTAAGTGTACAATCAGGGGCTGAAAACGCGTTTAAAGCAATAAAAAGTTCATTTTGGCTCTCACACCTAAACTAAACGTTGTAGACTCAAAATTTTTGCTGTATTTAGTGTATTCTAGCATCCTGAAGATGATTCCAGCATTAATTTCATTGTGCTTATGCTCATTTTTAAGATTTTGACATTTTCACCTAAAGTGCACAATCAGGCTGAAAACGCATTTAAAGCAATAAAAAGTTCATTTTGGCTCTCACACCTAAACTAAACGTTGTAGACTCAAAATTGTTGCTGTATTTAGTGTATTTTAGCATCCTGAAGATGATTCCAGCATTAATTTCATTGTGCTTATGCTCATTTTTAAGATATTGACATTTTCACCTTAAGTGTACAATCAGGGGCTGAAAACGCGTTTAAAGCAATAAAAAGTTCATTTTGGCTCTCACACCTAAACTAAACGTTGTAGACTCAAAATTTTTGCTGTATTTAGTGTATTCTAGCATCCTGAAGATGATTCCAGCATTAATTTCATCGTGCTTATGCTCATTTTGAAGATTTTGACATTTTAACCTAAAGTGCACAATCAGGCTGAAAACGCGTTTAAAGCAATAAAAAGTTCATTTTGGCTCACACACCTAAAATAAACGTTGTAGACTCAAAATTTTTGCTGTATTCAGTGTATTCTAGCATCCTGAAGATGATTCCAGCATTAATTTCATTGTGCTTATGCTCATTTTGAAGATTTTGACATTTTCACCTAAAGTGTACAATCAGGGGCTGAAAACGCGTTTAAAGCAATAAAAAGTTCATTTTGGCTCTCACACCTAAACTAAACGTTGTAGACTCAAAATTTTTGCTGTATTTAGTGTATTCTAGCATCCTGAAGATGATTCCAGCATTAATTTCATTGTGCTTATGCTCATTTTTAAGATTTTGACATTTTCACCTAAAGTGCACAATCAGGCTGAAAACGCATTTAAAGCAATAAAAAGTTCATTTTGGCTCTCACACCTAAACTAAACGTTGTAGACTCAAAATTTTTGCTGTATTTAGTGTATTCTAGCATCCTGAAGATGATTCCAGCATTAATTTCATTGTGCTTATGCTCATTTTGAAGATTTTGACATTTTCACCTTAAGTGTACAATCAGGGGCTGAAAACGCGTTTAAAGCAATAAAAAGTTCATTTTGGCTCTCACACCTAAACTAAACGTTGTAGACTCAAAATTTTTGCTGTATTTAGTGTATTCTAGCATCCTGAAGATGATTCCAGCATTAATTTCATTGTGCTTATGCTCATTTTAAAGATTTTGACATTTTCACCTAAAGTGCAAAATCAGGCTGAAAACGCATTTAAAGCAATAAAAAGTTCATTTTGGCTCTCACACCTAAACTAAACGTTGTAGACTCAAAATTTTTGCTGTATTTAGTGTATTTTAGCATCCTGAAGATGATTCCAGCATTAATTTCATTGTGCTTATGCTCATTTTTAAGATTTTGACATTTTCACCTTAAGTGTACAATCAGGGGCTGAAAACGCGTTTAAAGCAATAAAAAGTTCATTTTGGCTCTCACACCTAAATTAAACGTTGTAGACTCAAAATTTTTGCTGTATTCAGTGTATTCTAGCATCCTGAAGATGATTCCAGCATTAATTTCATTGTGCTTATGCTCATTTTTAAGATTTTGACATTTTCACCTAAAGTGCACAATCAGGGGCTGAAAACGCGTTTAAAGCAATAAAAAGTTCATTTTGGCTCTCACACCTAAACTAAACGTTGTAGACTCAAAATTTTTGCTGTATTTAGTGTATTCTAGCATCCTGAAGATGATTCCAGCATTAATTTCATTGTGCTTATGCTCATTTTTAAGATTTTGATATTTTCACCTAAAGTGCACAATCAGGCTGAAAACGCATTTAAAGCAATAAAAAGTTAATTTTGGCTCTCACACCTAAAATAAACGTTGTAGACTCAAAATTTTTGCTGTATTTAGTGTATTCTAGCATCCTGAAGATGATTCCAGCATTAATTTCATTGTGCTTATGCTCATTTTGAAGATTTTGACATTTTCACCTTAAGTGTACAATCAGGGGCTGAAAATGCGTTTAAAGCAATAAAAAGTTCATTTTGGCTCTCACACCTAAACTAAACGTTGTAGACTCAAAATTTTTGCTGTATTTAGTGTATTTTAGCATCCTGAAGATGATTCCAGCATTAATTTCATTGTGCTTATGCTCATTTTTAAGATTTTGACATTTTCACCTTAAGTGTACAATCAGGGGCTGAAAACGCGTTTAAAGCAATAAAAAGTTCATTTTGGCTCTCACACCTAAACTAAACGTTGTAGACTCAAAATTTTTGCTGTATTTAGTGTATTCTAGCATCCTGAAGATGATTCCAGCATTAATTTCATCGTGCTTATGCTCATTTTGAAGATTTTGACATTTTAACCTAAAGTGCACAATCAGGCTGAAAACGCATTTAAAGCAATAAAAAGTTCATTTTGGCTCACACACCTAAAATAAACGTTGAAGACTCAAAATTTTTGCTGTATTCAGTGTATTCTAGCATCCTGAAGATGATTCCAGCATTAATTTCATTGTGCTTATGCTCATTTTGAAGATTTTGACATTTTCACCATAAGTGTACAATAAGGGGCTGAAAACGCGTTTAAAGCAATAAAAAGTTCATTTTGGCTCTCACACCTAAACTAAACGTTGTAGACTCAAAATTTTTGCTGTATTTAGTGTATTCTAGCATCCTGAAGATGATTCCAGCATTAATTTCATTGTGCTTATGCTCATTTTTAAGATTTTGACATTTTCACCTTAAGTGTACAATCAGGGGCTGAAAACGCGTTTAAAGCAATAAAAAGTTCATTTTGGCTCTCACACCTAAACTAAACGTTGTAGACTCAAAATTTTTGCTGTATTTAGTGTATTCTAGCATCCTGAAGATGATTCCAGCATTAATTTCATTGTGCTTATGCTCATTTTTAAGATTTTGACATTTTCACCTAAAGTGCACAATCAGGCTGAAAACGCATTTAAAGCAATAAAAAGTTCATTTTGGCTCTCACACCTAAACTAAACGTTGTAGACTCAAAATTTTTGCTGTATTTAGTGTATTTTAGCATCCTGAAGATGATTCCAGCATTAATTTCATTGTGCTTATGCTCATTTTTAAGATTTTGACATTTTCACCTTAAGTGTACAATCAGGGGCTGAAAACGCGTTTAAAGCAATAAAAAGTTCATTTTGGCTCTCACACCTAAACTAAACGTTGTAGACTCAAAATTTTTGCTGTATTTAGTGTATTCTAGCATCCTGAAGATGATTCCAGCATTAATTTCATTGTGCTTATGCTCATTTTTAAGATTTTGACATTTTCACCTAAAGTGCACAATCAGGCTGAAAACGCATTTAAAGCAATAAAAAGTTCATTTTGGCTCTCACACCTAAACTAAACGTTGTAGACTCAAAATTTTTGCTGTATTTAGTGTATTTTAGCATCCTGAAGATGATTCCAGCATTAATTTCATTGTGCTTATGCTCATTTTTAAGATTTTGACATTTTCACCTTAAGTGTACAATCAGGGGCTGAAAACGCGTTTAAAGCAATAAAAAGTTCATTTTGGCTCTCACACCTAAACTAAACGTTGTAGACTCAAAATTTTTGCTGTATTTAGTGTATTCTAGCATCCTGAAGATGATTCCAGCATTAATTTCATCGTGCTTATGCTCATTTTGAAGATTTTGACATTTTAACCTAAATTGCACAATCAGGCTGAAAACGCATTTAAAGCAATAAAAAGTTCATTTTGGCTCACACACCTAAAATAAACGTTGTAGACTCAAAATTTTTGCTGTATTCAGTGTATTCTAGCATCCTGAAGATGATTCCAGCATTAATTTCATTGTGCTTATGCTCATTTTGAAGATTTTGACATTTTCACCTAAAGTGTACAATCCGGGGCTGAAAACGCGTTTAAAGCAATAAAAAGTTCATTTTGGCTCTCACACCTAAACTAAACGTTGTAGACTCAAAATTTTTGCTGTATTTAGTGTATTCTAGCATCCTGAAGATGATTCCAGCATTAATTTCAGTGTGCTTATGCTCATTTTTAAGATTTTGACATTTTCACCTAAAGTGCACAATCAGGCTGAAAACGCATTTAAAGCAATAAAAAGTTCATTTTGGCTCTCACACCTAAACTAAACGTTGTAGACTCAAAATTTTTGCTGTATTTAGTGTATTCTAGCATCCTGAAGATGATTCCAGCATTAATTTCATTGTGCTAATGCTCATTTTGAAGATTTTGACATTTTCACCTTAAGTGTACAATCAGGGGCTGAAAACGCGTTTAAAGCAATAAAAAGTTCATTTTGGCTCTCACACCTAAACTAAACGTTGTAGACTCAAAATTTTTGCTGTATTTAGTGTATTCTAGCATCCTGAAGATGATTCCAGCATTAATTTCATTGTGCTTATGCTCATTTTTAAGATTTTGACATTTTCACCTAAAGTGCACAATCAGGGGCTGAAAACGCGTTTAAAGCAATAAAAAGTTCATTTTGGCTCTCACACCTAAACTAAACGTTGTAGACTCAAAGTTTTTGCTGTATTTAGTGTATTTTAGCATCCTGAAGATGATTCCATTATTAATTTCATTGTGCTTATGCTCATTTTTAAGATTTTGACATTTTCACCTTAAGTGTACAATCAGGGGCTGAAAACGCGTTTAAAGCAATAAAAAGTTCATTTTGGCACTCAGACCTAAACTAAACGTTGTAGACTCAAAATTTTTGCTGTATTTAGTGTATTCTAGCATCCTGAAGATGATTCCAGCATTAATTTCATTGTGCTTATGCTCATTTTGAAGATTTTGACATTTTCACCTTAAGTGTACAATCAGGGGCTGAAAACGCGTTTAAAGCAATAAAAAGTTCATTTTGGCTCTCACACCTAAACTAAACGTTGTAGACTCAAAATTTTTGCTGTATTTAGTGTATTCTAGCATCCTGAAGATGATTCCAGCATTAATTTCATTGTGCTTATGCTCATTTTTAAGATTTTGACATTTTCACCTAAAGTGCACAATCAGGCTGAAAACGCATTTAAAGCAATAAAAAGTTCATTTTGGCTCTCACACCTAAACTAAACGTTGTAGACTCAAAATTGTTGCTGTATTTAGTGTATTTTAGCATCCTGAAGATGATTCCAGCATTAATTTCATTGTGCTTATGCTCATTTTTAAGATATTGACATTTTCACCTTAAGTGTACAATCAGGGGCTGAAAACGCGTTTAAAGCAATAAAAAGTTCATTTTGGCTCTCACACCTAAACTAAACGTTGTAGACTCAAAATTTTTGCTGTATTTAGTGTATTCTAGCATCCTGAAGATGATTCCAGCATTAATTTCATCGTGCTTATGCTCATTTTGAAGATTTTGACATTTTAACCTAAAGTGCACAATCAGGCTGAAAACGCGTTTAAAGCAATAAAAAGTTCATTTTGGCTCACACACCGAAAATAAACGTTGTAGACTCAAAATTTTTGCTGTATTCAGTGTATTCTAGCATCCTGAAGATGATTCCAGCATTAATTTCATTGTGCTTATGCTCATTTTGAAGATTTTGACATTTTCACCTAAAGTGTACAATCAGGGGCTGAAAACGCGTTTAAAGCAATAAAAAGTTCATTTTGGCTCTCACACCTAAACTAAACGTTGTAGACTCAAAATTTTTGCTGTATTTAGTGTATTCTAGCATCCTGAAGATGATTCCAGCATTAATTTCATTGTGCTTATGCTCATTTTTAAGATTTTGACATTTTCACCTAAAGTGCACAATCAGGCTGAAAACGCATTTAAAGCAATAAAAAGTTCATTTTGGCTCTCACACCTAAACTAAACGTTGTAGACTCAAAATTTTTGCTGTATTTAGTGTATTCTAGCATCCTGAAGATGATTCCAGCATTAATTTCATTGTGCTTATGCTCATTTTAAAGATTTTGACATTTTCACCTTAAGTGTACAATCAGGGGCTGAAAACGCGTTTAAAGCAATAAAAAGTTCATTTTGGCTCTCACACCTAAACTAAACGTTGTAGACTCAAAATTTTTGCTGTATTTAGTGTATTCTAGCATCCTGAAGATGATTCCAGCATTAATTTCATTGTGCTTATGCTCATTTTAAAGATTTTGACATTTTCACCTAAAGTGCAAAATCAGGCTGAAAACGCATTTAAAGCAATAAAAAGTTCATTTTGGCTCTCACACCTAAACTAAACGTTGTAGACTCAAAATTTTTGCTGTATTTAGTGTATTTTAGCATCCTGAAGATGATTCCAGCATTAATTTCATTGTGCTTATGCTCATTTTTAAGATTTTGACATTTTCACCTTAAGTGTACAATCAGGGGCTGAAAACGCGTTTAAAGCAATAAAAAGTTCATTTTGGCTCTCACACCTAAATTAAACGTTGTAGACTCAAAATTTTTGCTGTATTCAGTGTATTCTAGCATCCTGAAGATGATTCCAGCATTAATTTCATTGTGCTTATGCTCATTTTTAAGATTTTGACATTTTCACCTAAAGTGCACAATCAGGGGCTGAAAACGCGTTTAAAGCAATAAAAAGTTCATTTTGGCTCTCACACCTAAACTAAACGTTGTAGACTCAAAATTTTTGCTGTATTTAGTGTATTCTAGCATCCTGAAGATGATTCCAGCATTAATTTCATTGTGCTTATGCTCATTTTTAAGATTTTGATATTTTCACCTAAAGTGCACAATCAGGCTGAAAACGCATTTAAAGCAATAAAAAGTTAATTTTGGCTCTCACACCTAAAATAAACGTTGTAGACTCAAAATTTTTGCTGTATTTAGTGTATTCTAGCATCCTGAAGATGATTCCAGCATTAATTTCATTGTGCTTATGCTCATTTTGAAGATTTTGACATTTTCACCTTAAGTGTACAATCAGGGGCTGAAAATGCGTTTAAAGCAATAAAAAGTTCATTTTGGCTCTCACACCTAAACTAAACGTTGTAGACTCAAAATTTTTGCTGTATTTAGTGTATTTTAGCATCCTGAAGATGATTCCAGCATTAATTTCATTGTGCTTATGCTCATTTTTAAGATTTTGACATTTTCACCTTAAGTGTACAATCAGGGGCTGAAAACGCGTTTAAAGCAATAAAAAGTTCATTTTGGCTCTCACACCTAAACTAAACGTTGTAGACTCAAAATTTTTGCTGTATTTAGTGTATTCTAGCATCCTGAAGATGATTCCAGCATTAATTTCATCGTGCTTATGCTCATTTTGAAGATTTTGACATTTTAACCTAAAGTGCACAATCAGGCTGAAAACGCATTTAAAGCAATAAAAAGTTCATTTTGGCTCACACACCTAAAATAAACGTTGAAGACTCAAAATTTTTGCTGTATTCAGTGTATTCTAGCATCCTGAAGATGATTCCAGCATTAATTTCATTGTGCTTATGCTCATTTTGAAGATTTTGACATTTTCACCATAAGTGTACAATAAGGGGCTGAAAACGCGTTTAAAGCAATAAAAAGTTCATTTTGGCTCTCACACCTAAACTAAACGTTGTAGACTCAAAATTTTTGCTGTATTTAGTGTATTCTAGCATCCTGAAGATGATTCCAGCATTAATTTCATTGTGCTTATGCTCATTTTGAAGATTTTGACATTTTCACCTTAAGTGTACAATCAGGGGCTGAAAATGCGTTTAAAGCAATAAAAAGTTCATTTTGGCTCTCACACCTAAACTAAACGTTGTAGACTCAAAATTTTTGCTGTATTTAGTGTATTTTAGCATCCTGAAGATGATTCCAGCATTAATTTCATTGTGCTTATGCTCATTTTTAAGATTTTGACATTTTCACCTTAAGTGTACAATCAGGGGCTGAAAACGCGTTTAAAGCAATAAAAAGTTCATTTTGGCTCTCACACCTAAACTAAACGTTGTAGACTCAAAATTTTTGCTGTATTTAGTGTATTCTAGCATCCTGAAGATGATTCCAGCATTAATTTCATCGTGCTTATGCTCATTTTGAAGATTTTGACATTTTAACCTAAAGTGCACAATCAGGCTGAAAACGCATTTAAAGCAATAAAAAGTTCATTTTGGCTCACACACCTAAAATAAACGTTGAAGACTCAAAATTTTTGCTGTATTCAGTGTATTCTAGCATCCTGAAGATGATTCCAGCATTAATTTCATTGTGCTTATGCTCATTTTGAAGATTTTGACATTTTCACCATAAGTGTACAATAAGGGGCTGAAAACGCGTTTAAAGCAATAAAAAGTTCATTTTGGCTCTCACACCTAAACTAAACGTTGTAGACTCAAAATTTTTGCTGTATTTAGTGTATTCTAGCATCCTGAAGATGATTCCAGCATTAATTTCATTGTGCTTATGCTCATTTTTAAGATTTTGACATTTTCACCTTAAGTGTACAATCAGGGGCTGAAAACGCGTTTAAAGCAATAAAAAGTTCATTTTGGCTCTCACACCTAAACTAAACGTTGTAGACTCAAAATTTTTGCTGTATTTAGTGTATTCTAGCATCCTGAAGATGATTCCAGCATTAATTTCATTGTGCTTATGCTCATTTTTAAGATTTTGACATTTTCACCTAAAGTGCACAATCAGGCTGAAAACGCATTTAAAGCAATAAAAAGTTCATTTTGGCTCTCACACCTAAACTAAACGTTGTAGACTCAAAATTTTTGCTGTATTTAGTGTATTTTAGCATCCTGAAGATGATTCCAGCATTAATTTCATTGTGCTTATGCTCATTTTTAAGATTTTGACATTTTCACCTTAAGTGTACAATCAGGGGCTGAAAACGCGTTTAAAGCAATAAAAAGTTCATTTTGGCTCTCACACCTAAACTAAACGTTGTAGACTCAAAATTTTTGCTGTATTTAGTGTATTCTAGCATCCTGAAGATGATTCCAGCATTAATTTCATTGTGCTTATGCTCATTTTTAAGATTTTGACATTTTCACCTAAAGTGCACAATCAGGCTGAAAACGCATTTAAAGCAATAAAAAGTTCATTTTGGCTCTCACACCTAAACTAAACGTTGTAGACTCAAAATTTTTGCTGTATTTAGTGTATTTTAGCATCCTGAAGATGATTCCAGCATTAATTTCATTGTGCTTATGCTCATTTTTAAGATTTTGACATTTTCACCTTAAGTGTACAATCAGGGGCTGAAAACGCGTTTAAAGCAATAAAAAGTTCATTTTGGCTCTCACACCTAAACTAAACGTTGTAGACTCAAAATTTTTGCTGTATTTAGTGTATTCTAGCATCCTGAAGATGATTCCAGCATTAATTTCATCGTGCTTATGCTCATTTTGAAGATTTTGACATTTTAACCTAAATTGCACAATCAGGCTGAAAACGCATTTAAAGCAATAAAAAGTTCATTTTGGCTCACACACCTAAAATAAACGTTGTAGACTCAAAATTTTTGCTGTATTCAGTGTATTCTAGCATCCTGAAGATGATTCCAGCATTAATTTCATTGTGCTTATGCTCATTTTGAAGATTTTGACATTTTCACCTAAAGTGTACAATCCGGGGCTGAAAACGCGTTTAAAGCAATAAAAAGTTCATTTTGGCTCTCACACCTAAACTAAACGTTGTAGACTCAAAATTTTTGCTGTATTTAGTGTATTCTAGCATCCTGAAGATGATTCCAGCATTAATTTCAGTGTGCTTATGCTCATTTTTAAGATTTTGACATTTTCACCTAAAGTGCACAATCAGGCTGAAAACGCATTTAAAGCAATAAAAAGTTCATTTTGGCTCTCACACCTAAACTAAACGTTGTAGACTCAAAATTTTTGCTGTATTTAGTGTATTCTAGCATCCTGAAGATGATTCCAGCATTAATTTCATTGTGCTAATGCTCATTTTGAAGATTTTGACATTTTCACCTTAAGTGTACAATCAGGGGCTGAAAACGCGTTTAAAGCAATAAAAAGTTCATTTTGGCTCTCACACCTAAACTAAACGTTGTAGACTCAAAATTTTTGCTGTATTTAGTGTATTCTAGCATCCTGAAGATGATTCCAGCATTAATTTCATTGTGCTTATGCTCATTTTTAAGATTTTGACATTTTCACCTAAAGTGCACAATCAGGCTGAAAACGCATTTAAAGCAATAAAAAGTTCATTTTGGCTCTCACACCTAAACTAAACGTTGTAGACTCAAAATTTTTGCTGTATTTAGTGTATTTTAGCATCCTGAAGATGATTCCAGCATTAATTTCATTGTGCTTATGCTCATTTTTAAGATTTTGACATTTTCACCTTAAGTGTACAATCAGGGGCTGAAAACGCGTTTAAAGCAATAAAAAGTTCATTTTGGCTCTCACACCTAAACTAAACGTTGTAGACTCAAAATTTTTGCTGTATTCAGTGTATTCTAGCATCCTGAAGATGATTCCAGCATTAATTTCATTGTGCTTATGCTCATTTTTAAGATTTTAACATTTTCACCTAAAGTGCACAATCAGGGGCTGAAAACGCGTTTAAAGCAATAAAAAGTTCATTTTGGCTCTCACACCTAAACTAAACGTTGTAGACTCAAAATTTTTGCTGTATTTAGTGTATTCTAGCATCCTGAAGATGATTCCAGCATTAATTTCATTGTGCTTATGCTCATTTTGAAGATTTTGACATTTTCACCTTAAGTGTACAATCAGGGGCTGAAAACGCGTTTAAAGCAATAAAAAGTTCATTTTGGTTCTCACACCTAAACTAAACGTTGTAGACTCAAAATTTTTGCTGTATTTAGTGTATTTTAGCATCCTGAAGATGATTCCAGCATTAATTTCATTGTGCTTATGCTCATTTTTAAGATTTTGACATTTTCACCTTAAGTGTACAATCAGGGGCTGAAAACGCGTTTAAAGCAATAAAAAGTTCATTTTGGCTCTCACACCTAAACTAAACGTTGTAGACTCAAAATTTTTGCTGTATTTAGTGTATTCTAGCATCCTGAAGATGATTCCAGCAAAAATTTCATCGTGCTTATGCTCATTTTGAAGATTTTGACATTTTAACCTAAAGTGCACAATCAGGCTGAAAACGCATTTAAAGCAATAAAAAGTTCATTTTGGCTCACACACCTAAAATAAACGTTGTAGACTCAAAATTTTTGCTGTATTCAGTGTATTCTAGCATCCTGAAGATGATTCCAGCATTAATTTCATTGTGCTTATGCTCATTTTGAAGATTTTGACATTTTCACCTTAAGTGTACAATAAGGGGCTGAAAACGCGTTTAAAGCAATAAAAAGTTCATTTTGGCTCTCACACCTAATCTAAACGTTGTAGACTCAAAATTTTTGCTGTATTTAGTGTATTCTAGCATCCTGAAGATGATTCCAGCATTAATTTCATTGTGCTTATGCTCATTTTTAAGATTTTGACATTTTCACCTAAAGTGCACAATCAGGCTGAAAACGCATTTAAAGCAATAAAAAGTTCATTTTGGCTCTCACACCTAATCTAAACGTTGTAGACTCAAAATTTTTGCTGTATTTAGTGTATTTTAGCATCCTGAAGATGATTCCAGCATTAATTTCATTGTGCTTATGCTCATTTTTAAGATTTTGACATTTTCACCTTAAGTGTACAATCAGGGGCTGAAAACGCGTTTAAAGCAATAAAAAGTTCATTTTGGCTCTCACACCTAAACTAAACGTTGTAGACTCAAAATTTTTGCTGTATTTAGTGTATTCTAGCATCCTGAAGATGATTCCAGCATTAATTTCATTGTGCTTATGCTCATTTTGAAGATTTTGACATTTTCACCTTAAGTGTACAATCAGGGGCTGAAAACGCGTTTAAAGCAATAAAAAGTTCATTTTGGCTCTCACACCTAAACTAAACGTTGTAGACTCAAAATTTTTGCTGTATTTAGTGTATTCTAGCATCCTGAAGATGATTCCAGCATTAATTTCATTGTGCTTATGCTCATTTTTAAGATTTTGACATTTTCACCTAAAGTGCACAATCAGGGGCTGAAAACGCGTTTAAAGCAATAAAAAGTTCATTTTGGCTCTCACACCTAAACTAAACGTTGTAGACTCAAAATTTTTGCTGTATTTAGTGTATTCTAGCATCCTGAAGATGATTCCAGCATTAATTTCATTGTGCTTATGCTCATTTTGAAGATTTTGACATTTTCACCTTAAGTGTACAATCAGGGGCTGAAAACGCGTTTAAAGCAATAAAAAGTTCATTTTGGCTCTCACACCTAAACTAAACGTTGTAGACTCAAAATTTTTGCTGTATTTAGTGTATTCTAGCATCCTGAAGATGATTCCAGCATTAATTTCATTGTGCTTATGCTCATTTTTAAGATTTTGACATTTTCACCTAAAGTGCACAATCAGGCTGAAAACGCATTTAAAGCAATAAAAAGTTCATTTTGGCTCTCACACCTAAACTAAACGTTGTAGACTCAAAATTGTTGCTGTATTTAGTGTATTTTAGCATCCTGAAGATGATTCCAGCATTAATTTCATTGTGCTTATGCTCATTTTTAAGATATTGACATTTTCACCTTAAGTGTACAATCAGGGGCTGAAAACGCGTTTAAAGCAATAAAAAGTTCATTTTGGCTCTCACACCTAAACTAAACGTTGTAGACTCAAAATTTTTGCTGTATTTAGTGTATTCTAGCATCCTGAAGATGATTCCAGCATTAATTTCATCGTGCTTATGCTCATTTTGAAGATTTTGACATTTTAACCTAAAGTGCACAATCAGGCTGAAAACGCGTTTAAAGCAATAAAAAGTTCATTTTGGCTCTCACACCTAAACTAAACGTTGTAGACTCAAAATTTTTGCTGTATTTAGTGTATTCTAGCATCCTGAAGATGATTGCAGCATTAATTTCATCGTGCTTATGCTCATTTTGAAGATTTTGACATTTTAACCTAAAGTGCACAATCAGGCTGAAAACGCGTTTAAAGCAATAAAAAGTTCATTTTGGCTCTCACACCTAAACTAAACGTTGTAGACTCAAAATTTTTGCTGTATTTAGTGTATTCTAGCATCCTGAAGATGATTCCAGCATTAATTTCATCGTGCTTATGCTCATTTTGAAGATTTTGACATTTTAACCTAAAGTGCACAATCAGGCTGAAAACGCGTTTAAAGCAATAAAAAGTTCATTTTGGCTCACACACCTAAAATAAACGTTGTAGACTCAAAATTTTTGCTGTATTCAGTGTATTCTAGCATCCTGAAGATGATTCCAGCATTAATTTCATTGTGCTTATGCTCATTTTGAAGATTTTGACATTTTCACCTAAAGTGCACAATCAGGCTGAAAACGCATTTAAAGCAATAAAAAGTTCATTTTGGCTCTCACACCTAAAATAAACGTTGTAGACTCAAAATTTTTGCTGTATTCAGTGTATTCTAGCATCCTGAAGATGATTCCAGCATTAATTTCATTGTGCTTATGCTCATTTTGAAGATTTTGACATTTTCACCTAAAGTGTACAATCAGGGGCTGAAAACGCGTTTAAAGCAATAAAAAGTTCATTTTGGCTCTCACACCTAAACTAAACGTTGTAGACTCAAAATTTTTGCTGTATTTAGTGTATTCTAGCATCCTGAAGATGATTCCAGCATTAATTTCATTGTGCTTATGCTCATTTTTAAGATTTTGACATTTTCACCTAAAGTGCACAATCAGGCTGAAAACGCATTTAAAGCAATAAAAAGTTCATTTTGGCTCTCACACCTAAACTAAACGTTGTAGACTCAAAATTTTTGCTGTATTTAGTGTATTCTAGCATCCTGAAGATGATTCCAGCATTAATTTCATTGTGCTTATGCTCATTTTGAAGATTTTGACATTTTCACCTTAAGTGTACAATCAGGGGCTGAAAACGCGTTTAAAGCAATAAAAAGTTCATTTTGGCTCTCACACCTAAACTAAACGTTGTAGACTCAAAATTTTTGCTGTATTTAGTGTATTCTAGCATCCTGAAGATGATTCCAGCATTAATTTCATTGTGCTTATGCTCATTTTTAAGATTTTGACATTTTCACCTAATGTGCAAAATCAGGCTGAAAACGCATTTAAAGCAATAAAAAGTTCATTTTGGCTCTCACACCTAAACTAAACGTTGTAGACTCAAAATTTTTGCTGTATTTAGTGTATTTTAGCATCCTGAAGATGATTCCAGCATTAATTTCATTGTGCTTATGCTCATTTTTAAGATTTTGACATTTTCACCTTAAGTGTACAATCAGGGGCTGAAAACGCGTTTAAAGCAATAAAAAGTTCATTTTGGCTCTCACACCTAAACTAAACGTTGTAGACTCAAAATTTTTGCTGTATTTAGTGTATTCTAGCATCCTGAAGATGATTCCAGCAAAAATTTCATCGTGCTTATGCTCATTTTGAAGATTTTGACATTTTAACCTAAAGTGCACAATCAGGCTGAAAACGCATTTAAAGCAATAAAAAGTTCATTTTGGCTCACACACCTAAAATAAACGTTGTAGACTCAAAATTTTTGCTGTATTCAGTGTATTCTAGCATCCTGAAGATGATTCCAGCATTAATTTCATTGTGCTTATGCTCATTTTGAAGATTTTGACATTTTCACCTTAAGTGTACAATAAGGGGCTGAAAACGCGTTTAAAGCAATAAAAAGTTCATTTTGGCTCTCACACCTAAACTAAACGTTGTAGACTCAAAATTTTTGCTGTATTTAGTGTATTCTAGCATCCTGAAGATGATTCCAGCATTAATTTCATTGTGCTTATGCTCATTTTTAAGATTTTGACATTTTCACCTAAAGTGCACAATCAGGCTGAAAACGCATTTAAAGAAATAAAAAGTTCATTTTGGCTCTCACACCTAAACTAAACGTTGTAGACTCAAAATTTTTGCTGTATTTAGTGTATTCTAGCATCCTGAAGATGATTCCAGCATTAATTTCATTGTGCTTATGCTCATTTTGAAGATTTTGACATTTTCACCTTAAGTGTACAATCAGGGGCTGAAAACGCGTTTAAAGCAATAAAAAGTTCATTTTGGCTCTCACACCTAAACTAAACGTTGTAGACTCAAAATTTTTGCTGTATTTAGTGTATTCTAGCATCCTGAAGATGATTCCAGCATTAATTTCATTGTGCTTATGCTCATTTTGAAGATTTTGACATTTTCACCTTAAGTGTACAATCAGGGGCTGAAAACGCGTTTAAAGCAATAAAAAGTTCATTTTGGCTCTCACACCTAAACTAAACGTTGTAGACTCAAAATTTTTGCTGTATTTAGTGTATTCTAGCATCCTGAAGATGATTCCAGCATTAATTTCATTGTGCTTATGCTCATTTTGAAGATTTTGACATTTTCACCTTAAGTGTACAATCAGGGGCTGAAAACGCGTTTAAAGCAATAAAAAGTTCATTTTGGCTCTCACACCTAATCTAAACGTTGTAGACTCAAAATTTTTGCTGTATTTAGTGTATTCTAGCATCCTGAAGATGATTCCAGCATTAATTTCATTGTGCTTATGCTCATTTTTAAGATTTTGACATTTTCACCTAAAGTGCACAATCAGGCTGAAAACGCATTTAAAGCAATAAAAAGTTCATTTTGGCTCTCACACCTAATCTAAACGTTGTAGACTCAAAATTTTTGCTGTATTTAGTGTATTCTAGCATCCTGAAGATGATTCCAGCATTAATTTCATTGTGCTTATGCTCATTTTTAAGATTTTGACATTTTCACCTAAAGTGCACAATCAGGCTGAAAACGCATTTAAAGCAATAAAAAGTTCATTTTGGCTCTCACACCTAAACTAAACGTTGTAGACTCAAAATTTTTGCTGTATTTAGTGTATTTTAGCATCCTGAAGATGATTCCAGCATTAATTTCATTGTGCTTATGCTCATTTTTAAGATTTTGACATTTTCACCTTAAGTGTACAATCAGGGGCTGAAAACGCGTTTAAAGCAATAAAAAGTTCATTTTGGCTCTCACACCTAAACTAAACGTTGTAGACTCAAAATTTTTGCTGTATTTAGTGTATTCTAGCATCCTGAAGATGATTCCAGCATTAATTTCATTGTGCTTATGCTCATTTTGAAGATTTTGACATTTTCACCTTAAGTGTACAATCAGGGGCTGAAAACGCGTTTAAAGCAATAAAAAGTTCATTTTGGCTCTCACACCTAAACTAAACGTTGTAGACTCAAAATTTTTGCTGTATTTAGTGTATTCTAGCATCCTGAAGATGATTCCAGCATTAATTTCATTGTGCTTATGCTCATTTTTAAGATTTTGACATTTTCACCTAAAGTGCACAATCAGGGGCTGAAAACGCGTTTAAAGCAATAAAAAGTTCATTTTGGCTCTCACACCTAAACTAAACGTTGTAGACTCAAAATTTTTGCTGTATTTAGTGTATTCTAGCATCCTGAAGATGATTCCAGCATTAATTTCATTGTGCTTATGCTCATTTTGAAGATTTTGACATTTTCACCTTAAGTGTACAATCAGGGGCTGAAAACGCGTTTAAAGCAATAAAAAGTTCATTTTGGCTCTCACACCTAAACTAAACGTTGTAGACTCAAAATTTTTGCTGTATTTAGTGTATTTTAGCATCCTGAAGATGATTCCAGCATTAATTATATTGTGCTTATGCTCATTTTTAAGATTTTGACATTTTCACCTTAAGTGTACAATCAGGGGCTGAAAACGCGTTTAAAGCAATAAAAAGTTCATTTTGGCACTCAGACCTAAACTAAACGTTGTAGACTCAAAATTTTTGCTGTATTTAGTGTATTCTAGCATCCTGAAGATGATTCCAGCATTAATTTCATTGTGCTTATGCTCATTTTGAAGATTTTGACATTTTCACCTTAAGTGTACAATCAGGGGCTGAAAACGCGTTTAAAGCAATAAAAAGTTCATTTTGGCTCTCACACCTAAACTAAACGTTGTAGACTCAAAATTTTTGCTGTATTTAGTGTATTCTAGCATCCTGAAGATGATTCCAGCATTAATTTCATTGTGCTTATGCTCATTTTTAAGATTTTGACATTTTCACCTAAAGTGCACAATCAGGCTGAAAACGCATTTAAAGCAATAAAAAGTTCATTTTGGCTCTCACACCTAAACTAAACGTTGTAGACTCAAAATTGTTGCTGTATTTAGTGTATTTTAGCATCCTGAAGATGATTCCAGCATTAATTTCATCGTGCTTATGCTCATTTTGAAGATTTTGACATTTTAACCTAAAGTGCACAATCAGGCTGAAAACGCGTTTAAAGCAATAAAAAGTTCATTTTGGCTCACACACCTAAAATAAACGTTGTAGACTCAAAATTTTTGCTGTATTCAGTGTATTCTAGCATCCTGAAGATGATTCCAGCATTAATTTCATTGTGCTTATGCTCATTTTGAAGATTTTGACATTTTCACCTAAAGTGCACAATCAGGCTGAAAACGCATTTAAAGCAATAAAAAGTTCATTTTGGCTCTCACACCTAAAATAAACGTTGTAGACTCAAAATTTTTGCTGTATTCAGTGTATTCTAGCATCCTGAAGATGATTCCAGCATTAATTTCATTGTGCTTATGCTCATTTTGAAGATTTTGACATTTTCACCTAAAGTGTACAATCAGGGGCTGAAAACGCGTTTAAAGCAATAAAAAGTTCATTTTGGCTCTCACACCTAAACTAAACGTTGTAGACTCAAAATTTTTGCTGTATTTAGTGTATTCTAGCATCCTGAAGATGATTCCAGCATTAATTTCATTGTGCTTATGCTCATTTTTAAGATTTTGACATTTTCACCTAAAGTGCACAATCAGGCTGAAAACGCATTTAAAGCAATAAAAAGTTCATTTTGGCTCTCACACCTAAACTAAACGTTGTAGACTCAAAATTTTTGCTGTATTTAGTGTATTCTAGCATCCTGAAGATGATTCCAGCATTAATTTCATTGTGCTTATGCTCATTTTGAAGATTTTGACATTTTCACCTTAAGTGTACAATCAGGGGCTGAAAACGCGTTTAAAGCAATAAAAAGTTCATTTTGGCTCTCACACCTAAACTAAACGTTGTAGACTCAAAATTTTTGCTGTATTTAGTGTATTCTAGCATCCTGAAGATGATTCCAGCATTAATTTCATTGTGCTTATGCTCATTTTTAAGATTTTGACATTTTCACCTAATGTGCAAAATCAGGCTGAAAACGCATTTAAAGCAATAAAAAGTTCATTTTGGCTCTCACACCTAAACTAAACGTTGTAGACTCAAAATTTTTGCTGTATTTAGTGTATTTTAGCATCCTGAAGATGATTCCAGCATTAATTTCATTGTGCTTATGCTCATTTTGAAGATTTTGACATTTTCACCTTAAGTGTACAATCAGGGGCTGAAAACGCGTTTAAAGCAATAAAAAGTTCATTTTGGCTCTCACACCTAAACTAAACGTTGTAGACTCAAAATTTTTGCTGTATTTAGTGTATTCTAGCATCCTGAAGATGATTCCAGCATTAATTTCATTGTGCTTATGCTCATTTTGAAGATTTTGACATTTTCACCTTAAGTGTACAATCAGGGGCTGAAAACGCGTTTAAAGCAATAAAAAGTTCATTTTGGCTCTCACACCTAAACTAAACGTTGTAGACTCAAAATTTTTGCTGTATTTAGTGTATTCTAGCATCCTGAAGATGATTCCAGCATTAATTTCATTGTGCTTATGCTCATTTTGAAGATTTTGACATTTTCACCTTAAGTGTACAATCAGGGGCTGAAAACGCGTTTAAAGCAATAAAAAGTTCATTTTGGCTCTCACACCTAATCTAAACGTTGTAGACTCAAAATTTTTGCTGTATTTAGTGTATTCTAGCATCCTGAAGATGATTCCAGCATTAATTTCATTGTGCTTATGCTCATTTTTAAGATTTTGACATTTTCACCTAAAGTGCACAATCAGGCTGAAAACGCATTTAAAGCAATAAAAAGTTCATTTTGGCTCTCACACCTAATCTAAACGTTGTAGACTCAAAATTTTTGCTGTATTTAGTGTATTTTAGCATCCTGAAGATGATTCCAGCATTAATTTCATTGTGCTTATGCTCATTTTTAAGATTTTGACATTTTCACCTTAAGTGTACAATCAGGGGCTGAAAACGCGTTTAAAGCAATAAAAAGTTCATTTTGGCTCTCACACCTAAACTAAACGTTGTAGACTCAAAATTTTTGCTGTATTTAGTGTATTCTAGCATCCTGAAGATGATTCCAGCATTAATTTCATTGTGCTTATGCTCATTTTGAAGATTTTGACATTTTCACCTTAAGTGTACAATCAGGGGCTGAAAACGCGTTTAAAGCAATAAAAAGTTCATTTTGGCTCTCACACCTAAACTAAACGTTGTAGACTCAAAATTTTTGCTGTATTTAGTGTATTCTAGCATCCTGAAGATGATTCCAGCATTAATTTCATTGTGCTTATGCTCATTTTTAAGATTTTGACATTTTCACCTAAAGTGCACAATCAGGGGCTGAAAACGCGTTTAAAGCAATAAAAAGTTCATTTTGGCTCTCACACCTAAACTAAACGTTGTAGACTCAAAATTTTTGCTGTATTTAGTGTATTCTAGCATCCTGAAGATGATTCCAGCATTAATTTCATTGTGCTTATGCTCATTTTGAAGATTTTGACATTTTCACCTTAAGTGTACAATCAGGGGCTGAAAACGCGTTTAAAGCAATAAAAAGTTCATTTTGGCTCTCACACCTAAACTAAACGTTGTAGACTCAAAATTTTTTGCTGTATTTAGTGTATTTTAGCATCCTGAAGATGATTCCAGCATTAATTTCATTGTGCTTATGCTCATTTTTAAGATTTTGACATTTTCACCTTAAGTGTACAATCAGGGGCTGAAAACGCGTTTAAAGCAATAAAAAGTTCATTTTGGCACTCAGACCTAAACTAAACGTTGTAGACTCAAAATTTTTGCTGTATTTAGTGTATTCTAGCATCCTGAAGATGATTCCAGCATTAATTTCATTGTGCTTATGCTCATTTTGAAGATTTTGACATTTTCACCTTAAGTGTACAATCAGGGGCTGAAAACGCGTTTAAAGCAATAAAAAGTTCATTTTGGCTCTCACACCTAAACTAAACGTTGTAGACTCAAAATTTTTGCTGTATTTAGTGTATTCTAGCATCCTGAAGATGATTCCAGCATTAATTTCATTGTGCTTATGCTCATTTTTAAGATTTTGACATTTTCACCTAAAGTGCACAATCAGGCTGAAAACGCATTTAAAGCAATAAAAAGTTCATTTTGGCTCTCACACCTAAACTAAACGTTGTAGACTCAAAATTGTTGCTGTATTTAGTGTATTTTAGCATCCTGAAGATGATTCCAGCATTAATTTCATTGTGCTTATGCTCATTTTTAAGATATTGACATTTTCACCTTAAGTGTACAATCAGGGGCTGAAAACGCGTTTAAAGCAATAAAAAGTTCATTTTGGCTCTCACACCTAAACTAAACGTTGTAGACTCAAAATTTTTGCTGTATTTAGTGTATTCTAGCATCCTGAAGATGATTCCAGCATTAATTTCATCGTGCTTATGCTCATTTTGAAGATTTTGACATTTTAACCTAAAGTGCACAATCAGGCTGAAAACGCGTTTAAAGCAATAAAAAGTTCATTTTGGCTCTCACACCTAAACTAAACGTTGTAGACTCAAAATTTTTGCTGTATTTAGTGTATTCTAGCATCCTGAAGATGATTGCAGCATTAATTTCATCGTGCTTATGCTCATTTTGAAGATTTTGACATTTTAACCTAAAGTGCACAATCAGGCTGAAAACGCGTTTAAAGCAATAAAAAGTTCATTTTGGCTCTCACACCTAAACTAAACGTTGTAGACTCAAAATTTTTGCTGTATTTAGTGTATTCTAGCATCCTGAAGATGATTCCAGCATTAATTTCATCGTGCTTATGCTCATTTTGAAGATTTTGACATTTTAACCTAAAGTGCACAATCAGGCTGAAAACGCGTTTAAAGCAATAAAAAGTTCATTTTGGCTCACACACCTAAAATAAACGTTGTAGACTCAAAATTTTTGCTGTATTCAGTGTATTCTAGCATCCTGAAGATGATTCCAGCATTAATTTCATTGTGCTTATGCTCATTTTGAAGATTTTGACATTTTCACCTAAAGTGCACAATCAGGCTGAAAACGCATTTAAAGCAATAAAAAGTTCATTTTGGCTCTCACACCTAAAATAAACGTTGTAGACTCAAAATTTTTGCTGTATTCAGTGTATTCTAGCATCCTGAAGATGATTCCAGCATTAATTTCATTGTGCTTATGCTCATTTTGAAGATTTTGACATTTTCACCTAAAGTGTACAATCAGGGGCTGAAAACGCGTTTAAAGCAATAAAAAGTTCATTTTGGCTCTCACACCTAAACTAAACGTTGTAGACTCAAAATTTTTGCTGTATTTAGTGTATTCTAGCATCCTGAAGATGATTCCAGCATTAATTTCATTGTGCTTATGCTCATTTTTAAGATTTTGACATTTTCACCTAAAGTGCACAATCAGGCTGAAAACGCATTTAAAGCAATAAAAAGTTCATTTTGGCTCTCACACCTAAACTAAACGTTGTAGACTCAAAATTTTTGCTGTATTTAGTGTATTCTAGCATCCTGAAGATGATTCCAGCATTAATTTCATTGTGCTTATGCTCATTTTGAAGATTTTGACATTTTCACCTTAAGTGTACAATCAGGGGCTGAAAACGCGTTTAAAGCAATAAAAAGTTCATTTTGGCTCTCACACCTAAACTAAACGTTGTAGACTCAAAATTTTTGCTGTATTTAGTGTATTCTAGCATCCTGAAGATGATTCCAGCATTAATTTCATTGTGCTTATGCTCATTTTTAAGATTTTGACATTTTCACCTAATGTGCAAAATCAGGCTGAAAACGCATTTAAAGCAATAAAAAGTTCATTTTGGCTCTCACACCTAAACTAAACGTTGTAGACTCAAAATTTTTGCTGTATTTAGTGTATTTTAGCATCCTGAAGATGATTCCAGCATTAATTTCATTGTGCTTATGCTCATTTTTAAGATTTTGACATTTTCACCTTAAGTGTACAATCAGGGGCTGAAAACGCGTTTAAAGCAATAAAAAGTTCATTTTGGCTCTCACACCTAAACTAAACGTTGTAGACTCAAAATTTTTGCTGTATTTAGTGTATTCTAGCATCCTGAAGATGATTCCAGCAAAAATTTCATCGTGCTTATGCTCATTTTGAAGATTTTGACATTTTAACCTAAAGTGCACAATCAGGCTGAAAACGCATTTAAAGCAATAAAAAGTTCATTTTGGCTCACACACCTAAAATAAACGTTGTAGACTCAAAATTTTTGCTGTATTCAGTGTATTCTAGCATCCTGAAGATGATTCCAGCATTAATTTCATTGTGCTTATGCTCATTTTGAAGATTTTGACATTTTCACCTTAAGTGTACAATAAGGGGCTGAAAACGCGTTTAAAGCAATAAAAAGTTCATTTTGGCTCTCACACCTAAACTAAACGTTGTAGACTCAAAATTTTTGCTGTATTTAGTGTATTCTAGCATCCTGAAGATGATTCCAGCATTAATTTCATTGTGCTTATGCTCATTTTTAAGATTTTGACATTTTCACCTAAAGTGCACAATCAGGCTGAAAACGCATTTAAAGAAATAAAAAGTTCATTTTGGCTCTCACACCTAAACTAAACGTTGTAGACTCAAAATTTTTGCTGTATTTAGTGTATTCTAGCATCCTGAAGATGATTCCAGCATTAATTTCATTGTGCTTATGCTCATTTTGAAGATTTTGACATTTTCACCTTAAGTGTACAATCAGGGGCTGAAAACGCGTTTAAAGCAATAAAAAGTTCATTTTGGCTCTCACACCTAAACTAAACGTTGTAGACTCAAAATTTTTGCTGTATTTAGTGTATTCTAGCATCCTGAAGATGATTCCAGCATTAATTTCATTGTGCTTATGCTCATTTTGAAGATTTTGACATTTTCACCTTAAGTGTACAATCAGGGGCTGAAAACGCGTTTAAAGCAATAAAAAGTTCATTTTGGCTCTCACACCTAAACTAAACGTTGTAGACTCAAAATTTTTGCTGTATTTAGTGTATTCTAGCATCCTGAAGATGATTCCAGCATTAATTTCATTGTGCTTATGCTCATTTTGAAGATTTTGACATTTTCACCTTAAGTGTACAATCAGGGGCTGAAAACGCGTTTAAAGCAATAAAAAGTTCATTTTGGCTCTCACACCTAATCTAAACGTTGTAGACTCAAAATTTTTGCTGTATTTAGTGTATTCTAGCATCCTGAAGATGATTCCAGCATTAATTTCATTGTGCTTATGCTCATTTTTAAGATTTTGACATTTTCACCTAAAGTGCACAATCAGGCTGAAAACGCATTTAAAGCAATAAAAAGTTCATTTTGGCTCTCACACCTAATCTAAACGTTGTAGACTCAAAATTTTTGCTGTATTTAGTGTATTCTAGCATCCTGAAGATGATTCCAGCATTAATTTCATTGTGCTTATGCTCATTTTTAAGATTTTGACATTTTCACCTAAAGTGCACAATCAGGCTGAAAACGCATTTAAAGCAATAAAAAGTTCATTTTGGCTCTCACACCTAAACTAAACGTTGTAGACTCAAAATTTTTGCTGTATTTAGTGTATTTTAGCATCCTGAAGATGATTCCAGCATTAATTTCATTGTGCTTATGCTCATTTTTAAGATTTTGACATTTTCACCTTAAGTGTACAATCAGGGGCTGAAAACGCGTTTAAAGCAATAAAAAGTTCATTTTGGCTCTCACACCTAAACTAAACGTTGTAGACTCAAAATTTTTGCTGTATTTAGTGTATTCTAGCATCCTGAAGATGATTCCAGCATTAATTTCATTGTGCTTATGCTCATTTTGAAGATTTTGACATTTTCACCTTAAGTGTACAATCAGGGGCTGAAAACGCGTTTAAAGCAATAAAAAGTTCATTTTGGCTCTCACACCTAAACTAAACGTTGTAGACTCAAAATTTTTGCTGTATTTAGTGTATTCTAGCATCCTGAAGATGATTCCAGCATTAATTTCATTGTGCTTATGCTCATTTTTAAGATTTTGACATTTTCACCTAAAGTGCACAATCAGGGGCTGAAAACGCGTTTAAAGCAATAAAAAGTTCATTTTGGCTCTCACACCTAAACTAAACGTTGTAGACTCAAAATTTTTGCTGTATTTAGTGTATTCTAGCATCCTGAAGATGATTCCAGCATTAATTTCATTGTGCTTATGCTCATTTTGAAGATTTTGACATTTTCACCTTAAGTGTACAATCAGGGGCTGAAAACGCGTTTAAAGCAATAAAAAGTTCATTTTGGCTCTCACACCTAAACTAAACGTTGTAGACTCAAAATTTTTGCTGTATTTAGTGTATTTTAGCATCCTGAAGATGATTCCAGCATTAATTATATTGTGCTTATGCTCATTTTTAAGATTTTGACATTTTCACCTTAAGTGTACAATCAGGGGCTGAAAACGCGTTTAAAGCAATAAAAAGTTCATTTTGGCACTCAGACCTAAACTAAACGTTGTAGACTCAAAATTTTTGCTGTATTTAGTGTATTCTAGCATCCTGAAGATGATTCCAGCATTAATTTCATTGTGCTTATGCTCATTTTGAAGATTTTGACATTTTCACCTTAAGTGTACAATCAGGGGCTGAAAACGCGTTTAAAGCAATAAAAAGTTCATTTTGGCTCTCACACCTAAACTAAACGTTGTAGACTCAAAATTTTTGCTGTATTTAGTGTATTCTAGCATCCTGAAGATGATTCCAGCATTAATTTCATTGTGCTTATGCTCATTTTTAAGATTTTGACATTTTCACCTAAAGTGCACAATCAGGCTGAAAACGCATTTAAAGCAATAAAAAGTTCATTTTGGCTCTCACACCTAAACTAAACGTTGTAGACTCAAAATTGTTGCTGTATTTAGTGTATTTTAGCATCCTGAAGATGATTCCAGCATTAATTTCATCGTGCTTATGCTCATTTTGAAGATTTTGACATTTTAACCTAAAGTGCACAATCAGGCTGAAAACGCGTTTAAAGCAATAAAAAGTTCATTTTGGCTCACACACCTAAAATAAACGTTGTAGACTCAAAATTTTTGCTGTATTCAGTGTATTCTAGCATCCTGAAGATGATTCCAGCATTAATTTCATTGTGCTTATGCTCATTTTGAAGATTTTGACATTTTCACCTAAAGTGCACAATCAGGCTGAAAACGCATTTAAAGCAATAAAAAGTTCATTTTGGCTCTCACACCTAAAATAAACGTTGTAGACTCAAAATTTTTGCTGTATTCAGTGTATTCTAGCATCCTGAAGATGATTCCAGCATTAATTTCATTGTGCTTATGCTCATTTTGAAGATTTTGACATTTTCACCTAAAGTGTACAATCAGGGGCTGAAAACGCGTTTAAAGCAATAAAAAGTTCATTTTGGCTCTCACACCTAAACTAAACGTTGTAGACTCAAAATTTTTGCTGTATTTAGTGTATTCTAGCATCCTGAAGATGATTCCAGCATTAATTTCATTGTGCTTATGCTCATTTTTAAGATTTTGACATTTTCACCTAAAGTGCACAATCAGGCTGAAAACGCATTTAAAGCAATAAAAAGTTCATTTTGGCTCTCACACCTAAACTAAACGTTGTAGACTCAAAATTTTTGCTGTATTTAGTGTATTCTAGCATCCTGAAGATGATTCCAGCATTAATTTCATTGTGCTTATGCTCATTTTGAAGATTTTGACATTTTCACCTTAAGTGTACAATCAGGGGCTGAAAACGCGTTTAAAGCAATAAAAAGTTCATTTTGGCTCTCACACCTAAACTAAACGTTGTAGACTCAAAATTTTTGCTGTATTTAGTGTATTCTAGCATCCTGAAGATGATTCCAGCATTAATTTCATTGTGCTTATGCTCATTTTTAAGATTTTGACATTTTCACCTAATGTGCAAAATCAGGCTGAAAACGCATTTAAAGCAATAAAAAGTTCATTTTGGCTCTCACACCTAAACTAAACGTTGTAGACTCAAAATTTTTGCTGTATTTAGTGTATTTTAGCATCCTGAAGATGATTCCAGCATTAATTTCATTGTGCTTATGCTCATTTTTAAGATTTTGACATTTTCACCTTAAGTGTACAATCAGGGGCTGAAAACGCGTTTAAAGCAATAAAAAGTTCATTTTGGCTCTCACACCTAAACTAAACGTTGTAGACTCAAAATTTTTGCTGTATTCAGTGTATTCTAGCATCCTGAAGATGATTCCAGCATTAATTTCATTGTGCTTATGCTCATTTTTAAGATTTTGACATTTTCACCTAAAGTGCACAATCAGGGGCTGAAAACGCGTTTAAAGCAATAAAAAGTTCATTTTGGCTCTCACACCTAAACTAAACGTTGTAGACTCAAAATTTTTGCTGTATTTAGTGTATTCTAGCATCCTGAAGATGATTCCAGCATTAATTTCATTGTGCTTATGCTCATTTTTAAGATTTTGATATTTTCACCTAAAGTGCACAATCAGGCTGAAAACGCATTTAAAGCAATAAAAAGTTAATTTTGGCTCTCACACCTAAACTAAACGTTGTAGACTCAAAATTTTTGCTGTATTTAGTGTATTCTAGCATCCTGAAGATGATTGCAGCATTAATTTCATCGTGCTTATGCTCATTTTGAAGATTTTGACATTTTAACCTAAAGTGCACAATCAGGCTGAAAACGCGTTTAAAGCAATAAAAAGTTCATTTTGGCTCTCACACCTAAACTAAACGTTGTAGACTCAAAATTTTTGCTGTATTTAGTGTATTCTAGCATCCTGAAGATGATTCCAGCATTAATTTCATCGTGCTTATGCTCATTTTGAAGATTTTGACATTTTAACCTAAAGTGCACAATCAGGCTGAAAACGCGTTTAAAGCAATAAAAAGTTCATTTTGGCTCACACACCTAAAATAAACGTTGTAGACTCAAAATTTTTGCTGTATTCAGTGTATTCTAGCATCCTGAAGATGATTCCAGCATTAATTTCATTGTGCTTATGCTCATTTTGAAGATTTTGACATTTTCACCTAAAGTGCACAATCAGGCTGAAAACGCATTTAAAGCAATAAAAAGTTCATTTTGGCTCTCACACCTAAAATAAACGTTGTAGACTCAAAATTTTTGCTGTATTCAGTGTATTCTAGCATCCTGAAGATGATTCCAGCATTAATTTCATTGTGCTTATGCTCATTTTGAAGATTTTGACATTTTCACCTAAAGTGTACAATCAGGGGCTGAAAACGCGTTTAAAGCAATAAAAAGTTCATTTTGGCTCTCACACCTAAACTAAACGTTGTAGACTCAAAATTTTTGCTGTATTTAGTGTATTCTAGCATCCTGAAGATGATTCCAGCATTAATTTCATTGTGCTTATGCTCATTTTTAAGATTTTGACATTTTCACCTAAAGTGCACAATCAGGCTGAAAACGCATTTAAAGCAATAAAAAGTTCATTTTGGCTCTCACACCTAAACTAAACGTTGTAGACTCAAAATTTTTGCTGTATTTAGTGTATTCTAGCATCCTGAAGATGATTCCAGCATTAATTTCATTGTGCTTATGCTCATTTTGAAGATTTTGACATTTTCACCTTAAGTGTACAATCAGGGGCTGAAAACGCGTTTAAAGCAATAAAAAGTTCATTTTGGCTCTCACACCTAAACTAAACGTTGTAGACTCAAAATTTTTGCTGTATTTAGTGTATTCTAGCATCCTGAAGATGATTCCAGCATTAATTTCATTGTGCTTATGCTCATTTTTAAGATTTTGACATTTTCACCTAATGTGCAAAATCAGGCTGAAAACGCATTTAAAGCAATAAAAAGTTCATTTTGGCTCTCACACCTAAACTAAACGTTGTAGACTCAAAATTTTTGCTGTATTTAGTGTATTTTAGCATCCTGAAGATGATTCCAGCATTAATTTCATTGTGCTTATGCTCATTTTTAAGATTTTGACATTTTCACCTTAAGTGTACAATCAGGGGCTGAAAACGCGTTTAAAGCAATAAAAAGTTCATTTTGGCTCTCACACCTAAACTAAACGTTGTAGACTCAAAATTTTTGCTGTATTTAGTGTATTCTAGCATCCTGAAGATGATTCCAGCAAAAATTTCATCGTGCTTATGCTCATTTTGAAGATTTTGACATTTTAACCTAAAGTGCACAATCAGGCTGAAAACGCATTTAAAGCAATAAAAAGTTCATTTTGGCTCACACACCTAAAATAAACGTTGTAGACTCAAAATTTTTGCTGTATTCAGTGTATTCTAGCATCCTGAAGATGATTCCAGCATTAATTTCATTGTGCTTATGCTCATTTTGAAGATTTTGACATTTTCACCTTAAGTGTACAATAAGGGGCTGAAAACGCGTTTAAAGCAATAAAAAGTTCATTTTGGCTCTCACACCTAAACTAAACGTTGTAGACTCAAAATTTTTGCTGTATTTAGTGTATTCTAGCATCCTGAAGATGATTCCAGCATTAATTTCATTGTGCTTATGCTCATTTTTAAGATTTTGACATTTTCACCTAAAGTGCACAATCAGGCTGAAAACGCATTTAAAGAAATAAAAAGTTCATTTTGGCTCTCACACCTAAACTAAACGTTGTAGACTCAAAATTTTTGCTGTATTTAGTGTATTCTAGCATCCTGAAGATGATTCCAGCATTAATTTCATTGTGCTTATGCTCATTTTGAAGATTTTGACATTTTCACCTTAAGTGTACAATCAGGGGCTGAAAACGCGTTTAAAGCAATAAAAAGTTCATTTTGGCTCTCACACCTAAACTAAACGTTGTAGACTCAAAATTTTTGCTGTATTTAGTGTATTCTAGCATCCTGAAGATGATTCCAGCATTAATTTCATTGTGCTTATGCTCATTTTGAAGATTTTGACATTTTCACCTAAAGTGTACAATCAGGGGCTGAAAACGCGTTTAAAGCAATAAAAAGTTCATTTTGGCTCTCACACCTAAACTAAACGTTGTAGACTCAAAATTTTTGCTGTATTTAGTGTATTCTAGCATCCTGAAGATGATTCCAGCATTAATTTCATTGTGCTTATGCTCATTTTTAAGATTTTGACATTTTAACCTAAAGTGCACAATCAGGCTGAAAACGCGTTTAAAGCAATAAAAAGTTCATTTTGGCTCACACACCTAAAATAAACGTTGTAGACTCAAAATTTTTGCTGTATTCAGTGTATTCTAGCATCCTGAAGATGATTCCAGCATTAATTTCATTGTGCTTATGCTCATTTTGAAGATTTTGACATTTTCACCTAAAGTGTACAATCAGGGGCTGAAAACGCGTTTAAAGCAATAAAAAGTTCATTTTGGCTCTCACACCTAAACTAAACGTTGTAGACTCAAAATTTTTGCTGTATTTAGTGTATTCTAGCATCCTGAAGATGATTCCAGCATTAATTTCATTGTGCTTATGCTCATTTTTAAGATTTTGACATTTTCACCTAAAGTGCACAATCAGGCTGAAAACGCATTTAAAGCAATAAAAAGTTCATTTTGGCTCTCACACCTAAACTAAACGTTGTAGACTCAAAATTTTTGCTGTATTTAGTGTATTCTAGCATCCTGAAGATGATTCCAGCATTAATTTCATTGTGCTTATGCTCATTTTGAAGATTTTGACATTTTCACCTTAAGTGTACAATCAGGGGCTGAAAACGCGTTTAAAGCAATAAAAAGTTCATTTTGGCTCTCACACCTAAACTAAACGTTGTAGACTCAAAATTTTTGCTG
This sequence comes from Vanacampus margaritifer, assembly GCF_051991255.1. NCBI lineage: Eukaryota > Metazoa > Chordata > Actinopteri > Syngnathiformes > Syngnathidae > Vanacampus > Vanacampus margaritifer. The sequence goes on from NC_135450.1 coordinate 114,411, forward strand.
TATTTAGTGTATTCTAGCATCCTGAAGATGATTCCAGCATTAATTTCATTGTGCTTATGCTCATTTTTAAGATTTTGACATTTTCACCTAATGTGCAAAATCAGGCTGAAAACGCATTTAAAGCAATAAAAAGTTCATTTTGGCTCTCACACCTAAACTAAACGTTGTAGACTCAAAATTTTTGCTGTATTTAGTGTATTTTAGCATCCTGAAGATGATTCCAGCATTAATTTCATTGTGCTTATGCTCATTTTTAAGATTTTGACATTTTCACCTTAAGTGTACAATCAGGGGCTGAAAACGCGTTTAAAGCAATAAAAAGTTCATTTTGGCTCTCACACCTAAACTAAACGTTGTAGACTCAAAATTTTTGCTGTATTCAGTGTATTCTAGCATCCTGAAGATGATTCCAGCATTAATTTCATTGTGCTTATGCTCATTTTTAAGATTTTGACATTTTCACCTAAAGTGCACAATCAGGGGCTGAAAACGCGTTTAAAGCAATAAAAAGTTCATTTTGGCTCTCACACCTAAACTAAACGTTGTAGACTCAAAATTTTTGCTGTATTTAGTGTATTCTAGCATCCTGAAGATGATTCCAGCATTAATTTCATTGTGCTTATGCTCATTTTTAAGATTTTGATATTTTCACCTAAAGTGCACAATCAGGCTGAAAACGCATTTAAAGCAATAAAAAGTTAATTTTGGCTCTCACACCTAAACTAAACGTTGTAGACTCAAAATTTTTGCTGTATTTAGTGTATTCTAGCATCCTGAAGATGATTGCAGCATTAATTTCATCGTGCTTATGCTCATTTTGAAGATTTTGACATTTTAACCTAAAGTGCACAATCAGGCTGAAAACGCGTTTAAAGCAATAAAAAGTTCATTTTGGCTCTCACACCTAAACTAAACGTTGTAGACTCAAAATTTTTGCTGTATTTAGTGTATTCTAGCATCCTGAAGATGATTCCAGCATTAATTTCATCGTGCTTATGCTCATTTTGAAGATTTTGACATTTTAACCTAAAGTGCACAATCAGGCTGAAAACGCGTTTAAAGCAATAAAAAGTTCATTTTGGCTCACACACCTAAAATAAACGTTGTAGACTCAAAATTTTTGCTGTATTCAGTGTATTCTAGCATCCTGAAGATGATTCCAGCATTAATTTCATTGTGCTTATGCTCATTTTGAAGATTTTGACATTTTCACCTAAAGTGCACAATCAGGCTGAAAACGCATTTAAAGCAATAAAAAGTTCATTTTGGCTCTCACACCTAAAATAAACGTTGTAGACTCAAAATTTTTGCTGTATTCAGTGTATTCTAGCATCCTGAAGATGATTCCAGCATTAATTTCATTGTGCTTATGCTCATTTTGAAGATTTTGACATTTTCACCTAAAGTGTACAATCAGGGGCTGAAAACGCGTTTAAAGCAATAAAAAGTTCATTTTGGCTCTCACACCTAAACTAAACGTTGTAGACTCAAAATTTTTGCTGTATTTAGTGTATTCTAGCATCCTGAAGATGATTCCAGCATTAATTTCATTGTGCTTATGCTCATTTTTAAGATTTTGACATTTTCACCTAAAGTGCACAATCAGGCTGAAAACGCATTTAAAGCAATAAAAAGTTCATTTTGGCTCTCACACCTAAACTAAACGTTGTAGACTCAAAATTTTTGCTGTATTTAGTGTATTCTAGCATCCTGAAGATGATTCCAGCATTAATTTCATTGTGCTTATGCTCATTTTGAAGATTTTGACATTTTCACCTTAAGTGTACAATCAGGGGCTGAAAACGCGTTTAAAGCAATAAAAAGTTCATTTTGGCTCTCACACCTAAACTAAACGTTGTAGACTCAAAATTTTTGCTGTATTTAGTGTATTCTAGCATCCTGAAGATGATTCCAGCATTAATTTCATTGTGCTTATGCTCATTTTTAAGATTTTGACATTTTCACCTAATGTGCAAAATCAGGCTGAAAACGCATTTAAAGCAATAAAAAGTTCATTTTGGCTCTCACACCTAAACTAAACGTTGTAGACTCAAAATTTTTGCTGTATTTAGTGTATTTTAGCATCCTGAAGATGATTCCAGCATTAATTTCATTGTGCTTATGCTCATTTTTAAGATTTTGACATTTTCACCTTAAGTGTACAATCAGGGGCTGAAAACGCGTTTAAAGCAATAAAAAGTTCATTTTGGCTCTCACACCTAAACTAAACGTTGTAGACTCAAAATTTTTGCTGTATTTAGTGTATTCTAGCATCCTGAAGATGATTCCAGCAAAAATTTCATCGTGCTTATGCTCATTTTGAAGATTTTGACATTTTAACCTAAAGTGCACAATCAGGCTGAAAACGCATTTAAAGCAATAAAAAGTTCATTTTGGCTCACACACCTAAAATAAACGTTGTAGACTCAAAATTTTTGCTGTATTCAGTGTATTCTAGCATCCTGAAGATGATTCCAGCATTAATTTCATTGTGCTTATGCTCATTTTGAAGATTTTGACATTTTCACCTTAAGTGTACAATAAGGGGCTGAAAACGCGTTTAAAGCAATAAAAAGTTCATTTTGGCTCTCACACCTAAACTAAACGTTGTAGACTCAAAATTTTTGCTGTATTTAGTGTATTCTAGCATCCTGAAGATGATTCCAGCATTAATTTCATTGTGCTTATGCTCATTTTTAAGATTTTGACATTTTCACCTAAAGTGCACAATCAGGCTGAAAACGCATTTAAAGAAATAAAAAGTTCATTTTGGCTCTCACACCTAAACTAAACGTTGTAGACTCAAAATTTTTGCTGTATTTAGTGTATTCTAGCATCCTGAAGATGATTCCAGCATTAATTTCATTGTGCTTATGCTCATTTTGAAGATTTTGACATTTTCACCTTAAGTGTACAATCAGGGGCTGAAAACGCGTTTAAAGCAATAAAAAGTTCATTTTGGCTCTCACACCTAAACTAAACGTTGTAGACTCAAAATTTTTGCTGTATTTAGTGTATTCTAGCATCCTGAAGATGATTCCAGCATTAATTTCATTGTGCTTATGCTCATTTTGAAGATTTTGACATTTTCACCTTAAGTGTACAATCAGGGGCTGAAAACGCGTTTAAAGCAATAAAAAGTTCATTTTGGCTCTCACACCTAAACTAAACGTTGTAGACTCAAAATTTTTGCTGTATTTAGTGTATTCTAGCATCCTGAAGATGATTCCAGCATTAATTTCATTGTGCTTATGCTCATTTTGAAGATTTTGACATTTTCACCTTAAGTGTACAATCAGGGGCTGAAAACGCGTTTAAAGCAATAAAAAGTTCATTTTGGCTCTCACACCTAATCTAAACGTTGTAGACTCAAAATTTTTGCTGTATTTAGTGTATTCTAGCATCCTGAAGATGATTCCAGCATTAATTTCATTGTGCTTATGCTCATTTTTAAGATTTTGACATTTTCACCTAAAGTGCACAATCAGGCTGAAAACGCATTTAAAGCAATAAAAAGTTCATTTTGGCTCTCACACCTAATCTAAACGTTGTAGACTCAAAATTTTTGCTGTATTTAGTGTATTCTAGCATCCTGAAGATGATTCCAGCATTAATTTCATTGTGCTTATGCTCATTTTTAAGATTTTGACATTTTCACCTAAAGTGCACAATCAGGCTGAAAACGCATTTAAAGCAATAAAAAGTTCATTTTGGCTCTCACACCTAAACTAAACGTTGTAGACTCAAAATTTTTGCTGTATTTAGTGTATTTTAGCATCCTGAAGATGATTCCAGCATTAATTTCATTGTGCTTATGCTCATTTTTAAGATTTTGACATTTTCACCTTAAGTGTACAATCAGGGGCTGAAAACGCGTTTAAAGCAATAAAAAGTTCATTTTGGCTCTCACACCTAAACTAAACGTTGTAGACTCAAAATTTTTGCTGTATTTAGTGTATTCTAGCATCCTGAAGATGATTCCAGCATTAATTTCATTGTGCTTATGCTCATTTTGAAGATTTTGACATTTTCACCTTAAGTGTACAATCAGGGGCTGAAAACGCGTTTAAAGCAATAAAAAGTTCATTTTGGCTCTCACACCTAAACTAAACGTTGTAGACTCAAAATTTTTGCTGTATTTAGTGTATTCTAGCATCCTGAAGATGATTCCAGCATTAATTTCATTGTGCTTATGCTCATTTTTAAGATTTTGACATTTTCACCTAAAGTGCACAATCAGGGGCTGAAAACGCGTTTAAAGCAATAAAAAGTTCATTTTGGCTCTCACACCTAAACTAAACGTTGTAGACTCAAAATTTTTGCTGTATTTAGTGTATTCTAGCATCCTGAAGATGATTCCAGCATTAATTTCATTGTGCTTATGCTCATTTTGAAGATTTTGACATTTTCACCTTAAGTGTACAATCAGGGGCTGAAAACGCGTTTAAAGCAATAAAAAGTTCATTTTGGCTCTCACACCTAAACTAAACGTTGTAGACTCAAAATTTTTGCTGTATTTAGTGTATTTTAGCATCCTGAAGATGATTCCAGCATTAATTATATTGTGCTTATGCTCATTTTTAAGATTTTGACATTTTCACCTTAAGTGTACAATCAGGGGCTGAAAACGCGTTTAAAGCAATAAAAAGTTCATTTTGGCACTCAGACCTAAACTAAACGTTGTAGACTCAAAATTTTTGCTGTATTTAGTGTATTCTAGCATCCTGAAGATGATTCCAGCATTAATTTCATTGTGCTTATGCTCATTTTGAAGATTTTGACATTTTCACCTTAAGTGTACAATCAGGGGCTGAAAACGCGTTTAAAGCAATAAAAAGTTCATTTTGGCTCTCACACCTAAACTAAACGTTGTAGACTCAAAATTTTTGCTGTATTTAGTGTATTCTAGCATCCTGAAGATGATTCCAGCATTAATTTCATTGTGCTTATGCTCATTTTTAAGATTTTGACATTTTCACCTAAAGTGCACAATCAGGCTGAAAACGCATTTAAAGCAATAAAAAGTTCATTTTGGCTCTCACACCTAAACTAAACGTTGTAGACTCAAAATTGTTGCTGTATTTAGTGTATTTTAGCATCCTGAAGATGATTCCAGCATTAATTTCATCGTGCTTATGCTCATTTTGAAGATTTTGACATTTTAACCTAAAGTGCACAATCAGGCTGAAAACGCGTTTAAAGCAATAAAAAGTTCATTTTGGCTCACACACCTAAAATAAACGTTGTAGACTCAAAATTTTTGCTGTATTCAGTGTATTCTAGCATCCTGAAGATGATTCCAGCATTAATTTCATTGTGCTTATGCTCATTTTGAAGATTTTGACATTTTCACCTAAAGTGCACAATCAGGCTGAAAACGCATTTAAAGCAATAAAAAGTTCATTTTGGCTCTCACACCTAAAATAAACGTTGTAGACTCAAAATTTTTGCTGTATTCAGTGTATTCTAGCATCCTGAAGATGATTCCAGCATTAATTTCATTGTGCTTATGCTCATTTTGAAGATTTTGACATTTTCACCTAAAGTGTACAATCAGGGGCTGAAAACGCGTTTAAAGCAATAAAAAGTTCATTTTGGCTCTCACACCTAAACTAAACGTTGTAGACTCAAAATTTTTGCTGTATTTAGTGTATTCTAGCATCCTGAAGATGATTCCAGCATTAATTTCATTGTGCTTATGCTCATTTTTAAGATTTTGACATTTTCACCTAAAGTGCACAATCAGGCTGAAAACGCATTTAAAGCAATAAAAAGTTCATTTTGGCTCTCACACCTAAACTAAACGTTGTAGACTCAAAATTTTTGCTGTATTTAGTGTATTCTAGCATCCTGAAGATGATTCCAGCATTAATTTCATTGTGCTTATGCTCATTTTGAAGATTTTGACATTTTCACCTTAAGTGTACAATCAGGGGCTGAAAACGCGTTTAAAGCAATAAAAAGTTCATTTTGGCTCTCACACCTAAACTAAACGTTGTAGACTCAAAATTTTTGCTGTATTTAGTGTATTCTAGCATCCTGAAGATGATTCCAGCATTAATTTCATTGTGCTTATGCTCATTTTTAAGATTTTGACATTTTCACCTAATGTGCAAAATCAGGCTGAAAACGCATTTAAAGCAATAAAAAGTTCATTTTGGCTCTCACACCTAAACTAAACGTTGTAGACTCAAAATTTTTGCTGTATTTAGTGTATTTTAGCATCCTGAAGATGATTCCAGCATTAATTTCATTGTGCTTATGCTCATTTTTAAGATTTTGACATTTTCACCTTAAGTGTACAATCAGGGGCTGAAAACGCGTTTAAAGCAATAAAAAGTTCATTTTGGCTCTCACACCTAAACTAAACGTTGTAGACTCAAAATTTTTGCTGTATTCAGTGTATTCTAGCATCCTGAAGATGATTCCAGCATTAATTTCATTGTGCTTATGCTCATTTTTAAGATTTTGACATTTTCACCTAAAGTGCACAATCAGGGGCTGAAAACGCGTTTAAAGCAATAAAAAGTTCATTTTGGCTCTCACACCTAAACTAAACGTTGTAGACTCAAAATTTTTGCTGTATTTAGTGTATTCTAGCATCCTGAAGATGATTCCAGCATTAATTTCATTGTGCTTATGCTCATTTTTAAGATTTTGATATTTTCACCTAAAGTGCACAATCAGGCTGAAAACGCATTTAAAGCAATAAAAAGTTAATTTTGGCTCTCACACCTAAAATAAACGTTGTAGACTCAAAATTTTTGCTGTATTTAGTGTATTCTAGCATCCTGAAGATGATTCCAGCATTAATTTCATTGTGCTTATGCTCATTTTGAAGATTTTGACATTTTCACCTTAAGTGTACAATCAGGGGCTGAAAATGCGTTTAAAGCAATAAAAAGTTTATTTTGGCTCTCACACCTAAACTAAACGTTGTAGACTCAAAATTTTTGCTGTATTTAGTGTATTTTAGCATCCTGAAGATGATTCCAGCATTAATTTCATTGTGCTTATGCTCATTTTTAAGATTTTGACATTTTCACCTTAAGTGTACAATCAGGGGCTGAAAACGCGTTTAAAGCAATAAAAAGTTCATTTTGGCTCTCACACCTAAACTAAACGTTGTAGACTCAAAATTTTTGCTGTATTTAGTGTATTCTAGCATCCTGAAGATGATTCCAGCATTAATTTCATCGTGCTTATGCTCATTTTGAAGATTTTGACATTTTAACCTAAAGTGCACAATCAGGCTGAAAACGCATTTAAAGCAATAAAAAGTTCATTTTGGCTCACACACCTAAAATAAACGTTGTAGACTCAAAATTTTTGCTGTATTCAGTGTATTCTAGCATCCTGAAGATGATTCCAGCATTAATTTCATTGTGCTTATGCTCATTTTGAAGATTTTGACATTTTCACCATAAGTGTACAATAAGGGGCTGAAAACGCGTTTAAAGCAATAAAAAGTTCATTTTGGCTCTCACACCTAAACTAAACGTTGTAGACTCAAAATTTTTGCTGTATTTAGTGTATTCTAGCATCCTGAAGATGATTCCAGCATTAATTTCATTGTGCTTATGCTCATTTTTAAGATTTTGACATTTTCACCTAAAGTGCACAATCAGGCTGAAAACGCATTTAAAGCAATAAAAAGTTCATTTTGGCTCTCACACCTAAACTAAACGTTGTAGACTCAAAATTTTTGCTGTATTTAGTGTATTCTAGCATCCTGAAGATGATTCCAGCATTAATTTCATTGTGCTTATGCTCATTTTGAAGATTTTGACATTTTCACCTTAAGTGTACAATCAGGGGCTGAAAACGCGTTTAAAGCAATAAAAAGTTCATTTTGGCTCTCACACCTAAACTAAACGTTGTAGACTCAAAATTTTTGCTGTATTTAGTGTATTCTAGCATCCTGAAGATGATTCCAGCATTAATTTCATTGTGCTTATGCTCATTTTTAAGATTTTGACATTTTCACCTAATGTGCAAAATCAGGCTGAAAACGCATTTAAAGCAATAAAAAGTTCATTTTGGCTCTCACACCTAAACTAAACGTTGTAGACTCAAAATTTTTGCTGTATTTAGTGTATTTTAGCATCCTGAAGATGATTCCAGCATTAATTTCATTGTGCTTATGCTCATTTTTAAGATTTTGACATTTTCACCTTAAGTGTACAATCAGGGGCTGAAAACGCGTTTAAAGCAATAAAAAGTTCATTTTGGCTCTCACACCTAAACTAAACGTTGTAGACTCAAAATTTTTGCTGTATTCAGTGTATTCTAGCATCCTGAAGATGATTCCAGCATTAATTTCATTGTGCTTATGCTCATTTTTAAGATTTTGACATTTTCACCTAAAGTGCACAATCAGGGGCTGAAAACGCGTTTAAAGCAATAAAAAGTTCATTTTGGCTCTCACACCTAAACTAAACGTTGTAGACTCAAAATTTTTGCTGTATTTAGTGTATTCTAGCATCCTGAAGATGATTCCAGCATTAATTTCATTGTGCTTATGCTCATTTTTAAGATTTTGATATTTTCACCTAAAGTGCACAATCAGGCTGAAAACGCATTTAAAGCAATAAAAAGTTAATTTTGGCTCTCACACCTAAAATAAACGTTGTAGACTCAAAATTTTTGCTGTATTTAGTGTATTCTAGCATCCTGAAGATGATTCCAGCATTAATTTCATTGTGCTTATGCTCATTTTGAAGATTTTGACATTTTCACCTTAAGTGTACAATCAGGGGCTGAAAATGCGTTTAAAGCAATAAAAAGTTTATTTTGGCTCTCACACCTAAACTAAACGTTGTAGACTCAAAATTTTTGCTGTATTTAGTGTATTTTAGCATCCTGAAGATGATTCCAGCATTAATTTCATTGTGCTTATGCTCATTTTTAAGATTTTGACATTTTCACCTTAAGTGTACAATCAGGGGCTGAAAACGCGTTTAAAGCAATAAAAAGTTCATTTTGGCTCTCACACCTAAACTAAACGTTGTAGACTCAAAATTTTTGCTGTATTTAGTGTATTCTAGCATCCTGAAGATGATTCCAGCATTAATTTCATCGTGCTTATGCTCATTTTGAAGATTTTGACATTTTAACCTAAAGTGCACAATCAGGCTGAAAACGCATTTAAAGCAATAAAAAGTTCATTTTGGCTCACACACCTAAAATAAACGTTGTAGACTCAAAATTTTTGCTGTATTCAGTGTATTCTAGCATCCTGAAGATGATTCCAGCATTAATTTCATTGTGCTTATGCTCATTTTGAAGATTTTGACATTTTCACCATAAGTGTACAATAAGGGGCTGAAAACGCGTTTAAAGCAATAAAAAGTTCATTTTGGCTCTCACACCTAAACTAAACGTTGTAGACTCAAAATTTTTGCTGTATTTAGTGTATTCTAGCATCCTGAAGATGATTCCAGCATTAATTTCATTGTGCTTATGCTCATTTTTAAGATTTTGACATTTTCACCTTAAGTGTACAATCAGGGGCTGAAAACGCGTTTAAAGCAATAAAAAGTTCATTTTGGCTCTCACACCTAAACTAAACGTTGTAAACTCAAAATTTTTGCTGGATTTAGTGTATTCTAGCATCCTGAAGATGATTCCAGCATTAATTTCATTGTGCTTATGCTCATTTTTAAGATTTTGACATTTTCACCTAAAGTGCACAATCAGGCTGAAAACGCATTTAAAGCAATAAAAAGTTCATTTTGGCTCTCACACCTAAACTAAACGTTGTAGACTCAAAATTTTTGCTGTATTTAGTGTATTTAAGCATCCTGAAGATGATTCCAGCATTAATTTCATTGTGCTTATGCTCATTTTTAAGATTTTGACATTTTCACCTTAAGTGTACAATCAGGGGCTGAAAACGCGTTTAAAGCAATAAAAAGTTCATTTTGGCTCTCACACCTAAACTAAACGTTGTAGACTCAAAATTTTTGCTGTATTTAGTGTATTCTAGCATCCTGAAGATGATTCCAGCATTAATTTCATTGTGCTTATGCTCATTTTGAAGATTTTGACATTTTCACCTAAAGTGCACAATCAGGCTGAAAACGCATTTAAAGCAATAAAAAGTTCATTTTGGCTCTCACACCTAAACTAAACGTTGTAGACTCAAAATTTTTGCTGTATTTAGTGTATTTTAGCATCCTGAAGATGATTCCAGCATTAATTTCATTGTGCTTATGCTCATTTTTAAGATTTTGACATTTTCACCTTAAGTGTACAATCAGGGGCTGAAAACGCGTTTAAAGCAATAAAAAGTTCATTTTGGCTCTCACACCTAAACTAAACGTTGTAGACTCAAAATTTTTGCTGTATTTAGTGTATTCTAGCATCCTGAAGATGATTCCAGCATTAATTTCATCGTGCTTATGCTCATTTTGAAGATTTTGACATTTTAACCTAAATTGCACAATCAGGCTGAAAACGCATTTAAAGCAATAAAAAGTTCATTTTGGCTCACACACCTAAAATAAACGTTGTAGACTCAAAATTTTTGCTGTATTCAGTGTATTCTAGCATCCTGAAGATGATTCCAGCATTAATTTCATTGTGCTTATGCTCATTTTGAAGATTTTGACATTTTCACCTAAAGTGTACAATCCGGGGCTGAAAACGCGTTTAAAGCAATAAAAAGTTCATTTTGGCTCTCACACCTAAACTAAACGTTGTAGACTCAAAATTTTTGCTGTATTTAGTGTATTCTAGCATCCTGAAGATGATTCCAGCATTAATTTCAGTGTGCTTATGCTCATTTTTAAGATTTTGACATTTTCACCTAAAGTGCACAATCAGGCTGAAAACGCATTTAAAGCAATAAAAAGTTCATTTTGGCTCTCACACCTAAACTAAACGTTGTAGACTCAAAATTTTTGCTGTATTTAGTGTATTCTAGCATCCTGAAGATGATTCCAGCATTAATTTCATTGTGCTAATGCTCATTTTGAAGATTTTGACATTTTCACCTTAAGTGTACAATCAGGGGCTGAAAACGCGTTTAAAGCAATAAAAAGTTCATTTTGGCTCTCACACCTAAACTAAACGTTGTAGACTCAAAATTTTTGCTGTATTTAGTGTATTCTAGCATCCTGAAGATGATTCCAGCATTAATTTCATTGTGCTTATGCTCATTTTTAAGATTTTGACATTTTCACCTAAAGTGCACAATCAGGCTGAAAACGCATTTAAAGCAATAAAAAGTTCATTTTGGCTCTCACACCTAAACTAAACGTTGTAGACTCAAAATTTTTGCTGTATTTAGTGTATTTTAGCATCCTGAAGATGATTCCAGCATTAATTTCATTGTGCTTATGCTCATTTTTAAGATTTTGACATTTTCACCTTAAGTGTACAATCAGGGGCTGAAAACGCGTTTAAAGCAATAAAAAGTTCATTTTGGCTCTCACACCTAAACTAAACGTTGTAGACTCAAAATTTTTGCTGTATTCAGTGTATTCTAGCATCCTGAAGATGATTCCAGCATTAATTTCATTGTGCTTATGCTCATTTTTAAGATTTTGACATTTTCACCTAAAGTGCACAATCAGGGGCTGAAAACGCGTTTAAAGCAATAAAAAGTTCATTTTGGCTCTCACACCTAAACTAAACGTTGTAGACTCAAAATTTTTGCTGTATTTAGTGTATTCTAGCATCCTGAAGATGATTCCAGCATTAATTTCATTGTGCTTATGCTCATTTTGAAGATTTTGACATTTTCACCTTAAGTGTACAATCAGGGGCTGAAAACGCGTTTAAAGCAATAAAAAGTTCATTTTGGTTCTCACACCTAAACTAAACGTTGTAGACTCAAAATTTTTGCTGTATTTAGTGTATTTTAGCATCCTGAAGATGATTCCAGCATTAATTTCATTGTGCTTATGCTCATTTTTAAGATTTTGACATTTTCACCTTAAGTGTACAATCAGGGGCTGAAAACGCGTTTAAAGCAATAAAAAGTTCATTTTGGCTCTCACACCTAAACTAAACGTTGTAGACTCAAAATTTTTGCTGTATTTAGTGTATTCTAGCATCCTGAAGATGATTCCAGCAAAAATTTCATCGTGCTTATGCTCATTTTGAAGATTTTGACATTTTAACCTAAAGTGCACAATCAGGCTGAAAACGCATTTAAAGCAATAAAAAGTTCATTTTGGCTCACACACCTAAAATAAACGTTGTAGACTCAAAATTTTTGCTGTATTCAGTGTATTCTAGCATCCTGAAGATGATTCCAGCATTAATTTCATTGTGCTTATGCTCATTTTGAAGATTTTGACATTTTCACCTTAAGTGTACAATAAGGGGCTGAAAACGCGTTTAAAGCAATAAAAAGTTCATTTTGGCTCTCACACCTAAACTAAACGTTGTAGACTCAAAATTTTTGCTGTATTTAGTGTATTCTAGCATCCTGAAGATGATTCCAGCATTAATTTCATTGTGCTTATGCTCATTTTTAAGATTTTGACATTTTCACCTAAAGTGCACAATCAGGCTGAAAACGCATTTAAAGCAATAAAAAGTTCATTTTGGCTCTCACACCTAAACTAAACGTTGTAGACTCAAAATTTTTGCTGTATTTAGTGTATTCTAGCATCCTGAAGATGATTCCAGCATTAATTTCATTGTGCTTATGCTCATTTTGAAGATTTTGACATTTTCACCTTAAGTGTACAATCAGGGGCTGAAAACGCGTTTAAAGCAATAAAAAGTTCATTTTGGCTCTCACACCTAAACTAAACGTTGTAGACTCAAAATTTTTGCTGTATTTAGTGTATTCTAGCATCCTGAAGATGATTCCAGCATTAATTTCATTGTGCTTATGCTCATTTTGAAGATTTTGACATTTTCACCTTAAGTGTACAATCAGGGGCTGAAAACGCGTTTAAAGCAATAAAAAGTTCATTTTGGCTCTCACACCTAAACTAAACGTTGTAGACTCAAAATTTTTGCTGTATTTAGTGTATTCTAGCATCCTGAAGATGATTCCAGCATTAATTTCATTGTGCTTATGCTCATTTTGAAGATTTTGACATTTTCACCTTAAGTGTACAATCAGGGGCTGAAAACGCGTTTAAAGCAATAAAAAGTTCATTTTGGCTCTCACACCTAATCTAAACGTTGTAGACTCAAAATTTTTGCTGTATTTAGTGTATTCTAGCATCCTGAAGATGATTCCAGCATTAATTTCATTGTGCTTATGCTCATTTTTAAGATTTTGACATTTTCACCTAAAGTGCACAATCAGGCTGAAAACGCATTTAAAGCAATAAAAAGTTCATTTTGGCTCTCACACCTAATCTAAACGTTGTAGACTCAAAATTTTTGCTGTATTTAGTGTATTCTAGCATCCTGAAGATGATTCCAGCATTAATTTCATTGTGCTTATGCTCATTTTTAAGATTTTGACATTTTCACCTAAAGTGCACAATCAGGCTGAAAACGCATTTAAAGCAATAAAAAGTTCATTTTGGCTCTCACACCTAAACTAAACGTTGTAGACTCAAAATTTTTGCTGTATTTAGTGTATTTTAGCATCCTGAAGATGATTCCAGCATTAATTTCATTGTGCTTATGCTCATTTTTAAGATTTTGACATTTTCACCTTAAGTGTACAATCAGGGGCTGAAAACGCGTTTAAAGCAATAAAAAGTTCATTTTGGCTCTCACACCTAAACTAAACGTTGTAGACTCAAAATTTTTGCTGTATTTAGTGTATTCTAGCATCCTGAAGATGATTCCAGCATTAATTTCATCGTGCTTATGCTCATTTTGAAGATTTTGACATTTTAACCTAAAGTGCACAATCAGGCTGAAAACGCATTTAAAGCAATAAAAAGTTCATTTTGGCTCACACACCTAAAATAAACGTTGTAGACTCAAAATTTTTGCTGTATTCAGTGTATTCTAGCATCCTGAAGATGATTCCAGCATTAATTTCATTGTGCTTATGCTCATTTTGAAGATTTTGACATTTTCACCTTAAGTGTACAATCAGGGGCTGAAAACGCGTTTAAAGCAATAAAAAGTTCATTTTGGCTCTCACACCTAATCTAAACGTTGTAGACTCAAAATTTTTGCTGTATTTAGTGTATTCTAGCATCCTGAAGATGATTCCAGCATTAATTTCATTGTGCTTATGCTCATTTTTAAGATTTTGACATTTTCACCTAAAGTGCACAATCAGGCTGAAAACGCATTTAAAGCAATAAAAAGTTCATTTTGGCTCTCACACCTAAACTAAACGTTGTAGACTCAAAATTTTTGCTGTATTTAGTGTATTTTAGCATCCTGAAGATGATTCCAGCATTAATTTCATTGTGCTTATGCTCATTTTTAAGATTTTGACATTTTCACCTTAAGTGTACAATCAGGGGCTGAAAACGCGTTTAAAGCAATAAAAAGTTCATTTTGGCTCTCACACCTAAACTAAACGTTGTAGACTCAAAATTTTTGCTGTATTTAGTGTATTCTAGCATCCTGAAGATGATTCCAGCATTAATTTCATCGTGCTTATGCTTATTTTGAAGATTTTGACATTTTAACCTAAAGTGCACAATCAGGCTGAAAACGCATTTAAAGCAATAAAAAGTTCATTTTGGCTCACACACCTAAAATAAACGTTGTAGACTCAAAATTTTTGCTGTATTCAGTGTATTCTAGCATCCTGAAGATGATTCCAGCATTAATTTCATTGTGCTTATGCTCATTTTGAAGATTTTGACATTTTCACCTTAAGTGTACAATCAGGGGCTGAAAACGCGTTTAAAGCAATAAAAAGTTCATTTTGGCTCTCACACCTAATCTAAACGTTGTAGACTCAAATTTTTTGCTGTATTCAGTGTATTCTAGCATCCTGAAGATGATTCCAGCATTAATTTCATTGTGCTTATGCTCATTTTGAAGATTTTGACATTTTCACCTTAAGTGTACAATCAGGGGCTGTAAACGCGTTTAAAGCAATAAAAAGTTCATTTTGGCTCTCACACCTAATCTAAACGTTGTAGACTCAAAATTTTTGCTGTATTTAGTGTATTCTAGCATCCTGAAGATGATTCCAGCATTAATTTCATTGTGCTTATGCTCATTTTGAAGATTTTGACATTTTCACCTTAAGTGTACAATCAGGGGCTGAAAACGCGTTTAAAGCAATAAAAAGTTCATTTTGGCTCTCACACCTAAACTAAACGTTGTAGACTCAAAATTTTTGCTGTATTTAGTGTATTCTAGCATCCTGAAGATGATTCCAGCATTAATTTCATTGTGCTTATGCTCATTTTTAAGATTTTGACATTTTCACCTAAAGTGCACAATCAGGCTGAAAACGCATTTAAAGCAATAAAAAGTTCATTTTGGCTCTCACACCTAAACTAAACGTTGTAGACTCAAAATTTTTGCTGTATTTAGTGTATTTTAGCATCCTGAAGATGATTCCAGCATTAATTTCATTGTGCTTATGCTCATTTTTAAGATTTTGACATTTTCACCTTAAGTGTACAATCAGGGGCTGAAAACGCGTTTAAAGCAATAAAAAGTTCATTTTGGCTCTCACACCTAAACTAAACGTTGTAGACTCAAAATTTTTGCTGTATTTAGTGTATTCTAGCATCCTGAAGATGATTCCAGCATTAATTTCATTGTGCTTATGCTCATTTTTAAGATTTTGACATTTTCACCTAAAGTGCACAATCAGGCTGAAAACGCATTTAAAGCAATAAAAAGTTCATTTTGGCTCTCACACCTAAACTAAACGTTGTAGACTCAAAATTTTTGCTGTATTCAGTGTATTCTAGCATCCTGAAGATGATCCCAGCATTAATTTCATTGTGCTTATGCTCATTTTTAAGATTTTGACATTTTCACCTAAAGTGCACAATCAGGGGCTGAAAACGCGTTTAAAGCAATAAAAAGTTCATTTTGGCTCTCACACCTAAACTAAAGGTTGTAGACTCAAAATTTTTGCTGTATTTAGTGTATTCTAGCATCCTGAAGATGATTCTAGCATTAATTTCATTGTGCTTATGCTCATTTTTAAGATTTTGATATTTTCACCTAAAGTGCACAATCAGGCTGAAAACGCATTTAAAGCAATAAAAAGTTAATTTTGGCTCTCACACCTAAAATAAACGTTGTAGACTCAAAATTTTTGCTGTATTTAGTGTATTCTAGCATCCTGAAGATGATTCCAGCATTAATTTCATCGTGCTTATGCTCATTTTGAAGATTTTGACATTTTAACCTAAATTGCACAATCAGGCTGAAAACGCATTTAAAGCAATAAAAAGTTCATTTTGGCTCACACACCTAAAATAAACGTTGTAGACTCAAAATTTTTGCTGTATTCAGTGTATTCTAGCATCCTGAAGATGATTCCAGCATTAATTTCATTGTGCTTATGCTCATTTTGAAGATTTTGACATTTTTACCTAAAGTGTACAATCAGGGGCTGAAAACGCGTTTAAAGCAATAAAAAGTTCATTTTGGCTCTCACACCTAAACTAAACGTTGTAGACTCAAAATTTTTGCTGTATTTAGTGTATTCTAGCATCCTGAAGATGATTCCAGCATTAATTTCATTGTGCTTATGCTCATTTTTAAGATTTTGACATTTTCACCTAAAGTGCACAATCAGGCTGAAAACGCATTTAAAGCAATAAAAAGTTCATTTTGGCTCTCACACCTAAACTAAACGTTGTAGACTCAAAATTTTTGCTGTATTTAGTGTATTCTAGCATCCTGAAGATGATTCCAGCATTAATTTCATTGTGCTTATGCTCATTTTGAAGATTTTGACATTTTCACCTTAAGTGTACAATCAGGGGCTGAAAACGCGTTTAAAGCAATAAAAAGTTCATTTTGGCTCTCACACCTAAACTAAACGTTGTAGACTCAAAATTTTTGCTGTATTTAGTGTATTCTAGCATCCTGAAGATGATTCCAGCATTAATTTCATTGTGCTTATGCTCATTTTTAAGATTTTGACATTTTCACCTAAAGTGCACAATCAGGCTGAAAACGCATTTAAAGCAATAAAAAGTTCATTTTGGCTCTCACACCTAAACTAAACGTTGTAGACTCAAAATTTTTGCTGTATTTAGTGTATTTTAGCATCCTGAAGATGATTCCAGCATTAATTTCATTGTGCTTATGCTCATTTTTAAGATTTTGACATTTTCACCTTAAGTGTACAATCAGGGGCTGAAAACGCGTTTAAAGCAATAAAAAGTTCATTTTGGCTCTCACACCTAAACTAAACGTTGTAGACTCAAAATTTTTGCTGTATTTAGTGTATTCTAGCATCCTGAAGATGATTCCAGCATTAATTTCATCGTGCTTATGCTTATTTTGAAGATTTTGACATTTTAACCTAAAGTGCACAATCAGGCTGAAAACGCATTTAAAGCAATAAAAAGTTCATTTTGGCTCACACACCTAAAATAAACGTTGTAGACTCAAAATTTTTGCTGTATTCAGTGTATTCTAGCATCCTGAAGATGATTCCAGCATTAATTTCATTGTGCTTATGCTCATTTTGAAGATTTTGACATTTTCACCTTAAGTGTACAATCAGGGGCTGAAAACGCGTTTAAAGCAATAAAAAGTTCATTTTGGCTCTCACACCTAATCTAAACGTTGTAGACTCAAATTTTTTGCTGTATTCAGTGTATTCTAGCATCCTGAAGATGATTCCAGCATTAATTTCATTGTGCTTATGCTCATTTTGAAGATTTTGACATTTTCACCTTAAGTGTACAATCAGGGGCTGTAAACGCGTTTAAAGCAATAAAAAGTTCATTTTGGCTCTCACACCTAATCTAAACGTTGTAGACTCAAAATTTTTGCTGTATTTAGTGTATTCTAGCATCCTGAAGATGATTCCAGCATTAATTTCATTGTGCTTATGCTCATTTTTAAGATTTTGACATTTTCACCTAAAGTGCACAATCAGGCTGAAAACGCATTTAAAGCAATAAAAAGTTCATTTTGGCTCTCACACCTAATCTAAACGTTGTAGACTCAAAATTTTTGCTGTATTTAGTGTATTCTAGCATCCTGAAGATGATTCCAGCATTAATTTCATTGTGCTTATGCTCATTTTGAAGATTTTGACATTTTCACCTTAAGTGTACAATCAGGGGCTGAAAACGCGTTTAAAGCAATAAAAAGTTCATTTTGGCTCTCACACCTAAACTAAACGTTGTAGACTCAAAATTTTTGCTGTATTTAGTGTATTCTAGCATCCTGAAGATGATTCCAGCATTAATTTCATTGTGTTTATGCTCATTTTTAAGATTTTGACATTTTCACCTAAAGTGCACAATCAGGCTGAAAACGCATTTAAAGCAATAAAAAGTTCATTTTGGCTCACACACCTAAAATAAACGTTGTAGACTCAAATTTTTTGCTGTATTCAGTGTATTCTAGCATCCTGAAGATGATTCCAGCATTAATTTCATTGTGCTTATGCTCATTTTGAAGATTTTGACATTTTCACCTTAAGTGTACAATCAGGGGCTGAAAACGCGTTTAAAGCAATAAAAAGTTCATTTTGGCTCTCACACCTAAACTAAACGTTGTAGACTCAAAATTTTTGCTGTATTTAGTGTATTCTAGCATCCTGAAGATGATTCCAGCATTAATTTCATTGTGCTTATGCTCATTTTTAAGATTTTGACATTTTCACCTAAAGTGCACAATCAGGCTGAAAACGCATTTAAAGCAATAAAAAGTTCATTTTGGCTCTCACACCTAAACTAAACGTTGTAGACTCAAAATTTTTGCTGTATTCAGTGTATTCTAGCATCCTGAAGATGATCCCAGCATTAATTTCATTGTGCTTATGCTCATTTTTAAGATTTTGACATTTTCACCTAAAGTGCACAATCAGGGGCTGAAAACGCGTTTAAAGCAATAAAAAGTTCATTTTGGCTCTCACACCTAAACTAAAGGTTGTAGACTCAAAATTTTTGCTGTATTTAGTGTATTCTAGCATCCTGAAGATGATTCTAGCATTAATTTCATTGTGCTTATGCTCATTTTTAAGATTTTGATATTTTCACCTAAAGTGCACAATCAGGCTGAAAACGCATTTAAAGCAATAAAAAGTTAATTTTGGCTCTCACACCTAAAATAAACGTTGTAGACTCAAAATTTTTGCTGTATTTAGTGTATTCTAGCATCCTGAAGATGATTCCAGCATTAATTTCATCGTGCTTATGCTCATTTTGAAGATTTTGACATTTTAACCTAAATTGCACAATCAGGCTGAAAACGCATTTAAAGCAATAAAAAGTTCATTTTGGCTCACACACCTAAAATAAACGTTGTAGACTCAAAATTTTTGCTGTATTCAGTGTATTCTAGCATCCTGAAGATGATTCCAGCATTAATTTCATTGTGCTTATGCTCATTTTGAAGATTTTGACATTTTTACCTAAAGTGTACAATCAGGGGCTGAAAACGCGTTTAAAGCAATAAAAAGTTCATTTTGGCTCTCACACCTAAACTAAACGTTGTAGACTCAAAATTTTTGCTGTATTTAGTGTATTCTAGCATCCTGAAGATGATTCCAGCATTAATTTCATTGTGCTTATGCTCATTTTTAAGATTTTGACATTTTCACCTAAAGTGCACAATCAGGCTGAAAACGCATTTAAAGCAATAAAAAGTTCATTTTGGCTCTCACACCTAAACTAAACGTTGTAGACTCAAAATTTTTGCTGTATTTAGTGTATTCTAGCATCCTGAAGATGATTCCAGCATTAATTTCATTGTGCTTATGCTCATTTTGAAGATTTTGACATTTTCACCTTAAGTGTACAATCAGGGGCTGAAAACGCGTTTAAAGCAATAAAAAGTTCATTTTGGCTCTCACACCTAAACTAAACGTTGTAGACTCAAAATTTTTGCTGTATTTAGTGTATTCTAGCATCCTGAAGATGATTCCAGCATTAATTTCATTGTGCTTATGCTCATTTTTAAGATTTTGACATTTTCACCTAAAGTGCACAATCAGGCTGAAAACGCATTTAAAGCAATAAAAAGTTCATTTTGGCTCTCACACCTAAACTAAACGTTGTAGACTCAAAATTTTTGCTGTATTTAGTGTATTTTAGCATCCTGAAGATGATTCCAGCATTAATTTCATTGTGCTTATGCTCATTTTTAAGATTTTGACATTTTCACCTTAAGTGTACAATCAGGGGCTGAAAACGCGTTTAAAGCAATAAAAAGTTCATTTTGGCTCTCACACCTAAACTAAACGTTGTAGACTCAAAATTTTTGCTGTATTCAGTGTATTCTAGCATCCTGAAGATGATTCCAGCATTAATTTCATTGTGCTTATGCTCATTTTTAAGATTTTGACATTTTCACCTAAAGTGCACAATCAGGGGCTGAAAACGCGTTTAAAGCAAT
Organism: Vanacampus margaritifer; assembly: GCF_051991255.1. Classification (NCBI taxonomy): domain Eukaryota; kingdom Metazoa; phylum Chordata; class Actinopteri; order Syngnathiformes; family Syngnathidae; genus Vanacampus; species Vanacampus margaritifer. The sequence continues at coordinate 134,856 of NC_135450.1, forward strand.
AAAAAGTTCATTTTGGCTCTCACACCTAAACTAAACGTTGTAGACTCAAAATTTTTGCTGTATTTAGTGTATTCTAGCATCCTGAAGATGATTCCAGCATTAATTTCATTGTGCTTATGCTCATTTTGAAGATTTTGACATTTTCACCTTAAGTGTACAATCAGGGGCTGAAAACGCGTTTAAAGCAATAAAAAGTTCATTTTGGCTCTCACACCTAAACTAAACGTTGTAGACTCAAAATTTTTGCTGTATTTAGTGTATTTTAGCATCCTGAAGATGATTCCAGCATTAATTTCATTGTGCTTATGCTCATTTTTAAGATTTTGACATTTTCACCTTAAGTGTACAATCAGGGGCTGAAAACGCGTTTAAAGCAATAAAAAGTTCATTTTGGCTCTCACACCTAAACTAAACGTTGTAGACTCAAAAATTTTGCTGTATTTAGTGTATTCTAGCATCCTGAAGATGATTCCAGCATTAATTTCATTGTGCTTATGCTCATTTTGAAGATTTTGACATTTTCACCTTAAGTGTACAATCAGGGGCTGAAAACACGTTTAAAGCAATAAAAAGTTCATTTTGGCTCTCACACCTAAACTAAACGTTGTAGACTCAAATTTTTTGCTGTATTTAGTGTATTTTAGCATCCTGAAGATGATTCCAGCATTAATTTCATTGTGCTTATGCTCATTTTTAAGATTTTGACATTTTCACCTTAAGTGTACAATCAGGGGCTGAAAACGCGTTTAAAGCAATAAAAAGTTCATTTTGGCTCTCACACCTAAACTAAACGTTGTAGACTCAAAAATTTTGCTGTATTTAGTGTATTCTAGCATCCTGAAGATGATTCCAGCAAAAATTTCATCGTGCTTATGCTCATTTTGAAGATTTTGACATTTTAACCTAAAGTGCACAATCAGGCTGAAAACGCATTTAAAGCAATAAAAAGTTCATTTTGGCTCACACACCTAAAATAAACGTTGTAGACTCAAAATTTTTGCTGTATTCAGTGTATTCTAGCATCCTGAAGATGATTCCAGCATTAATTTCATTGTGCTTATGCTCATTTTGAAGATTTTGACATTTTCACCTTAAGTGTACAATAAGGGGCTGAAAACGCGTTTAAAGCAATAAAAAGTTCATTTTGGCTCTCACACCTAAACTAAACGTTGTAGACTCAAAATTTTTGCTGTATTTAGTGTATTCTAGCATCCTGAAGATGATTCCAGCATTAATTTCATTGTGCTTATGCTCATTTTTAAGATTTTGACATTTTCACCTAAAGTGCACAATCAGGCTGAAAACGCATTTAAAGCAATAAAAAGTTTATTTTGGCTCTCACACCTAAACTAAACGTTGTAGACTCAAAATTTTTGCTGTATTTAGTGTATTCTAGCATCCTGAAGATGATTCCAGCATTAATTTCATTGTGCTTATGCTCATTTTGAAGATTTTGACATTTTCACCTTAAGTGTACAACCAGGGGCTGAAAACGCGTTTAAAGCAATAAAAAGTTCATTTTGGCTCTCACACCTAAACTAAACGTTGTAGACTCAAAATTTTTGCTGTATTTAGTGTATTCTAGCATCCTGAAGATGATTCCAGCATTAATTTCATTGTGCTTATGCTCATTTTGAAGATTTTGACATTTTCACCTTAAGTGTACAATCAGGGGCTGAAAACGCGTTTAAAGCAATAAAAAGTTCATTTTGGCTCTCACACCTAAACTAAACGTTGTAGACTCAAAATTTTTGCTGTATTTAGTGTATTCTAGCATCCTGAAGATGATTCCAGCATTAATTTCATTGTGCTTATGCTCATTTTGAAGATTTTGACATTTTCACCTTAAGTGTACAATCAGGGGCTGAAAACGCGTTTAAAGCAATAAAAAGTTCATTTTGGCTCTCACACCTAATCTAAACGTTGTAGACTCAAAATTTTTGCTGTATTTAGTGTATTCTAGCATCCTGAAGATGATTCCAGCATTAATTTCATTGTGCTTATGCTCATTTTTAAGATTTTGACATTTTCACCTAAAGTGCACAATCAGGCTGAAAACGCATTTAAAGCAATAAAAAGTTCATTTTGGCTCTCACACCTAATCTAAACGTTGTAGACTCAAAATTTTTGCTGTATTTAGTGTATTCTAGCATCCTGAAGATGATTCCAGCATTAATTTCATTGTGCTTATGCTCATTTTTAAGATTTTGACATTTTCACCTAAAGTGCACAATCAGGCTGAAAACGCATTTAAAGCAATAAAAAGTTCATTTTGGCTCTCACACCTAAACTAAACGTTGTAGACTCAAAATTTTTGCTGTATTTAGTGTATTTTAGCATCCTGAAGATGATTCCAGCATTAATTTCATTGTGCTTATGCTCATTTTTAAGATTTTGACATTTTCACCTAAAGTGCAAAATCAGGCTGAAAACACATTTAAAGCAATAAAAAGTTCATTTTGGCTCTCACACCTAAACTAAACGTTGTAGACTCAAAATTTTTGCTGTATTTAGTGTATTTTAGCATCCTGAAGATGATTCCAGCATTAATTTCATTGTGCTTATGCTCATTTTTAAGATTTTGACATTTTCACCTTAAGTGTACAATCAGGGGCTGAAAACGCGTTTAAAGCAATAAAAAGTTCATTTTGGCTCTCACACCTAAACTAAACGTTGTAGACTCAAAATTTTTGCTGTATTCAGTGTATTCTAGCATCCTGAAGATGATTCCAGCATTAATTTCATTGTGCTTATGCTCATTTTTAAGATTTTGACATTTTCACCTAAAGTGCACAATCAGGGGCTGAAAACGCGTTTAAAGCAATAAAAAGTTCATTTTGGCTCTCACACCTAAACTAAACGTTGTAGACTCAAAATTTTTGCTGTATTTAGTGTATTCTAGCATCCTGAAGATGATTCCAGCATTAATTTCATTGTGCTTATGCTCATTTTTAAGATTTTGATATTTTCACCTAAAGTGCACAATCAGGCTGAAAACGCATTTGAAGCAATAAAAAGTTAATTTTGGCTCTCACACCTAAAATAAACGTTGTAGACTCAAAATTTTTGCTGTATTCAGTGTATTCTAGCATCCTGAAGATGATTCCAGCATTAATTTCATTGTGCTTATGCTCATTTTGAAGATTTTGACATTTTCACCTTAAGTGTACAATCAGGGGCTGAAAACGCGTTTAAAGCAATAAAAAGTTCATTTTGGCTCTCACACCTAAACTAAACGTTGTAGACTCAAAATTTTTGCTGTATTTAGTGTATTCTAGCATCCTGAAGATGATTCCAGCATTAATTTCATTGTGCTTATGCTCATTTTTAAGATTTTGACATTTTCACCTAAAGTGCACAATCAGGCTGAAAACGCATTTAAAGCAATAAAAAGTTAATTTTGGCTCTCACACCTAAACTAAACGTTGTAGACTCAAAATTTTTGCTGTATTTAGTGTATTCTAGCATCCTGAAGATGATTCCAGCATTAATTTCATTGTGCTTATGCTCATTTTTAAGATTTTGATATTTTCACCTAAAGTGCACAATCAGGCTGAAAACGCATTTGAAGCAATAAAAAGTTAATTTTGGCTCTCACACCTAAAATAAACGTTGTAGACTCAAAATTTTTGCTGTATTCAGTGTATTCTAGCATCCTGAAGATGATTCCAGCATTAATTTCATTGTGCTTATGCTCATTTTGAAGATTTTGACATTTTCACCTTAAGTGTACAATCAGGGGCTGAAAACGCGTTTAAAGCAATAAAAAGTTCATTTTGGCTCTCACACCTAAACTAAACGTTGTAGACTCAAAATTTTTGCTGTATTTAGTGTATTCTAGCATCCTGAAGATGATTCCAGCATTAATTTCATTGTGCTTATGCTCATTTTTAAGATTTTGACATTTTCACCTAAAGTGCACAATCAGGCTGAAAACGCATTTAAAGCAATAAAAAGTTAATTTTGGCTCTCACACCTAAACTAAACGTTGTAGACTCAAAATTTTTGCTGTATTTAGTGTATTCTAGCATCCTGAAGATGATTCCAGCATTAATTTCATTGTGCTTATGCTCATTTTGAAGATTTTGACATTTTCACCTTAAGTGTACAATCAGGGGCTGAAAACACGTTTAAAGCAATAAAAAGTTCATTTTGGCTCTCACACCTAAACTAAACGTTGTAGACTCAAAAATTTTGCTGTATTTAGTGTATTTTAGCATCCTGAAGATGATTCCAGCATTAATTTCATTGTGCTTATGCTCATTTTTAAGATTTTGACATTTTCACCTTAAGTGTACAATCAGGGGCTGAAAACGCGTTTAAAGCAATAAAAAGTTCATTTTGGCTCTCACACCTAAACTAAACGTTGTAGACTCAAAATTTTTGCTGTATTTAGTGTATTCTAGCATCCTGAAGATGATTCCAGCATTAATTTCATTGTGCTTATGCTCATTTTTAAGATTTTGACATTTTCACCTAAAGTGCACAATCAGGCTGAAAACGCATTTAAAGCAATAAAAAGTTCATTTTGGCTCTCACACCTAAACTAAACGTTGTAGACTCAAAATTTTTGCTGTATTCAGTGTATTCTAGCATCCTGAAGATGATCCCAGCATTAATTTCATTGTGCTTATGCTCATTTTTAAGATTTTGACATTTTCACCTAAAGTGCACAATCAGGGGCTGAAAACGCGTTTAAAGCAATAAAAAGTTCATTTTGGCTCTCACACCTAAACTAAAGGTTGTAGACTCAAAATTTTTGCTGTATTTAGTGTATTCTAGCATCCTGAAGATGATTCTAGCATTAATTTCATTGTGCTTATGCTCATTTTTAAGATTTTGATATTTTCACCTAAAGTGCACAATCAGGCTGAAAACGCATTTAAAGCAATAAAAAGTTAATTTTGGCTCTCACACCTAAAATAAACGTTGTAGACTCAAAATTTTTGCTGTATTTAGTGTATTCTAGCATCCTGAAGATGATTCCAGCATTAATTTCATCGTGCTTATGCTCATTTTGAAGATTTTGACATTTTAACCTAAATTGCACAATCAGGCTGAAAACGCATTTAAAGCAATAAAAAGTTCATTTTGGCTCACACACCTAAAATAAACGTTGTAGACTCAAAATTTTTGCTGTATTCAGTGTATTCTAGCATCCTGAAGATGATTCCAGCATTAATTTCATTGTGCTTATGCTCATTTTGAAGATTTTGACATTTTTACCTAAAGTGTACAATCAGGGGCTGAAAACGCGTTTAAAGCAATAAAAAGTTCATTTTGGCTCTCACACCTAAACTAAACGTTGTAGACTCAAAATTTTTGCTGTATTTAGTGTATTCTAGCATCCTGAAGATGATTCCAGCATTAATTTCATTGTGCTTATGCTCATTTTTAAGATTTTGACATTTTCACCTAAAGTGCACAATCAGGCTGAAAACGCATTTAAAGCAATAAAAAGTTCATTTTGGCTCTCACACCTAAACTAAACGTTGTAGACTCAAAATTTTTGCTGTATTTAGTGTATTCTAGCATCCTGAAGATGATTCCAGCATTAATTTCATTGTGCTTATGCTCATTTTGAAGATTTTGACATTTTCACCTTAAGTGTACAATCAGGGGCTGAAAACGCGTTTAAAGCAATAAAAAGTTCATTTTGGCTCTCACACCTAAACTAAACGTTGTAGACTCAAAATTTTTGCTGTATTTAGTGTATTCTAGCATCCTGAAGATGATTCCAGCATTAATTTCATTGTGCTTATGCTCATTTTTAAGATTTTGACATTTTCACCTAAAGTGCACAATCAGGCTGAAAACGCATTTAAAGCAATAAAAAGTTCATTTTGGCTCTCACACCTAAACTAAACGTTGTAGACTCAAAATTTTTGCTGTATTTAGTGTATTTTAGCATCCTGAAGATGATTCCAGCATTAATTTCATTGTGCTTATGCTCATTTTTAAGATTTTGACATTTTCACCTTAAGTGTACAATCAGGGGCTGAAAACGCGTTTAAAGCAATAAAAAGTTCATTTTGGCTCTCACACCTAAACTAAACGTTGTAGACTCAAAATTTTTGCTGTATTTAGTGTATTCTAGCATCCTGAAGATGATTCCAGCATTAATTTCATCGTGCTTATGCTTATTTTGAAGATTTTGACATTTTAACCTAAAGTGCACAATCAGGCTGAAAACGCATTTAAAGCAATAAAAAGTTCATTTTGGCTCACACACCTAAAATAAACGTTGTAGACTCAAAATTTTTGCTGTATTCAGTGTATTCTAGCATCCTGAAGATGATTCCAGCATTAATTTCATTGTGCTTATGCTCATTTTGAAGATTTTGACATTTTCACCTTAAGTGTACAATCAGGGGCTGAAAACGCGTTTAAAGCAATAAAAAGTTCATTTTGGCTCTCACACCTAATCTAAACGTTGTAGACTCAAATTTTTTGCTGTATTCAGTGTATTCTAGCATCCTGAAGATGATTCCAGCATTAATTTCATTGTGCTTATGCTCATTTTGAAGATTTTGACATTTTCACCTTAAGTGTACAATCAGGGGCTGTAAACGCGTTTAAAGCAATAAAAAGTTCATTTTGGCTCTCACACCTAATCTAAACGTTGTAGACTCAAAATTTTTGCTGTATTTAGTGTATTCTAGCATCCTGAAGATGATTCCAGCATTAATTTCATTGTGCTTATGCTCATTTTTAAGATTTTGACATTTTCACCTAAAGTGCACAATCAGGCTGAAAACGCATTTAAAGCAATAAAAAGTTCATTTTGGCTCTCACACCTAATCTAAACGTTGTAGACTCAAAATTTTTGCTGTATTTAGTGTATTCTAGCATCCTGAAGATGATTCCAGCATTAATTTCATTGTGCTTATGCTCATTTTGAAGATTTTGACATTTTCACCTTAAGTGTACAATCAGGGGCTGAAAACGCGTTTAAAGCAATAAAAAGTTCATTTTGGCTCTCACACCTAAACTAAACGTTGTAGACTCAAAATTTTTGCTGTATTTAGTGTATTCTAGCATCCTGAAGATGATTCCAGCATTAATTTCATTGTGTTTATGCTCATTTTTAAGATTTTGACATTTTCACCTAAAGTGCACAATCAGGCTGAAAACGCATTTAAAGCAATAAAAAGTTCATTTTGGCTCACACACCTAAAATAAACGTTGTAGACTCAAATTTTTTGCTGTATTCAGTGTATTCTAGCATCCTGAAGATGATTCCAGCATTAATTTCATTGTGCTTATGCTCATTTTGAAGATTTTGACATTTTCACCTTAAGTGTACAATCAGGGGCTGAAAACGCGTTTAAAGCAATAAAAAGTTCATTTTGGCTCTCACACCTAAACTAAACGTTGTAGACTCAAAATTTTTGCTGTATTTAGTGTATTCTAGCATCCTGAAGATGATTCCAGCATTAATTTCATTGTGCTTATGCTCATTTTTAAGATTTTGACATTTTCACCTAAAGTGCACAATCAGGCTGAAAACGCATTTAAAGCAATAAAAAGTTCATTTTGGCTCTCACACCTAAACTAAACGTTGTAGACTCAAAATTTTTGCTGTATTCAGTGTATTCTAGCATCCTGAAGATGATCCCAGCATTAATTTCATTGTGCTTATGCTCATTTTTAAGATTTTGACATTTTCACCTAAAGTGCACAATCAGGGGCTGAAAACGCGTTTAAAGCAATAAAAAGTTCATTTTGGCTCTCACACCTAAACTAAAGGTTGTAGACTCAAAATTTTTGCTGTATTTAGTGTATTCTAGCATCCTGAAGATGATTCTAGCATTAATTTCATTGTGCTTATGCTCATTTTTAAGATTTTGATATTTTCACCTAAAGTGCACAATCAGGCTGAAAACGCATTTAAAGCAATAAAAAGTTAATTTTGGCTCTCACACCTAAAATAAACGTTGTAGACTCAAAATTTTTGCTGTATTTAGTGTATTCTAGCATCCTGAAGATGATTCCAGCATTAATTTCATCGTGCTTATGCTCATTTTGAAGATTTTGACATTTTAACCTAAATTGCACAATCAGGCTGAAAACGCATTTAAAGCAATAAAAAGTTCATTTTGGCTCACACACCTAAAATAAACGTTGTAGACTCAAAATTTTTGCTGTATTCAGTGTATTCTAGCATCCTGAAGATGATTCCAGCATTAATTTCATTGTGCTTATGCTCATTTTGAAGATTTTGACATTTTTACCTAAAGTGTACAATCAGGGGCTGAAAACGCGTTTAAAGCAATAAAAAGTTCATTTTGGCTCTCACACCTAAACTAAACGTTGTAGACTCAAAATTTTTGCTGTATTTAGTGTATTCTAGCATCCTGAAGATGATTCCAGCATTAATTTCATTGTGCTTATGCTCATTTTTAAGATTTTGACATTTTCACCTAAAGTGCACAATCAGGCTGAAAACGCATTTAAAGCAATAAAAAGTTCATTTTGGCTCTCACACCTAAACTAAACGTTGTAGACTCAAAATTTTTGCTGTATTTAGTGTATTCTAGCATCCTGAAGATGATTCCAGCATTAATTTCATTGTGCTTATGCTCATTTTGAAGATTTTGACATTTTCACCTTAAGTGTACAATCAGGGGCTGAAAACGCGTTTAAAGCAATAAAAAGTTCATTTTGGCTCTCACACCTAAACTAAACGTTGTAGACTCAAAATTTTTGCTGTATTTAGTGTATTCTAGCATCCTGAAGATGATTCCAGCATTAATTTCATTGTGCTTATGCTCATTTTTAAGATTTTGACATTTTCACCTAAAGTGCACAATCAGGCTGAAAACGCATTTAAAGCAATAAAAAGTTCATTTTGGCTCTCACACCTAAACTAAACGTTGTAGACTCAAAATTTTTGCTGTATTTAGTGTATTTTAGCATCCTGAAGATGATTCCAGCATTAATTTCATTGTGCTTATGCTCATTTTTAAGATTTTGACATTTTCACCTTAAGTGTACAATCAGGGGCTGAAAACGCGTTTAAAGCAATAAAAAGTTCATTTTGGCTCTCACACCTAAACTAAACGTTGTAGACTCAAAATTTTTGCTGTATTCAGTGTATTCTAGCATCCTGAAGATGATTCCAGCATTAATTTCATTGTGCTTATGCTCATTTTTAAGATTTTGACATTTTCACCTAAAGTGCACAATCAGGGGCTGAAAACGCGTTTAAAGCAATAAAAAGTTCATTTTGGCTCTCACACCTAAACTAAACGTTGTAGACTCAAAATTTTTGCTGTATTTAGTGTATTCTAGCATCCTGAAGATGATTCCAGCATTAATTTCATTGTGCTTATGCTCATTTTGAAGATTTTGACATTTTCACCTTAAGTGTACAATCAGGGGCTGAAAACGCGTTTAAAGCAATAAAAAGTTCATTTTGGCTCTCACACCTAAACTAAACGTTGTAGACTCAAAATTTTTGCTGTATTTAGTGTATTTTAGCATCCTGAAGATGATTCCAGCATTAATTTCATTGTGCTTATGCTCATTTTTAAGATTTTGACATTTTCACCTTAAGTGTACAATCAGGGGCTGAAAACGCGTTTAAAGCAATAAAAAGTTCATTTTGGCTCTCACACCTAAACTAAACGTTGTAGACTCAAAAATTTTGCTGTATTTAGTGTATTCTAGCATCCTGAAGATGATTCCAGCATTAATTTCATTGTGCTTATGCTCATTTTGAAGATTTTGACATTTTCACCTTAAGTGTACAATCAGGGGCTGAAAACACGTTTAAAGCAATAAAAAGTTCATTTTGGCTCTCACACCTAAACTAAACGTTGTAGACTCAAATTTTTTGCTGTATTTAGTGTATTTTAGCATCCTGAAGATGATTCCAGCATTAATTTCATTGTGCTTATGCTCATTTTTAAGATTTTGACATTTTCACCTTAAGTGTACAATCAGGGGCTGAAAACGCGTTTAAAGCAATAAAAAGTTCATTTTGGCTCTCACACCTAAACTAAACGTTGTAGACTCAAAAATTTTGCTGTATTTAGTGTATTCTAGCATCCTGAAGATGATTCCAGCAAAAATTTCATCGTGCTTATGCTCATTTTGAAGATTTTGACATTTTAACCTAAAGTGCACAATCAGGCTGAAAACGCATTTAAAGCAATAAAAAGTTCATTTTGGCTCACACACCTAAAATAAACGTTGTAGACTCAAAATTTTTGCTGTATTCAGTGTATTCTAGCATCCTGAAGATGATTCCAGCATTAATTTCATTGTGCTTATGCTCATTTTGAAGATTTTGACATTTTCACCTTAAGTGTACAATAAGGGGCTGAAAACGCGTTTAAAGCAATAAAAAGTTCATTTTGGCTCTCACACCTAAACTAAACGTTGTAGACTCAAAATTTTTGCTGTATTTAGTGTATTCTAGCATCCTGAAGATGATTCCAGCATTAATTTCATTGTGCTTATGCTCATTTTTAAGATTTTGACATTTTCACCTAAAGTGCACAATCAGGCTGAAAACGCATTTAAAGCAATAAAAAGTTTATTTTGGCTCTCACACCTAAACTAAACGTTGTAGACTCAAAATTTTTGCTGTATTTAGTGTATTCTAGCATCCTGAAGATGATTCCAGCATTAATTTCATTGTGCTTATGCTCATTTTGAAGATTTTGACATTTTCACCTTAAGTGTACAACCAGGGGCTGAAAACGCGTTTAAAGCAATAAAAAGTTCATTTTGGCTCTCACACCTAAACTAAACGTTGTAGACTCAAAATTTTTGCTGTATTTAGTGTATTCTAGCATCCTGAAGATGATTCCAGCATTAATTTCATTGTGCTTATGCTCATTTTGAAGATTTTGACATTTTCACCTTAAGTGTACAATCAGGGGCTGAAAACGCGTTTAAAGCAATAAAAAGTTCATTTTGGCTCTCACACCTAAACTAAACGTTGTAGACTCAAAATTTTTGCTGTATTTAGTGTATTCTAGCATCCTGAAGATGATTCCAGCATTAATTTCATTGTGCTTATGCTCATTTTGAAGATTTTGACATTTTCACCTTAAGTGTACAATCAGGGGCTGAAAACGCGTTTAAAGCAATAAAAAGTTCATTTTGGCTCTCACACCTAATCTAAACGTTGTAGACTCAAAATTTTTGCTGTATTTAGTGTATTCTAGCATCCTGAAGATGATTCCAGCATTAATTTCATTGTGCTTATGCTCATTTTTAAGATTTTGACATTTTCACCTAAAGTGCACAATCAGGCTGAAAACGCATTTAAAGCAATAAAAAGTTCATTTTGGCTCTCACACCTAATCTAAACGTTGTAGACTCAAAATTTTTGCTGTATTTAGTGTATTCTAGCATCCTGAAGATGATTCCAGCATTAATTTCATTGTGCTTATGCTCATTTTTAAGATTTTGACATTTTCACCTAAAGTGCACAATCAGGCTGAAAACGCATTTAAAGCAATAAAAAGTTCATTTTGGCTCTCACACCTAAACTAAACGTTGTAGACTCAAAATTTTTGCTGTATTTAGTGTATTTTAGCATCCTGAAGATGATTCCAGCATTAATTTCATTGTGCTTATGCTCATTTTTAAGATTTTGACATTTTCACCTAAAGTGCAAAATCAGGCTGAAAACACATTTAAAGCAATAAAAAGTTCATTTTGGCTCTCACACCTAAACTAAACGTTGTAGACTCAAAATTTTTGCTGTATTTAGTGTATTTTAGCATCCTGAAGATGATTCCAGCATTAATTTCATTGTGCTTATGCTCATTTTTAAGATTTTGACATTTTCACCTTAAGTGTACAATCAGGGGCTGAAAACGCGTTTAAAGCAATAAAAAGTTCATTTTGGCTCTCACACCTAAACTAAACGTTGTAGACTCAAAATTTTTGCTGTATTCAGTGTATTCTAGCATCCTGAAGATGATTCCAGCATTAATTTCATTGTGCTTATGCTCATTTTTAAGATTTTGACATTTTCACCTAAAGTGCACAATCAGGGGCTGAAAACGCGTTTAAAGCAATAAAAAGTTCATTTTGGCTCTCACACCTAAACTAAACGTTGTAGACTCAAAATTTTTGCTGTATTTAGTGTATTCTAGCATCCTGAAGATGATTCCAGCATTAATTTCATTGTGCTTATGCTCATTTTTAAGATTTTGATATTTTCACCTAAAGTGCACAATCAGGCTGAAAACGCATTTGAAGCAATAAAAAGTTAATTTTGGCTCTCACACCTAAAATAAACGTTGTAGACTCAAAATTTTTGCTGTATTCAGTGTATTCTAGCATCCTGAAGATGATTCCAGCATTAATTTCATTGTGCTTATGCTCATTTTGAAGATTTTGACATTTTCACCTTAAGTGTACAATCAGGGGCTGAAAACGCGTTTAAAGCAATAAAAAGTTCATTTTGGCTCTCACACCTAAACTAAACGTTGTAGACTCAAAATTTTTGCTGTATTTAGTGTATTCTAGCATCCTGAAGATGATTCCAGCATTAATTTCATTGTGCTTATGCTCATTTTTAAGATTTTGACATTTTCACCTAAAGTGCACAATCAGGCTGAAAACGCATTTAAAGCAATAAAAAGTTAATTTTGGCTCTCACACCTAAACTAAACGTTGTAGACTCAAAATTTTTGCTGTATTTAGTGTATTCTAGCATCCTGAAGATGATTCCAGCATTAATTTCATTGTGCTTATGCTCATTTTGAAGATTTTGACATTTTCACCTTAAGTGTACAATCAGGGGCTGAAAACACGTTTAAAGCAATAAAAAGTTCATTTTGGCTCTCACACCTAAACTAAACGTTGTAGACTCAAAAATTTTGCTGTATTTAGTGTATTTTAGCATCCTGAAGATGATTCCAGCATTAATTTCATTGTGCTTATGCTCATTTTTAAGATTTTGACATTTTCACCTTAAGTGTACAATCAGGGGCTGAAAACGCGTTTAAAGCAATAAAAAGTTCATTTTGGCTCTCACACCTAAACTAAACGTTGTAGACTCAAAAATTTTGCTGTATTTAGTGTATTCTAGCATCCTGAAGATGATTCCAGCAAAAATTTCATCGTGCTTATGCTCATTTTGAAGATTTTGACATTTTAACCTAAAGTGCACAATCAGGCTGAAAACGCATTTAAAGCAATAAAAAGTTCATTTTGGCTCACACACCTAAAATAAACGTTGTAGACTCAAAATTTTTGCTGTATTCAGTGTATTCTAGCATCCTGAAGATGATTCCAGCATTAATTTCATTGTGCTTATGCTCATTTTGAAGATTTTGACATTTTCACCTTAAGTGTACAATAAGGGGCTGAAAACGCGTTTAAAGCAATAAAAAGTTCATTTTGGCTCTCACACCTAAACTAAACGTTGTAGACTCAAAATTTTTGCTGTATTTAGTGTATTCTAGCATCCTGAAGATGATTCCAGCATTAATTTCATTGTGCTTATGCTCATTTTTAAGATTTTGACATTTTCACCTAAAGTGCACAATCAGGCTGAAAACGCATTTAAAGCAATAAAAAGTTCATTTTGGCTCTCACACCTAAACTAAACGTTGTAGACTCAAAATTTTTGCTGTATTTAGTGTATTCTAGCATCCTGAAGATGATTCCAGCATTAATTTCATTGTGCTTATGCTCATTTTGAAGATTTTGACATTTTCACCTTAAGTGTACAATCAGGGGCTGAAAACGCGTTTAAAGCAATAAAAAGTTCATTTTGGCTCTCACACCTAAACTAAACGTTGTAGACTCAAAATTTTTGCTGTATTTAGTGTATTCTAGCATCCTGAAGATGATTCCAGCATTAATTTCATTGTGCTTATGCTCATTTTGAGGATTTTGACATTTTCACCTTAAGTGTACAATCAGGGGCTGAAAACGCGTTTAAAGCAATAAAAAGTTCATTTTGGCTCTCACACCTAAACTAAACGTTGTAGACTCAAAATTTTTGCTGTATTTAGTGTATTCTAGCATCCTGAAGATGATTCCAGCATTAATTTCATTGTGCTTATGCTCATTTTGAAGATTTTGACATTTTCACCTTAAGTGTACAATCAGGGGCTGAAAACGCGTTTAAAGCAATAAAAAGTTCATTTTGGCTCTCACACCTAATCTAAACGTTGTAGACTCAAAATTTTTGCTGTATTTAGTGTATTCTAGCATCCTGAAGATGATTCCAGCATTAATTTCATTGTGCTTATGCTCATTTTTAAGATTTTGACATTTTCACCTAAAGTGCACAATCAGGCTGAAAACGCATTTAAAGCAATAAAAAGTTCATTTTGGCTCTCACACCTAATCTAAACGTTGTAGACTCAAAATTTTTGCTGTATTTAGTGTATTCTAGCATCCTGAAGATGATTCCAGCATTAATTTCATTGTGCTTATGCTCATTTTTAAGATTTTGACATTTTCACCTAAAGTGCACAATCAGGCTGAAAACGCATTTAAAGCAATAAAAAGTTCATTTTGGCTCTCACACCTAAACTAAACGTTGTAGACTCAAAATTTTTGCTGTATTTAGTGTATTTTAGCATCCTGAAGATGATTCCAGCATTAATTTCATAGTGCTTATGCTCATTTTGAAGATTTTGACATTTTCACCTTAAGTGTACAATAAGGGGCTGAAAACGCGTTTAAAGCAATAAAAAGTTCATTTTGGCTCTCACACCTAAAATAAACGTTGTAGACTCAAAATTTTTGCTGTATTTAGTGTATTCTAGCATCCTGAAGATGATTCCAGCATTAATTTCATTGTGCTTATGCTCATTTTTAAGATTTTGACATTTTCACCTAAAGTGCACAATCAGGCTGAAAACGCATTTAAAGCAATAAAAAGTTCATTTTGGCTCTCACACCTAAACTAAACGTTGTAGACTCAAAATTTTTGCTGTATTTAGTGTATTCTAGCATCCTGAAGATGATTCCAGCATTAATTTCATTGTGCTTATGCTCATTTTGAAGATTTTGACATTTTCACCTTAAGTGTACAATCAGGGGCTGAAAACGCGTTTAAAGCAATAAAAAGTTCATTTTGGCTCTCACACCTAAACTAAACGTTGTAGACTCAAAATTTTTGCTGTATTTAGTGTATTCTAGCATCCTGAAGATGATTCCAGCATTAATTTCATTGTGCTTATGCTCATTTTGAAGATTTTGACATTTTCACCTTAAGTGTACAATCAGGGGCTGAAAACGCGTTTAAAGCAATAAAAAGTTCATTTTGGCTCTCACACCTAAACTAAACGTTGTAGACTCAAAATTTTTGCTGTATTTAGTGTATTCTAGCATCCTGAAGATGATTCCAGCATTAATTTCATTGTGCTTATGCTCATTTTGAAGATTTTGACATTTTCACCTTAAGTGTACAATCAGGGGCTGAAAACGCGTTTAAAGCAATAAAAAGTTCATTTTGGCTCTCACACCTAATCTAAACGTTGTAGACTCAAAATTTTTGCTGTATTTAGTGTATTCTAGCATCCTGAAGATGATTCCAGCATTAATTTCATTGTGCTTATGCTCATTTTTAAGATTTTGACATTTTCACCTAAAGTGCACAATCAGGCTGAAAACGCATTTAAAGCAATAAAAAGTTCATTTTGGCTCTCACACCTAATCTAAACGTTGTAGACTCAAAATTTTTGCTGTATTTAGTGTATTCTAGCATCCTGAAGATGATTCCAGCATTAATTTCATTGTGCTTATGCTCATTTTTAAGATTTTGACATTTTCACCTAAAGTGCACAATCAGGCTGAAAACGCATTTAAAGCAATAAAAAGTTCATTTTGGCTCTCACACCTAAACTAAACGTTGTAGACTCAAAATTTTTGCTGTATTTAGTGTATTTTAGCATCCTGAAGATGATTCCAGCATTAATTTCATTGTGCTTATGCTCATTTTTAAGATTTTGACATTTTCACCTAAAGTGCAAAATCAGGCTGAAAACGCATTTAAAGCAATAAAAAGTTCATTTTGGCTCTCACACCTAAACTAAACGTTGTAGACTCAAAATTTTTGCTGTATTTAGTGTATTTTAGCATCCTGAAGATGATTCCAGCATTAATTTCATTGTGCTTATGCTCATTTTTAAGATTTTGACATTTTCACCTTAAGTGTACAATCAGGGGTTGAAAACGCGTTTAAAGCAATAAAAAGTTCATTTTGGCTCTCACACCTAAACTAAACGTTGTAGACTCAAAATTTTTGCTGTATTCAGTGTATTCTAGCATCCTGAAGATGATTCCAGCATTAATTTCATTGTGCTTATGCTCATTTTTAAGATTTTGACATTTTCACCTAAAGTGCACAATCAGGGGCTGAAAACGCGTTTAAAGCAATAAAAAGTTCATTTTGGCTCTCACACCTAAACTAAACGTTGTAGACTCAAAATTTTTGCTGTATTTAGTGTATTCTAGCATCCTGAAGATGATTCCAGCATTAATTTCATTGTGCTTATGCTCATTTTTAAGATTTTGATATTTTCACCTAAAGTGCACAATCAGGCTGAAAACGCATTTAAAGCAATAAAAAGTTAATTTTGGCTCTCACACCTAAAATAAACGTTGTAGACTCAAAATTTTTGCTGTATTTAGTGTATTCTAGCATCCTGAAGATGATTCCAGCATTAATTTCATTGTGCTTATGCTCATTTTGAAGATTTTGACATTTTCACCTTAAGTGTACAATCAGGGGCTGAAAACGCGTTTAAAGCAATAAAAAGTTCATTTTGGCTCTCACACCTAATCTAAACGTTGTAGACTCAAAATTTTTGCTGTATTTAGTGTATTCTAGCATCCTGAAGATGATTCCAGCATTAATTTCATTGTGCTTATGCTCATTTTTAAGATTTTGACATTTTCACCTAAAGTGCACAATCAGGCTGAAAACGCATTTAAAGCAATAAAAAGTTCATTTTGGCTCTCACACCTAATCTAAACGTTGTAGACTCAAAATTTTTGCTGTATTTAGTGTATTCTAGCATCCTGAAGATGATTCCAGCATTAATTTCATTGTGCTTATGCTCATTTTTAAGATTTTGACATTTTCACCTAAAGTGCACAATCAGGCTGAAAACGCATTTAAAGCAATAAAAAGTTCATTTTGGCTCTCACACCTAAACTAAACGTTGTAGACTCAAAATTTTTGCTGTATTTAGTGTATTTTAGCATCCTGAAGATGATTCCAGCATTAATTTCATTGTGCTTATGCTCATTTTTAAGATTTTGACATTTTCACCTAAAGTGCAAAATCAGGCTGAAAACGCATTTAAAGCAATAAAAAGTTCATTTTGGCTCTCACACCTAAACTAAACGTTGTAGACTCAAAATTTTTGCTGTATTTAGTGTATTTTAGCATCCTGAAGATGATTCCAGCATTAATTTCATTGTGCTTATGCTCATTTTTAAGATTTTGACATTTTCACCTTAAGTGTACAATCAGGGGCTGAAAACGCGTTTAAAGCAATAAAAAGTTCATTTTGGCTCTCACACCTAAACTAAACGTTGTAGACTCAAAATTTTTGCTGTATTCAGTGTATTCTAGCATCCTGAAGATGATTCCAGCATTAATTTCATTGTGCTTATGCTCATTTTTAAGATTTTGAAATTTTCACCTAAAGTGCACAATCAGGGGCTGAAAACGCGTTTAAAGCAATAAAAAGTTCATTTTGGCTCTCACACCTAAACTAAACGTTGTAGACTCAAAATTTTTGCTGTATTTAGTGTATTCTAGCATCCTGAAGATGATTCCAGCATTAATTTCATTGTGCTTATGCTCATTTTTAAGATTTTGATATTTTCACCTAAAGTGCACAATCAGGCTGAAAACGCATTTAAAGCAATAAAAAGTTAATTTTGGCTCTCACACCTAAAATAAACGTTGTAGACTCAAAATTTTTGCTGTATTTAGTGTATTCTAGCATCCTGAAGATGATTCCAGCATTAATTTCATTGTGCTTATGCTCATTTTGAAGATTTTGACATTTTCACCTTAAGTGTACAATCAGGTGCTGAAAATGCGTTTAAAGCAATAAAAAGTTCATTTTGGCTCTCACACCTAAACTAAACGTTGTAGACTCAAAATTTTTGCTGTATTTAGTGTATTTTAGCATCCTGAAGATGATTCCAGCATTAATTTCATTGTGCTTATGCTCATTTTTAAGATTTTGACATTTTCACCTTAAGTGTACAATCAGGGGCTGAAAACGCGTTTAAAGCAATAAAAAGTTCATTTTGGCTCTCACACCTAAACTAAACGTTGTAGACTCAAAATTTTTGCTGTATTTAGTGTATTCTAGCATCCTGAAGATGATTCCAGCATTAATTTCATCGTGCTTATGCTCATTTTGAAGATTTTGACATTTTAACCTAAAGTTCACAATCAGGCTGAAAACGCATTTAAAGCAATAAAAAGTTCATTTTGGCTCACACACCTAAAATAAACGTTGTAGACTCAAAATTTTTGCTGTATTCAGTGTATTCTAGCATCCTGAAGATGATTCCAGCATTAATTTCATTGTGCTTATGCTCATTTTGAAGATTTTGACATTTTCACCATAAGTGTACAATAAGGGGCTGAAAACGCGTTTAAAGCAATAAAAAGTTCATTTTGGCTCTCACACCTAAACTAAACGTTGTAGACTCAAAATTTTTGCTGTATTTAGTGTATTCTAGCATCCTGAAGATGATTCCAGCATTAATTTCATTGTGCTTATGCTCATTTTTAAGATTTTGACATTTTCACCTTAAGTGTACAATCAGGGGCTGAAAACGCGTTTAAAGCAATAAAAAGTTCATTTTGGCTCTCACACCTAAACTAAACGTTGTAGACTCAAAATTTTTGCTGTATTTAGTGTATTCTAGCATCCTGAAGATGATTCCAGCATTAATTTCATTGTGCTTATGCTCATTTTTAAGATTTTGACATTTTCACCTAAAGTGCACAATCAGGCTGAAAACGCATTTAAAGCAATAAAAAGTTCATTTTGGCTCTCACACCTAAACTAAACGTTGTAGACTCAAAATTTTTGCTGTATTTAGTGTATTCTAGCATCCTGAAGATGATTCCAGCATTAATTTCATTGTGCTTATGCTCATTTTTAAGATTTTGACATTTTCACCTAAAGTGCACAATCAGGCTGAAAACGCATTTAAAGCAATAAAAAGTTCATTTTGGCTCTCACACCTAAACTAAACGTTGTAGACTCAAAATTTTTGCTGTATTTAGTGTATTCTAGCATCCTGAAGATGATTCCAGCATTAATTTCATTGTGCTTATGCTCATTTTTAAGATTTTGACATTTTCACCTAAAGTGCACAATCAGGCTGAAAACGCATTTAAAGCAATAAAAAGTTCATTTTGGCTCTCACACCTAAACTAAACGTTGTAGACTCAAAATTTTTGCTGTATTTAGTGTATTTTAGCATCCTGAAGATGATTCCAGCATTAATTTCATTGTGCTTATGCTCATTTTTAAGATTTTGACATTTTCACCTTAAGTGTACAATCAGGGGCTGAAAACGCGTTTAAAGCAATAAAAAGTTCATTTTGGCTCTCACACCTAAACTAAACGTTGTAGACTCAAAATTTTTGCTGTATTTAGTGTATTCTAGCATCCTGAAGATGATTCCAGCATTAATTTCATCGTGCTTATGCTCATTTTGAAGATTTTGACATTTTAACCTAAATTGCACAATCAGGCTGAAAACGCATTTAAAGCAATAAAAAGTTCATTTTGGCTCACACACCTAAAATAAACGTTGTAGACTCAAAATTTTTGCTGTATTCAGTGTATTCTAGCATCCTGAAGATGATTCCAGCATTAATTTCATTGTGCTTATGCTCATTTTGAAGATTTTGACATTTTCACCTAAAGTGTACAATCCGGGGCTGAAAACGCGTTTAAAGCAATAAAAAGTTCATTTTGGCTCTCACACCTAAACTAAACGTTGTAGACTCAAAATTTTTGCTGTATTTAGTGTATTCTAGCATCCTGAAGATGATTCCAGCATTAATTTCAGTGTGCTTATGCTCATTTTTAAGATTTTGACATTTTCACCTAAAGTGCACAATCAGGCTGAAAACGCATTTAAAGCAATAAAAAGTTCATTTTGGCTCTCACACCTAAACTAAACGTTGTAGACTCAAAAATTTTGCTGTATTTAGTGTATTCTAGCATCCTGAAGATGATTCCAGCATTAATTTCATTGTGCTTATGCTCATTTTTAAGATTTTGACATTTTCACCTAAAGTGCACAATCAGGCTGAAAACGCATTTAAAGCAATAAAAAGTTCATTTTGGCTCTCACACCTAAACTAAACGTTGTAGACTCAAAATTTTTGCTGTATTTAGTGTATTCTAGCATCCTGAAGATGATTCCAGCATTAATTTCATTGTGCTTATGCTCATTTTTAAGATTTTGACATTTTCACCTAAAGTGCACAATCAGGCTGAAAACGCATTTAAAGCAATAAAAAGTTAATTTTGGCTCTCACACCTAAACTAAACGTTGTAGACTCAAAATTTTTGCTGTATTTAGTGTATTCTAGCATCCTGAAGATGATTCCAGCATTAATTTCATTGTGCTTATGCTCATTTTGAAGATTTTGACATTTTCACCTTAAGTGTACAATCAGGGGCTGAAAACACGTTTAAAGCAATAAAAAGTTCATTTTGGCTCTCACACCTAAACTAAACGTTGTAGACTCAAAAATTTTGCTGTATTTAGTGTATTTTAGCATCCTGAAGATGATTCCAGCATTAATTTCATTGTGCTTATGCTCATTTTTAAGATTTTGACATTTTCACCTTAAGTGTACAATCAGGGGCTGAAAACGCGTTTAAAGCAATAAAAAGTTCATTTTGGCTCTCACACCTAAACTAAACGTTGTAGACTCAAAAATTTTGCTGTATTTAGTGTATTCTAGCATCCTGAAGATGATTCCAGCAAAAATTTCATCGTGCTTATGCTCATTTTGAAGATTTTGACATTTTAACCTAAAGTGCACAATCAGGCTGAAAACGCATTTAAAGCAATAAAAAGTTCATTTTGGCTCACACACCTAAAATAAACGTTGTAGACTCAAAATTTTTGCTGTATTCAGTGTATTCTAGCATCCTGAAGATGATTCCAGCATTAATTTCATTGTGCTTATGCTCATTTTGAAGATTTTGACATTTTCACCTTAAGTGTACAATAAGGGGCTGAAAACGCGTTTAAAGCAATAAAAAGTTCATTTTGGCTCTCACACCTAAACTAAACGTTGTAGACTCAAAATTTTTGCTGTATTTAGTGTATTCTAGCATCCTGAAGATGATTCCAGCATTAATTTCATTGTGCTTATGCTCATTTTTAAGATTTTGACATTTTCACCTAAAGTGCACAATCAGGCTGAAAACGCATTTAAAGCAATAAAAAGTTCATTTTGGCTCTCACACCTAAACTAAACGTTGTAGACTCAAAATTTTTGCTGTATTTAGTGTATTCTAGCATCCTGAAGATGATTCCAGCATTAATTTCATTGTGCTTATGCTCATTTTGAAGATTTTGACATTTTCACCTTAAGTGTACAATCAGGGGCTGAAAACGCGTTTAAAGCAATAAAAAGTTCATTTTGGCTCTCACACCTAAACTAAACGTTGTAGACTCAAAATTTTTGCTGTATTTAGTGTATTCTAGCATCCTGAAGATGATTCCAGCATTAATTTCATTGTGCTTATGCTCATTTTGAAGATTTTGACATTTTCACCTTAAGTGTACAATCAGGGGCTGAAAACGCGTTTAAAGCAATAAAAAGTTCATTTTGGCTCTCACACCTAAACTAAACGTTGTAGACTCAAAATTTTTGCTGTATTTAGTGTATTCTAGCATCCTGAAGATGATTCCAGCATTAATTTCATTGTGCTTATGCTCATTTTGAAGATTTTGACATTTTCACCTTAAGTGTACAATCAGGGGCTGAAAACGCGTTTAAAGCAATAAAAAGTTCATTTTGGCTCTCACACCTAATCTAAACGTTGTAGACTCAAAATTTTTGCTGTATTTAGTGTATTCTAGCATCCTGAAGATGATTCCAGCATTAATTTCATTGTGCTTATGCTCATTTTTAAGATTTTGACATTTTCACCTAAAGTGCACAATCAGGCTGAAAACGCATTTAAAGCAATAAAAAGTTCATTTTGGCTCTCACACCTAATCTAAACGTTGTAGACTCAAAATTTTTGCTGTATTTAGTGTATTCTAGCATCCTGAAGATGATTCCAGCATTAATTTCATTGTGCTTATGCTCATTTTTAAGATTTTGACATTTTCACCTAAAGTGCACAATCAGGCTGAAAACGCATTTAAAGCAATAAAAAGTTCATTTTGGCTCTCACACCTAAACTAAACGTTGTAGACTCAAAATTTTTGCTGTATTTAGTGTATTTTAGCATCCTGAAGATGATTCCAGCATTAATTTCATTGTGCTTATGCTCATTTTGAAGATTTTGACATTTTCACCTTAAGTGTACAATAAGGGGCTGAAAACGCGTTTAAAGCAATAAAAAGTTCATTTTGGCTCTCACACCTAAAATAAACGTTGTAGACTCAAAATTTTTGCTGTATTTAGTGTATTCTAGCATCCTGAAGATGATTCCAGCATTAATTTCATTGTGCTTATGCTCATTTTTAAGATTTTGACATTTTCACCTAAAGTGCACAATCAGGCTGAAAACGCATTTAAAGCAATAAAAAGTTCATTTTGGCTCTCACACCTAAACTAAACGTTGTAGACTCAAAATTTTTGCTGTATTTAGTGTATTCTAGCATCCTGAAGATGATTCCAGCATTAATTTCATTGTGCTTATGCTCATTTTGAAGATTTTGACATTTTCACCTTAAGTGTACAATCAGGGGCTGAAAACGCGTTTAAAGCAATAAAAAGTTCATTTTGGCTCTCACACCTAAACTAAACGTTGTAGACTCAAAATTTTTGCTGTATTTAGTGTATTCTAGCATCCTGAAGATGATTCCAGCATTAATTTCATTGTGCTTATGCTCATTTTGAAGATTTTGACATTTTCACCTTAAGTGTACAATCAGGGGCTGAAAACGCGTTTAAAGCAATAAAAAGTTCATTTTGGCTCTCACACCTAAACTAAACGTTGTAGACTCAAAATTTTTGCTGTATTTAGTGTATTCTAGCATCCTGAAGATGATTCCAGCATTAATTTCATTGTGCTTATGCTCATTTTGAAGATTTTGACATTTTCACCTAAAGTGCACAATCAGGCTGAAAACGCATTTAAAGCAATAAAAAGTTCATTTTGGCTCTCACACCTAAACTAAACGTTGTAGACTCAAAATTTTTGCTGTATTTAGTGTATTCTAGCATCCTGAAGATGATTCCAGCATTAATTTCATTGTGCTTATGCTCATTTTGAAGATTTTGACATTTTCACCTTAAGTGTACAATCAGGGGCTGAAAACGCGTTTAAAGCAATAAAAAGTTCATTTTGGCTCTCACACCTAAACTAAACGTTGTAGACTCAAAATTTTTGCTGTATTTAGTGTATTCTAGCATCCTGAAGATGATTCCAGCATTAATTTCATTGTGCTTATGCTCATTTTGAAGATTTTGACATTTTCACCTTAAGTGTACAATCAGGGGCTGAAAACGCGTTTAAAGCAATAAAAAGTTCATTTTGGCTCTCACACCTAAACTAAACGTTGTAGACTCAAAATTTTTGCTGTATTTAGTGTATTCTAGCATCCTGAAGATGATTCCAGCATTAATTTCATTGTGCTTATGCTCATTTTGAAGATTTTGACATTTTCACCTTAAGTGTACAATCAGGGGCTGAAAACGCGTTTAAAGCAATAAAAAGTTCATTTTGGCTCTCACACCTAATCTAAACGTTGTAGACTCAAAATTTTTGCTGTATTTAGTGTATTCTAGCATCCTGAAGATGATTCCAGCATTAATTTCATTGTGCTTATGCTCATTTTTAAGATTTTGACATTTTCACCTAAAGTGCACAATCAGGCTGAAAACGCATTTAAAGCAATAAAAAGTTCATTTTGGCTCTCACACCTAATCTAAACGTTGTAGACTCAAAATTTTTGCTGTATTTAGTGTATTCTAGCATCCTGAAGATGATTCCAGCATTAATTTCATTGTGCTTATGCTCATTTTTAAGATTTTGACATTTTCACCTAAAGTGCACAATCAGGCTGAAAACGCATTTAAAGCAATAAAAAGTTCATTTTGGCTCTCACACCTAAACTAAACGTTGTAGACTCAAAATTTTTGCTGTATTTAGTGTATTTTAGCATCCTGAAGATGATTCCAGCATTAATTTCATTGTGCTTATGCTCATTTTTAAGATTTTGACATTTTCACCTAAAGTGCAAAATCAGGCTGAAAACGCATTTAAAGCAATAAAAAGTTCATTTTGGCTCTCACACCTAAACTAAACGTTGTAGACTCAAAATTTTTGCTGTATTTAGTGTATTTTAGCATCCTGAAGATGATTCCAGCATTAATTTCATTGTGCTTATGCTCATTTTTAAGATTTTGACATTTTCACCTTAAGTGTACAATCAGGGGTTGAAAACGCGTTTAAAGCAATAAAAAGTTCATTTTGGCTCTCACACCTAAACTAAACGTTGTAGACTCAAAATTTTTGCTGTATTCAGTGTATTCTAGCATCCTGAAGATGATTCCAGCATTAATTTCATTGTGCTTATGCTCATTTTTAAGATTTTGACATTTTCACCTAAAGTGCACAATCAGGGGCTGAAAACGCGTTTAAAGCAATAAAAAGTTCATTTTGGCTCTCACACCTAAACTAAACGTTGTAGACTCAAAATTTTTGCTGTATTTAGTGTATTCTAGCATCCTGAAGATGATTCCAGCATTAATTTCATTGTGCTTATGCTCATTTTTAAGATTTTGATATTTTCACCTAAAGTGCACAATCAGGCTGAAAACGCATTTAAAGCAATAAAAAGTTAATTTTGGCTCTCACACCTAAAATAAACGTTGTAGACTCAAAATTTTTGCTGTATTTAGTGTATTCTAGCATCCTGAAGATGATTCCAGCATTAATTTCATTGTGCTTATGCTCATTTTGAAGATTTTGACATTTTCACCTTAAGTGTACAATCAGGGGCTGAAAACGCGTTTAAAGCAATAAAAAGTTCATTTTGGCTCTCACACCTAATCTAAACGTTGTAGACTCAAAATTTTTGCTGTATTTAGTGTATTCTAGCATCCTGAAGATGATTCCAGCATTAATTTCATTGTGCTTATGCTCATTTTTAAGATTTTGACATTTTCACCTAAAGTGCACAATCAGGCTGAAAACGCATTTAAAGCAATAAAAAGTTCATTTTGGCTCTCACACCTAATCTAAACGTTGTAGACTCAAAATTTTTGCTGTATTTAGTGTATTCTAGCATCCTGAAGATGATTCCAGCATTAATTTCATTGTGCTTATGCTCATTTTTAAGATTTTGACATTTTCACCTAAAGTGCACAATCAGGCTGAAAACGCATTTAAAGCAATAAAAAGTTCATTTTGGCTCTCACACCTAAACTAAACGTTGTAGACTCAAAATTTTTGCTGTATTTAGTGTATTTTAGCATCCTGAAGATGATTCCAGCATTAATTTCATTGTGCTTATGCTCATTTTTAAGATTTTGACATTTTCACCTAAAGTGCAAAATCAGGCTGAAAACGCATTTAAAGCAATAAAAAGTTCATTTTGGCTCTCACACCTAAACTAAACGTTGTAGACTCAAAATTTTTGCTGTATTTAGTGTATTTTAGCATCCTGAAGATGATTCCAGCATTAATTTCATTGTGCTTATGCTCATTTTTAAGATTTTGACATTTTCACCTTAAGTGTACAATCAGGGGCTGAAAACGCGTTTAAAGCAATAAAAAGTTCATTTTGGCTCTCACACCTAAACTAAACGTTGTAGACTCAAAATTTTTGCTGTATTCAGTGTATTCTAGCATCCTGAAGATGATTCCAGCATTAATTTCATTGTGCTTATGCTCATTTTTAAGATTTTGAAATTTTCACCTAAAGTGCACAATCAGGGGCTGAAAACGCGTTTAAAGCAATAAAAAGTTCATTTTGGCTCTCACACCTAAACTAAACGTTGTAGACTCAAAATTTTTGCTGTATTTAGTGTATTCTAGCATCCTGAAGATGATTCCAGCATTAATTTCATTGTGCTTATGCTCATTTTTAAGATTTTGATATTTTCACCTAAAGTGCACAATCAGGCTGAAAACGCATTTAAAGCAATAAAAAGTTAATTTTGGCTCTCACACCTAAAATAAACGTTGTAGACTCAAAATTTTTGCTGTATTTAGTGTATTCTAGCATCCTGAAGATGATTCCAGCATTAATTTCATTGTGCTTATGCTCATTTTGAAGATTTTGACATTTTCACCTTAAGTGTACAATCAGGTGCTGAAAATGCGTTTAAAGCAATAAAAAGTTCATTTTGGCTCTCACACCTAAACTAAACGTTGTAGACTCAAAATTTTTGCTGTATTTAGTGTATTTTAGCATCCTGAAGATGATTCCAGCATTAATTTCATTGTGCTTATGCTCATTTTTAAGATTTTGACATTTTCACCTTAAGTGTACAATCAGGGGCTGAAAACGCGTTTAAAGCAATAAAAAGTTCATTTTGGCTCTCACACCTAAACTAAACGTTGTAGACTCAAAATTTTTGCTGTATTTAGTGTATTCTAGCATCCTGAAGATGATTCCAGCATTAATTTCATCGTGCTTATGCTCATTTTGAAGATTTTGACATTTTAACCTAAAGTGCACAATCAGGCTGAAAACGCATTTAAAGCAATAAAAAGTTCATTTTGGCTCACACACCTAAAATAAACGTTGTAGACTCAAAATTTTTGCTGTATTCAGTGTATTCTAGCATCCTGAAGATGATTCCAGCATTAATTTCATTGTGCTTATGCTCATTTTGAAGATTTTGACATTTTCACCATAAGTGTACAATAAGGGGCTGAAAACGCGTTTAAAGCAATAAAAAGTTCATTTTGGCTCTCACACCTAAACTAAACGTTGTAGACTCAAAATTTTTGCTGTATTTAGTGTATTCTAGCATCCTGAAGATGATTCCAGCATTAATTTCATTGTGCTTATGCTCATTTTTAAGATTTTGACATTTTCACCTTAAGTGTACAATCAGGGGCTGAAAACGCGTTTAAAGCAATAAAAAGTTCATTTTGGCTCTCACACCTAAACTAAACGTTGTAGACTCAAAATTTTTGCTGTATTTAGTGTATTCTAGCATCCTGAAGATGATTCCAGCATTAATTTCATTGTGCTTATGCTCATTTTTAAGATTTTGACATTTTCACCTAAAGTGCACAATCAGGCTGAAAACGCATTTAAAGCAATAAAAAGTTCATTTTGGCTCTCACACCTAAACTAAACGTTGTAGACTCAAAATTTTTGCTGTATTTAGTGTATTCTAGCATCCTGAAGATGATTCCAGCATTAATTTCATTGTGCTTATGCTCATTTTTAAGATTTTGACATTTTCACCTAAAGTGCACAATCAGGCTGAAAACGCATTTAAAGCAATAAAAAGTTCATTTTGGCTCTCACACCTAAACTAAACGTTGTAGACTCAAAATTTTTGCTGTATTTAGTGTATTCTAGCATCCTGAAGATGATTCCAGCATTAATTTCATTGTGCTTATGCTCATTTTTAAGATTTTGACATTTTCACCTAAAGTGCACAATCAGGCTGAAAACGCATTTAAAGCAATAAAAAGTTCATTTTGGCTCTCACACCTAAACTAAACGTTGTAGACTCAAAATTTTTGCTGTATTTAGTGTATTTTAGCATCCTGAAGATGATTCCAGCATTAATTTCATTGTGCTTATGCTCATTTTTAAGATTTTGACATTTTCACCTTAAGTGTACAATCAGGGGCTGAAAACGCGTTTAAAGCAATAAAAAGTTCATTTTGGCTCTCACACCTAAACTAAACGTTGTAGACTCAAAATTTTTGCTGTATTTAGTGTATTCTAGCATCCTGAAGATGATTCCAGCATTAATTTCATCGTGCTTATGCTCATTTTGAAGATTTTGACATTTTAACCTAAATTGCACAATCAGGCTGAAAACGCATTTAAAGCAATAAAAAGTTCATTTTGGCTCACACACCTAAAATAAACGTTGTAGACTCAAAATTTTTGCTGTATTCAGTGTATTCTAGCATCCTGAAGATGATTCCAGCATTAATTTCATTGTGCTTATGCTCATTTTGAAGATTTTGACATTTTCACCTAAAGTGTACAATCCGGGGCTGAAAACGCGTTTAAAGCAATAAAAAGTTCATTTTGGCTCTCACACCTAAACTAAACGTTGTAGACTCAAAATTTTTGCTGTATTTAGTGTATTCTAGCATCCTGAAGATGATTCCAGCATTAATTTCAGTGTGCTTATGCTCATTTTTAAGATTTTGACATTTTCACCTAAAGTGCACAATCAGGCTGAAAACGCATTTAAAGCAATAAAAAGTTCATTTTGGCTCTCACACCTAAACTAAACGTTGTAGACTCAAAAATTTTGCTGTATTTAGTGTATTCTAGCATCCTGAAGATGATTCCAGCATTAATTTCATTGTGCTAATGCTCATTTTGAAGATTTTGACATTTTCACCTTAAGTGTACAATCAGGGGCTGAAAACGCGTTTAAAGCAATAAAAAGTTCATTTTGGCTCTCACACCTAAACTAAACGTTGTAGACTCAAAATTTTTGCTGTATTTAGTGTATTCTAGCATCCTGAAGATGATTCCAGCATTAATTTCATTGTGCTTATGCTCATTTTTAAGATTTTGACATTTTCACCTAAAGTGCACAATCAGGCTGAAAACGCATTTAAAGCAATAAAAAGTTCATTTTGGCTCTCACACCTAAACTAAACGTTGTAGACTCAAAATTTTTGCTGTATTTAGTGTATTTTAGCATCCTGAAGATGATTCCAGCATTAATTTCATTGTGCTTATGCTCATTTTTAAGATTTTGACATTTTCACCTTAAGTGTACAATCAGGGGCTGAAAACGCGTTTAAAGCAATAAAAAGTTCATTTTGGCTCTCACACCTAAACTAAACGTTGTAGACTCAAAATTTTTGCTGTATTCAGTGTATTCTAGCATCCTGAAGATGATTCCAGCATTAATTTCATTGTGCTTATGCTCATTTTGAAGATTTTGACATTTTCACCTTAAGTGTACAATCAGGGGCTGAAAACGCGTTTAAAGCAATAAAAAGTTCATTTTGGTTCTCACACCTAAACTAAACGTTGTAGACTCAAAATTTTTGCTGTATTTAGTGTATTTTAGCATCCTGAAGATGATTCCAGCATTAATTTCATTGTGCTTATGCTCATTTTTAAGATTTTGACATTTTCACCTTAAGTGTACAATCAGGGGCTGAAAACGCGTTTAAAGCAATAAAAAGTTCATTTTGGCTCTCACACCTAAACTAAACGTTGTAGACTCAAAATTTTTGCTGTATTTAGTGTATTCTAGCATCCTGAAGATGATTCCAGCAAAAATTTCATCGTGCTTATGCTCATTTTGAAGATTTTGACATTTTAACCTAAAGTGCACAATCAGGCTGAAAACGCATTTAAAGCAATAAAAAGTTCATTTTGGCTCACACACCTAAAATAAACGTTGTAGACTCAAAATTTTTGCTGTATTCAGTGTATTCTAGCATCCTGAAGATGATTCCAGCATTAATTTCATTGTGCTTATGCTCATTTTGAAGATTTTGACATTTTCACCTTAAGTGTACAATAAGGGGCTGAAAACGCGTTTAAAGCAATAAAAAGTTCATTTTGGCTCTCACACCTAAACTAAACGTTGTAGACTCAAAATTTTTGCTGTATTTAGTGTATTCTAGCATCCTGAAGATGATTCCAGCATTAATTTCATTGTGCTTATGCTCATTTTTAAGATTTTGACATTTTCACCTAAAGTGCACAATCAGGCTGAAAACGCATTTAAAGCAATAAAAAGTTCATTTTGGCTCTCACACCTAAACTAAACGTTGTAGACTCAAAATTTTTGCTGTATTTAGTGTATTCTAGCATCCTGAAGATGATTCCAGCATTAATTTCATTGTGCTTATGCTCATTTTGAAGATTTTGACATTTTCACCTTAAGTGTACAATCAGGGGCTGAAAACGCGTTTAAAGCAATAAAAAGTTCATTTTGGCTCTCACACCTAAACTAAACGTTGTAGACTCAAAATTTTTGCTGTATTTAGTGTATTTTAGCATCCTGAAGATGATTCCAGCATTAATTTCATTGTGCTTATGCTCATTTTTAAGATTTTGACATTTTCACCTAAAGTGCACAATCAGGCTGAAAACGCATTTAAAGCAATAAAAAGTTCATTTTGGCTCTCACACCTAAACTAAACGTTGTAGACTCAAAATTTTTGCTGTATTTAGTGTATTTTAGCATCCTGAAGATGATTCCAGCATTAATTTCATTGTGCTTATGCTCATTTTTAAGATTTTGACATTTTCACCTTAAGTGTACAATCAGGGGCTGAAAACGCGTTTAAAGCAATAAAAAGTTCATTTTGGCTCTCACACCTAAACTAAACGTTGTAGACTCAAAATTTTTGCTGTATTCAGTGTATTCTAGCATCCTGAAGATGATTCCAGCATTAATTTCATTGTGCTTATGCTCATTTTGAAGATTTTGACATTTTCACCTTAAGTGTACAATCAGGGGCTGAAAACGCGTTTAAAGCAATAAAAAGTTCATTTTGGTTCTCACACCTAAAATAAACGTTGTAGACTCAAAATTTTTGCTGTATTCAGTGTATTCTAGCATCCTGAAGATGATTCCAGCATTAATTTCATTGTGCTTATGCTCATTTTGAAGATTTTGACATTTTCACCTTAAGTGTACAATAAGTGGCTGAAAACGCGTTTAAAGCAATAAAAAGTTCATTTTGGCTCTCACACCTAAACTAAACGTTGTAGACTCAAAATTTTTGCTGTATTTAGTGTATTCTAGCATCCTGAAGATGATTCCAGCATTAATTTCATTGTGCTTATGCTCATTTTTAAGATTTTGACATTTTCACCTAAAGTGCACAATCAGGCTGAAAACGCATTTAAAGCAATAAAAAGTTCATTTTGGCTCTCACACCTAAACTAAACGTTGTAGACTCAAAATTTTTGCTGTATTTAGTGTATTCTAGCATCCTGAAGATGATTCCAGCATTAATTTCATTGTGCTTATGCTCATTTTGAAGATTTTGACATTTTCACCTTAAGTGTACAATCAGGGGCTGAAAACGCGTTTAAAGCAATAAAAAGTTCATTTTGGCTCTCACACCTAAACTAAACGTTGTAGACTCAAAATTTTTGCTGTATTTAGTGTATTCTAGCATCCTGAAGATGATTCCAGCATTAATTTCATTGTGCTTATGCTCATTTTGAAGATTTTGACATTTTCACCTTAAGTGTACAATCAGGGGCTGAAAACGCGTTTAAAGCAATAAAAAGTTCATTTTGGCTCTCACACCTAAACTAAACGTTGTAGACTCAAAATTTTTGCTGTATTTAGTGTATTCTAGCATCCTGAAGATGATTCCAGCATTAATTTCATTGTGCTTATGCTCATTTTGAAGATTTTGACATTTTCACCTTAAGTGTACAATCAGGGGCTGAAAACGCGTTTAAAGCAATAAAAAGTTCATTTTGGCTCTCACACCTAATCTAAACGTTGTAGACTCAAAATTTTTGCTGTATTTAGTGTATTCTAGCATCCTGAAGATGATTCCAGCATTAATTTCATTGTGCTTATGCTCATTTTTAAGATTTTGACATTTTCACCTAAAGTGCACAATCAGGCTGAAAACGCATTTAAAGCAATAAAAAGTTCATTTTGGCTCTCACACCTAATCTAAACGTTGTAGACTCAAAATTTTTGCTGTATTTAGTGTATTCTAGCATCCTGAAGATGATTCCAGCATTAATTTCATTGTGCTTATGCTCATTTTTAAGATTTTGACATTTTCACCTAAAGTGCACAATCAGGCTGAAAACGCATTTAAAGCAATAAAAAGTTCATTTTGGCTCTCACACCTAAACTAAACGTTGTAGACTCAAAATTTTTGCTGTATTTAGTGTATTTTAGCATCCTGAAGATGATTCCAGCATTAATTTCATTGTGCTTATGCTCATTTTTAAGATTTTGACATTTTCACCTAAAGTGCAAAATCAGGCTGAAAACGCATTTAAAGCAATAAAAAGTTCATTTTGGCTCTCACACCTAAACTAAACGTTGTAGACTCAAAATTTTTGCTGTATTTAGTGTATTTTAGCATCCTGAAGATGATTCCAGCATTAATTTCATTGTGCTTATGCTCATTTTTAAGATTTTGACATTTTCACCTTAAGTGTACAATCAGGGGCTGAAAACGCGTTTAAAGCAATAAAAAGTTCATTTTGGCTCTCACACCTAAACTAAACGTTGTAGACTCAAAATTTTTGCTGTATTCAGTGTATTCTAGCATCCTGAAGATGATTCCAGCATTAATTTCATTGTGCTTATGCTCATTTTTAAGATTTTGACATTTTCACCTAAAGTGCACAATCAGGGGCTGAAAACGCGTTTAAAGCAATAAAAAGTTCATTTTGGCTCTCACACCTAAACTAAACGTTGTAGACTCAAAATTTTTGCTGTATTTAGTGTATTCTAGCATCCTGAAGATGATTCCAGCATTAATTTCATTGTGCTTATGCTCATTTTTAAGATTTTGATATTTTCACCTAAAGTGCACAATCAGGCTGAAAACGCATTTAAAGCAATAAAAAGTTAAATTTGGCTCTCACACCTAAAATAAACGTTGTAGACTCAAAATTTTTGCTGTATTCAGTGTATTCTAGCATCCTGAAGATGATTCCAGCATTAATTTCATTGTGCTTATGCTCATTTTGAAGATTTTGACATTTTCACCTTAAGTGTACAATCAGGGGCTGAAAACGCGTTTAAAGCAATAAAAAGTTCATTTTGGCTCTCACAC
This sequence comes from Vanacampus margaritifer, assembly GCF_051991255.1. Taxonomy (NCBI): domain Eukaryota; kingdom Metazoa; phylum Chordata; class Actinopteri; order Syngnathiformes; family Syngnathidae; genus Vanacampus; species Vanacampus margaritifer. The sequence goes on from NC_135450.1 coordinate 167,987, forward strand.
CTAAACTAAACGTTGTAGACTCAAAATTTTTGCTGTATTTAGTGTATTCTAGCATCCTGAAGATGATTCCAGCATTAATTTCATTGTGCTTATGCTCATTTTTAAGATTTTGACATTTTCACCTAAAGTGCACAATCAGGCTGAAAACGCATTTAAAGCAATAAAAAGTTAATTTTGGCTCTCACACCTAAACTAAACGTTGTAGACTCAAAATTTTTGCTGTATTTAGTGTATTCTAGCATCCTGAAGATGATTCCAGCATTAATTTCATTGTGCTTATGCTCATTTTGAAGATTTTGACATTTTCACCTTAAGTGTACAATCAGGGGCTGAAAACACGTTTAAAGCAATAAAAAGTTCATTTTGGCTCTCACACCTAAACTAAACGTTGTAGACTCAAAAATTTTGCTGTATTTAGTGTATTTTAGCATCCTGAAGATGATTCCAGCATTAATTTCATTGTGCTTATGCTCATTTTTAAGATTTTGACATTTTCACCTTAAGTGTACAATCAGGGGCTGAAAACGCGTTTAAAGCAATAAAAAGTTCATTTTGGCTCTCACACCTAAACTAAACGTTGTAGACTCAAAAATTTTGCTGTATTTAGTGTATTCTAGCATCCTGAAGATGATTCCAGCAAAAATTTCATCGTGCTTATGCTCATTTTGAAGATTTTGACATTTTAACCTAAAGTGCACAATCAGGCTGAAAACGCATTTAAAGCAATAAAAAGTTCATTTTGGCTCACACACCTAAAATAAACGTTGTAGACTCAAAATTTTTGCTGTATTCAGTGTATTCTAGCATCCTGAAGATGATTCCAGCATTAATTTCATTGTGCTTATGCTCATTTTGAAGATTTTGACATTTTCACCTTAAGTGTACAATAAGGGGCTGAAAACGCGTTTAAAGCAATAAAAAGTTCATTTTGGCTCTCACACCTAAACTAAACGTTGTAGACTCAAAATTTTTGCTGTATTTAGTGTATTCTAGCATCCTGAAGATGATTCCAGCATTAATTTCATTGTGCTTATGCTCATTTTTAAGATTTTGACATTTTCACCTAAAGTGCACAATCAGGCTGAAAACGCATTTAAAGCAATAAAAAGTTCATTTTGGCTCTCACACCTAAACTAAACGTTGTAGACTCAAAATTTTTGCTGTATTTAGTGTATTCTAGCATCCTGAAGATGATTCCAGCATTAATTTCATTGTGCTTATGCTCATTTTGAAGATTTTGACATTTTCACCTTAAGTGTACAATCAGGGGCTGAAAACGCGTTTAAAGCAATAAAAAGTTCATTTTGGCTCTCACACCTAAACTAAACGTTGTAGACTCAAAATTTTTGCTGTATTTAGTGTATTCTAGCATCCTGAAGATGATTCCAGCATTAATTTCATTGTGCTTATGCTCATTTTGAAGATTTTGACATTTTCACCTTAAGTGTACAATCAGGGGCTGAAAACGCGTTTAAAGCAATAAAAAGTTCATTTTGGCTCTCACACCTAAACTAAACGTTGTAGACTCAAAATTTTTGCTGTATTTAGTGTATTCTAGCATCCTGAAGATGATTCCAGCATTAATTTCATTGTGCTTATGCTCATTTTGAAGATTTTGACATTTTCACCTTAAGTGTACAATCAGGGGCTGAAAACGCGTTTAAAGCAATAAAAAGTTCATTTTGGCTCTCACACCTAATCTAAACGTTGTAGACTCAAAATTTTTGCTGTATTTAGTGTATTCTAGCATCCTGAAGATGATTCCAGCATTAATTTCATTGTGCTTATGCTCATTTTTAAGATTTTGACATTTTCACCTAAAGTGCACAATCAGGCTGAAAACGCATTTAAAGCAATAAAAAGTTCATTTTGGCTCTCACACCTAATCTAAACGTTGTAGACTCAAAATTTTTGCTGTATTTAGTGTATTCTAGCATCCTGAAGATGATTCCAGCATTAATTTCATTGTGCTTATGCTCATTTTTAAGATTTTGACATTTTCACCTAAAGTGCACAATCAGGCTGAAAACGCATTTAAAGCAATAAAAAGTTCATTTTGGCTCTCACACCTAAACTAAACGTTGTAGACTCAAAATTTTTGCTGTATTTAGTGTATTTTAGCATCCTGAAGATGATTCCAGCATTAATTTCATTGTGCTTATGCTCATTTTGAAGATTTTGACATTTTCACCTTAAGTGTACAATAAGGGGCTGAAAACGCGTTTAAAGCAATAAAAAGTTCATTTTGGCTCTCACACCTAAACTAAACGTTGTAGACTCAAAATTTTTGCTGTATTTAGTGTATTCTAGCATCCTGAAGATGATTCCAGCATTATTTCATTGTGCTTATGCTCATTTTTAAGATTTTGACATTTTCACCTAAAGTGCACAATCAGGCTGAAAACGCATTTAAAGCAATAAAAAGTTCATTTTGGCTCTCACACCTAAACTAAACGTTGTAGACTCAAAATTTTTGCTGTATTTAGTGTATTCTAGCATCCTGAAGATGATTCCAGCATTAATTTCATTGTGCTTATGCTCATTTTGAAGATTTTGACATTTTCACCTTAAGTGTACAATCAGGGGCTGAAAACGCGTTTAAAGCAATAAAAAGTTCATTTTGGCTCTCACACCTAAACTAAACGTTGTAGACTCAAAATTTTTGCTGTATTTAGTGTATTCTAGCATCCTGAAGATGATTCCAGCATTAATTTCATTGTGCTTATGCTCATTTTGAAGATTTTGACATTTTCACCTTAAGTGTACAATCAGGGGCTGAAAACGCGTTTAAAGCAATAAAAAGTTCATTTTGGCTCTCACACCTAAACTAAACGTTGTAGACTCAAAATTTTTGCTGTATTTAGTGTATTCTAGCATCCTGAAGATGATTCCAGCATTAATTTCATTGTGCTTATGCTCATTTTGAAGATTTTGACATTTTCACCTTAAGTGTACAATCAGGGGCTGAAAACGCGTTTAAAGCAATAAAAAGTTCATTTTGGCTCTCACACCTAATCTAAACGTTGTAGACTCAAAATTTTTGCTGTATTTAGTGTATTCTAGCATCCTGAAGATGATTCCAGCATTAATTTCATTGTGCTTATGCTCATTTTTAAGATTTTGACATTTTCACCTAAAGTGCACAATCAGGCTGAAAACGCATTTAAAGCAATAAAAAGTTCATTTTGGCTCTCACACCTAATCTAAACGTTGTAGACTCAAAATTTTTGCTGTATTTAGTGTATTCTAGCATCCTGAAGATGATTCCAGCATTAATTTCATTGTGCTTATGCTCATTTTTAAGATTTTGACATTTTCACCTAAAGTGCACAATCAGGCTGAAAACGCATTTAAAGCAATAAAAAGTTCATTTTGGCTCTCACACCTAAACTAAACGTTGTAGACTCAAAATTTTTGCTGTATTTAGTGTATTTTAGCATCCTGAAGATGATTCCAGCATTAATTTCATTGTGCTTATGCTCATTTTTAAGATTTTGACATTTTCACCTAAAGTGCAAAATCAGGCTGAAAACGCATTTAAAGCAATAAAAAGTTCATTTTGGCTCTCACACCTAAACTAAACGTTGTAGACTCAAAATTTTTGCTGTATTTAGTGTATTCTAGCATCCTGAAGATGATTCCAGCATTAATTTCATCGTGCTTATGCTCATTTTGAAGATTTTGACATTTTAACCTAAAGTGCACAATCAGGCTGAAAACGCATTTAAAGCAATAAAAAGTTCATTTTGGCTCACACACCTAAAATAAACGTTGTAGACTCAAAATTTTTGCTGTATTCAGTGTATTCTAGCATCCTGAAGATGATTCCAGCATTAATTTCATTGTGCTTATGCTCATTTTGAAGATTTTGACATTTTCACCATAAGTGTACAATAAGGGGCTGAAAACGCGTTTAAAGCAATAAAAAGTTCATTTTGGCTCTCACACCTAAACTAAACGTTGTAGACTCAAAATTTTTGCTGTATTTAGTGTATTCTAGCATCCTGAAGATGATTCCAGCATTAATTTCATTGTGCTTATGCTCATTTTTAAGATTTTGACATTTTCACCTTAAGTGTACAATCAGGGGCTGAAAACGCGTTTAAAGCAATAAAAAGTTCATTTTGGCTCTCACACCTAAACTAAACGTTGTAGACTCAAAATTTTTGCTGTATTTAGTGTATTCTAGCATCCTGAAGATGATTCCAGCATTAATTTCATTGTGCTTATGCTCATTTTTAAGATTTTGACATTTTCACCTAAAGTGCACAATCAGGCTGAAAACGCATTTAAAGCAATAAAAAGTTCATTTTGGCTCTCACACCTAAACTAAACGTTGTAGACTCAAAATTTTTGCTGTATTTAGTGTATTCTAGCATCCTGAAGATGATTCCAGCATTAATTTCATTGTGCTTATGCTCATTTTTAAGATTTTGACATTTTCACCTAAAGTGCACAATCAGGCTGAAAACGCATTTAAAGCAATAAAAAGTTCATTTTGGCTCTCACACCTAAACTAAACGTTGTAGACTCAAAATTTTTGCTGTATTTAGTGTATTCTAGCATCCTGAAGATGATTCCAGCATTAATTTCATTGTGCTTATGCTCATTTTTAAGATTTTGACATTTTCACCTAAAGTGCACAATCAGGCTGAAAACGCATTTAAAGCAATAAAAAGTTCATTTTGGCTCTCACACCTAAACTAAACGTTGTAGACTCAAAATTTTTGCTGTATTTAGTGTATTTTAGCATCCTGAAGATGATTCCAGCATTAATTTCATTGTGCTTATGCTCATTTTTAAGATTTTGACATTTTCACCTTAAGTGTACAATCAGGGGCTGAAAACGCGTTTAAAGCAATAAAAAGTTCATTTTGGCTCTCACACCTAAACTAAACGTTGTAGACTCAAAATTTTTGCTGTATTTAGTGTATTCTAGCATCCTGAAGATGATTCCAGCATTAATTTCATCGTGCTTATGCTCATTTTGAAGATTTTGACATTTTAACCTAAATTGCACAATCAGGCTGAAAACGCATTTAAAGCAATAAAAAGTTCATTTTGGCTCACACACCTAAAATAAACGTTGTAGACTCAAAATTTTTGCTGTATTCAGTGTATTCTAGCATCCTGAAGATGATTCCAGCATTAATTTCATTGTGCTTATGCTCATTTTGAAGATTTTGACATTTTCACCTAAAGTGTACAATCCGGGGCTGAAAACGCGTTTAAAGCAATAAAAAGTTCATTTTGGCTCTCACACCTAAACTAAACGTTGTAGACTCAAAATTTTTGCTGTATTTAGTGTATTCTAGCATCCTGAAGATGATTCCAGCATTAATTTCAGTGTGCTTATGCTCATTTTTAAGATTTTGACATTTTCACCTAAAGTGCACAATCAGGCTGAAAACGCATTTAAAGCAATAAAAAGTTCATTTTGGCTCTCACACCTAAACTAAACGTTGTAGACTCAAAAATTTTGCTGTATTTAGTGTATTCTAGCATCCTGAAGATGATTCCAGCATTAATTTCATTGTGCTAATGCTCATTTTGAAGATTTTGACATTTTCACCTTAAGTGTACAATCAGGGGCTGAAAACGCGTTTAAAGCAATAAAAAGTTCATTTTGGCTCTCACACCTAAACTAAACGTTGTAGACTCAAAATTTTTGCTGTATTTAGTGTATTCTAGCATCCTGAAGATGATTCCAGCATTAATTTCATTGTGCTTATGCTCATTTTTAAGATTTTGACATTTTCACCTAAAGTGCACAATCAGGCTGAAAACGCATTTAAAGCAATAAAAAGTTCATTTTGGCTCTCACACCTAAACTAAACGTTGTAGACTCAAAATTTTTGCTGTATTTAGTGTATTTTAGCATCCTGAAGATGATTCCAGCATTAATTTCATTGTGCTTATGCTCATTTTTAAGATTTTGACATTTTCACCTTAAGTGTACAATCAGGGGCTGAAAACGCGTTTAAAGCAATAAAAAGTTCATTTTGGCTCTCACACCTAAACTAAACGTTGTAGACTCAAAATTTTTGCTGTATTCAGTGTATTCTAGCATCCTGAAGATGATTCCAGCATTAATTTCATTGTGCTTATGCTCATTTTGAAGATTTTGACATTTTCACCTTAAGTGTACAATCAGGGGCTGAAAACGCGTTTAAAGCAATAAAAAGTTCATTTTGGTTCTCACACCTAAACTAAACGTTGTAGACTCAAAATTTTTGCTGTATTTAGTGTATTTTAGCATCCTGAAGATGATTCCAGCATTAATTTCATTGTGCTTATGCTCATTTTTAAGATTTTGACATTTTCACCTTAAGTGTACAATCAGGGGCTGAAAACGCGTTTAAAGCAATAAAAAGTTCATTTTGGCTCTCACACCTAAACTAAACGTTGTAGACTCAAAATTTTTGCTGTATTTAGTGTATTCTAGCATCCTGAAGATGATTCCAGCAAAAATTTCATCGTGCTTATGCTCATTTTGAAGATTTTGACATTTTAACCTAAAGTGCACAATCAGGCTGAAAACGCATTTAAAGCAATAAAAAGTTCATTTTGGCTCACACACCTAAAATAAACGTTGTAGACTCAAAATTTTTGCTGTATTCAGTGTATTCTAGCATCCTGAAGATGATTCCAGCATTAATTTCATTGTGCTTATGCTCATTTTGAAGATTTTGACATTTTCACCTTAAGTGTACAATAAGGGGCTGAAAACGCGTTTAAAGCAATAAAAAGTTCATTTTGGCTCTCACACCTAAACTAAACGTTGTAGACTCAAAATTTTTGCTGTATTTAGTGTATTCTAGCATCCTGAAGATGATTCCAGCATTAATTTCATTGTGCTTATGCTCATTTTTAAGATTTTGACATTTTCACCTAAAGTGCACAATCAGGCTGAAAACGCATTTAAAGCAATAAAAAGTTCATTTTGGCTCTCACACCTAAACTAAACGTTGTAGACTCAAAATTTTTGCTGTATTTAGTGTATTCTAGCATCCTGAAGATGATTCCAGCATTAATTTCATTGTGCTTATGCTCATTTTGAAGATTTTGACATTTTCACCTTAAGTGTACAATCAGGGGCTGAAAACGCGTTTAAAGCAATAAAAAGTTCATTTTGGCTCTCACACCTAAACTAAACGTTGTAGACTCAAAATTTTTGCTGTATTTAGTGTATTTTAGCATCCTGAAGATGATTCCAGCATTAATTTCATTGTGCTTATGCTCATTTTTAAGATTTTGACATTTTCACCTAAAGTGCACAATCAGGCTGAAAACGCATTTAAAGCAATAAAAAGTTCATTTTGGCTCTCACACCTAAACTAAACGTTGTAGACTCAAAATTTTTGCTGTATTTAGTGTATTTTAGCATCCTGAAGATGATTCCAGCATTAATTTCATTGTGCTTATGCTCATTTTTAAGATTTTGACATTTTCACCTTAAGTGTACAATCAGGGGCTGAAAACGCGTTTAAAGCAATAAAAAGTTCATTTTGGCTCTCACACCTAAACTAAACGTTGTAGACTCAAAATTTTTGCTGTATTCAGTGTATTCTAGCATCCTGAAGATGATTCCAGCATTAATTTCATTGTGCTTATGCTCATTTTGAAGATTTTGACATTTTCACCTTAAGTGTACAATCAGGGGCTGAAAACGCGTTTAAAGCAATAAAAAGTTCATTTTGGTTCTCACACCTAAAATAAACGTTGTAGACTCAAAATTTTTGCTGTATTCAGTGTATTCTAGCATCCTGAAGATGATTCCAGCATTAATTTCATTGTGCTTATGCTCATTTTGAAGATTTTGACATTTTCACCTTAAGTGTACAATAAGTGGCTGAAAACGCGTTTAAAGCAATAAAAAGTTCATTTTGGCTCTCACACCTAAACTAAACGTTGTAGACTCAAAATTTTTGCTGTATTTAGTGTATTCTAGCATCCTGAAGATGATTCCAGCATTAATTTCATTGTGCTTATGCTCATTTTTAAGATTTTGACATTTTCACCTAAAGTGCACAATCAGGCTGAAAACGCATTTAAAGCAATAAAAAGTTCATTTTGGCTCTCACACCTAAACTAAACGTTGTAGACTCAAAATTTTTGCTGTATTTAGTGTATTCTAGCATCCTGAAGATGATTCCAGCATTAATTTCATTGTGCTTATGCTCATTTTGAAGATTTTGACATTTTCACCTTAAGTGTACAATCAGGGGCTGAAAACGCGTTTAAAGCAATAAAAAGTTCATTTTGGCTCTCACACCTAAACTAAACGTTGTAGACTCAAAATTTTTGCTGTATTTAGTGTATTCTAGCATCCTGAAGATGATTCCAGCATTAATTTCATTGTGCTTATGCTCATTTTGAAGATTTTGACATTTTCACCTTAAGTGTACAATCAGGGGCTGAAAACGCGTTTAAAGCAATAAAAAGTTCATTTTGGCTCTCACACCTAAACTAAACGTTGTAGACTCAAAATTTTTGCTGTATTTAGTGTATTCTAGCATCCTGAAGATGATTCCAGCATTAATTTCATTGTGCTTATGCTCATTTTGAAGATTTTGACATTTTCACCTTAAGTGTACAATCAGGGGCTGAAAACGCGTTTAAAGCAATAAAAAGTTCATTTTGGCTCTCACACCTAATCTAAACGTTGTAGACTCAAAATTTTTGCTGTATTTAGTGTATTCTAGCATCCTGAAGATGATTCCAGCATTAATTTCATTGTGCTTATGCTCATTTTTAAGATTTTGACATTTTCACCTAAAGTGCACAATCAGGCTGAAAACGCATTTAAAGCAATAAAAAGTTCATTTTGGCTCTCACACCTAATCTAAACGTTGTAGACTCAAAATTTTTGCTGTATTTAGTGTATTCTAGCATCCTGAAGATGATTCCAGCATTAATTTCATTGTGCTTATGCTCATTTTTAAGATTTTGACATTTTCACCTAAAGTGCACAATCAGGCTGAAAACGCATTTAAAGCAATAAAAAGTTCATTTTGGCTCTCACACCTAAACTAAACGTTGTAGACTCAAAATTTTTGCTGTATTTAGTGTATTTTAGCATCCTGAAGATGATTCCAGCATTAATTTCATTGTGCTTATGCTCATTTTTAAGATTTTGACATTTTCACCTAAAGTGCAAAATCAGGCTGAAAACGCATTTAAAGCAATAAAAAGTTCATTTTGGCTCTCACACCTAAACTAAACGTTGTAGACTCAAAATTTTTGCTGTATTTAGTGTATTTTAGCATCCTGAAGATGATTCCAGCATTAATTTCATTGTGCTTATGCTCATTTTTAAGATTTTGACATTTTCACCTTAAGTGTACAATCAGGGGCTGAAAACGCGTTTAAAGCAATAAAAAGTTCATTTTGGCTCTCACACCTAAACTAAACGTTGTAGACTCAAAATTTTTGCTGTATTCAGTGTATTCTAGCATCCTGAAGATGATTCCAGCATTAATTTCATTGTGCTTATGCTCATTTTTAAGATTTTGACATTTTCACCTAAAGTGCACAATCAGGGGCTGAAAACGCGTTTAAAGCAATAAAAAGTTCATTTTGGCTCTCACACCTAAACTAAACGTTGTAGACTCAAAATTTTTGCTGTATTTAGTGTATTCTAGCATCCTGAAGATGATTCCAGCATTAATTTCATTGTGCTTATGCTCATTTTTAAGATTTTGATATTTTCACCTAAAGTGCACAATCAGGCTGAAAACGCATTTAAAGCAATAAAAAGTTAAATTTGGCTCTCACACCTAAAATAAACGTTGTAGACTCAAAATTTTTGCTGTATTCAGTGTATTCTAGCATCCTGAAGATGATTCCAGCATTAATTTCATTGTGCTTATGCTCATTTTGAAGATTTTGACATTTTCACCTTAAGTGTACAATCAGGGGCTGAAAACGCGTTTAAAGCAATAAAAAGTTCATTTTGGCTCTCACACCTAAACTAAACGTTGTAGACTCAAAATTTTTGCTGTATTTAGTGTATTCTAGCATCCTGAAGATGATTCCAGCATTAATTTCATTGTGCTTATGCTCATTTTTAAGATTTTGACATTTTCACCTAAAGTGCACAATCAGGCTGAAAACGCATTTAAAGCAATAAAAAGTTAATTTTGGCTCTCACACCTAAACTAAACGTTGTAGACTCAAAATTTTTGCTGTATTTAGTGTATTCTAGCATCCTGAAGATGATTCCAGCATTAATTTCATTGTGCTTATGCTCATTTTGAAGATTTTGACATTTTCACCTTAAGTGTACAATCAGGGGCTGAAAACACGTTTAAAGCAATAAAAAGTTCATTTTGGCTCTCACACCTAAACTAAACGTTGTAGACTCAAAAATTTTGCTGTATTTAGTGTATTTTAGCATCCTGAAGATGATTCCAGCATTAATTTCATTGTGCTTATGCTCATTTTTAAGATTTTGACATTTTCACCTTAAGTGTACAATCAGGGGCTGAAAACGCGTTTAAAGCAATAAAAAGTTCATTTTGGCTCTCACACCTAAACTAAACGTTGTAGACTCAAAAATTTTGCTGTATTTAGTGTATTCTAGCATCCTGAAGATGATTCCAGCAAAAATTTCATCGTGCTTATGCTCATTTTGAAGATTTTGACATTTTAACCTAAAGTGCACAATCAGGCTGAAAACGCATTTAAAGCAATAAAAAGTTCATTTTGGCTCACACACCTAAAATAAACGTTGTAGACTCAAAATTTTTGCTGTATTCAGTGTATTCTAGCATCCTGAAGATGATTCCAGCATTAATTTCATTGTGCTTATGCTCATTTTGAAGATTTTGACATTTTCACCTTAAGTGTACAATAAGGGGCTGAAAACGCGTTTAAAGCAATAAAAAGTTCATTTTGGCTCTCACACCTAAACTAAACGTTGTAGACTCAAAATTTTTGCTGTATTTAGTGTATTCTAGCATCCTGAAGATGATTCCAGCATTAATTTCATTGTGCTTATGCTCATTTTTAAGATTTTGACATTTTCACCTAAAGTGCACAATCAGGCTGAAAACGCATTTAAAGCAATAAAAAGTTCATTTTGGCTCTCACACCTAAACTAAACGTTGTAGACTCAAAATTTTTGCTGTATTTAGTGTATTCTAGCATCCTGAAGATGATTCCAGCATTAATTTCATTGTGCTTATGCTCATTTTGAAGATTTTGACATTTTCACCTTAAGTGTACAATCAGGGGCTGAAAACGCGTTTAAAGCAATAAAAAGTTCATTTTGGCTCTCACACCTAAACTAAACGTTGTAGACTCAAAATTTTTGCTGTATTTAGTGTATTCTAGCATCCTGAAGATGATTCCAGCATTAATTTCATTGTGCTTATGCTCATTTTGAAGATTTTGACATTTTCACCTTAAGTGTACAATCAGGGGCTGAAAACGCGTTTAAAGCAATAAAAAGTTCATTTTGGCTCTCACACCTAAACTAAACGTTGTAGACTCAAAATTTTTGCTGTATTTAGTGTATTCTAGCATCCTGAAGATGATTCCAGCATTAATTTCATTGTGCTTATGCTCATTTTGAAGATTTTGACATTTTCACCTTAAGTGTACAATCAGGGGCTGAAAACGCGTTTAAAGCAATAAAAAGTTCATTTTGGCTCTCACACCTAATCTAAACGTTGTAGACTCAAAATTTTTGCTGTATTTAGTGTATTCTAGCATCCTGAAGATGATTCCAGCATTAATTTCATTGTGCTTATGCTCATTTTTAAGATTTTGACATTTTCACCTAAAGTGCACAATCAGGCTGAAAACGCATTTAAAGCAATAAAAAGTTCATTTTGGCTCTCACACCTAATCTAAACGTTGTAGACTCAAAATTTTTGCTGTATTTAGTGTATTCTAGCATCCTGAAGATGATTCCAGCATTAATTTCATTGTGCTTATGCTCATTTTTAAGATTTTGACATTTTCACCTAAAGTGCACAATCAGGCTGAAAACGCATTTAAAGCAATAAAAAGTTCATTTTGGCTCTCACACCTAAACTAAACGTTGTAGACTCAAAATTTTTGCTGTATTTAGTGTATTTTAGCATCCTGAAGATGATTCCAGCATTAATTTCATTGTGCTTATGCTCATTTTGAAGATTTTGACATTTTCACCTTAAGTGTACAATAAGGGGCTGAAAACGCGTTTAAAGCAATAAAAAGTTCATTTTGGCTCTCACACCTAAACTAAACGTTGTAGACTCAAAATTTTTGCTGTATTTAGTGTATTCTAGCATCCTGAAGATGATTCCAGCATTATTTCATTGTGCTTATGCTCATTTTTAAGATTTTGACATTTTCACCTAAAGTGCACAATCAGGCTGAAAACGCATTTAAAGCAATAAAAAGTTCATTTTGGCTCTCACACCTAAACTAAACGTTGTAGACTCAAAATTTTTGCTGTATTTAGTGTATTCTAGCATCCTGAAGATGATTCCAGCATTAATTTCATTGTGCTTATGCTCATTTTGAAGATTTTGACATTTTCACCTTAAGTGTACAATCAGGGGCTGAAAACGCGTTTAAAGCAATAAAAAGTTCATTTTGGCTCTCACACCTAAACTAAACGTTGTAGACTCAAAATTTTTGCTGTATTTAGTGTATTCTAGCATCCTGAAGATGATTCCAGCATTAATTTCATTGTGCTTATGCTCATTTTGAAGATTTTGACATTTTCACCTTAAGTGTACAATCAGGGGCTGAAAACGCGTTTAAAGCAATAAAAAGTTCATTTTGGCTCTCACACCTAAACTAAACGTTGTAGACTCAAAATTTTTGCTGTATTTAGTGTATTCTAGCATCCTGAAGATGATTCCAGCATTAATTTCATTGTGCTTATGCTCATTTTGAAGATTTTGACATTTTCACCTTAAGTGTACAATCAGGGGCTGAAAACGCGTTTAAAGCAATAAAAAGTTCATTTTGGCTCTCACACCTAATCTAAACGTTGTAGACTCAAAATTTTTGCTGTATTTAGTGTATTCTAGCATCCTGAAGATGATTCCAGCATTAATTTCATTGTGCTTATGCTCATTTTTAAGATTTTGACATTTTCACCTAAAGTGCACAATCAGGCTGAAAACGCATTTAAAGCAATAAAAAGTTCATTTTGGCTCTCACACCTAATCTAAACGTTGTAGACTCAAAATTTTTGCTGTATTTAGTGTATTCTAGCATCCTGAAGATGATTCCAGCATTAATTTCATTGTGCTTATGCTCATTTTTAAGATTTTGACATTTTCACCTAAAGTGCACAATCAGGCTGAAAACGCATTTAAAGCAATAAAAAGTTCATTTTGGCTCTCACACCTAAACTAAACGTTGTAGACTCAAAATTTTTGCTGTATTTAGTGTATTTTAGCATCCTGAAGATGATTCCAGCATTAATTTCATTGTGCTTATGCTCATTTTTAAGATTTTGACATTTTCACCTAAAGTGCAAAATCAGGCTGAAAACGCATTTAAAGCAATAAAAAGTTCATTTTGGCTCTCACACCTAAACTAAACGTTGTAGACTCAAAATTTTTGCTGTATTTAGTGTATTTTAGCATCCTGAAGATGATTCCAGCATTAATTTCATTGTGCTTATGCTCATTTTTAAGATTTTGACATTTTCACCTTAAGTGTACAATCAGGGGTTGAAAACGCGTTTAAAGCAATAAAAAGTTCATTTTGGCTCTCACACCTAAACTAAACGTTGTAGACTGAAAAATTTTTGCTGTATTCAGTGTATTCTAGCATCCTGAAGATGATTCCAGCATTAATTTCATTGTGCTTATGCTCATTTTTAAGATTTTGACATTTTCACCTAAAGTGCACAATCAGGGGCTGAAAACGCGTTTAAAGCAATAAAAAGTTCATTTTGGCTCTCACACCTAAACTAAACGTTGTAGACTCAAAATTTTTGCTGTATTTAGTGTATTCTAGCATCCTGAAGATGATTCCAGCATTAATTTCATTGTGCTTATGCTCATTTTTAAGATTTTGATATTTTCACCTAAAGTGCACAATCAGGCTGAAAACGCATTTAAAGCAATAAAAAGTTAATTTTGGCTCTCACACCTAAAATAAACGTTGTAGACTCAAAATTTTTGCTGTATTTAGTGTATTCTAGCATCCTGAAGATGATTCCAGCATTAATTTCATTGTGCTTATGCTCATTTTGAAGATTTTGACATTTTCACCTTAAGTGTACAATCAGGGGCTGAAAACGCGTTTAAAGCAATAAAAAGTTCATTTTGGCTCTCACACCTAATCTAAACGTTGTAGACTCAAAATTTTTGCTGTATTTAGTGTATTCTAGCATCCTGAAGATGATTCCAGCATTAATTTCATTGTGCTTATGCTCATTTTTAAGATTTTGACATTTTCACCTAAAGTGCACAATCAGGCTGAAAACGCATTTAAAGCAATAAAAAGTTCATTTTGGCTCTCACACCTAATCTAAACGTTGTAGACTCAAAATTTTTGCTGTATTTAGTGTATTCTAGCATCCTGAAGATGATTCCAGCATTAATTTCATTGTGCTTATGCTCATTTTTAAGATTTTGACATTTTCACCTAAAGTGCACAATCAGGCTGAAAACGCATTTAAAGCAATAAAAAGTTCATTTTGGCTCTCACACCTAAACTAAACGTTGTAGACTCAAAATTTTTGCTGTATTTAGTGTATTTTAGCATCCTGAAGATGATTCCAGCATTAATTTCATTGTGCTTATGCTCATTTTTAAGATTTTGACATTTTCACCTAAAGTGCAAAATCAGGCTGAAAACGCATTTAAAGCAATAAAAAGTTCATTTTGGCTCTCACACCTAAACTAAACGTTGTAGACTCAAAATTTTTGCTGTATTTAGTGTATTTTAGCATCCTGAAGATGATTCCAGCATTAATTTCATTGTGCTTATGCTCATTTTTAAGATTTTGACATTTTCACCTTAAGTGTACAATCAGGGGCTGAAAACGCGTTTAAAGCAATAAAAAGTTCATTTTGGCTCTCACACCTAAACTAAACGTTGTAGACTCAAAATTTTTGCTGTATTCAGTGTATTCTAGCATCCTGAAGATGATTCCAGCATTAATTTCATTGTGCTTATGCTCATTTTTAAGATTTTGACATTTTCACCTAAAGTGCACAATCAGGGGCTGAAAACGCGTTTAAAGCAATAAAAAGTTCATTTTGGCTCTCACACCTAAACTAAACGTTGTAGACTCAAAATTTTTGCTGTATTTAGTGTATTCTAGCATCCTGAAGATGATTCCAGCATTAATTTCATTGTGCTTATGCTCATTTTTAAGATTTTGATATTTTCACCTAAAGTGCACAATCAGGCTGAAAACGCATTTAAAGCAATAAAAAGTTAATTTTGGCTCTCACACCTAAAATAAACGTTGTAGACTCAAAATTTTTGCTGTATTTAGTGTATTCTAGCATCCTGAAGATGATTCCAGCATTAATTTCATTGTGCTTATGCTCATTTTGAAGATTTTGACATTTTCACCTTAAGTGTACAATCAGGGGCTGAAAATGCGTTTAAAGCAATAAAAAGTTCATTTTGGCTCTCACACCTAAACTAAACGTTGTAGACTCAAAATTTTTGCTGTATTTAGTGTATTTTAGCATCCTGAAGATGATTCCAGCATTAATTTCATTGTGCTTATGCTCATTTTTAAGATTTTGACATTTTCACCTTAAGTGTACAATCAGGGGCTGAAAACGCGTTTAAAGCAATAAAAAGTTCATTTTGGCTCTCACACCTAAACTAAACGTTGTAGACTCAAAATTTTTGCTGTATTTAGTGTATTCTAGCATCCTGAAGATGATTCCAGCATTAATTTCATCGTGCTTATGCTCATTTTGAAGATTTTGACATTTTAACCTAAAGTGCACAATCAGGCTGAAAACGCATTTAAAGCAATAAAAAGTTCATTTTGGCTCACACACCTAAAATAAACGTTGTAGACTCAAAATTTTTGCTGTATTCAGTGTATTCTAGCATCCTGAAGATGATTCCAGCATTAATTTCATTGTGCTTATGCTCATTTTGAAGATTTTGACATTTTCACCATAAGTGTACAATAAGGGGCTGAAAACGCGTTTAAAGCAATAAAAAGTTCATTTTGGCTCTCACACCTAAACTAAACGTTGTAGACTCAAAATTTTTGCTGTATTTAGTGTATTCTAGCATCCTGAAGATGATTCCAGCATTAATTTCATTGTGCTTATGCTCATTTTTAAGATTTTGACATTTTCACCTTAAGTGTACAATCAGGGGCTGAAAACGCGTTTAAAGCAATAAAAAGTTCATTTTGGCTCTCACACCTAAACTAAACGTTGTAGACTCAAAATTTTTGCTGTATTTAGTGTATTCTAGCATCCTGAAGATGATTCCAGCATTAATTTCATTGTGCTTATGCTCATTTTTAAGATTTTGACATTTTCACCTAAAGTGCACAATCAGGCTGAAAACGCATTTAAAGCAATAAAAAGTTCATTTTGGCTCTCACACCTAAACTAAACGTTGTAGACTCAACATTTTTGCTGTATTTAGTGTATTCTAGCATCCTGAAGATGATTCCAGCATTAATTTCATTGTGCTTATGCTCATTTTTAAGATTTTGACATTTTCACCTAAAGTGCACAATCAGGCTGAAAACGCATTTAAAGCAATAAAAAGTTCATTTTGGCTCTCACACCTAAACTAAACGTTGTAGACTCAAAATTTTTGCTGTATTTAGTGTATTCTAGCATCCTGAAGATGATTCCAGCATTAATTTCATTGTGCTTATGCTCATTTTTAAGATTTTGACATTTTCACCTAAAGTGCACAATCAGGCTGAAAACGCATTTAAAGCAATAAAAAGTTCATTTTGGCTCTCACACCTAAACTAAACGTTGTAGACTCAAAATTTTTGCTGTATTTAGTGTATTTTAGCATCCTGAAGATGATTCCAGCATTAATTTCATTGTGCTTATGCTCATTTTTAAGATTTTGACATTTTCACCTTAAGTGTACAATCAGGGGCTGAAAACGCGTTTAAAGCAATAAAAAGTTCATTTTGGCTCTCACACCTAAACTAAACGTTGTAGACTCAAAATTTTTGCTGTATTTAGTGTATTCTAGCATCCTGAAGATGATTCCAGCATTAATTTCATCGTGCTTATGCTCATTTTGAAGATTTTGACATTTTAACCTAAATTGCACAATCAGGCTGAAAACGCATTTAAAGCAATAAAAAGTTCATTTTGGCTCACACACCTAAAATAAACGTTGTAGACTCAAAATTTTTGCTGTATTCAGTGTATTCTAGCATCCTGAAGATGATTCCAGCATTAATTTCATTGTGCTTATGCTCATTTTGAAGATTTTGACATTTTCACCTAAAGTGTACAATCCGGGGCTGAAAACGCGTTTAAAGCAATAAAAAGTTCATTTTGGCTCTCACACCTAAACTAAACGTTGTAGACTCAAAATTTTTGCTGTATTTAGTGTATTCTAGCATCCTGAAGATGATTCCAGCATTAATTTCAGTGTGCTTATGCTCATTTTTAAGATTTTGACATTTTCACCTAAAGTGCACAATCAGGCTGAAAACGCATTTAAAGCAATAAAAAGTTCATTTTGGCTCTCACACCTAAACTAAACGTTGTAGACTCAAAATTTTTGCTGTATTTAGTGTATTCTAGCATCCTGAAGATGATTCCAGCATTAATTTCATTGTGCTAATGCTCATTTTGAAGATTTTGACATTTTCACCTTAAGTGTACAATCAGGGGCTGAAAACGCGTTTAAAGCAATAAAAAGTTCATTTTGGCTCTCACACCTAAACTAAACGTTGTAGACTCAAAATTTTTGCTGTATTTAGTGTATTCTAGCATCCTGAAGATGATTCCAGCATTAATTTCATTGTGCTTATGCTCATTTTTAAGATTTTGACATTTTCACCTAAAGTGCACAATCAGGCTGAAAACGCATTTAAAGCAATAAAAAGTTCATTTTGGCTCTCACACCTAAACTAAACGTTGTAGACTCAAAATTTTTGCTGTATTTAGTGTATTTTAGCATCCTGAAGATGATTCCAGCATTAATTTCATTGTGCTTATGCTCATTTTGAAGATTTTGACATTTTCACCTTAAGTGTACAATCAGGGGCTGAAAACGCGTTTAAAGCAATAAAAAGTTCATTTTGGTTCTCACACCTAAACTAAACGTTGTAGACTCAAAATTTTTGCTGTATTTAGTGTATTTTAGCATCCTGAAGATGATTCCAGCATTAATTTCATTGTGCTTATGCTCATTTTTAAGATTTTGACATTTTCACCTTAAGTGTACAATCAGGGGCTGAAAACGCGTTTAAAGCAATAAAAAGTTCATTTTGGCTCTCACACCTAAACTAAACGTTGTAGACTCAAAATTTTTGCTGTATTTAGTGTATTCTAGCATCCTGAAGATGATTCCAGCAAAAATTTCATCGTGCTTATGCTCATTTTGAAGATTTTGACATTTTAACCTAAAGTGCACAATCAGGCTGAAAACGCATTTAAAGCAATAAAAAGTTCATTTTGGCTCACACACCTAAAATAAACGTTGTAGACTCAAAATTTTTGCTGTATTCAGTGTATTCTAGCATCCTGAAGATGATTCCAGCATTAATTTCATTGTGCTTATGCTCATTTTGAAGATTTTGACATTTTCACCTTAAGTGTACAATAAGGGGCTGAAAACGCGTTTAAAGCAATAAAAAGTTCATTTTGGCTCTCACACCTAAACTAAACGTTGTAGACTCAAAATTTTTGCTGTATTTAGTGTATTCTAGCATCCTGAAGATGATTCCAGCATTAATTTCATTGTGCTTATGCTCATTTTTAAGATTTTGACATTTTCACCTAAAGTGCACAATCAGGCTGAAAACGCATTTAAAGCAATAAAAAGTTCATTTTGGCTCTCACACCTAAACTAAACGTTGTAGACTCAAAATTTTTGCTGTATTTAGTGTATTCTAGCATCCTGAAGATGATTCCAGCATTAATTTCATTGTGCTTATGCTCATTTTTAAGATTTTGACATTTTCACCTAAAGTGCACAATCAGGCTGAAAACGCATTTAAAGCAATAAAAAGTTCATTTTGGCTCTCACACCTAAACTAAACGTTGTAGACTCAAAATTTTTGCTGTATTTAGTGTATTTTAGCATCCTGAAGATGATTCCAGCATTAATTTCATTGTGCTTATGCTCATTTTTAAGATTTTGACATTTTCACCTTAAGTGTACAATCAGGGGCTGAAAACGCGTTTAAAGCAATAAAAAGTTCATTTTGGCTCTCACACCTAAACTAAACGTTGTAGACTCAAAATTTTTGCTGTATTTAGTGTATTCTAGCATCCTGAAGATGATTCCAGCATTAATTTCATCGTGCTTATGCTCATTTTGAAGATTTTGACATTTTAACCTAAAGTGCACAATCAGGCTGAAAACGCATTTAAAGCAATAAAAAGTTCATTTTGGCTCACACACCTAAAATAAACGTTGTAGACTCAAAATTTTTGCTGTATTCAGTGTATTCTAGCATCCTGAAGATGATTCCAGCATTAATTTCATTGTGCTTATGCTCATTTTGAAGATTTTGACATTTTCACCTTAAGTGTACAATCAGGGGCTGAAAACGCGTTTAAAGCAATAAAAAGTTCATTTTGGCTCTCACACCTAATCTAAACGTTGTAGACTCAAAATTTTTGCTGTATTTAGTGTATTCTAGCATCCTGAAGATGATTCCAGCATTAATTTCATTGTGCTTATGCTCATTTTGAAGATTTTGACATTTTCACCTAAAGTGCACAATCAGGCTGAAAACGCATTTAAAGCAATAAAAAGTTCATTTTGGCTCTCACACCTAAACTAAACGTTGTAGACTCAAAATTTTTGCTGTATTTAGTGTATTTTAGCATCCTGAAGATGATTCCAGCATTAATTTCATTGTGCTTATGCTCATTTTTAAGATTTTGACATTT
The DNA here is from genome assembly GCF_051991255.1 of Vanacampus margaritifer. Classification (NCBI taxonomy): domain Eukaryota; kingdom Metazoa; phylum Chordata; class Actinopteri; order Syngnathiformes; family Syngnathidae; genus Vanacampus; species Vanacampus margaritifer. The sequence continues at coordinate 188,038 of NC_135450.1, forward strand.
TCACCTTAAGTGTACAATCAGGGGCTGAAAACGCGTTTAAAGCAATAAAAAGTTCATTTTGGCTCTCACACCTAAACTAAACGTTGTAGACTCAAAATTTTTGCTGTATTTAGTGTATTCTAGCATCCTGAAGATGATTCCAGCATTAATTTCATCGTGCTTATGCTCATTTTGAAGATTTTGACATTTTAACCTAAAGTGCACAATCAGGCTGAAAACGCATTTAAAGCAATAAAAAGTTCATTTTGGCTCACACACCTAAAATAAACGTTGTAGACTCAAAATTTTTGCTGTATTCAGTGTATTCTAGCATCCTGAAGATGATTCCAGCATTAATTTCATTGTGCTTATGCTCATTTTGAAGATTTTGACATTTTCACCTTAAGTGTACAATCAGGGGCTGAAAACGCGTTTAAAGCAATAAAAAGTTCATTTTGGCTCTCACACCTAATCTAAACGTTGTAGACTCAAAATTTTTGCTGTATTCAGTGTATTCTAGCATCCTGAAGATGATTCCAGCATTAATTTCATTGTGCTTATGCTCATTTTAAAGATTTTGACATTTTCACCTTAAGTGTACAATCAGGGGCTGTAAACGCGTTTAAAGCAATAAAAAGTTCATTTTGGCTCTCACACCTAATCTAAACGTTGTAGACTCAAAATTTTTGCTGTATTTAGTGTATTCTAGCATCCTGAAGATGATTCCAGCATTACTTTCATTGTGCTTATGCTCATTTTTAAGATTTTGACATTTTCACCTAAAGTGCACAATCAGGCTGAAAACGCATTTAAAGCAATAAAAAGTTCATTTTGGCTCTCACACCTAATCTAAACGTTGTAGACTCAAAATTTTTGCTGTATTTAGTGTATTCTAGCATCCTGAAGATGATTCCAGCATTAATTTCATTGTGCTTATGCTCATTTTTAAGATTTTGACATTTTCACCTAAAGTGCACAATCAGGCTCAAAACGCATTTAAAGCAATAAAAAGTTCATTTTGGCTCTCACACCTAAACTAAACGTTGTAGACTCAAAATTTTTGCTGTATTTAGTGTATTCTAGCATCCTGAAGATGATTCCAGCATTAATTTCATTGTGCTTATGCTCATTTTGAAGATTTTGACATTTTCACCTTAAGTGTACAATCAGGGGCTGAAAACGCGTTTAAAGCAATAAAAAGTTCATTTTGGCTCTCACACCTAAACTAAACGTTGTAGACTCAAAATTTTTGCTGTATTTAGTGTATTCTAGCATCCTGAAGATGATTCCAGCATTAATTTCATTGTGCTTATGCTCATTTTTAAGATTTTGACATTTTCACCTAAAGTGCACAATCAGGCTGAAAACGCATTTAAAGCAATAAAAAGTTCATTTTGGCTCTCACACCTAAACTAAACGTTGTAGACTCAAAATTTTTGCTGTATTTAGTGTATTCTAGCATCCTGAAGATGATTCCAGCATTAATTTCATTGTGCTTATGCTCATTTTGAAGATTTTGACATTTTCACCTTAAGTGTACAATCAGGGGCTGAAAACGCGTTTAAAGCAATAAAAAGTTCATTTTGGCTCTCACACCTAAACTAAACGTTGTAGACTCAAAATTTTTGCTGTATTTAGTGTATTCTAGCATCCTGAAGATGATTCCAGCATTAATTTCATTGTGCTTATGCTCATTTTTAAGATTTTGACATTTTCACCTAAAGTGCACAATCAGGCTGAAAACGCATTTAAAGCAATAAAAAGTTCATTTTGGCTCTCACACCTAAACTAAACGTTGTAGACTCAAAATTTTTGCTGTATTTAGTGTATTTTAGCATCCTGAAGATGATCCCAGCATTAATTTCATTGTGCTTATGCTCATTTTTAAGATTTTGACATTTTCACCTTAAGTGTACAATCAGGGGCTGAAAACGCGTTTAAAGCAATAAAAAGTTCATTTTGGCTCTCACACCTAAACTAAACGTTGTAGACTCAAAATTTTTGCTGTATTCAGTGTATTCTAGTATCCTGAAGATGATTCCAGCATTAATTTCATTGTGCTTATGCTCATTTTTAAGATTTTGACATTTTCACCTAAAGTGCACAATCAGGGGCTGAAAACGCGTTTAAAGCAATAAAAAGTTCATTTTGGCTCTCACACCTAAACTAAAGGTTGTAGACTCAAAATTTTTGCTGTATTTAGTGTATTCTAGCATCCTGAAGATGATTCTAGCATTAATTTCATTGTGCTTATGCTCATTTTTAAGATTTTGATATTTTCACCTAAAGTGCACAATCAGGCTGAAAACGCATTTAAAGCAATAAAAAGTTAATTTTGGCTCTCACACCTAAAATAAACGTTGTAGACTCAAAATTTTTGCTGTTTTTAGTGTATTCTAGCATCCTGAAGATGATTCCAGCATTAATTTCATTGTGCTTATGCTCATTTTGAAGATTTTGACATTTTCAACTTAAGTGTACAATCAGGGGCTGAAAACGCGTTTAAAGCAATAAAAAGTTCATTTTGGCTCACACACCTAAAATAAACGTTGTAGACTCAAAATGTTTGCTGTATTCAGTGTATTCTAGCATCCTGAAGATGATTCCAGCATTAATTTCATTGTGCTTAAGCTCATTTTGAAGATTTTGACATTTTCACCTTAAGTGTACAATCAGGGGCTGAAAACGCGTTTAAAGCAATAAAAAGTTCATTTTGGCTCTCACACCTAAACTAAACGTTGTAGACTCAAAATATTTGCTGTATTTAGTGTATTCTAGCATCCTGAAGATGATTCCAGCATTAATTTCATTGTGCTTATGCTCATTTTGAAGATTTTGACATTTTCACCTTAAGTGTACAATCAGGGGCTGAAAACGCGTTTAAAGCAATAAAAAGTTCATTTTGGCTCTCACACCTAATCTAAACGTTGTAGACTCAAAATTTTTGCTGTATTTAGTGTATTCTAGCATCCTGAAGATGATTCCAGCATTAATTTCATTGTGCTTATGCTCATTTTTAAGATTTTGACATTTTCACCTAAAGTGCACAATCAGGCTGAAAACGCATTTAAAGCAATAAAAAGTTCATTTTGGCTCTCACACCTAATCTAAACGTTGTAGACTCAAAATTTTTGCTGTATTTAGTGTATTCTAGCATCCTGAAGATGATTCCAGCATTAATTTCATTGTGCTTATGCTCATTTTTAAGATTTTGACATTTTCACCTAAAGTGCACAATCAGGCTGAAAACGCATTTAAAGCAATAAAAAGTTCATTTTGGCTCTCACACCTAAACTAAACGTTGTAGACTCAAAATTTTTGCTGTATTTAGTGTATTTTAGCATCCTGAAGATGATTCCAGCATTAATTTCATTGTGCTTATGCTCATTTTTAAGATTTTGACATTTTCACCTTAAGTGTACAATCAGGGGCTGAAAACGCGTTTAAAGCAATAAAAAGTTCATTTTGGCTCTCACACCTAAACTAAACGTTGTAGACTCAAAATTTTTGCTGTATTTAGTGTATTCTAGCATCCTGAAGATGATTCCAGCATTAATTTCATCGTGCTTATGCTCATTTTGAAGATTTTGACATTTTAACCTAAAGTGCACAATCAGGCTGAAAACGCATTTAAAGCAATAAAAAGTTCATTTTGGCTCACACACCTAAAATAAACGTTGTAGACTCAAAATTTTTGCTGTATTCAGTGTATTCTAGCATCCTGAAGATGATTCCAGCATTAATTTCATTGTGCTTATGCTCATTTTGAAGATTTTGACATTTTCACCTTAAGTGTACAATCAGGGGCTGAAAACGCGTTTAAAGCAATAAAAAGTTCATTTTGGCTCTCACACCTAATCTAAACGTTGTAGACTCAAAATTTTTGCTGTATTCAGTGTATTCTAGCATCCTGAAGATGATTCCAGCATTAATTTCATTGTGCTTATGCTCATTTTGAAGATTTTGACATTTTCACCTTAAGTGTACAATCAGGGGCTGAAAACGCGTTTAAAGCAATAAAAAGTTCATTTTGGCTCTCACACCTAATCTAAACGTTGTAGACTCAAAATTTTTGCTGTATTTAGTGTATTCTAGCATCCTGAAGATGATTCCAGCATTAATTTCATTGTGCTTATGCTCATTTTTAAGATTTTGACATTTTCACCTAAAGTGCACAATCAGGCTGAAAACGCATTTAAAGCAATAAAAAGTTCATTTTGGCTCTCACACCTAATCTAAACGTTGTAGACTCAAAATTTTTGCTGTATTTAGTGTATTCTAGCATCCTGAAGATGATTCCAGCATTAATTTCATTGTGCTTATGCTCATTTTTAAGATTTTGACATTTTCACCTAAAGTGCACAATCAGGCTGAAAACGCATTTAAAGCAATAAAAAGTTCATTTTGGCTCTCACACCTAAACTAAACGTTGTAGACTCAAAATTTTTAGCTGTATTTAGTGTATTCTAGCATCCTGAAGATGATTCCAGCATTAATTTCATTGTGCTTATGCTCATTTTGAAGATTTTGACATTTTCACCTTAAGTGTACAATCAGGGGCTGAAAACGCGTTTAAAGCAATAAAAAGTTCATTTTGGCTCTCACACCTAAACTAAACGTTGTAGACTCAAAATTTTTGCTGTATTTAGTGTATTCTAGCATCCTGAAGATGATTCCAGCATTAATTTCATTGTGCTTATGCTCATTTTTAAGATTTTGACATTTTCACCTAAAGTGCACAATCAGGCTGAAAACGCATTTAAAGCAATAAAAAGTTCATTTTGGCTCACACACCTAAAATAAACGTTGTAGACTCAAATTTTTTGCTGTATTCAGTGTATTCTAGCATCCTGAAGATGATTCCAGCATTAATTTCATTGTGCTTATGCTCATTTTGAAGATTTTGACATTTTCACCTTAAGTGTACAATCAGGGGCTGAAAACGCGTTTAAAGCAATAAAAAGTTCATTTTGGCTCTCACACCTAAACTAAACGTTGTAGACTCAAAATTTTTGCTGTATTTAGTGTATTCTAGCATCCTGAAGATGATTCCAGCATTAATTTCATTGTGCTTATGCTCATTTTTAAGATTTTGACATTTTCACCTAAAGTGCACAATCAGGCTGAAAACGCATTTAAAGCAATAAAAAGTTCATTTTGGCTCTCACACCTAAACTAAACGTTGTAGACTCAAAATTTTTGCTGTATTTAGTGTATTTTAGCATCCTGAAGATGATTCCAGCATTAATTTCATTGTGCTTATGCTCATTTTTAAGATTTTGACATTTTCACCTTAAGTGTACAATCAGGGGCTGAAAACGCGTTTAAAGCAATAAAAAGTTCATTTTGGCTCTCACACCTAAACTAAACGTTGTAGACTCAAAATTTTTGCTGTATTCAGTGTATTCTAGCATCCTGAAGATGATTCCAGCATTAATTTCATTGTGCTTATGCTCATTTTTAAGATTTTGACATTTTCACCTAAAGTGCACAATCAGGGGCTGAAAACGCGTTTAAAGCAATAAAAAGTTCATTTTGGCTCTCACACCTAAACTAAAGGTTGTAGACTCAAAATTTTTGCTGTATTTAGTGTATTCTAGCATCCTGAAGATGATTCTAGCATTAATTTCATTGTGCTTATGCTCATTTTTAAGATTTTGATATTTTCACCTAAAGTGCACAATCAGGCTGAAAACGCATTTAAAGCAATAAAAAGTTAATTTTGGCTCTCACACCTAAAATAAACGTTGTAGACTCAAAATTTTTGCTGTTTTTAGTGTATTCTAGCATCCTGAAGATGATTCCAGCATTAATTTCATTGTGCTTATGCTCATTTTGAAGATTTTGACATTTTCAACTTAAGTGTACAATCAGGGGCTGAAAACGCGTTTAAAGCAATAAAAAGTTCATTTTGGCTCACACACCTAAAATAAACGTTGTAGACTCAAAATGTTTGCTGTATTCAGTGTATTCTAGCATCCTGAAGATGATTCCAGCATTAATTACATTGTGCTTATGCTCATTTTGAAGATTTTGACATTTTCACCTTAAGTGTACAATCAGGGGCTGAAAACGCGTTTAAAGCAATAAAAAGTTCATTTTGGCTCTCACACCTAAACTAAACGTTGTAGACTCAAAATTTTTGCTCTATTTAGTGTATTTTAGCATCCTGAAGATGATTCCAGCATTAATTTCATTGTGCTTATGCTCATTTTTAAGATTTTGACATTTTCACCTTAAGTGTACAATCAGGGGCTGAAAACGCGTTTAAAGCAATAAAAAGTTCATTTTGGCTCTCACACCTAAACTAAACGTTGTAGACTCAAAATTTTTGCTGTATTTAGTGTATTCTAGCATCCTGAAGATGATTCCAGCATTAATTTCATCGTGCTTATGCTCATTTTGAAGATTTTGACATTTTAACCTAAAGTGCACAATCAGGCTGAAAACGCATTTAAAGCAATAAAAAGTTCATTTTGGCTCTCACACCTAAACTAAACGTTGTAGACTCAAAATTTTTGCTGTATTTAGTGTATTCTAGCATCCTGAAGATGATTCCAGCATTAATTTCATTGTGCTTATGCTCATTTTGAAGATTTTGACATTTTCACCTTAAGTGTACAATCAGGGGCTGAAAACGCGTTTAAAGCAATAAAAAGTTCATTTTGGCTCTCACACCTAAACTAAACGTTGTAGACTCAAAATTTTTGCTGTATTTAGTGTATTCTAGCATCCTGAAGATGATTCCAGCATTAATTTCATTGTGCTTATGCTCATTTTTAAGATTTTGACATTTTCACCTAAAGTGCACAATCAGGCTGAAAACGCATTTAAAGCAATAAAAAGTTCATTTTGGCTCTCACACCTAAACTAAACGTTGTAGACTCAAAATTTTTGCTGTATTTAGTGTATTTTAGCATCCTGAAGATGATTCCAGCATTAATTTCATTGTGCTTATGCTCATTTTTAAGATTTTGACATTTTCACCTTAAGTGTACAATCAGGGGCTGAAAACGCGTTTAAAGCAATAAAAAGTTCATTTTGGCTCTCACACCTAAACTAAACGTTGTAGACTCAAAATTTTTGCTGTATTTAGTGTATTCTAGCATCCTGAAGATGATTCCAGCATTAATTTCATTGTGCTTATGCTCATTTTGAAGATTTTGACATTTTCACCTTAAGTGTACAATCAGGGGCTGAAAACGCGTTTAAAGCAATAAAAAGTTCATTTTGGCTCTCACACCTAAACTAAACGTTGTAGACTCAAAATTTTTGCTGTATTTAGTGTATTCTAGCATCCTGAAGATGATTCCAGCATTAATTTCATTGTGCTTATGCTCATTTTTAAGATTTTGACATTTTCACCTAAAGTGCACAATCAGGCTGAAAACGCATTTAAAGCAATAAAAAGTTCATTTTGGCTCTCACACCTAAACTAAACGTTGTAGACTCAAAATTTTTGCTGTATTTAGTGTATTTTAGCATCCTGAAGATGATTCCAGCATTAATTTCATTGTGCTTATGCTCATTTTTAAGATTTTGACATTTTCACCTTAAGTGTACAATCAGGGGCTGAAAACGCGTTTAAAGCAATAAAAAGTTCATTTTGGCTCTCACACCTAAACTAAACGTTGTAGACTCAAAATTTTTGCTGTATTCAGTGTATTCTAGCATCCTGAAGATGATTCCAGCATTAATTTCATTGTGCTTATGCTCATTTTAAAGATTTTGACATTTTCACCTTAAGTGTACAATCAGGGGCTGAAAACGCGTTTAAAGCAATAAAAAGTTCATTTTGGCTCTCACACCTAATCTAAACGTTGTAGACTCAAAATTTTTGCTGTATTTAGTGTATTCTAGCATCCTGAAGATGATTCCAGCATTAATTTCATTGTGCTTATGCTCATTTTTAAGATTTTGACATTTTCACCTAAAGTGCACAATCAGGCTGAAAACGCATTTAAAGCAATAAAAAGTTCATTTTGGCTCTCACACCTAAACTAAACGTTGTAGACTCAAAATTTTTGCTGTATTTAGTGTATTCTAGCATCCTGAAGATGATTCCAGCATTAATTTCATTGTGCTTATGCTCATTTTGAAGATTTTGACATTTTCACCTTAAGTGTACAATCAGGGGCTGAAAACGCGTTTAAAGCAATAAAAAGTTCATTTTGGCTCTCACACCTAAACTAAACGTTGTAGACTCAAAATTTTTGCTGTATTTAGTGTATTCTAGCATCCTGAAGATGATTCCAGCATTAATTTCATTGTGCTTATGCTCATTTTTAAGATTTTGACATTTTCACCTAAAGTGCACAATCAGGCTGAAAACGCATTTAAAGCAATAAAAAGTTAATTTTGGCTCTCACACCTAAAATAAACGTTGTAGACTCAAAATTTTTGCTGTTTTTAGTGTATTCTAGCATCCTGAAGATGATTCCAGCATTAATTTCATTGTGCTTATGCTCATTTTGAAGATTTTGACATTTTCAACTTAAGTGTACAATCAGGGGCTGAAAACGCGTTTAAAGCAATAAAAAGTTCATTTTGGCTCACACACCTAAAATAAACGTTGTAGACTCAAAATGTTTGCTGTATTCAGTGTATTCTAGCATCCTGAAGATGATTCCAGCATTAATTTCATTGTGCTTATGCTCATTTTGAAGATTTTGACATTTTCACCTTAAGTGTACAATCAGGGGCTGAAAACGCGTTTAAAGCAATAAAAAGTTCATTTTGGCTCTCACACCTAAACTAAACGTTGTAGACTAAAAAATTTTGCTGTATTTAGTGTATTCTAGCATCCTGAAGATGATTCCAGCATTAATTTCATCGTGCTTATGCTCATTTTGAAGATTTTGACATTTTAACCTAAAGTGCACAATCAGGCTGAAAACGCATTTAAAGCAATAAAAAGTTCATTTTGGCTCTCACACCTAAACTAAACGTTGTAGACTCAAAATTTTTGCTGTATTTAGTGTATTTTAGCATCCTGAAGATGATTCCAGCATTAATTTCATTGTGCTTATGCTCATTTTTAAGATTTTGATATTTTCACCTAAAGTGCACAATCAGGCTGAAAACGCATTTAAAGCAATAAAAAGTTAATTTTGGCTCTCACACCTAAAATAAACGTTGTAGACTCAAAATTTTTGCTGTATTTAGTGTATTCTAGCATCCTGAAGATGATTCCAGCATTAATTTCATTGTGCTTATGCTCATTTTGAAGATTTTGACATTTTCACCTTAAGTGTACAATCAGGGGCTGAAAACGCGTTTAAAGCAATAAAAAGTTCATTTTGGCTCACACACCTAAAATAAACGTTGTAGACTAAAAATGTTTGCTGTATTCAGTGTATTCTAGCATCCTGAAGATGATTCCAGCATTAATTTCATTGTGCTTATGCTCATTTTGAAGATTTTGACATTTTCACCTTAAGTGTACAATCAGGGGCTGAAAACGCGTTTAAAGCAATAAAAAGTTCATTTTGGCTCTCACACCTAAACTAAACGTTGTAGACTCAAAAATTTTGCTGTATTTAGTGTATTCTAGCATCCTGAAGATGATTCCAGCATTAATTTCATTGTGCTTATGCTCATTTTTAAGATTTTGACATTTTCACCTAAAGTGCACAATCAGGGGCTGAAAACGCGTTTAAAGCAATAAAAAGTTCATTTTGGCTCTCACACCTAAACTAAACGTTGTAGACTCAAAATTTTTGCTCTATTTAGTGTATTTTAGCATCCTGAAGATGATTCCAGCATTAATTTCATTGTGCTTATGCTCATTTTTAAGATTTTGACATTTTCACCTTAAGTGTACAATCAGGGGCTGAAAACGCGTTTAAAGCAATAAAAAGTTCATTTTGGCTCTCACACCTAAACTAAACGTTGTAGACTCAAAAATTTTGCTGTATTTAGTGTATTCTAGCATCCTGAAGATGATTCCAGCAAAAATTTCATCGTGCTTATGCTCATTTTGAAGATTTTGACATTTTAACCTAAAGTGCACAATCAGGCTGAAAACGCATTTAAAGCAATAAAAAGTTCATTTTGGCTCACACACCTAAAATAAACGTTGTAGACTCAAAATTTTTGCTGTATTCAGTGTATTCTAGCATCCTGAAGATGATTCCAGCATTAATTTCATTGTGCTTATGCTCATTTTGAAGATTTTGACATTTTCACCTTAAGTGTACAATAAGGGGCTGAAAACGCGTTTAAAGCAATAAAAAGTTCATTTTGGCTCTCACACCTAAACTAAACGTTGTAGACTCAAAATTTTTGCTGTATTTAGTGTATTCTAGCATCCTGAAGATGATTCCAGCATTAATTTCATTGTGCTTATGCTCATTTTTAAGATTTTGACATTTTCACCTAAAGTGCACAATCAGGCTGAAAACGCATTTAAAGCAATAAAAAGTTCATTTTGGCTCTCACACCTAAACTAAACGTTGTAGACTCAAAATTTTTGCTGTATTTAGTGTATTCTAGCATCCTGAAGATGATTCCAGCATTAATTTCATTGTGCTTATGCTCATTTTGAAGATTTTGACATTTTCACCTTAAGTGTACAATCAGGGGCTGAAAACGCGTTTAAAGCAATAAAAAGTTCATTTTGGCTCTCACACCTAAACTAAACGTTGTAGACTCAAAATTTTTGCTGTATTTAGTGTATTCTAGCATCCTGAAGATGATTCCAGCATTAATTTCATTGTGCTTATGCTCATTTTGAAGATTTTGACATTTTCACCTTAAGTGTACAATCAGGGGCTGAAAACGCGTTTAAAGCAATAAAAAGTTCATTTTGGCTCTCACACCTAAACTAAACGTTGTAGACTCAAAATTTTTGCTGTATTTAGTGTATTCTAGCATCCTGAAGATGATTCCAGCATTAATTTCATTGTGCTTATGCTCATTTTGAAGATTTTGACATTTTCACCTTAAGTGTACAATCAGGGGCTGAAAACGCGTTTAAAGCAATAAAAAGTTCATTTTGGCTCTCACACCTAATCTAAACGTTGTAGACTCAAAATTTTTGCTGTATTTAGTGTATTCTAGCATCCTGAAGATGATTCCAGCATTAATTTCATTGTGCTTATGCTCATTTTTAAGATTTTGACATTTTCACCTAAAGTGCACAATCAGGCTGAAAACGCATTTAAAGCAATAAAAAGTTCATTTTGGCTCTCACACCTAATCTAAACGTTGTAGACTCAAAATTTTTGCTGTATTTAGTGTATTCTAGCATCCTGAAGATGATTCCAGCATTAATTTCATTGTGCTTATGCTCATTTTTAAGATTTTGACATTTTCACCTAAAGTGCACAATCAGGCTGAAAACGCATTTAAAGCAATAAAAAGTTCATTTTGGCTCTCACACCTAAACTAAACGTTGTAGACTCAAAATTTTTGCTGTATTTAGTGTATTCTAGCATCCTGAAGATGATTCCAGCATTAATTTCATTGTGCTTATGCTCATTTTGAAGATTTTGACATTTTCACCTTAAGTGTACAATCAGGGGCTGAAAACGCGTTTAAAGCAATAAAAAGTTCATTTTGGCTCTCACACCTAAACTAAACGTTGTAGACTCAAAATTTTTGCTGTATTTAGTGTATTCTAGCATCCTGAAGATGATTCCAGCATTAATTTCATTGTGCTTATGCTCATTTTTAAGATTTTGACATTTTCACCTAAAGTGCACAATCAGGCTGAAAACGCATTTAAAGCAATAAAAAGTTAATTTTGGCTCTCACACCTAAAATAAACGTTGTAGACTCAAAATTTTTGCTGTTTTTAGTGTATTCTAGCATCCTGAAGATGATTCCAGCATTAATTTCATTGTGCTTATGCTCATTTTGAAGATTTTGACATTTTCAACTTAAGTGTACAATCAGGGGCTGAAAACGCGTTTAAAGCAATAAAAAGTTCATTTTGGCTCACACACCTAAAATAAACGTTGTAGACTCAAAATGTTTGCTGTATTCAGTGTATTCTAGCATCCTGAAGATGATTCCAGCATTAATTTCATTGTGCTTATGCTCATTTTGAAGATTTTGACATTTTCACCTTAAGTGTACAATCAGGGGCTGAAAACGCGTTTAAAGCAATAAAAAGTTCATTTTGGCTCTCACACCTAAACTAAACGTTGTAGACTAAAAAATTTTGCTGTATTTAGTGTATTCTAGCATCCTGAAGATGATTCCAGCATTAATTTCATCGTGCTTATGCTCATTTTGAAGATTTTGACATTTTAACCTAAAGTGCACAATCAGGCTGAAAACGCATTTAAAGCAATAAAAAGTTCATTTTGGCTCTCACACCTAAACTAAACGTTGTAGACTCAAAATTTTTGCTGTATTTAGTCTATTTTAGCATCCTGAAGATGATTCCAGCATTAATTTCATTGTGCTTATGCTCATTTTTAAGATTTTGATATTTTCACCTAAAGTGCACAATCAGGCTGAAAACGCATTTAAAGCAATAAAAAGTTAATTTTGGCTCTCACACCTAAAATAAACGTTGTAGACTCAAAATTTTTGCTGTATTTAGTGTATTCTAGCATCCTGAAGATGATTCCAGCATTAATTTCATTGTGCTTATGCTCATTTTGAAGATTTTGACATTTTCACCTTAAGTGTACAATCAGGGGCTGAAAACGCGTTTAAAGCAATAAAAAGTTCATTTTGGCTCACACACCTAAAATAAACGTTGTAGACTAAAAATGTTTGCTGTATTCAGTGTATTCTAGCATCCTGAAGATGATTCCAGCATTAATTTCATTGTGCTTATGCTCATTTTGAAGATTTTGACATTTTCACCTTTAGTGTACAATCAGGGGCTGAAAACGCGTTTAAAGCAATAAAAAGTTCATTTTGGCTCTCACACCTAAACTAAACGTTGTAGACTCAAAAATTTTGCTGTATTTAGTGTATTCTAGCATCCTGAAGATGATTCCAGCATTAATTTCATTGTGCTTATGCTCATTTTTAAGATTTTGACATTTTCACCTAAAGTGCACAATCAGGGGCTGAAAACGCGTTTAAAGCAATAAAAAGTTCATTTTGGCTCTCACACCTAAACTAAACGTTGTAGACTCAAAATTTTTGCTCTATTTAGTGTATTTTAGCATCCTGAAGATGATTCCAGCATTAATTTCATTGTGCTTATGCTCATTTTTAAGATTTTGACATTTTCACCTTAAGTGTACAATCAGGGGCTGAAAACGCGTTTAAAGCAATAAAAAGTTCATTTTGGCTCTCACACCTAAACTAAACGTTGTAGACTCAAAAATTTTGCTGTATTTAGTGTATTCTAGCATCCTGAAGATGATTCCAGCAAAAATTTCATCGTGCTTATGCTCATTTTGAAGATTTTGACATTTTAACCTAAAGTGCACAATCAGGCTGAAAACGCATTTAAAGCAATAAAAAGTTCATTTTGGCTCACACACCTAAAATAAACGTTGTAGACTCAAAATTTTTGCTGTATTCAGTGTATTCTAGCATCCTGAAGATGATTCCAGCATTAATTTCATTGTGCTTATGCTCATTTTGAAGATTTTGACATTTTCACCTTAAGTGTACAATAAGGGGCTGAAAACGCGTTTAAAGCAATAAAAAGTTCATTTTGGCTCTCACACCTAAACTAAACGTTGTAGACTCAAAATTTTTGCTGTATTTAGTGTATTCTAGCATCCTGAAGATGATTCCAGCATTAATTTCATTGTGCTTATGCTCATTTTTAAGATTTTGACATTTTCACCTAAAGTGCACAATCAGGCTGAAAACGCATTTAAAGCAATAAAAAGTTCATTTTGGCTCTCACACCTAAACTAAACGTTGTAGACTCAAAATTTTTGCTGTATTTAGTGTATTCTAGCATCCTGAAGATGATTCCAGCATTAATTTCATTGTGCTTATGCTCATTTTGAAGATTTTGACATTTTCACCTTAAGTGTACAATCAGGGGCTGAAAACGCGTTTAAAGCAATAAAAAGTTCATTTTGGCTCTCACACCTAAACTAAACGTTGTAGACTCAAAATTTTTGCTGTATTTAGTGTATTCTAGCATCCTGAAGATGATTCCAGCATTAATTTCATTGTGCTTATGCTCATTTTGAAGATTTTGACATTTTCACCTTAAGTGTACAATCAGGGGCTGAAAACGCGTTTAAAGCAATAAAAAGTTCATTTTGGCTCTCACACCTAAACTAAACGTTGTAGACTCAAAATTTTTGCTGTATTTAGTGTATTCTAGCATCCTGAAGATGATTCCAGCATTAATTTCATTGTGCTTATGCTCATTTTGAAGATTTTGACATTTTCACCTTAAGTGTACAATCAGGGGCTGAAAACGCGTTTAAAGCAATAAAAAGTTCATTTTGGCTCTCACACCTAATCTAAACGTTGTAGACTCAAAATTTTTGCTGTATTTAGTGTATTCTAGCATCCTGAAGATGATTCCAGCATTAATTTCATTGTGCTTATGCTCATTTTTAAGATTTTGACATTTTCACCTAAAGTGCACAATCAGGCTGAAAACGCATTTAAAGCAATAAAAAGTTCATTTTGGCTCTCACACCTAATCTAAACGTTGTAGACTCAAAATTTTTGCTGTATTTAGTGTATTCTAGCATCCTGAAGATGATTCCAGCATTAATTTCATTGTGCTTATGCTCATTTTTAAGATTTTGACATTTTCACCTAAAGTGCACAATCAGGCTGAAAACGCATTTAAAGCAATAAAAAGTTCATTTTGGCTCTCACACCTAAACTAAACGTTGTAGACTCAAAATTTTTGCTGTATTTAGTGTATTTTAGCATCCTGAAGATGATTCCAGCATTAATTTCATTGTGCTTATGCTCATTTTGAAGATTTTGACATTTTCACCTTAAGTGTACAATAAGGGGCTGAAAACGCGTTTAAAGCAATAAAAAGTTCATTTTGGCTCTCACACCTAAACTAAACGTTGTAGACTCAAAATTTTTGCTGTATTTAGTGTATTCTAGCATCCTGAAGATGATTCCAGCATTAATTTCATTGTGCTTATGCTCATTTTTAAGATTTTGACATTTTCACCTAAAGTGCACAATCAGGCTGAAAACGCATTTAAAGCAATAAAAAGTTCATTTTGGCTCTCACACCTAAACTAAACGTTGTAGACTCAAAATTTTTGCTGTATTTAGTGTATTCTAGCATCCTGAAGATGATTCCAGCATTAATTTCATTGTGCTTATGCTCATTTTGAAGATTTTGACATTTTCACCTTAAGTGTACAATCAGGGGCTGAAAACGCGTTTAAAGCAATAAAAAGTTCATTTTGGCTCTCACACCTAAACTAAACGTTGTAGACTCAAAATTTTTGCTGTATTTAGTGTATTCTAGCATCCTGAAGATGATTCCAGCATTAATTTCATTGTGCTTATGCTCATTTTGAAGATTTTGACATTTTCACCTTAAGTGTACAATCAGGGGCTGAAAACGCGTTTAAAGCAATAAAAAGTTCATTTTGGCTCTCACACCTAAACTAAACGTTGTAGACTCAAAATTTTTGCTGTATTTAGTGTATTCTAGCATCCTGAAGATGATTCCAGCATTAATTTCATTGTGCTTATGCTCATTTTGAAGATTTTGACATTTTCACCTTAAGTGTACAATCAGGGGCTGAAAACGCGTTTAAAGCAATAAAAAGTTCATTTTGGCTCTCACACCTAATCTAAACGTTGTAGACTCAAAATTTTTGCTGTATTTAGTGTATTCTAGCATCCTGAAGATGATTCCAGCATTAATTTCATTGTGCTTATGCTCATTTTTAAGATTTTGACATTTTCACCTAAAGTGCACAATCAGGCTGAAAACGCATTTAAAGCAATAAAAAGTTCATTTTGGCTCTCACACCTAATCTAAACGTTGTAGACTCAAAATTTTTGCTGTATTTAGTGTATTCTAGCATCCTGAAGATGATTCCAGCATTAATTTCATTGTGCTTATGCTCATTTTTAAGATTTTGACATTTTCACCTAAAGTGCACAATCAGGCTGAAAACGCATTTAAAGCAATAAAAAGTTCATTTTGGCTCTCACACCTAAACTAAACGTTGTAGACTCAAAATTTTTGCTGTATTTAGTGTATTTTAGCATCCTGAAGATGATTCCAGCATTAATTTCATTGTGCTTATGCTCATTTTTAAGATTTTGACATTTTCACCTAAAGTGCAAAATCAGGCTGAAAACGCATTTAAAGCAATAAAAAGTTCATTTTGGCTCTCACACCTAAACTAAACGTTGTAGACTCAAAATTTTTGCTGTATTTAGTGTATTTTAGCATCCTGAAGATGATTCCAGCATTAATTTCATTGTGCTTATGCTCATTTTTAAGATTTTGACATTTTCACCTTAAGTGTACAATCAGGGGTTGAAAACGCGTTTAAAGCAATAAAAAGTTCATTTTGGCTCTCACACCTAAACTAAACGTTGTAGACTCAAAATTTTTGCTGTATTCAGTGTATTCTAGCATCCTGAAGATGATTCCAGCATTAATTTCATTGTGCTTATGCTCATTTTTAAGATTTTGACATTTTCACCTAAAGTGCACAATCAGGGGCTGAAAACGCGTTTAAAGCAATAAAAAGTTCATTTTGGCTCTCACACCTAAACTAAACGTTGTAGACTCAAAATTTTTGCTGTATTTAGTGTATTCTAGCATCCTGAAGATGATTCCAGCATTAATTTCATTGTGCTTATGCTCATTTTTAAGATTTTGATATTTTCACCTAAAGTGCACAATCAGGCTGAAAACGCATTTAAAGCAATAAAAAGTTAATTTTGGCTCTCACACCTAAAATAAACGTTGTAGACTCAAAATTTTTGCTGTATTTAGTGTATTCTAGCATCCTGAAGATGATTCCAGCATTAATTTCATTGTGCTTATGCTCATTTTGAAGATTTTGACATTTTCACCTTAAGTGTACAATCAGGGGCTGAAAACGCGTTTAAAGCAATAAAAAGTTCATTTTGGCTCTCACACCTAATCTAAACGTTGTAGACTCAAAATTTTTGCTGTATTTAGTGTATTCTAGCATCCTGAAGATGATTCCAGCATTAATTTCATTGTGCTTATGCTCATTTTTAAGATTTTGACATTTTCACCTAAAGTGCACAATCAGGCTGAAAACGCATTTAAAGCAATAAAAAGTTCATTTTGGCTCTCACACCTAATCTAAACGTTGTAGACTCAAAATTTTTGCTGTATTTAGTGTATTCTAGCATCCTGAAGATGATTCCAGCATTAATTTCATTGTGCTTATGCTCATTTTTAAGATTTTGACATTTTCACCTAAAGTGCACAATCAGGCTGAAAACGCATTTAAAGCAATAAAAAGTTCATTTTGGCTCTCACACCTAAACTAAACGTTGTAGACTCAAAATTTTTGCTGTATTTAGTGTATTTTAGCATCCTGAAGATGATTCCAGCATTAATTTCATTGTGCTTATGCTCATTTTTAAGATTTTGACATTTTCACCTAAAGTGCAAAATCAGGCTGAAAACGCATTTAAAGCAATAAAAAGTTCATTTTGGCTCTCACACCTAAACTAAACGTTGTAGACTCAAAATTTTTGCTGTATTTAGTGTATTTTAGCATCCTGAAGATGATTCCAGCATTAATTTCATTGTGCTTATGCTCATTTTTAAGATTTTGACATTTTCACCTTAAGTGTACAATCAGGGGCTGAAAACGCGTTTAAAGCAATAAAAAGTTCATTTTGGCTCTCACACCTAAACTAAACGTTGTAGACTCAAAATTTTTGCTGTATTCAGTGTATTCTAGCATCCTGAAGATGATTCCAGCATTAATTTCATTGTGCTTATGCTCATTTTTAAGATTTTGACATTTTCAACTAAAGTGCACAATCAGGGGCTGAAAACGCGTTTAAAGCAATAAAAAGTTCATTTTGGCTCTCACACCTAAACTAAACGTTGTAGACTCAAAATTTTTGCTGTATTTAGTGTATTCTAGCATCCTGAAGATGATTCCAGCATTAATTTCATTGTGCTTATGCTCATTTTTAAGATTTTGATATTTTCACCTAAAGTGCACAATCAGGCTGAAAACGCATTTAAAGCAATAAAAAGTTAATTTTGGCTCTCACACCTAAAATAAACGTTGTAGACTCAAAATTTTTGCTGTATTTAGTGTATTCTAGCATCCTGAAGATGATTCCAGCATTAATTTCATTGTGCTTATGCTCATTTTTAAGATTTTGACATTTTCACCTAAAGTGCACAATCAGGCTGAAAACGCATTTAAAGCAATAAAAAGTTCATTTTGGCTCTCACACCTAAACTAAACGTTGTAGACTCAAAATTTTTGCTGTATTTAGTGTATTTTAGCATCCTGAAGATGATTCCAGCATTAATTTCATTGTGCTTATGCTCATTTTTAAGATTTTGACATTTTCACCTAAAGTGCAAAATCAGGCTGAAAACGCATTTAAAGCAATAAAAAGTTCATTTTGGCTCTCACACCTAAACTAAACGTTGTAGACTCAAAATTTTTGCTGTATTTAGTGTATTTTAGCATCCTGAAGATGATTCCAGCATTAATTTCATTGTGCTTATGCTCATTTTTAAGATTTTGACATTTTCACCTTAAGTGTACAATCAGGGGCTGAAAACGCGTTTAAAGCAATAAAAAGTTCATTTTGGCTCTCACACCTAAACTAAACGTTGTAGACTCAAAATTTTTGCTGTATTCAGTGTATTCTAGCATCCTGAAGATGATTCCAGCATTAATTTCATTGTGCTTATGCTCATTTTTAAGATTTTGACATTTTCAACTAAAGTGCACAATCAGGGGCTGAAAACGCGTTTAAAGCAATAAAAAGTTCATTTTGGCTCTCACACCTAAACTAAACGTTGTAGACTCAAAATTTTTGCTGTATTTAGTGTATTCTAGCATCCTGAAGATGATTCCAGCATTAATTTCATTGTGCTTATGCTCATTTTTAAGATTTTGATATTTTCACCTAAAGTGCACAATCAGGCTGAAAACGCATTTAAAGCAATAAAAAGTTAATTTTGGCTCTCACACCTAAAATAAACGTTGTAGACTCAAAATTTTTGCTGTATTTAGTGTATTCTAGCATCCTGAAGATGATTCCAGCATTAATTTCATTGTGCTTATGCTCATTTTGAAGATTTTGACATTTTCACCTTAAGTGTACAATCAGGGGCTGAAAATGCGTTTAAAGCAATAAAAAGTTCATTTTGGCTCTCACACCTAAACTAAACGTTGTAGACTCAAAATTTTTGCTGTATTTAGTGTATTTTAGCATCCTGAAGATGATTCCAGCATTAATTTCATTGTGCTTATGCTCATTTTTAAGATTTTGACATTTTCACCTTAAGTGTACAATCAGGGGCTGAAAACGCGTTTAAAGCAATAAAAAGTTCATTTTGGCTCTCACACCTAAACTAAACGTTGTAGACTCAAAATTTTTGCTGTATTTAGTGTATTCTAGCATCCTGAAGATGATTCCAGCATTAATTTCATCGTGCTTATGCTCATTTTGAAGATTTTGACATTTTAACCTAAAGTGCACAATCAGGCTGAAAACGCATTTAAAGCAATAAAAAGTTCATTTTGGCTCACACACCTAAAATAAACGTTGTAGACTCAAAATTTTTGCTGTATTCAGTGTATTCTAGCATCCTGAAGATGATTCCAGCATTAATTTCATTGTGCTTATGCTCATTTTGAAGATTTTGACATTTTCACCATAAGTGTACAATAAGGGGCTGAAAACGCGTTTAAAGCAATAAAAAGTTCATTTTGGCTCTCACACCTAAACTAAACGTTGTAGACTCAAAATTTTTGCTGTATTTAGTGTATTCTAGCATCCTGAAGATGATTCCAGCATTAATTTCATTGTGCTTATGCTCATTTTTAAGATTTTGACATTTTCACCTTAAGTGTACAATCAGGGGCTGAAAACGCGTTTAAAGCAATAAAAAGTTCATTTTGGCTCTCACACCTAAACTAAACGTTGTAGACTCAAAATTTTTGCTGTATTTAGTGTATTCTAGCATCCTGAAGATGATTCCAGCATTAATTTCATTGTGCTTATGCTCATTTTTAAGATTTTGACATTTTCACCTAAAGTGCACAATCAGGCTGAAAACGCATTTAAAGCAATAAAAAGTTCATTTTGGCTCTCACACCTAAACTAAACGTTGTAGACTCAAAATTTTTGCTGTATTTAGTGTATTCTAGCATCCTGAAGATGATTCCAGCATTAATTTCATTGTGCTTATGCTCATTTTTAAGATTTTGACATTTTCACCTAAAGTGCACAATCAGGCTGAAAACGCATTTAAAGCAATAAAAAGTTCATTTTGGCTCTCACACCTAAACTAAACGTTGTAGACTCAAAATTTTTGCTGTATTTAGTGTATTCTAGCATCCTGAAGATGATTCCAGCATTAATTTCATTGTGCTTATGCTCATTTTTAAGATTTTGACATTTTCACCTAAAGTGCACAATCAGGCTGAAAACGCATTTAAAGCAATAAAAAGTTCATTTTGGCTCTCACACCTAAACTAAACGTTGTAGACTCAAAATTTTTGCTGTATTTAGTGTATTTTAGCATCCTGAAGATGATTCCAGCATTAATTTCATTGTGCTTATGCTCATTTTTAAGATTTTGACATTTTCACCTTAAGTGTACAATCAGGGGCTGAAAACGCGTTTAAAGCAATAAAAAGTTCATTTTGGCTCTCACACCTAAACTAAACGTTGTAGACTCAAAATTTTTGCTGTATTTAGTGTATTCTAGCATCCTGAAGATGATTCCAGCATTAATTTCATCGTGCTTATGCTCATTTTGAAGATTTTGACATTTTAACCTAAATTGCACAATCAGGCTGAAAACGCATTTAAAGCAATAAAAAGTTCATTTTGGCTCACACACCTAAAATAAACGTTGTAGACTCAAAATTTTTGCTGTATTCAGTGTATTCTAGCATCCTGAAGATGATTCCAGCATTAATTTCATTGTGCTTATGCTCATTTTGAAGATTTTGACATTTTCACCTAAAGTGTACAATCCGGGGCTGAAAACGCGTTTAAAGCAATAAAAAGTTCATTTTGGCTCTCACACCTAAACTAAACGTTGTAGACTCAAAATTTTTGCTGTATTTAGTGTATTCTAGCATCCTGAAGATGATTCCAGCATTAATTTCAGTGTGCTTATGCTCATTTTTAAGATTTTGACATTTTCACCTAAAGTGCACAATCAGGCTGAAAACGCATTTAAAGCAATAAAAAGTTCATTTTGGCTCTCACACCTAAACTAAACGTTGTAGACTCAAAATTTTTGCTGTATTTAGTGTATTCTAGCATCCTGAAGATGATTCCAGCATTAATTTCATTGTGCTAATGCTCATTTTGAAGATTTTGACATTTTCACCTTAAGTGTACAATCAGGGGCTGAAAACGCGTTTAAAGCAATAAAAAGTTCATTTTGGCTCTCACACCTAAACTAAACGTTGTAGACTCAAAATTTTTGCTGTATTTAGTGTATTCTAGCATCCTGAAGATGATTCCAGCATTAATTTCATTGTGCTTATGCTCATTTTTAAGATTTTGACATTTTCACCTAAAGTGCACAATCAGGCTGAAAACGCATTTAAAGCAATAAAAAGTTCATTTTGGCTCTCACACCTAAACTAAACGTTGTAGACTCAAAATTTTTGCTGTATTTAGTGTATTTTAGCATCCTGAAGATGATTCCAGCATTAATTTCATTGTGCTTATGCTCATTTTGAAGATTTTGACATTTTCACCTTAAGTGTACAATCAGGGGCTGAAAACGCGTTTAAAGCAATAAAAAGTTCATTTTGGTTCTCACACCTAAACTAAACGTTGTAGACTCAAAATTTTTGCTGTATTTAGTGTATTTTAGCATCCTGAAGATGATTCCAGCATTAATTTCATTGTGCTTATGCTCATTTTTAAGATTTTGACATTTTCACCTTAAGTGTACAATCAGGGGCTGAAAACGCGTTTAAAGCAATAAAAAGTTCATTTTGGCTCTCACACCTAAACTAAACGTTGTAGACTCAAAATTTTTGCTGTATTTAGTGTATTCTAGCATCCTGAAGATGATTCCAGCAAAAATTTCATCGTGCTTATGCTCATTTTGAAGATTTTGACATTTTAACCTAAAGTGCACAATCAGGCTGAAAACGCATTTAAAGCAATAAAAAGTTCATTTTGGCTCACACACCTAAAATAAACGTTGTAGACTCAAAATTTTTGCTGTATTCAGTGTATTCTAGCATCCTGAAGATGATTCCAGCATTAATTTCATTGTGCTTATGCTCATTTTGAAGATTTTGACATTTTCACCTTAAGTGTACAATAAGGGGCTGAAAACGCGTTTAAAGCAATAAAAAGTTCATTTTGGCTCTCACACCTAAACTAAACGTTGTAGACTCAAAATTTTTGCTGTATTTAGTGTATTCTAGCATCCTGAAGATGATTCCAGCATTAATTTCATTGTGCTTATGCTCATTTTTAAGATTTTGACATTTTCACCTAAAGTGCACAATCAGGCTGAAAACGCATTTAAAGCAATAAAAAGTTCATTTTGGCTCTCACACCTAAACTAAACGTTGTAGACTCAAAATTTTTGCTGTATTTAGTGTATTCTAGCATCCTGAAGATGATTCCAGCATTAATTTCATTGTGCTTATGCTCATTTTTAAGATTTTGACATTTTCACCTAAAGTGCACAATCAGGCTGAAAACGCATTTAAAGCAATAAAAAGTTCATTTTGGCTCTCACACCTAAACTAAACGTTGTAGACTCAAAATTTTTGCTGTATTTAGTGTATTTTAGCATCCTGAAGATGATTCCAGCATTAATTTCATTGTGCTTATGCTCATTTTTAAGATTTTGACATTTTCACCTTAAGTGTACAATCAGGGGCTGAAAACGCGTTTAAAGCAATAAAAAGTTCATTTTGGCTCTCACACCTAAACTAAACGTTGTAGACTCAAAATTTTTGCTGTATTTAGTGTATTCTAGCATCCTGAAGATGATTCCAGCATTAATTTCATCGTGCTTATGCTCATTTTGAAGATTTTGACATTTTAACCTAAAGTGCACAATCAGGCTGAAAACGCATTTAAAGCAATAAAAAGTTCATTTTGGCTCACACACCTAAAATAAACGTTGTAGACTCAAAATTTTTGCTGTATTCAGTGTATTCTAGCATCCTGAAGATGATTCCAGCATTAATTTCATTGTGCTTATGCTCATTTTGAAGATTTTGACATTTTCACCTTAAGTGTACAATCAGGGGCTGAAAACGCGTTTAAAGCAATAAAAAGTTCATTTTGGCTCTCACACCTAATCTAAACGTTGTAGACTCAAAATTTTTGCTGTATTTAGTGTATTCTAGCATCCTGAAGATGATTCCAGCATTAATTTCATTGTGCTTATGCTCATTTTTAAGATTTTGACATTTTCACCTAAAGTGCACAATCAGGCTGAAAACGCATTTAAAGCAATAAAAAGTTCATTTTGGCTCTCACACCTAAACTAAACGTTGTAGACTCAAAATTTTTGCTGTATTTAGTGTATTTTAGCATCCTGAAGATGATTCCAGCATTAATTTCATTGTGCTTATGCTCATTTTTAAGATTTTGACATTTTCACCTTAAGTGTACAATCAGGGGCTGAAAACGCGTTTAAAGCAATAAAAAGTTCATTTTGGCTCTCACACCTAAACTAAACGTTGTAGACTCAAAATTTTTGCTGTATTTAGTGTATTCTAGCATCCTGAAGATGATTCCAGCATTAATTTCATCGTGCTTATGCTCATTTTGAAGATTTTGACATTTTAACCTAAAGTGCACAATCAGGCTGAAAACGCATTTAAAGCAATAAAAAGTTCATTTTGGCTCACACACCTAAAATAAACGTTGTAGACTCAAAATTTTTGCTGTATTCAGTGTATTCTAGCATCCTGAAGATGATTCCAGCATTAATTTCATTGTGCTTATGCTCATTTTGAAGATTTTGACATTTTCACCTTAAGTGTACAATCAGGGGCTGAAAACGCGTTTAAAGCAATAAAAAGTTCATTTTGGCTCTCACACCTAATCTAAACGTTGTAGACTCAAAATTTTTGCTGTATTCAGTGTATTCTAGCATCCTGAAGATGATTCCAGCATTAATTTCATTGTGCTTATGCTCATTTTAAAGATTTTGACATTTTCACCTTAAGTGTACAATCAGGGGCTGTAAACGCGTTTAAAGCAATAAAAAGTTCATTTTGGCTCTCACACCTAATCTAAACGTTGTAGACTCAAAATTTTTGCTGTATTTAGTGTATTCTAGCATCCTGAAGATGATTCCAGCATTACTTTCATTGTGCTTATGCTCATTTTTAAGATTTTGACATTTTCACCTAAAGTGCACAATCAGGCTGAAAACGCATTTAAAGCAATAAAAAGTTCATTTTGGCTCTCACACCTAATCTAAACGTTGTAGACTCAAAATTTTTGCTGTATTTAGTGTATTCTAGCATCCTGAAGATGATTCCAGCATTAATTTCATTGTGCTTATGCTCATTTTTAAGATTTTGACATTTTCACCTAAAGTGCACAATCAGGCTCAAAACGCATTTAAAGCAATAAAAAGTTCATTTTGGCTCTCACACCTAAACTAAACGTTGTAGACTCAAAATTTTTGCTGTATTTAGTGTATTCTAGCATCCTGAAGATGATTCCAGCATTAATTTCATTGTGCTTATGCTCATTTTGAAGATTTTGACATTTTCACCTTAAGTGTACAATCAGGGGCTGAAAACGCGTTTAAAGCAATAAAAAGTTCATTTTGGCTCTCACACCTAAACTAAACGTTGTAGACTCAAAATTTTTGCTGTATTTAGTGTATTCTAGCATCCTGAAGATGATTCCAGCATTAATTTCATTGTGCTTATGCTCATTTTTAAGATTTTGACATTTTCACCTAAAGTGCACAATCAGGCTGAAAACGCATTTAAAGCAATAAAAAGTTCATTTTGGCTCTCACACCTAAACTAAACGTTGTAGACTCAAAATTTTTGCTGTATTTAGTGTATTCTAGCATCCTGAAGATGATTCCAGCATTAATTTCATTGTGCTTATGCTCATTTTGAAGATTTTGACATTTTCACCTTAAGTGTACAATCAGGGGCTGAAAACGCGTTTAAAGCAATAAAAAGTTCATTTTGGCTCTCACACCTAAACTAAACGTTGTAGACTCAAAATTTTTGCTGTATTTAGTGTATTCTAGCATCCTGAAGATGATTCCAGCATTAATTTCATTGTGCTTATGCTCATTTTTAAGATTTTGACATTTTCACCTAAAGTGCACAATCAGGCTGAAAACGCATTTAAAGCAATAAAAAGTTCATTTTGGCTCTCACACCTAAACTAAACGTTGTAGACTCAAAATTTTTGCTGTATTTAGTGTATTTTAGCATCCTGAAGATGATCCCAGCATTAATTTCATTGTGCTTATGCTCATTTTTAAGATTTTGACATTTTCACCTTAAGTGTACAATCAGGGGCTGAAAACGCGTTTAAAGCAATAAAAAGTTCATTTTGGCTCTCACACCTAAACTAAACGTTGTAGACTCAAAATTTTTGCTGTATTCAGTGTATTCTAGTATCCTGAAGATGATTCCAGCATTAATTTCATTGTGCTTATGCTCATTTTTAAGATTTTGACATTTTCACCTAAAGTGCACAATCAGGGGCTGAAAACGCGTTTAAAGCAATAAAAAGTTCATTTTGGCTCTCACACCTAAACTAAACGTTGTAGACTCAAAATTTTTGCTGTATTTAGTGTATTCTAGCATCCTGAAGATGATTCCAGCATTAATTTCATCGTGCTTATGCTCATTTTGAAGATTTTGACATTTTAACCTAAATTGCACAATCAGGCTGAAAACGCATTTAAAGCAATAAAAAGTTCATTTTGGCTCACACACCTAAAATAAACGTTGTAGACTCAAAATTTTTGCTGTATTCAGTGTATTCTAGCATCCTGAAGATGATTCCAGCATTAATTTCATTGTGCTTATGCTCATTTTGAAGATTTTGACATTTTCACCTAAAGTGTACAATCCGGGGCTGAAAACGCGTTTAAAGCAATAAAAAGTTCATTTTGGCTCTCACACCTAAACTAAACGTTGTAGACTCAAAATTTTTGCTGTATTTAGTGTATTCTAGCATCCTGAAGATGATTCCAGCATTAATTTCAGTGTGCTTATGCTCATTTTTAAGATTTTGACATTTTCACCTAAAGTGCACAATCAGGCTGAAAACGCATTTAAAGCAATAAAAAGTTCATTTTGGCTCTCACACCTAAACTAAACGTTGTAGACTCAAAATTTTTGCTGTATTTAGTGTATTCTAGCATCCTGAAGATGATTCCAGCATTAATTTCATTGTGCTAATGCTCATTTTGAAGATTTTGACATTTTCACCTTAAGTGTACAATCAGGGGCTGAAAACGCGTTTAAAGCAATAAAAAGTTCATTTTGGCTCTCACACCTAAACTAAACGTTGTAGACTCAAAATTTTTGCTGTATTTAGTGTATTCTAGCATCCTGAAGATGATTCCAGCATTAATTTCATTGTGCTTATGCTCATTTTTAAGATTTTGACATTTTCACCTAAAGTGCACAATCAGGCTGAAAACGCATTTAAAGCAATAAAAAGTTCATTTTGGCTCTCACACCTAAACTAAACGTTGTAGACTCAAAATTTTTGCTGTATTTAGTGTATTTTAGCATCCTGAAGATGATTCCAGCATTAATTTCATTGTGCTTATGCTCATTTTGAAGATTTTGACATTTTCACCTTAAGTGTACAATCAGGGGCTGAAAACGCGTTTAAAGCAATAAAAAGTTCATTTTGGTTCTCACACCTAAACTAAACGTTGTAGACTCAAAATTTTTGCTGTATTTAGTGTATTTTAGCATCCTGAAGATGATTCCAGCATTAATTTCATTGTGCTTATGCTCATTTTTAAGATTTTGACATTTTCACCTTAAGTGTACAATCAGGGGCTGAAAACGCGTTTAAAGCAATAAAAAGTTCATTTTGGCTCTCACACCTAAACTAAACGTTGTAGACTCAAAATTTTTGCTGTATTTAGTGTATTCTAGCATCCTGAAGATGATTCCAGCAAAAATTTCATCGTGCTTATGCTCATTTTGAAGATTTTGACATTTTAACCTAAAGTGCACAATCAGGCTGAAAACGCATTTAAAGCAATAAAAAGTTCATTTTGGCTCACACACCTAAAATAAACGTTGTAGACTCAAAATTTTTGCTGTATTCAGTGTATTCTAGCATCCTGAAGATGATTCCAGCATTAATTTCATTGTGCTTATGCTCATTTTGAAGATTTTGACATTTTCACCTTAAGTGTACAATAAGGGGCTGAAAACGCGTTTAAAGCAATAAAAAGTTCATTTTGGCTCTCACACCTAAACTAAACGTTGTAGACTCAAAATTTTTGCTGTATTTAGTGTATTCTAGCATCCTGAAGATGATTCCAGCATTAATTTCATTGTGCTTATGCTCATTTTTAAGATTTTGACATTTTCACCTAAAGTGCACAATCAGGCTGAAAACGCATTTAAAGCAATAAAAAGTTCATTTTGGCTCTCACACCTAAACTAAACGTTGTAGACTCAAAATTTTTGCTGTATTTAGTGTATTCTAGCATCCTGAAGATGATTCCAGCATTAATTTCATTGTGCTTATGCTCATTTTTAAGATTTTGACATTTTCACCTAAAGTGCACAATCAGGCTGAAAACGCATTTAAAGCAATAAAAAGTTCATTTTGGCTCTCACACCTAAACTAAACGTTGTAGACTCAAAATTTTTGCTGTATTTAGTGTATTTTAGCATCCTGAAGATGATTCCAGCATTAATTTCATTGTGCTTATGCTCATTTTTAAGATTTTGACATTTTCACCTTAAGTGTACAATCAGGGGCTGAAAACGCGTTTAAAGCAATAAAAAGTTCATTTTGGCTCTCACACCTAAACTAAACGTTGTAGACTCAAAATTTTTGCTGTATTTAGTGTATTCTAGCATCCTGAAGATGATTCCAGCATTAATTTCATCGTGCTTATGCTCATTTTGAAGATTTTGACATTTTAACCTAAAGTGCACAATCAGGCTGAAAACGCATTTAAAGCAATAAAAAGTTCATTTTGGCTCACACACCTAAAATAAACGTTGTAGACTCAAAATTTTTGCTGTATTCAGTGTATTCTAGCATCCTGAAGATGATTCCAGCATTAATTTCATTGTGCTTATGCTCATTTTGAAGATTTTGACATTTTCACCTTAAGTGTACAATCAGGGGCTGAAAACGCGTTTAAAGCAATAAAAAGTTCATTTTGGCTCTCACACCTAATCTAAACGTTGTAGACTCAAAATTTTTGCTGTATTTAGTGTATTCTAGCATCCTGAAGATGATTCCAGCATTAATTTCATTGTGCTTATGCTCATTTTTAAGATTTTGACATTTTCACCTAAAGTGCACAATCAGGCTGAAAACGCATTTAAAGCAATAAAAAGTTCATTTTGGCTCTCACACCTAAACTAAACGTTGTAGACTCAAAATTTTTGCTGTATTTAGTGTATTTTAGCATCCTGAAGATGATTCCAGCATTAATTTCATTGTGCTTATGCTCATTTTTAAGATTTTGACATTTTCACCTTAAGTGTACAATCAGGGGCTGAAAACGCGTTTAAAGCAATAAAAAGTTCATTTTGGCTCTCACACCTAAACTAAACGTTGTAGACTCAAAATTTTTGCTGTATTTAGTGTATTCTAGCATCCTGAAGATGATTCCAGCATTAATTTCATCGTGCTTATGCTCATTTTGAAGATTTTGACATTTTAACCTAAAGTGCACAATCAGGCTGAAAACGCATTTAAAGCAATAAAAAGTTCATTTTGGCTCACACACCTAAAATAAACGTTGTAGACTCAAAATTTTTGCTGTATTCAGTGTATTCTAGCATCCTGAAGATGATTCCAGCATTAATTTCATTGTGCTTATGCTCATTTTGAAGATTTTGACATTTTCACCTTAAGTGTACAATCAGGGGCTGAAAACGCGTTTAAAGCAATAAAAAGTTCATTTTGGCTCTCACACCTAATCTAAACGTTGTAGACTCAAAATTTTTGCTGTATTCAGTGTATTCTAGCATCCTGAAGATGATTCCAGCATTAATTTCATTGTGCTTATGCTCATTTTAAAGATTTTGACATTTTCACCTTAAGTGTACAATCAGGGGCTGTAAACGCGTTTAAAGCAATAAAAAGTTCATTTTGGCTCTCACACCTAATCTAAACGTTGTAGACTCAAAATTTTTGCTGTATTTAGTGTATTCTAGCATCCTGAAGATGATTCCAGCATTACTTTCATTGTGCTTATGCTCATTTTTAAGATTTTGACATTTTCACCTAAAGTGCACAATCAGGCTGAAAACGCATTTAAAGCAATAAAAAGTTCATTTTGGCTCTCACACCTAATCTAAACGTTGTAGACTCAAAATTTTTGCTGTATTTAGTGTATTCTAGCATCCTGAAGATGATTCCAGCATTAATTTCATTGTGCTTATGCTCATTTTTAAGATTTTGACATTTTCACCTAAAGTGCACAATCAGGCTCAAAACGCATTTAAAGCAATAAAAAGTTCATTTTGGCTCTCACACCTAAACTAAACGTTGTAGACTCAAAATTTTTGCTGTATTTAGTGTATTCTAGCATCCTGAAGATGATTCCAGCATTAATTTCATTGTGCTTATGCTCATTTTGAAGATTTTGACATTTTCACCTTAAGTGTACAATCAGGGGCTGAAAACGCGTTTAAAGCAATAAAAAGTTCATTTTGGCTCTCACACCTAAACTAAACGTTGTAGACTCAAAATTTTTGCTGTATTTAGTGTATTCTAGCATCCTGAAGATGATTCCAGCATTAATTTCATTGTGCTTATGCTCATTTTTAAGATTTTGACATTTTCACCTAAAGTGCACAATCAGGCTGAAAACGCATTTAAAGCAATAAAAAGTTCATTTTGGCTCTCACACCTAAACTAAACGTTGTAGACTCAAAATTTTTGCTGTATTTAGTGTATTCTAGCATCCTGAAGATGATTCCAGCATTAATTTCATTGTGCTTATGCTCATTTTGAAGATTTTGACATTTTCACCTTAAGTGTACAATCAGGGGCTGAAAACGCGTTTAAAGCAATAAAAAGTTCATTTTGGCTCTCACACCTAAACTAAACGTTGTAGACTCAAAATTTTTGCTGTATTTAGTGTATTCTAGCATCCTGAAGATGATTCCAGCATTAATTTCATTGTGCTTATGCTCATTTTTAAGATTTTGACATTTTCACCTAAAGTGCACAATCAGGCTGAAAACGCATTTAAAGCAATAAAAAGTTCATTTTGGCTCTCACACCTAAACTAAACGTTGTAGACTCAAAATTTTTGCTGTATTTAGTGTATTTTAGCATCCTGAAGATGATCCCAGCATTAATTTCATTGTGCTTATGCTCATTTTTAAGATTTTGACATTTTCACCTTAAGTGTACAATCAGGGGCTGAAAACGCGTTTAAAGCAATAAAAAGTTCATTTTGGCTCTCACACCTAAACTAAACGTTGTAGACTCAAAATTTTTGCTGTATTCAGTGTATTCTAGTATCCTGAAGATGATTCCAGCATTAATTTCATTGTGCTTATGCTCATTTTTAAGATTTTGACATTTTCACCTAAAGTGCACAATCAGGGGCTGAAAACGCGTTTAAAGCAATAAAAAGTTCATTTTGGCTCTCACACCTAAACTAAAGGTTGTAGACTCAAAATTTTTGCTGTATTTAGTGTATTCTAGCATCCTGAAGATGATTCTAGCATTAATTTCATTGTGCTTATGCTCATTTTTAAGATTTTGATATTTTCACCTAAAGTGCACAATCAGGCTGAAAACGCATTTAAAGCAATAAAAAGTTAATTTTGGCTCTCACACCTAAAATAAACGTTGTAGACTCAAAATTTTTGCTGTTTTTAGTGTATTCTAGCATCCTGAAGATGATTCCAGCATTAATTTCATTGTGCTTATGCTCATTTTGAAGATTTTGACATTTTCAACTTAAGTGTACAATCAGGGGCTGAAAACGCGTTTAAAGCAATAAAAAGTTCATTTTGGCTCACACACCTAAAATAAACGTTGTAGACTCAAAATGTTTGCTGTATTCAGTGTATTCTAGCATCCTGAAGATGATTCCAGCATTAATTTCATTGTGCTTAAGCTCATTTTGAAGATTTTGACATTTTCACCTTAAGTGTACAATCAGGGGCTGAAAACGCGTTTAAAGCAATAAAAAGTTCATTTTGGCTCTCACACCTAAACTAAACGTTGTAGACTCAAAATATTTGCTGTATTTAGTGTATTCTAGCATCCTGAAGATGATTCCAGCATTAATTTCATTGTGCTTATGCTCATTTTGAAGATTTTGACATTTTCACCTTAAGTGTACAATCAGGGGCTGAAAACGCGTTTAAAGCAATAAAAAGTTCATTTTGGCTCTCACACCTAATCTAAACGTTGTAGACTCAAAATTTTTGCTGTATTTAGTGTATTCTAGCATCCTGAAGATGATTCCAGCATTAATTTCATTGTGCTTATGCTCATTTTTAAGATTTTGACATTTTCACCTAAAGTGCACAATCAGGCTGAAAACGCATTTAAAGCAATAAAAAGTTCATTTTGGCTCTCACACCTAATCTAAACGTTGTAGACTCAAAATTTTTGCTGTATTTAGTGTATTCTAGCATCCTGAAGATGATTCCAGCATTAATTTCATTGTGCTTATGCTCATTTTTAAGATTTTGACATTTTCACCTAAAGTGCACAATCAGGCTGAAAACGCATTTAAAGCAATAAAAAGTTCATTTTGGCTCTCACACCTAAACTAAACGTTGTAGACTCAAAATTTTTGCTGTATTTAGTGTATTTTAGCATCCTGAAGATGATTCCAGCATTAATTTCATTGTGCTTATGCTCATTTTTAAGATTTTGACATTTTCACCTTAAGTGTACAATCAGGGGCTGAAAACGCGTTTAAAGCAATAAAAAGTTCATTTTGGCTCTCACACCTAAACTAAACGTTGTAGACTCAAAATTTTTGCTGTATTTAGTGTATTCTAGCATCCTGAAGATGATTCCAGCATTAATTTCATCGTGCTTATGCTCATTTTGAAGATTTTGACATTTTAACCTAAAGTGCACAATCAGGCTGAAAACGCATTTAAAGCAATAAAAAGTTCATTTTGGCTCACACACCTAAAATAAACGTTGTAGACTCAAAATTTTTGCTGTATTCAGTGTATTCTAGCATCCTGAAGATGATTCCAGCATTAATTTCATTGTGCTTATGCTCATTTTGAAGATTTTGACATTTTCACCTTAAGTGTACAATCAGGGGCTGAAAACGCGTTTAAAGCAATAAAAAGTTCATTTTGGCTCTCACACCTAATCTAAACGTTGTAGACTCAAAATTTTTGCTGTATTCAGTGTATTCTAGCATCCTGAAGATGATTCCAGCATTAATTTCATTGTGCTTATGCTCATTTTGAAGATTTTGACATTTTCACCTTAAGTGTACAATCAGGGGCTGAAAACGCGTTTAAAGCAATAAAAAGTTCATTTTGGCTCTCACACCTAATCTAAACGTTGTAGACTCAAAATTTTTGCTGTATTTAGTGTATTCTAGCATCCTGAAGATGATTCCAGCATTAATTTCATTGTGCTTATGCTCATTTTTAAGATTTTGACATTTTCACCTAAAGTGCACAATCAGGCTGAAAACGCATTTAAAGCAATAAAAAGTTCATTTTGGCTCTCACACCTAATCTAAACGTTGTAGACTCAAAATTTTTGCTGTATTTAGTGTATTCTAGCATCCTGAAGATGATTCCAGCATTAATTTCATTGTGCTTATGCTCATTTTTAAGATTTTGACATTTTCACCTAAAGTGCACAATCAGGCTGAAAACGCATTTAAAGCAATAAAAAGTTCATTTTGGCTCTCACACCTAAACTAAACGTTGTAGACTCAAAATTTTTGCTGTATTTAGTGTATTCTAGCATCCTGAAGATGATTCCAGCATTAATTTCATTGTGCTTATACTCATTTTGAAGATTTTGACATTTTCACCTTAAGTGTACAATCAGGGGCTGAAAACGCGTTTAAAGCAATAAAAAGTTCATTTTGGCTCTCACACCTAAACTAAACGTTGTAGACTCAAAATTTTTGCTGTATTTAGTGTATTCTAGCATCCTGAAGATGATTCCAGCATTAATTTCATTGTGCTTATGCTCATTTTTAAGATTTTGACATTTTCACCTAAAGTGCACAATCAGGCTGAAAACGCATTTAAAGCAATAAAAAGTTCATTTTGGCTCACACACCTAAAATAAACGTTGTAGACTCAAATTTTTTGCTGTATTCAGTGTATTCTAGCATCCTGAAGATGATTCCAGCATTAATTTCATTGTGCTTATGCTCATTTTGAAGATTTTGACATTTTCACCTTAAGTGTACAATCAGGGGCTGAAAACGCGTTTAAAGCAATAAAAAGTTCATTTTGGCTCTCACACCTAAACTAAACGTTGTAGACTCAAAATTTTTGCTGTATTTAGTGTATTCTAGCATCCTGAAGATGATTCCAGCATTAATTTCATTGTGCTTATGCTCATTTTTAAGATTTTGACATTTTCACCTAAAGTGCACAATCAGGCTGAAAACGCATTTAAAGCAATAAAAAGTTCATTTTGGCTCTCACACCTAAACTAAACGTTGTAGACTCAAAATTTTTGCTGTATTTAGTGTATTTTAGCATCCTGAAGATGATTCCAGCATTAATTTCATTGTGCTTATGCTCATTTTTAAGATTTTGACATTTTCACCTTAAGTGTACAATCAGGGGCTGAAAACGCGTTTAAAGCAATAAAAAGTTCATTTTGGCTCTCACACCTAAACTAAACGTTGTAGACTCAAAATTTTTGCTGTATTCAGTGTATTCTAGCATCCTGAAGATGATTCCAGCATTAATTTCATTGTGCTTATGCTCATTTTTAAGATTTTGACATTTTCACCTAAAGTGCACAATCAGGGGCTGAAAACGCGTTTAAAGCAATAAAAAGTTCATTTTGGCTCTCACACCTAAACTAAAGGTTGTAGACTCAAAATTTTTGCTGTATTTAGTGTATTCTAGCATCCTGAAGATGATTCTAGCATTAATTTCATTGTGCTTATGCTCATTTTTAAGATTTTGATATTTTCACCTAAAGTGCACAATCAGGCTGAAAACGCATTTAAAGCAATAAAAAGTTAATTTTGGCTCTCACACCTAAAATAAACGTTGTAGACTCAAAATTTTTGCTGTTTTTAGTGTATTCTAGCATCCTGAAGATGATTCCAGCATTAATTTCATTGTGCTTATGCTCATTTTGAAGATTTTGACATTTTCAACTTAAGTGTACAATCAGGGGCTGAAAACGCGTTTAAAGCAATAAAAAGTTCATTTTGGCTCACACACCTAAAATAAACGTTGTAGACTCAAAATGTTTGCTGTATTCAGTGTATTCTAGCATCCTGAAGATGATTCCAGCATTAATTTCATTGTGCTTATGCTCATTTTGAAGATTTTGACATTTTCACCTTAAGTGTACAATCAGGGGCTGAAAACGCGTTTAAAGCAATAAAAAGTTCATTTTGGCTCTCACACCTAAACTAAACGTTGTAGACTCAAAATTTTTGCTCTATTTAGTGTATTTTAGCATCCTGAAGATGATTCCAGCATTAATTTCATTGTGCTTATGCTCATTTTTAAGATTTTGACATTTTCACCTTAAGTGTACAATCAGGGGCTGAAAACGCGTTTAAAGCAATAAAAAGTTCATTTTGGCTCTCACACCTAAACTAAACGTTGTAGACTCAAAATTTTTGCTGTATTTAGTGTATTCTAGCATCCTGAAGATGATTCCAGCATTAATTTCATCGTGCTTATGCTCATTTTGAAGATTTTGACATTTTAACCTAAAGTGCACAATCAGGCTGAAAACGCATTTAAAGCAATAAAAAGTTCATTTTGGCTCTCACACCTAAACTAAACGTTGTAGACTCAAAATTTTTGCTGTATTTAGTGTATTCTAGCATCCTGAAGATGATTCCAGCATTAATTTCATTGTGCTTATGCTCATTTTGAAGATTTTGACATTTTCACCTTAAGTGTACAATCAGGGGCTGAAAACGCGTTTAAAGCAATAAAAAGTTCATTTTGGCTCTCACACCTAAACTAAACGTTGTAGACTCAAAATTTTTGCTGTATTTAGTGTATTCTAGCATCCTGAAGATGATTCCAGCATTAATTTCATTGTGCTTATGCTCATTTTTAAGATTTTGACATTTTCACCTAAAGTGCACAATCAGGCTGAAAACGCATTTAAAGCAATAAAAAGTTCATTTTGGCTCTCACACCTAAACTAAACGTTGTAGACTCAAAATTTTTGCTGTATTTAGTGTATTTTAGCATCCTGAAGATGATTCCAGCATTAATTTCATTGTGCTTATGCTCATTTTTAAGATTTTGACATTTTCACCTTAAGTGTACAATCAGGGGCTGAAAACGCGTTTAAAGCAATAAAAAGTTCATTTTGGCTCTCACACCTAAACTAAACGTTGTAGACTCAAAATTTTTGCTGTATTTAGTGTATTCTAGCATCCTGAAGATGATTCCAGCATTAATTTCATTGTGCTTATGCTCATTTTGAAGATTTTGACATTTTCACCTTAAGTGTACAATCAGGGGCTGAAAACGCGTTTAAAGCAATAAAAAGTTCATTTTGGCTCTCACACCTAAACTAAACGTTGTAGACTCAAAATTTTTGCTGTATTTAGTGTATTCTAGCATCCTGAAGATGATTCCAGCATTAATTTCATTGTGCTTATGCTCATTTTTAAGATTTTGACATTTTCACCTAAAGTGCACAATCAGGCTGAAAACGCATTTAAAGCAATAAAAAGTTCATTTTGGCTCTCACACCTAAACTAAACGTTGTAGACTCAAAATTTTTGCTGTATTTAGTGTATTTTAGCATCCTGAAGATGATTCCAGCATTAATTTCATTGTGCTTATGCTCATTTTTAAGATTTTGACATTTTCACCTTAAGTGTACAATCAGGGGCTGAAAACGCGTTTAAAGCAATAAAAAGTTCATTTTGGCTCTCACACCTAAACTAAACGTTGTAGACTCAAAATTTTTGCTGTATTCAGTGTATTCTAGCATCCTGAAGATGATTCCAGCATTAATTTCATTGTGCTTATGCTCATTTTAAAGATTTTGACATTTTCACCTTAAGTGTACAATCAGGGGCTGAAAACGCGTTTAAAGCAATAAAAAGTTCATTTTGGCTCTCACACCTAATCTAAACGTTGTAGACTCAAAATTTTTGCTGTATTTAGTGTATTCTAGCATCCTGAAGATGATTCCAGCATTAATTTCATTGTGCTTATGCTCATTTTTAAGATTTTGACATTTTCACCTAAAGTGCACAATCAGGCTGAAAACGCATTTAAAGCAATAAAAAGTTCATTTTGGCTCTCACACCTAAACTAAACGTTGTAGACTCAAAATTTTTGCTGTATTTAGTGTATTCTAGCATCCTGAAGATGATTCCAGCATTAATTTCATTGTGCTTATGCTCATTTTGAAGATTTTGACATTTTCACCTTAAGTGTACAATCAGGGGCTGAAAACGCGTTTAAAGCAATAAAAAGTTCATTTTGGCTCTCACACCTAAACTAAACGTTGTAGACTCAAAATTTTTGCTGTATTTAGTGTATTCTAGCATCCTGAAGATGATTCCAGCATTAATTTCATTGTGCTTATGCTCATTTTTAAGATTTTGACATTTTCACCTAAAGTGCACAATCAGGCTGAAAACGCATTTAAAGCAATAAAAAGTTAATTTTGGCTCTCACACCTAAAATAAACGTTGTAGACTCAAAATTTTTGCTGTTTTTAGTGTATTCTAGCATCCTGAAGATGATTCCAGCATTAATTTCATTGTGCTTATGCTCATTTTGAAGATTTTGACATTTTCAACTTAAGTGTACAATCAGGGGCTGAAAACGCGTTTAAAGCAATAAAAAGTTCATTTTGGCTCACACACCTAAAATAAACGTTGTAGACTCAAAATGTTTGCTGTATTCAGTGTATTCTAGCATCCTGAAGATGATTCCAGCATTAATTTCATTGTGCTTATGCTCATTTTGAAGATTTTGACATTTTCACCTTAAGTGTACAATCAGGGGCTGAAAACGCGTTTAAAGCAATAAAAAGTTCATTTTGGCTCTCACACCTAAACTAAACGTTGTAGACTAAAAAATTTTGCTGTATTTAGTGTATTCTAGCATCCTGAAGATGATTCCAGCATTAATTTCATCGTGCTTATGCTCATTTTGAAGATTTTGACATTTTAACCTAAAGTGCACAATCAGGCTGAAAACGCATTTAAAGCAATAAAAAGTTCATTTTGGCTCTCACACCTAAACTAAACGTTGTAGACTCAAAATTTTTGCTGTATTTAGTGTATTTTAGCATCCTGAAGATGATTCCAGCATTAATTTCATTGTGCTTATGCTCATTTTTAAGATTTTGATATTTTCACCTAAAGTGCACAATCAGGCTGAAAACGCATTTAAAGCAATAAAAAGTTAATTTTGGCTCTCACACCTAAAATAAACGTTGTAGACTCAAAATTTTTGCTGTATTTAGTGTATTCTAGCATCCTGAAGATGATTCCAGCATTAATTTCATTGTGCTTATGCTCATTTTGAAGATTTTGACATTTTCACCTTAAGTGTACAATCAGGGGCTGAAAACGCGTTTAAAGCAATAAAAAGTTCATTTTGGCTCACACACCTAAAATAAACGTTGTAGACTAAAAATGTTTGCTGTATTCAGTGTATTCTAGCATCCTGAAGATGATTCCAGCATTAATTTCATTGTGCTTATGCTCATTTTGAAGATTTTGACATTTTCACCTTAAGTGTACAATCAGGGGCTGAAAACGCGTTTAAAGCAATAAAAAGTTCATTTTGGCTCTCACACCTAAACTAAACGTTGTAGACTCAAAAATTTTGCTGTATTTAGTGTATTCTAGCATCCTGAAGATGATTCCAGCATTAATTTCATTGTGCTTATGCTCATTTTTAAGATTTTGACATTTTCACCTAAAGTGCACAATCAGGGGCTGAAAACGCGTTTAAAGCAATAAAAAGTTCATTTTGGCTCTCACACCTAAACTAAACGTTGTAGACTCAAAATTTTTGCTCTATTTAGTGTATTTTAGCATCCTGAAGATGATTCCAGCATTAATTTCATTGTGCTTATGCTCATTTTTAAGATTTTGACATTTTCACCTTAAGTGTACAATCAGGGGCTGAAAACGCGTTTAAAGCAATAAAAAGTTCATTTTGGCTCTCACACCTAAACTAAACGTTGTAGACTCAAAATTTTTGCTGTATTTAGTGTATTCTAGCATCCTGAAGATGATTCCAGCATTAATTTCATCGTGCTTATGCTCATTTTTAAGATTTTGACATTTTCACCTAAAGTGCACAATCAGGCTGAAAACGCATTTAAAGCAATAAAAAGTTCATTTTGGCTCTCACACCTAAACTAAACGTTGTAGACTCAAATTTTTTGCTGTATTTAGTGTATTCTAGCATCCTGAAGATGATTCCAGCATTAATTTCATTGTGCTTATGCTAATTTTGAAGATTTTGACATTTTCACCTTAAGTGTACAATCAGCGGCTGAAAACGAGTTTAAAGCAATAAAAAGTTCATTTTGGCTCTCACACCTAAACTAAACGTTGTAGACTCAAAATTTTTGCTGTATTTAGTGTATTCTAGCATCCTGAAGATGATTCCAGCATTAATTTCATTGTGCTTATGCTCATTTTTAAGATTTTGACATTTTCACCTAAAGTGCACAATCAGGCTAAAAACGCATTTAAAGCAATAAAAAGTTCATTTTGGCTCTCACACCTAAACTAAACGTTGTAGACTCAAAATTTTTGCTGTATTTAGTGTATTTTAGCATCCTGAAGATGATTCCAGCATTAATTTCATTGTGCTTATGCTCATTTTTAAGATTTTGACATTTTCACCTTAAGTGTACAATCAGGGGCTGAAAACGCGTTTAAAGCAATAAAAAGTTCATTTTGGCTCTCACACCTAAACTAAACGTTGTAGACTCAAAATTTTTGCTGTATTCAGTGTATTCTAGCATCCTGAAGATGATTCCAGCATTAATTTCATTGTGCTTATGCTCATTTTTAAGATTTTGACATTTTTACCTAAAGTGCACAATGAGGCTGAAAACGCATTTAAAGCAATAAAAAGTTCATTTTGGCTCTCACACCTAAACTAAACGTTGTAGACTCAAAATTTTTGCTGTATTTAGTGTATTTTAGCATCCTGAAGATGATTCCAGCATTAATTTCATTGTGCTTATGCTCATTTTTAAGATTTTGACATTTTCACCTTAAGTGTACAATCAGGGGCTGAAAACGCGTTTAAAGCAATAAAAAGTTCATTTTGGCTCTCACACCTAAACTAAACGTTGTAGACTCAAAATTTTTGCTGTATTCAGTGTATTCTAGCATCCTGAAGATGATTCCAGCATTAATTTCATTGTGCTTATGCTCATTTTGAAGATTTTGACATTTTCACCTTAAGTGTACAATCAGGGGCTGAAAACGCGTTTAAAGCAATAAAAAGTTCATTTTGGCTCTCACACCTAATCTAAACGTTGTAGACTCAAAATTTTTGCTGTATTTAGTGTATTCTAGCATCCTGAAGATGATTCCAGCATTAATTTCATTGTGCTTATGCTCATTTTTAAGATTTTGACATTTTCACCTAAAGTGCACAATCAGGCTGAAAACGCATTTAAAGCAATAAAAAGTTCATTTTGGCTCTCACACCTAATCTAAACGTTGTAGACTCAAAATTTTTGCTGTATTTAGTGTATTCTAGCATCCTGAAGATGATTCCAGCATTAATTTCATTGTGCTTATGCTCATTTTTAAGATTTTGACATTTTCACCTAAAGTGCACAATCAGGCTGAAAACGCATTTAAAGCAATAAAAAGTTCATTTTGGCTCTCACACCTAAACTAAACGTTGTAGACTCAAAATTTTTGCTGTATTTAGTGTATTCTAGCATCCTGAAGATGATTCCAGCATTAATTTCATTGTGCTTATGCTCATTTTGAAGATTTTGACATTTTCACCTTAAGTGTACAATCAGGGGCTGAAAACGCGTTTAAAGCAATAAAAAGTTCATTTTGGCTCTCACACCTAAACTAAACGTTGTAGACTCAAAATTTTTGCTGTATTTAGTGTATTCTAGCATCCTGAAGATGATTCCAGCATTAATTTCATTGTGCTTATGCTCATTTTTAAGATTTTGACATTTTCACCTAAAGTGCACAATCAGGCTGAAAACGCATTTAAAGCAATAAAAAGTTAATTTTGGCTCTCACACCTAAACTAAACGTTGTAGACTCAAAATTTTTGCTGTATTCAGTGTATTTTAGCATCCTGAAGATGATTCCAGCATTAATTTCATTGTGCTTATGCTCATTTTTAAGATTTTGACATTTTCACCTAAAGTGCACAATCAGGGGCTGAAAACGCGTTTAAAGCAATAAAAAGTTCATTTTGGCTCTCACACCTAAACTAAAGGTTGTAGACTCAAAATTTTTTCTTTATTTAGTGTATTCTAGCATCCTGAAGATAATTCTAGCATTAATTTCATTGTGCTTATGCTCATTTTTAAGATTTTGATATTTTCACCTAAAGTGCACAATCAGGCTGAAAACGCATTTAAAGCAATAAAAAGTTAATTTTGGCTCTCACACCTAAAATAAACGTTGTAGACTCAAAATTTTTGCTGTTTTTAGTGTATTCTAGCATCCTGAAGATGATTCCAGCATTAATTTCATTGTGCTTATGCTCATTTTGAAGATTTTGACATTTTCAACTTAAGTGTACAATCAGGGGCTGAAAACGCGTTTAAAGCAATAAAAAGTTCATTTTGGCTCACACACCTAAAATAAACGTTGTAGACTCAAAATGTTTGCTGTATTCAGTGTATTCTAGCATCCTGAAGATGATTCCAGCATTAATTTCATTGTGCTTATGCTCATTTTGAAGATTTTGACATTTTCACCTTAAGTGTACAATCAGGGGCTGAAAACGCGTTTAAAGCAATAAAAAGTTCATTTTGGCTCTCACACCTAAACTAAACGTTGTAGACTCAAAAATTTTGCTGTATTTAGTGTATTCTAGCATCCTGAAGATGATTCCAGCATTAATTTCATTGTGCTTATGCTCATTTTTAAGATTTTGACATTTTCACCTAAAGTGCACAATCAGGGGCTGAAAACGCGTTTAAAGCAATAAAAAGTTCATTTTGGCTCTCACACCTAAACTAAACGTTGTAGACTCAAACTTTTTGCTCTATTTAGTGTATTTTAGCATCCTGAAGATGATTCCAGCATTAATTTCATTGTGCTTATGCTCATTTTTAAGATTTTGACATTTTCACCTTAAGTGTACAATCAGGGGCTGAAAACGCGTTTAAAGCAATAAAAAGTTCATTTTGGCTCTCACACCTAAACTAAACGTTGTAGACTCAAAATTTTTGCTGTATTTAGTGTATTCTAGCATCCTGAAGATGATTCCAGCATTAATTTCATCGTGCTTATGCTCATTTTTAAGATTTTGACATTTTCACCTAAAGTGCACAATCAGGCTGAAAACGCATTTAAAGCAATAAAAAGTTCATTTTGGCTCTCACACCTAAACTAAACGTTGTAGACTCAAATTTTTTGCTGTATTTAGTGTATTCTAGCATCCTGAAGATGATTCCAGCATTAATTTCATTGTGCTTATGCTAATTTTGAAGATTTTGACATTTTCACCTTAAGTGTACAATCAGCGGCTGAAAACGAGTTTAAAGCAATAAAAAGTTCATTTTGGCTCTCACACCTAAACTAAACGTTGTAGACTCAAAATTTTTGCTGTATTTAGTGTATTCTAGCATCCTGAAGATGATTCCAGCATTAATTTCATTGTGCTTATGCTCATTTTTAAGATTTTGACATTTTCACCTAAAGTGCACAATCAGGCTAAAAACGCATTTAAAGCAATAAAAAGTTCATTTTGGCTCTCACACCTAAACTAAACGTTGTAGACTCAAAATTTTTGCTGTATTTAGTGTATTTTAGCATCCTGAAGATGATTCCAGCATTAATTTCATTGTGCTTATGCTCATTTTTAAGATTTTGACATTTTCACCTTAAGTGTACAATCAGGGGCTGAAAACGCGTTTAAAGCAATAAAAAGTTCATTTTGGCTCTCACACCTAAACTAAACGTTGTAGACTCAAAATTTTTGCTGTATTCAGTGTATTCTAGCATCCTGAAGATGATTCCAGCATTAATTTCATTGTGCTTATGCTCATTTTTAAGATTTTGACATTTTCACCTAAAGTGCACAATGAGGCTGAAAACGCATTTAAAGCAATAAAAAGTTCATTTTGGCTCTCACACCTAAACTAAACGTTGTAGACTCAAAATTTTTGCTGTATTTAGTGTATTTTAGCATCCTGAAGATGATTCCAGCATTAATTTCATTGTGCTTATGCTCATTTTTAAGATTTTGACATTTTCACCTTAAGTGTACAATCAGGGGCTGAAAACGCGTTTAAAGCAATAAAAAGTTCATTTTGGCTCTCACACCTAAACTAAACGTTGTAGACTCAAAATTTTTGCTGTATTCAGTGTATTCTAGCATCCTGAAGATGATTCCAGCATTAATTTCATTGTGCTTATGCTCATTTTGAAGATTTTGACATTTTCACCTTAAGTGTACAATCAGGGGCTGAAAACGCGTTTAAAGCAATAAAAAGTTCATTTTGGCTCTCACACCTAATCTAAACGTTGTAGACTCAAAATTTTTGCTGTATTTAGTGTATTCTAGCATCCTGAAGATGATTCCAGCATTAATTTCATTGTGCTTATGCTCATTTTTAAGATTTTGACATTTTCACCTAAAGTGCACAATCAGGCTGAAAACGCATTTAAAGCAATAAAAAGTTCATTTTGGCTCTCACACCTAATCTAAACGTTGTAGACTCAAAATTTTTGCTGTATTTAGTGTATTCTAGCATCCTGAAGATGATTCCAGCATTAATTTCATTGTGCTTATGCTCATTTTTAAGATTTTGACATTTTCACCTAAAGTGCACAATCAGGCTGAAAACGCATTTAAAGCAATAAAAAGTTCATTTTGGCTCTCACACCTAATCTAAACGTTGTAGACTCAAAATTTTTGCTGTATTTAGTGTATTCTAGCATCCTGAAGATGATTCCAGCATTAATTTCATTGTGCTTATGCTCATTTTGAAGATTTTGACATTTTCACCTTAAGTGTACAATCAGGGGCTGAAAACGCGTTTAAAGCAATAAAAAGTTCATTTTGGCTCTCACACCTAAAATAAACGTTGTAGACTCAAAATGTTTGCTGTATTTAGTGTATTCTAGCATCCTGAAGATGATTCCAGCATTAATTTCATTGTGCTTATGCTCATTTTGAAGATTTTGACATTTTCACCTTAAGTGTACAATCAGGGGCTGAAAACGCGTTTAAAGCAATAAAAAGTTCATTTTGGCTCTCACACCTAAACTAAACGTTGTAGACTCAAAATTTTTGCTCTATTTAGTGTATTTTAGCATCCTGAAGATGATTCCAGCATTAATTTCATTGTGCTTATGCTCATTTTTAAGATTTTGACATTTTCACCTTAAGTGTACAATCAGGGGCTGAAAACGCGTTTAAAGCAATAAAAAGTTCATTTTGGCTCTCACACCTAAACTAAACGTTGTAGACTCAAAATTTTTGCTGTATTTAGTGTATTCTAGCATCCTGAAGATGATTCCAGCATTAATTTCATCGTGCTTATGCTCATTTTTAAGATTTTGACATTTTCACCTAAAGTGCACAATCAGGCTGAAAACGCATTTAAAGCAATAAAAAGTTCATTTTGGCTCTCACACATAAACTAAACGTTGTAGACTCAAAATTTTTGCTGTATTTAGTGTATTCTAGCATCCTGAAGATGATTCCAGCATTAATTTCATTGTGCTTATGCTCATTTTGAAGATTTTGACATTTTCACCTTAAGTGTACAATCAGGGGCTGAAAACGCGTTTAAAGCAATAAAAAGTTCATTTTGGCTCTCACACCTAAACTAAACGTTGTAGACTCAAAATTTTTGCTGTATTTAGTGTATTCTAGCATCCTGAAGATGATTCCAGCATTAATTTCATTGTGCTTATGCTCATTTTTAAGATTTTGACATTTTCACCTAAAGTGCACAATCAGGCTGAAAACGCATTTAAAGCAATAAAAAGTTCATTTTGGCTCTCACACCTAAACTAAACGTTGTAGACTCAAAATTTTTGCTCTATTTAGTGTATTTTAGCATCCTGAAGATGATTCCAGCATTAATTTCATTGTGCTTATGCTCATTTTTATGATTTTGACATTTTCACCTTAAGTGTACAATCAGG
Source organism: Vanacampus margaritifer (assembly GCF_051991255.1). NCBI lineage: Eukaryota > Metazoa > Chordata > Actinopteri > Syngnathiformes > Syngnathidae > Vanacampus > Vanacampus margaritifer. Next base: position 232,835 of record NC_135450.1, read on the forward strand.
GGCTGAAAACGCGTTTAAAGCAATAAAAAGTTCATTTTGGCTCTCACACCTAAACTATACGTTGTAGACTCAAAATTTTTGCTGTATTCAGTGTATTCTAGCATCCTGAAGATGATTCCAGCATTAATTTCATTGTGCTTATGCTCATTTTTAAGATTTTGACATTTTCACCTAAAGTGCACAATCAGGGGCTGAAAACGCGTTTAAAGCAATAAAAAGTTCATTTTGGCTCTCACACCTAAACTAAACGTTGTAGACTCAAAATTTTTGCTGTATTTAGTGTATTCTAGCATCCTGAAGATGATTCCAGCATTAATTTCATTGTGCTTATGCTCATTTTTAAGATTTTGATATTTTCACCTAAAGTGCACAATCAGGCTGAAAACGCATTTACAGCAATAAAAAGTTAATTTTGGCTCTCACACCTAAAATAAACGTTGTAGACTCAAAATTTTTGCTGTATTTAGTGTATTCTAGCATCCTGAAGATGATTCCAGCATTAATTTCATTGTGCTTATGCTCATTTTGAAGATTTTGACATTTTCACCTTAAGTGTACAATCAGGGGCTGAAAACGCGTTTAAAGCAATAAAAAGTTCATTTTGGCTCACACACCTAAAATAAACGTTGTAGACTAAAAATGTTTGCTGTATTCAGTGTATTCTAGCATCCTGAAGATGATTCCAGCATTAATTTCATTGTGCTTATGCTCATTTTTAAGATTTTGACATTTTCACCTTAAGTGCACAATCAGGGGCTGAAAACGCGTTTAAAGCAATAAAAAGTTCATTTTGGCTCTCACACCTAAACTAAACGTTGTAGACTCAAAATTTTTGCTGTATTTAGTGTATTCTAGCATCCTGAAGATGATTCCAGCATTAATTTCATTGTGCTTATGCTCATTTTTAAGATTTTGACATTTTCACCTAAAGTGCACAATCAGGCTGAAAACGCATTTAAAGCAATAAAAAGTTCATTTTGGCTCTCACACCTAATCTAAACGTTGTAGACTCAAAATTTTTGCTGTATTTAGTGTATTCTAGCATCCTGAAGATGATTCCAGCATTAATTTCATTGTGCTTATGCTCATTTTTAAGATTTTGACATTTTCACCTAAAGTGCACAATCAGGCTGAAAACGCATTTAAAGCAATAAAAAGTTCATTTTGGCTCTCACACCTAAACTAAACGTTGTAGACTCAAAATTTTTGCTGTATTTAGTGTATTCTAGCATCCTGAAGATGATTCCAGCATTAATTTCATTGTGCTTATGCTCATTTTGAAGATTTTGACATTTTCACCTTAAGTGTACAATCAGGGGCTGAAAACGCGTTTAAAGCAATAAAAAGTTCATTTTGGCTCTCACACCTAAACTAAACGTTGTAGACTCAAAATTTTTGCTGTATTTAGTGTATTCTAGCATCCTGAAGATGATTCCAGCATTAATTTCATTGTGCTTATGCTCATTTTTAAGATTTTGACATTTTCACCTAAAGTGCACAATCAGGCTGAAAACGCATTTAAAGCAATAAAAAGTTAATTTTGGCTCTCACACCTAAAATAAACGTTGTAGACTCAAAATTTTTGCTGTTTTTAGTGTATTCTAGCATCCTGAAGATGATTCCAGCATTAATTTCATTGTGCTTATGCTCATTTTGAAGATTTTGACATTTTCAACTTAAGTGTACAATCAGGGGCTGAAAACGCGTTTAAAGCAATAAAAAGTTCATTTTGGCTCACACACCTAAAATAAACGTTGTAGACTCAAAATGTTTGCTGTATTCAGTGTATTCTAGCATCCTGAAGATGATTCCAGCATTAATTTCATTGTGCTTATGCTCATTTTGAAGATTTTGACATTTTCACCTTAAGTGTACAATCAGGGGCTGAAAACGCGTTTAAAGCAATAAAAAGTTCATTTTGGCTCTCACACCTAAACTAAACGTTGTAGACTCAAAATTTTTGCTCTATTTAGTGTATTTTAGCATCCTGAAGATGATTCCAGCATTAATTTCATTGTGCTTATGCTCATTTTTAAGATTTTGACATTTTCACCTAAAGTGCACAATCAGGCTGAAAACGCATTTAAAGCAATAAAAAGTTCATTTTGGCTCTCACACCTAATCTAAACGTTGTAGACTCAAAATTTTTGCTGTATTTAGTGTATTCTAGCATCCTGAAGATGATTCCAGCATTTATTTCATTGTGCTTATGCTCATTTTTAAGATTTTGACATTTTCACCTAAAGTGCACAATCAGGCTGAAAACGCATTTAAAGCAATAAAAAGTTCATTTTGGCTCTCACACCTAAACTAAACGTTGTAGACTCAAAATTTTTGCTGTATTTAGTGTATTCTAGCATCCTGAAGATGATTCCAGCATTAATTTCATTGTGCTTATGCTCATTTTGAAGATTTTGACATTTTCACCTTAAGTGTACAATCAGGGGCTGAAAACGCGTTTAAAGCAATAAAAAGTTCATTTTGGCTCTCACACCTAAACTAAACGTTGTAGACTCAAAATTTTTGCTGTATTTAGTGTATTCTAGCATCCTGAAGATGATTCCAGCATTAATTTCATTGTGCTTATGCTCATTTTTAAGATTTTGACATTTTCACCTAAAGTGCACAATCAGGCTGAAAACGCATTTAAAGCAATAAAAAGTTCATTTTGGCTCACACACCTAAAATAAACGTTGTAGACTCAAATTTTTTGCTGTATTCAGTGTATTCTAGCATCCTGAAGATGATTCCAGCATTAATTTCATTGTGCTTATGCTCATTTTGAAGATTTTGACATTTTCACCTTAAGTGTACAATCAGGGGCTGAAAACGCGTTTAAAGCAATAAAAAGTTCATTTTGGCTCTCACACCTAAACTAAACGTTGTAGACTCAAAATTTTTGCTGTATTTAGTGTATTCTAGCATCCTGAAGATGATTCCAGCATTAATTTCATTGTGCTTATGCTCATTTTTAAGATTTTGACATTTTCACCTAAAGTGCACAATCAGGCTGAAAACGCATTTAAAGCAATAAAAAGTTCATTTTGGCTCTCACACCTAAACTAAACGTTGTAGACTCAAAATTTTTGCTGTATTTAGTGTATTCTAGCATCCTGGAGATGATTCCAGCATTAATTTCATTGTGCTTATGCTCATTTTGAAGATTTTGACATTTTCACCTTAAGTGTACAATCAGGGGCTGAAAACGCGTTTAAAGCAATAAAAAGTTCATTTTGGCTCTCACACCTAAACTAAACGTTGTAGACTCAAAATTTTTGCTGTATTTAGTGTATTCTAGCATCCTGAAGATGATTCCAGCATTAATTTCATTGTGCTTATGCTCATTTTTAAGATTTTGACATTTTCACCTTAAGTGCACAATCAGGCTGAAAACGCATTTAAAGCAATAAAAAGTTAATTTTGGCTCTCACACCTAAACTAAACGTTGTAGACTCAAAATTTTTGCTGTATTTAGTGTATTTTAGCATCCTGAAGATGATTCCAGCATTAATTTCATTGTGCTTATGCTCATTTTTAAGATTTTGACATTTTCACCTTAAGTGTACAATCAGGGGCTGAAAACGCGTTTAAAGCAATAAAAAGTTCATTTTGGCTCTCACACCTAAACTAAACGTTGTAGACTCAAAATTTTTGCTGTATTCAGTGTATTCTAGCATCCTGAAGATGATTCCAGCATTAATTTCATTGTGCTTATGCTCATTTTTAAGATTTTGACATTTTCACCTAAAGTGCACAATCAGGGGCTGAAAACGCGTTTAAAGCAATAAAAAGTTCATTTTGGCTCTCACACCTAAAATAAACGTTGTAGACTCAAAATTTTTGCTGTATTTAGTGTATTCTAGCATCCTGAAGATAATTCTAGCATTAATTTCATTGTGCTTATGCTCATTTTTAAGATTTTGATATTTTCACCTAAAGTGCACAATCAGGCTGAAAACGCATTTAAAGCAATAAAAAGTTAATTTTGGCTCTCACACCTAAAATAAACGTTGTAGACTCAAAATTTTTGCTGTTTTTAGTGTATTCTAGCATCCTGAAGATGATTCCAGCATTAATTTCATTGTGCTTATGCTCATTTTGAAGATTTTGACATTTTCAACTTAAGTGTACAATCAGGGGCTGAAAACGCGTTTAAAGCAATAAAAAGTTCATTTTGGCTCACACACCTAAAATAAACGTTGTAGACTCAAAATGTTTGCTGTATTCAGTGTATTCTAGCATCCTGAAGATGATTCCAGCATTAATTTCATTGTGCTTATGCTCATTTTGAAGATTTTGACATTTTCACCTTAAGTGTACAATCAGGGGCTGAAAACGCGTTTAAAGCAATAAAAAGTTCATTTTGGCTCTCACACCTAAACTAAACGTTGTAGACTCAAAATTTTTGCTCTATTTAGTGTATTTTAGCATCCTGAAGATGATTCCAGCATTAATTTCATTGTGCTTATGCTCATTTTTAAGATTTTGACATTTTCACCTTAAGTGTACAATCAGGGGCTGAAAACGCGTTTAAAGCAATAAAAAGTTCATTTTGGCTCTCACACCTAAACTAAACGTTGTAGACTCAAAATTTATGCTGTATTTAGTGTATTCTAGCATCCTGAAGATGATTCCAGCATTAATTTCATCGTGCTTATGCTCATTTTGAAGATTTTGACATTTTAACCTAAAGTGCACAATCAGGCTGAAAACGCATTTAAAGCAATAAAAAGTTCATTTTGGCTCTCACAACTAAACTAAACGTTGTAGACTCAAAATTTTTGCTGTATTTAGTGTATTCTAGCATCCTGAAGATGATTCCAGCATTAATTTCATTGTGCTTATGCTCATTTTGAAGATTTTGACATTTTCACCTTAAGTGTACAATCAGGGGCTGAAAACGCGTTTAAAGCAATAAAAAGTTCATTTTGGCTCTCACACCTAAACTAAACGTTGTAGACTCAAAATTTTTGCTGTATTTAGTGTATTCTAGCATCCTGAAGATGATTCCAGCATTAATTTCATTGTGCTTATGCTCATTTTTAAGATTTTGACATTTTCACCTAAAGTGCACAATCAGGCTGAAAACGCATTTAAAGCAATAAAAAGTTCATTTTGGCTCTCACACCTAAACTAAACGTTGTAGACTCAAAATTTTTGCTCTATTTAGTGTATTTTAGCATCCTGAAGATGATTCCAGCATTAATTTCATTGTGCTTATGCTCATTTTTAAGATTTTGACATTTTCACCTTAAGTGTACAATCAGGGGCTGAAAACGCGTTTAAAGCAATAAAAAGTTCATTTTGGCTCTCACACCTAAACTAAACGTTGTAGACTCAAAATTTTTGCTGTATTCAGTGTATTCTAGCATCCTGAAGATGATTCCAGCATTAATTTCATTGTGCTTATGCTCATTTTGAAGATTTTGACATTTTCACCTTAAGTGTACAATCAGGGGCTGAAAACGCGTTTAAAGCAATAAAAAGTTCATTTTGGATCTCACACCTAATCTAAACGTTGTAGACTCAAATTTTTTGCTGTATTTAGTGTATTCTAGCATCCTGAAGATGATTCCAGCATTAATTTCATTGTGCTTATGCTCATTTTTAAGATTTTGACATTTTCACCTAAAGTGCACAATCAGGCTGAAAACGCATTTAAAGCAATAAAAAGTTCATTTTGGCTCTCACACCTAAACTAAACGTTGTAGACTCAAAATTTTTGCTGTATTTAGTGTATTCTAGCATCCTGAAGATGATTCCAGCATTAATTTCATTGTGCTTATGCTCATTTTGAAGATTTTGACATTTTCACCTTAAGTGTACAATCAGGGGCTGAAAACGCGTTTAAAGCAATAAAAAGTTCATTTTGGCTCTCACACCTAAACTAAACGTTGTAGACTCAAAATTTTTGCTGTATTTAGTGTATTCTAGCATCCTGAAGATGATTCCAGCATTAATTTCATTGTGCTTATGCTCATTTTTAAGATTTTGACATTTTCACCTAAAGTGCTGTTGGGTCTGATATTACAGATCCCCTTAGTTACTGACCGTGCACCAAGGAAAAAGGAGGCAGAAGCTGTTGCTTTGTTTTATTGCAACCGCGGCTGGGAGAGGAGAGGAGACGCAAGACCTTAACTCACGTTCGGCTCCTTCCGACTCTCTCCCCTCCCCCGGCCACCTCGTCGCTTTTATTACAGTTAAGTTTCAGTTTCGTTTCATACGTCATGGAAAAATACAAAACATTAGAGAAAGTTGAGCGGCGCCTCTAAACGACAGTTGATAATATAAAAACACAAAAATATATACAGGATATTCTTTAAAATACACATAATGTTAAGACTACTGTTTTAAGCAACTTCACATTCCCTCCTGTTGTGGATTTAAAAGGATATCAGTAAATACTAAAACAATTAAGTTTTCTCAGTATTACTTCATTAATAAGATTCACAACATTTGAACCATTCTCAGGAAATGGCGAAAACCCTTAACTTAAAGGGAAAAATTCCATAACTCCCCCACCGCACGGTGACGAGAACCTCTTGGTCTGAGAATGGAACTGGATTTGAAGTTAGGAAAACACAATAAGATGAGGGTCACACTTTTGTGTCGGTCTCCACAGTGTCAACATAATCCTCTACGCGTAGTAAGTTATATTGATACATCTGGGCCACGAACATACGGGCGACTAATCTCTTAGACATTGGGACAATACAGCAGGAACAAATAACACATCATAAGATAAACATTATAATGATCAAAGTCCAAACAATGTCTGAAAAAGGGTCATCTTCTCCTTTGTTCTTCTTCTTTTTGACAAGAATCAGGGGGTAATCCCTTATCTGAGTTCGGTGACCTTTTTGCAGTGACTCTGGTGGATCCACGTCTCTCTCTCAGCGATTTTGAGAGCGGTGGGTGTGGTCAGGAGAACAACGAATGGGCCGTCCCAGCGTGGGCTCGACCATGTTTTCCTTTTTATCACCTTCACCAACACCAGGTCACCCGGGGTCACCGTTTCCTGTGCAGGAGGAAGAGAAGTAGAGGGCAGATCATTTGCTCTTGACACAGTCCGTTCTTTAAACAAGTCACATAACCATTTAGTCAGTGGATCTGCCTCTCCTGTTTTGTCTGACCATGGCTGATTTTAAATGGATGGCCATATTGTCAACGATGGTATTTACAAAATGGCTACCGTTATCACTCCACAAGACTCGTGGAATGCCATGTTCTGGTATTATGTGTTTACAAATAGCTTTAGCTACTGTGAGGGCGTTTGGATGTTTTGAAGGAACAAGTTCAACCCATTTAGTTAGTGAGTCTACTAACACTAAACAGTACTTGTGCTGACCACTTCTGTGTAGTTCAATAAAGTCCATGTGTTAAACTTTAAATGGGTAGGAGCCCACTGGGCATTTCCCTCTCTGTGGTCTTAAGTTTCCCTGAGCATTGTGACGACAACAGACCATACATGACCTACAAAAAGTTTTAAAATAGGTTTGTAAGCCCTGTGGTAATGTCATTGTCTGTTCTACCGTAGATATGATCCCTCCTGTTGAGACATGGGACTTCCCATGACTCAATGTGGCTACTGCGTGGAACAGACTGCGGGGGATGACTGGTCGGTCTTCTTTGTGGTAGAGGCCTTCTGGGGTGAGTTCAATGTTCATCATTTTCCATAGTGTTTTTTCTTTGTCTGGAGCGTTGTTTTGCATGTCAATTAGTACTTGTTTTGGAATGTTGTTGTGTTGTTGTGTTTCTTTGTGGTTGGCGAGCATGACGATCTTTGTTTTGTCTTGGCCTGCTTGCTTGGCTGCCAAATCTGCTTTTGCATTTCCTACAGAAACGGCGTCTTTTGCTGAGGTGTGAGCTTTGCATTTGCATACTGCTATTTTGGAGGGTAGCAGTACAGCGGCCAAAAGGTCAGTGAGTAATTTGGCGTGTTGAACAGGTTTTCCTGTTGATGTTTTCATTCCTCGTCGAGCCCACATGGCGGCAAAGATGTGCAATGTCGAGTGGGCATATTGGCTGTCGGTCCAAATTGTTACTGCTTTGTCTTTGAATAATTTACATGCTTCTGTTAGCGCGATGAGTTCTGCTGCTTGTGCTGACAGATTTCCTATTAATCGTCCGCTCTTCAGTGTCTTTTGTTGTGTGACCACTGCATAGCCTGTGTTGGTGTTGCCTAGTTCATCTTTGCTTGAGGAACCATCTACAAACACTGCTTCTCCTTCTTGTAAGGGTGTGTCTAACAAATCTCTTCTTGGTTTGCAGATTTCCTCGGTGGCTTCTGTGCAACTGTGTGGTGTCCCATCTGTCTCCACTGGGAGGAGACTTGCAGGATTGAGAGTGCTGCATCTCTTGATGGTAAGATGGGGTTGAGACAACAGTACAGCTGTTAGGCCAAGATGTCTTGCTGGTGAGAGAAATGACATCTTTGTTTGAGTCAAAAGAACATCTACTGAGTGTGTTACTAGTAGAGTGGTGGGATGGAACAACACCAATTCGGCGGATGCTTGGACAGCCATTGCTGCGGCACACACTGCTTGGACACACTGGGGCAGGGCTCTGGCGACAGCATCAAGTTTCTTTGAGTAGTAGGCCACTGGTCGCATTTGTGTACCATGTTGTTGGAGTAGGACGGATGTCATGAATCCGTCTTTGCAGTCCACTGTTTGGGTAAACAGTTTCTTGTAGTCGGGTAGGCCCAAAGGGCCTGTGCTTGTGATGGTCTGTTTTATCTGATTGAACTTGTCATTAGCTATTTTCGTCCATGTGATGGGATCGGCCAGGGCGATGTCTTCTTGGTAAATTAAATCCACCAGTGGTTGCGTTATTTCGGCGATGTCCAGAACCCATAGACGGCAAAAGTTCACTAGGCCTAGGAAGGCCATCATCTGTCTTTTGGTCTTTGGTTTGGGGGCATCAAGGATAGCTTGTTTCCGATCAGGGGTTAGTTTTCTTCCTTCTGCCGATATGATGTGACCTAAGAAAACTACTTCGGTCTGAGTCCACTGTAGTTTGGTCAGTGAGGCTATGTTTCCTGTCTTTGCCAGGTGTTGACACAGTTTCACTGCTTCTTCTTGATTTTCTTCTTTGGTTGGACTGGCGATGAGAATGTCATCTACGTAAATCAAGATTTGAGTGGTTTCACTGTGTTCATGGAGGCTCAGACAGTTGTTGATTTCTTGAGAGAAAATGGTGGGGCTCTCTGCATAGCCTTGGGGTAGTCTCGTATAGGTGTATTTCTTTTGATTAAAGGTGAAACCAAACCAATGACGGGCAGACTCGTGCAATGGGATGGAAAAGAAGGCGTTGCTTAGATCAATTACTGTGAACCATTTCTGTTCTGGCTTCAGCGCATTGAGTAGAGTGTGGGGGTCGGGGACGCAGGGGGCTCTCTGTTTTACTGCCTGATTTACGGCTCTTAAGTCGTGGACCATTCGCCAGGTCGTGGTGTCTGCTTTCTTTACTGGAAAGATTGGAGTGTTACAAGTTACCTTGGGGGCTTCTATGAGCACTCCAGCTTTTACCATGTTCATGATTACTGGTGTGATTCCTTCTTTGGCATCAGGTTTGAGTGGGTATTGATTGATTCGTGGGCGATAGTTTGTTCTTGGTTCAATTGTTACTTCTGTGGCTGTGGTCATTAGGCCCACATCGGTTTTTGACGCTGACCACAGCTGAGGTGGTATTTGATCCATGGCGTCTTTTAGTGCCAGGATCGTGGTTTCCTCCGGATGTCATGTACTTAGGTGGGTGCTGGGGACAAATGTTGTCACCCAGTTTAGTTTTTTCCTCCAGACCACGTTTCCTGATGACATGATGCGTTTAAATCTTCCATCTTGACATGGGGTCCACGGAAGTCGTTGTTCGGACCATGTTGCATCTCTTATTTTTGATCCTATGTCCTTCCATCTCCAGCCTGTTGGTTTTGCCAGTGAAATGTGGAAGGGAATGCCAACGCCTTCATATGTGGTTAATGCATATATGTAATCTGGAAAGATTACTGTGGCTGCCATCCATCCTGCCTGTTCGTCCCAAATTAGGTCCTTTATTTGGGCCCGCATGGTTGTCAATCGGGACCATTGATCAAAGAAGTCTCTGTCCTCTTTGTTCGGGGCGAAGCGGATGGTGGAGTGAAGTGGGTACGTGGTTTGGGGCACCCAATTTGAATTTGGTAGGATTTGTTCTGGCATCTGTTGCAGATTGTTTGTTACTGATGTTGGACCTTTTTGGATCGGATCCAGACTGTAGAATGGGCGTGGTTTGTCTTTTCCTTCTAGTACTAACATCTGCATTGGTGTTTCTTGTCCTCTTTTTGTCACGACCATGCTGGAGCCTTCGACCATTAATACAAGGCTCATGGCTTTTATCAAATCTCGTCCGATGAGGTTTTCAGGACAACGAGGCACGTAAACGAAAGTTTGATCTGGGTATTCTGTTCCGTCTTCATCAATAATGGTCAGTGGTTCGGTAAAGTAATGGATGGCTGGTCTACCTCCCACTCCTATGACCATTATTGTGCTTTTTGACAATTTGACACCTGTTGGTAGATCAGTGATCACGGAGGATTGTGCTCCTGAATCCACAATGAATTTCAATGTTGTCGTAAATGGCCCTAAGCCTAGTTTTCTTACTGCTGGGTCAATAGAGGACATCTGGCTAAACAGGACTGTCAGGTCAAGCACCTCGACGATCGTTCTGGTGTCATCAGGGTTTTCATCACTTGACCTTTCCTGCTCGCGTCATTCGGTTGGATCCCAGTGGTCAGATCTTGGGGTCTCAATTTTTTGTTTGGAGCGGCAATCTCGGGCAAAGTGGCCGTACTTGCCACAATTGTAGCACACATCCTGTCTGGTGGCTGGTCGGCCTCTTCCTCTTCCGCGTCCACGTCCTCTACCCCGATTGGGTTGGTTTTGGTAGTAAATTGGTCCAGAAGGTGGAGGAGAGGCATGTTGAAAAAATGTGTGCATGGCATTGAAGACTGATGATTGCGCTTTTTGTCTTTTTAGGTCTTCAGCGTGTGAGGCCCAAGCTACGAGATCATTCACCGGGGCAGTTCTCCAGGTGTGGTAATGTTTCTTGATAAAATTGACTGTACCGTCCACTAGTCCATCCAGGAATGTTGCCCGCAGTAATGTTTGGTATGTGCTTTGTGCCTCAGTGCTTTCTTCGATGCCACCATGTAGTTTCAGTACGTCTTGGAGGCGGTCCACATATTTTTGTGCGCTTTCTTCAGGTTCTTGGCGGCATTGGCGGACTTTAGTTAAATCAGGTGGTTTCTTGAACACTGCGATGGCTCTTTCTAAAAGAGTATTTAGGGCGTTGTCTAGTTCTTGGCCTGGTTGGTAGACTTGGCCTCGTTGGTTGGCTGGAGCAAAGGCTCCTTGGAATCTTCCAACTCGATGTCCTGCGGTCAGACGTAGGACGCTTAGTAATTCATTGCCATTGAGGTGATAGGATCCATGTAGTTCTCTAATTGCAGCTGCCCATTTTTCAACGTTGTCTTTAATGGGAGGAACTGATGCGCATGCGGCTACTTTTTCTTCTTCGGTCCATGGGCGATAGAGCAGCAAGGTCTGTGGATGAGCAGGTTGACCAGGATTTGGCATTCCATAAGCTGGGTTGGCTACAGCTACCATGGGATATGCTGCCACCTGCTGAATGTCTGGGTATAATTTTGTTGTTGCAGCCAGGACGTCTGCTGTTGGTTTGTTTGATCTTGTACGGCTTCCAATAGGAGGGGAGGCTCCGTCCCCAAAACTCGTGGAGGTGGAATTTGGGGAGGAGGTAGACGGGGTAGGCGGTTCCCGCTGTTGGTTGACGTTTACTTCCTCTTCTGGATCATTTTGCTGTCGCACTTCAGCCGGTGCATTTCCGTTGTCTCTTCGTCTGGCGCCGGTTTCTTCCGTTGGTCTTATCTTCATCTGATACATTTTTCTTTCTGTCTTTTCCTTTTTTCTTTTCTCACTTTCCAAAATGCTTTCTGCCCTCATTTTACACTGTTTTATCCACACTTCAACAGCACGTAGTTGTGCTTCCAATTTTTCTACATTCTTTCCCTTTTTAATCTTCTTTGCTCTTTTCTCCACTAAACTTTTCTTAACTTCCTCTTTGTTCCTGACATCTCTCAAAGACGGGTTAAAATCATACTTGGTCACCCAGGATTCCAGATACTTTCACGCATTAGCGTCAAAGCTTGCAATAAATTTAACATCCTGGTGTTGTTCTATTTCTTTTCTCAATGACTGGCCCATTGTATCTATTGCCGAGCGGGCAGCAGTTACTCCCTTTTTTCCTTATCTCATAAACACGCACAAAGTACACACCCACACAAAGACACACGCACACAACCACACACACACACATAAACTCACACACAAACACACACACTTAGTCTTTTCTGTGGTGCACCACTTTCTAATTTAAAACCATGATTTGTGTTTTAGGCGATTATTTTTAATCGCAGTCAGTTCTGTTCTGACCTAATAAATCTTAGTTATATTGAACACAGATATTTTGGTAACCAATGAGTGGGGAGGTGTAAATTATTACGTATTTACGGCAACGTTTAATTTCCTCTACCCGGGCACCCGAAAACGACACTTTTTTTTAACAAGTTAAAAACTAGTCAATAAAAGTATTTTGGATCTCATCTAATAAAACCGTGATCCCTTTGATGCCCGGATCATATATACCATGGGTTTTTTTTTCTCTTCTTCACGGGCCAACGCCCAAGCGCTTCTCTTTTACTCCCCACTTTTCTATTTTTCTCTTACTTCTTCAGTATATTTAGTGTTCCTTTTTTCAAACTTCTGTGTAAATCGTGATAATTAAACAGCATAATACCTGTTAGTCCTCGGTGCCGGTCTGGTTCGCAGGACCCGGTGTCCGGGCGAACGGCCGTGGCCGGAGCGACGAGACCCGTCACGCAAGGGGAGACGCTGTCGACAGATTCTCGGTGTCCTCGGTTCGGCGGCGGTCGTCCGTCCAGATGCAGGTCCCAGGTTTCGGCACCAATTAAATGTTGGGTCTGATATTACAGATCCCCTTAGTTACTGACCGTGCACCAAGGAAAAAGGAGGCAGAAGCTGTTGCTTTGTTTTATTGCAACCGCGGCTGGGAGAGGAGAGGAGACGCAAGACCTTAACTCACGTTCGGCTCCTTCCGACTCTCTCCCCTCCCCCGGCCACCTCGTCGCTTTTATTACAGTTAAGTTTCAGTTTCGTTTCATACGTCATGGAAAAATACAAAACATTAGAGAAAGTTGAGCGGCGCCTCTAAACGACAGTTGATAATATAAAAACACAAAAATATATACAGGATATTCTTTAAAATACACATAATGTTAAGACTACTGTTTTAAGCAACTTCACAGTGCACAATCAGGCTGAAAACGCATTTAAAGCAATAAAAAGTTAATTTTGGCTCTCACACCTAAAATAAACGTTGTAGACTCAAAATTTTTGCTGTTTTTAGTGTATTCTAGCATCCTGAAGATGATTCCAGCATTAATTTCATTGTGCTTATGCTCATTTTGAAGATTTTGACATTTTCAACTTAAGTGTACAATCAGGGGCTGAAAACGCGTTTAAAGCAATAAAAAGTTCATTTTGGCTCACACACCTAAAATAAACGTTGTAGACTCAAAATGTTTGCTGTATTCAGTGTATTCTAGCATCCTGAAGATGATTCCAGCATTAATTTCATTGTGCTTATGCTCATTTTGAAGATTTTGACATTTTCACCTTAAGTGTACAATCAGGGGCTGAAAACGCGTTTAAAGCAATAAAAAGTTCATTTTGGCTCTCACACCTAAACTAAACGTTGTAGACTCAAAATTTTTGCTCTATTTAGTGTATTTTAGCATCCTGAAGATGATTCCAGCATTAATTTCATTGTGCTTATGCTCATTTTTAAGATTTTGACATTTTCACCTTAAGTGTACAATCAGGGGCTGAAAACGCGTTTAAAGCAATAAAAAGTTCATTTTGGCTCTCACACCTAAACTAAACGTTGTAGACTTAAAATTTTTGCTGTATTTAGTGTATTCTAGCATCCTGGATGATTCCAGCATTAATTTCATTGTGCTTATGCTCATTTTTAAGATTTTGACATTTTCACCTAAAGTGCACAATCAGGCTGAAAACGCATTTAAAGCAATAAAAAGTTCATTTTGGCTCTCACACCTAAACTAAACGTTGTAGACTCAAAATTTTTGCTGTATTTAGTGTATTTTAGCATCCTGAAGATGATTCCAGCATTAATTTCATTGTGCTTATGCTCATTTTTAAGATTTTGATATTTTCACCTAAAGTGCACAATCAGGCTGAAAACGCATTTAAAGCAATAAAAAGTTAATTTTGGCTCTCACACCTAAAATAAACGTTGTAGACTCAAAATTTTTGCTGTATTTAGTGTATTCTAGCATCCTGAAGATGATTCCAGCATTAATTTCATTGTGCTTATGCTCATTTTGAAGATTTTGACATTTTCACCTTAAGTGTACAATCAGGGGCTGAAAACGCGTTTAAAGCAATAAAAAGTTCATTTTGGCTCACACACCTAAAATAAACGTTGTAGACTAAAAATGTTTGCTGTATTCAGTGTATTCTAGCATCCTGAAGATGATTCCAGCATTAATTTCATTGTGCTTATGCTCATTTTGAAGATTTTGACATTTTCACCTTAAGTGTACAATCAGGGGCTGAAAACGCGTTTAAAGCAATAAAAAGTTCATTTTGGCTCTCACACCTAAACTAAACGTTGTAGACTCAAAAATTTTGCTGTATTTAGTGTATTCTAGCATCCTGAAGATGATTCCAGCATTAATTTCATTGTGCTTATGCTCATTTTTAAGATTTTGACATTTTCACCTAAAGTGCACAATCAGGGGCTGAAAACGCGTTTAAAGCAATAAAAAGTTCATTTTGGCTCTCACACCTAAACTAAACGTTGTAGACTCAAAATTTTTGCTCTATTTAGTGTATTTTAGCATCCTGAAGATGATTCCAGCATTAATTTCATTGTGCTTATGCTCATTTTTAAGATTTTGACATTTTCACCTTAAGTGTACAATCAGGGGCTGAAAACGCGTTTAAAGCAATAAAAAGTTCATTTTGGCTCTCACACCTAAACTAAACGTTGTAGACTCAAAATTTTTGCTGTATTTAGTGTATTCTAGCATCCTGAAGATGATTCCAGCATTAATTTCATCGTGCTTATGCTCATTTTTAAGATTTTGACATTTTCACCTAAAGTGCACAATCAGGCTGAAAACGCATTTAAAGCAATAAAAAGTTCATTTTGGCTCTCACACCTAAACTAAACGTTGTAGACTCAAATTTTTTGCTGTATTTAGTGTATTCTAGCATCCTGAAGATGATTCCAGCATTAATTTCATTGTGCTTATGCTAATTTTGAAGATTTTGACATTTTCACCTTAAGTGTACAATCAGCGGCTGAAAACGAGTTTAAAGCAATAAAAAGTTCATTTTGGCTCTCACACCTAAACTAAACGTTGTAGACTCAAAATTTTTGCTGTATTTAGTGTATTCTAGCATCCTGAAGATGATTCCAGCATTAATTTCATTGTGCTTATGCTCATTTTTAAGATTTTGACATTTTCACCTAAAGTGCACAATCAGGATGAAAACGCATTTAAAGCAATAAAAAGTTCATTTTGGCTCTCACACCTAAACTAAACGTTGTAGACTCAAAATTTTTGCTCTATTTAGTGTATTTTAGCATCCTGAAGATGATTCCAGCATTAATTTCATTGTGCTTATGTTCATTTTTAAGATTTTGACATTTTCACCTTAAGTGTACAATCAGGGGCTGAAAACGCGTTTAAAGCAATAAAAAGTTCATTTTGGCTCTCACACCTAAACTAAACGTTGTAGACTCAAAATTTTTGCTGTATTCAGTGTATTCTAGCATCCTGAAGATGATTCCAGCATTAATTTCATTGTGCTTATGCTCATTTTTAAGATTTTGACATTTTCACCTAAAGTGCACAATGAGGCTGAAAACGCATTTAAAGCAATAAAAAGTTCATTTTGGCTCTCACACCTAAACTAAACGTTGTAGACTCAAAATTTTTGCTGTATTTAGTGTATTTTAGCATCCTGAAGATGATTCCAGCATTAATTTCATTGTGCTTATGCTCATTTTGAAGATTTTGACATTTTCACCTTAAGTGTACAATCAGGGGCTGAAAACGCGTTTAAAGCAATAAAAAGTTCATTTTGGCTCTCACACCTAATCTAAACGTTGTAGACTCAAAATTTTTGCTGTATTTAGTGTATTCTAGCATCCTGAAGATGATTCCAGCATTAATTTCATTGTGCTTATGCTCATTTTTAAGATTTTGACATTTTCACCTAAAGTGCACAATCAGGCTGAAAACGCATTTAAAGCAATAAAAAGTTCATTTTGGCTCTCACACCTAAACTAAAGGTTGTAGACTCAAAATTTTTGCTTTATTTAGTGTATTCTAGCATCCTGAAGATAATTCTAGCATTAATTTCATTGTGCTTATGCTCATTTTTAAGATTTTGATATTTTCACCTAAAGTGCACAATCAGGCTGAAAACGCATTTAAAGCAATAAAAAGTTAATTTTGGCTCTCACACCTAAAATAAACGTTGTAGACTCAAAATTTTTGCTGTTTTTAGTGTATTCTAGCATCCTGAAGATGATTCCAGCATTAATTTCATTGTGCTTATGCTCATTTTGAAGATTTTGACATTTTCAACTTAAGTGTACAATCAGGGGCTGAAAACGCGTTTAAAGCAATAAAAAGTTCATTTTGGCTCACACACCTAAAATAAACGTTGTAGACTCAAAATGTTTGCTGTATTCAGTGTATTCTAGCATCCTGAAGATGATTCCAGCATTAATTTCATTGTGCTTATGCTCATTTTGAAGATTTTGACATTTTCACCTTAAGTGTACAATCAGGGGCTGAAAACGCGTTTAAAGCAATAAAAAGTTCATTTTGGCTCTCACACCTAAACTAAACGTTGTAGACTCAAAAATTTTGCTGTATTTAGTGTATTCTAGCATCCTGAAGATGATTCCAGCATTAATTTCATTGTGCTTATGCTCATTTTTAAGATTTTGACATTTTCACCTAAAGTGCACAATCAGGGGCTGAAAACGCGTTTAAAGCAATAAAAAGTTCATTTTGGCTCTCACACCTAAACTAAACGTTGTAGACTCAAAATTTTTGCTCTATTTAGTGTATTTTAGCATCCTGAAGATGATTCCAGCATTAATTTCATTGTGCTTATGCTCATTTTTAAGATTTTGACATTTTCACCTTAAGTGTACAATCAGGGGCTGAAAACGCGTTTAAAGCAATAAAAAGTTCATTTTGGCTCTCACACCTAAACTAAACGTTGTAGACTCAAAATTTTTGCTGTATTTAGTGTATTCTAGCATCCTGAAGATGATTCCAGCATTAATTTCATTGTGCTTATGCTCATTTTTAAGATTTTGACATTTTCACCTAAAGTGCACAATCAGGCTGAAAACGCATTTAAAGCAATAAAAAGTTCATTTTGGCTCTCACACCTAAACTAAACGTTGTAGACTCAAAATTTTTGCTGTATTTAGTGTATTCTAGCATCCTGAAGATGATTCCAGCATTAATTTCATTGTGCTTATGCTCATTTTGAAGATTTTGACATTTTCACCTTAAGTGTACAATCAGGGGCTGAAAACGCGTTTAAAGCAATAAAAAGTTCATTTTGGCTCTCACACCTAAACTAAACGTTGTAGACTCAAAATTTTTGCTGTATTTAGTGTATTCTAGCATCCTGAAGATGATTCCAGCATTAATTTCATTGTGCTTATGCTCATTTTTAAGATTTTGACATTTTCACCTAAAGTGCACAATCAGGCTGAAAACGCATTTAAAGCAATAAAAAGTTAATTTTGGCTCTCACACCTAAACTAAACGTTGTAGACTCAAAATTTTTGCTGTATTCAGTGTATTTTAGCATCCTGAAGATGATTCCAGCATTAATTTCATTGTGCTTATGCTCATTTTTAAGATTTTGACATTTTCACCTAAAGTGCACAATCAGGGGCTGAAAACGCGTTTAAAGCAATAAAAAGTTCATTTTGGCTCTCACACCTAAACTAAAGGTTGTAGACTCAAAATTTTTGCTTTATTTAGTGTATTCTAGCATCCTGAAGATAATTCTAGCATTAATTTCATTGTGCTTATGCTCATTTTTAAGATTTTGATATTTTCACCTAAAGTGCACAATCAGGCTGAAAACGCATTTAAAGCAATAAAAAGTTAATTTTGGCTCTCACACCTAAAATAAACGTTGTAGACTCAAAATTTTTGCTGTTTTTAGTGTATTCTAGCATCCTGAAGATGATTCCAGCATTAATTTCATTGTGCTTATGCTCATTTTGAAGATTTTGACATTTTCAACTTAAGTGTACAATCAGGGGCTGAAAACGCGTTTAAAGCAATAAAAAGTTCATTTTGGCTCACACACCTAAAATAAACGTTGTAGACTCAAAATGTTTGCTGTATTCAGTGTATTCTAGCATCCTGAAGATGATTCCAGCATTAATTTCATTGTGCTTATGCTCATTTTGAAGATTTTGACATTTTCACCTTAAGTGTACAATCAGGGGCTGAAAACGCGTTTAAAGCAATAAAAAGTTCATTTTGGCTCTCACACCTAAACTAAACGTTGTAGACTCAAAATTTTTGCTCTATTTAGTGTATTTTAGCATCCTGAAGATGATTCCAGCATTAATTTCATTGTGCTTATGCTCATTTTTAAGATTTTGACATTTTCACCTTAAGTGTACAATCAGGGGCTGAAAACGCGTTTAAAGCAATAAAAAGTTCATTTTGGCTCTCACACCTAAACTAAACGTTGTAGACTCAAAATTTTTGCTGTATTTAGTGTATTCTAGCATCCTGAAGATGATTCCAGCATTAATTTCATCGTGCTTATGCTCATTTTGAAGATTTTGACATTTTAACCTAAAGTGCACAATCAGGCTGAAAACGCATTTAAAGCAATAAAAAGTTCATTTTGGCTCTCACACCTAAACTAAACGTTGTAGACTCAAAATTTTTGCTGTATTTAGTGTATTCTAGCATCCTGAAGATGATTCCAGCATTAATTTCATTGTGCTTATGCTCATTTTGAAGATTTTGACATTTTCACCTTAAGTGTACAATCAGGGGCTGAAAACGCGTTTAAAGCAATAAAAAGTTCATTTTGGCTCTCACACCTAAACTAAACGTTGTAGACTCAAAATTTTTGCTGTATTTAGTGTATTCTAGCATCCTGAAGATGATTCCAGCATTAATTTCATTGTGCTTATGCTCATTTTTAAGATTTTGACATTTTCACCTAAAGTGCACAATCAGGCTGAAAACGCATTTAAAGCAATAAAAAGTTCATTTTGGCTCTCACACCTAAACTAAACGTTGTAGACTCAAAATTTTTGCTCTATTTAGTGTATTTTAGCATCCTGAAGATGATTCCAGCATTAATTTCATTGTGCTTATGCTCATTTTTAAGATTTTGACATTTTCACCTTAAGTGTACAATCAGGGGCTGAAAACGCGTTTAAAGCAATAAAAAGTTCATTTTGGCTCTCACACCTAAACTAAACGTTGTAGACTCAAAATTTTTGCTGTATTCAGTGTATTCTAGCATCCTGAAGATGATTCCAGCATTAATTTCATTGTGCTTATGCTCATTTTTAAGATTTTGACATTTTCACCTAAAGTGCACAATCAGGGGCTGAAAACGCGTTTAAAGCAATAAAAAGTTCATTTTGGCTCTCACACCTAAACTAAACGTTGTAGACTCAAAATTTTTGCTGTATTTAGTGTATTCTAGCATCCTGAAGATGATTCCAGCATTAATTTCATTGTGCTTATGCTCCTTTTTAAGATTTTGATATTTTCACCTAAAGTGCACAATCAGGCTGAAAACGCATTTAAAGCAATAAAAAGTTAATTTTGGCTCTCACACCTAAAATAAACGTTGTAGACTCAAAATTTTTGCTGTATTTAGTGTATTCTAGCATCCTGAAGATGATTCCAGCATTAATTTCATTGTGCTTATGCTCATTTTGAAGATTTTGACATTTTCACCTTAAGTGTACAATCAGGGGCTGAAAACGCGTTTAAAGCAATAAAAAGTTCATTTTGGCTCACACACCTAAAATAAACGTTGTAGACTAAAAATGTTTGCTGTATTTAGTGTATTCTAGCATCCTGAAGATGATTCCAGCATTAATTTCATTGTGCTTATGCTCATTTTTAAGATTTTGACATTTTCACCTTAAGTGCACAATCAGGGGCTGAAAACGCGTTTAAAGCAATAAAAAGTTCATTTTGGCTCTCACACCTAAACTAAACGTTGTAGACTCAAAATTTTTGCTGTATTTAGTGTATTCTAACATCCTGAAGATGATTCCAGCATTAATTTCATTGTGCTTATGCTCATTTTTAAGATTTTGACATTTTCACCTAAAGTGCACAATCAGGCTGAAAACGCATTTAAAGCAATAAAAAGTTCATTTTGGCTCTCACACCTAATCTAAACGTTGTAGACTCAAAATTTTTGCTGTATTTAGTGTATTCTAGCAACCTGAAGATGATTCCAGCATTAATTTCATTGTGCTTATGCTCATTTTTAAGATTTTGACATTTTCACCTAAAGTGCACAATCAGGCTGAAAACGCATTTAAAGCAATAAAAAGTTCATTTTGGCTCTCACACCTAAACTAAACGTTGTAGACTCAAAATTTTTGCTGTATTTAGTGTATTCTAGCATCCTGAAGATGATTCCAGCATTAATTTCATTGTGCTTATGCTCATTTTGAAGATTTTGACATTTTCACCTTAAGTGTACAATCAGGGGCTGAAAACGCGTTTAAAGCAATAAAAAGTTCATTTTGGCTCTCACACCTAAACTAAACGTTGTAGACTCAAAAATTTTGCTGTATTTAGTGTATTCTAGCATCCTGAAGATGATTCCAGCATTAATTTCATTGTGCTTATGCTCATTTTTAAGATTTTGACATTTTCACCTAAAGTGCACAATCAGGCTGAAAACGCATTTAAAGCAATAAAAAGTTAATTTTGGCTCTCACACCTAAAATAAACGTTGTAGACTCAAAATTTTTGCTGTTTTTAGTGTATTCTAGCATCCTGAAGATGATTCCAGCATTAATTTCATTGTGCTTATGCTCATTTTGAAGATTTTGACATTTTCAACTTAAGTGTACAATCAGGGGCTGAAAACGCGTTTAAAGCAATAAAAAGTTCATTTTGGCTCACACACCTAAAATAAACGTTGTAGACTCAAAATGTTTGCTGTATTCAGTGTATTCTAGCATCCTGAAGATGATTCCAGCATTAATTTCATTGTGCTTATGCTCATTTTGAAGATTTTGACATTTTCACCTTAAGTGTACAATCAGGGGCTGAAAACGCGTTTAAAGCAATAAAAAGTTCATTTTGGCTCTCACACCTAAACTAAACGTTGTAGACTCAAAATTTTTGCTCTATTTAGTGTATTTTAGCATCCTGAAGATGATTCCAGCATTAATTTCATTGTGCTTATGCTCATTTTTAAGATTTTGACATTTTCACCTTAAGTGTACAATCAGGGGCTGAAAACGCGTTTAAAGCAATAAAAAGTTCATTTTGGCTCTCACACCTAAACTAAACGTTGTAGACTCAAAATTTTTGCTGTATTCAGTGTATTCTAGCATCCTGAAGATGATTCCAGCATTAATTTCATTGTGCTTATGCTCATTTTGAAGATTTTGACATTTTCACCTTAAGTGTACAATCAGGGGCTGAAAACGCGTTTAAAGCAATAAAAAGTTCATTTTGGCTCTCACACCTAATCTAAACGTTGTAGACTCAAAATTTTTGCTGTATTTAGTGTATTCTAGCATCCTGAAGATGATTCCAGCATTAATTTCATTGTGCTTATGCTCATTTTTAAGATTTTGACATTTTCACCTAAAGTGCACAATCAGGCTGAAAACGCATTTAAAGCAATAAAAAGTTCATTTTGGCTCTCACACCTAATCTAAACGTTGTAGACTCAAAATTTTTGCTGTATTTAGTGTATTCTAGCATCCTGAAGATGATTCCAGCATTAATTTCATTGTGCTTATGCTCATTTTTAAGATTTTGACATTTTCACCTAAAGTGCACAATCAGGCTGAAAACGCATTTAAAGCAATAAAAAGTTCATTTTGGCTCTCACACCTAAACTAAACGTTGTAGACTCAAAATTTTTGCTGTATTTAGTGTATTCTAGCATCCTGAAGATGATTCCAGCATTAATTTCATTGTGCTTATGCTCATTTTGAAGATTTTGACATTTTCACCTTAAGTGTACAATCAGGGGCTGAAAACGCGTTTAAAGCAATAAAAAGTTCATTTTGGCTCTCACACCTAAACTAAACGTTGTAGACTCAAAATTTTTGCTGTATTTAGTGTATTCTAGCATCCTGAAGATGATTCCAGCATTAATTTCATTGTGCTTATGCTCATTTTTAAGATTTTGACATTTTCACCTAAAGTGCACAATCAGGCTGAAAACGCATTTAAAGCAATAAAAAGTTAATTTTGGCTCTCACACCTAAACTAAACGTTGTAGACTCAAAATTTTTGCTGTATTCAGTGTATTTTAGCATCCTGAAGATGATTCCAGCATTAATTTCATTGTGCTTATGCTCATTTTTAAGATTTTGACATTTTCACCTAAAGTGCACAATCAGGGGCTGAAAACGCGTTTAAAGCAATAAAAAGTTCATTTTGGCTCTCACACCTAAACTAAAGGTTGTAGACTCAAAATTTTTGCTTTATTTAGTGTATTCTAGCATCCTGAAGATAATTCTAGCATTAATTTCATTGTGCTTATGCTCATTTTTAAGATTTTGATATTTTCACCTAAAGTGCACAATCAGGCTGAAAACGCATTTAAAGCAATAAAAAGTTAATTTTGGCTCTCACACCTAAAATAAACGTTGTAGACTCAAAATTTTTGCTGTTTTTAGTGTATTCTAGCATCCTGAAGATGATTCCAGCATTAATTTCATTGTGCTTATGCTCATTTTGAAGATTTTGACATTTTCAACTTAAGTGTACAATCAGGGGCTGAAAACGCGTTTAAAGCAATAAAAAGTTCATTTTGGCTCACACACCTAAAATAAACGTTGTAGACTCAAAATGTTTGCTGTATTCAGTGTATTCTAGCATCCTGAAGATGATTCCAGCATTAATTTCATTGTGCTTATGCTCATTTTGAAGATTTTGACATTTTCACCTTAAGTGTACAATCAGGGGCTGAAAACGCGTTTAAAGCAATAAAAAGTTCATTTTGGCTCTCACACCTAAACTAAACGTTGTAGACTCAAAATTTTTGCTCTATTTAGTGTATTTTAGCATCCTGAAGATGATTCCAGCATTAATTTCATTGTGCTTATGCTCATTTTTAAGATTTTGACATTTTCACCTTAAGTGTACAATCAGGGGCTGAAAACGCGTTTAAAGCAATAAAAAGTTCATTTTGGCTCTCACACCTAAACTAAACGTTGTAGACTCAAAAATTTTGCTGTATTTAGTGTATTCTAGCATCCTGAAGATGATTCCAGCATTAATTTCATCGTGCTTATGCTCATTTTGAAGATTTTGACATTTTAACCTAAAGTGCACAATCAGGCTGAAAACGCATTTAAAGCAATAAAAAGTTCATTTTGGCTCTCACACCTAAACTAAACGTTGTAGACTCAAAATTTTTGCTGTATTTAGTGTATTCTAGCATCCTGAAGATGATTCCAGCATTAATTTCATTGTGCTTATGCTCATTTTGAAGATTTTGACATTTTCACCTTAAGTGTACAATCAGGGGCTGAAAACGCGTTTAAAGCAATAAAAAGTTCATTTTGGCTCTCACACCTAAACTAAACGTTGTAGACTCAAAATTTTTGCTGTATTTAGTGTATTCTAGCATCCTGAAGATGATTCCAGCATTAATTTCATTGTGCTTATGCTCATTTTTAAGATTTTGACATTTTCACCTAAAGTGCACAATCAGGCTGAAAACGCATTTAAAGCAATAAAAAGTTCATTTTGGCTCTCACACCTAAACTAAACGTTGTAGACTCAAAATTTTTGCTCTATTTAGTGTATTTTAGCATCCTGAAGATGATTCCAGCATTAATTTCATTGTGCTTATGCTCATTTTTAAGATTTTGACATTTTCACCTTAAGTGTACAATCAGGGGCTGAAAACGCGTTTAAAGCAATAAAAAGTTCATTTTGGCTCTCACACCTAAACTAAACGTTGTAGACTCAAAATTTTTGCTGTATTCAGTGTATTCTAGCATCCTGAAGATGATTCCAGCATTAATTTCATTGTGCTTATGCTCATTTTTAAGATTTTGACATTTTCACCTAAAGTGCACAATCAGGGGCTGAAAACGCGTTTAAAGCAATAAAAAGTTCATTTTGGCTCTCACACCTAAACTAAACGTTGTAGACTCAAAATTTTTGCTGTATTTAGTGTATTCTAGCATCCTGAAGATGATTCCAGCATTAATTTCATTGTGCTTATGCTCCTTTTTAAGATTTTGATATTTTCACCTAAAGTGCACAATCAGGCTGAAAACGCATTTAAAGCAATAAAAAGTTAATTTTGGCTCTCACACCTAAAATAAACGTTGTAGACTCAAAATTTTTGCTGTATTTAGTGTATTCTAGCATCCTGAAGATGATTCCAGCATTAATTTCATTGTGCTTATGCTCATTTTGAAGATTTTGACATTTTCACCTTAAGTGTACAATCAGGGGCTGAAAACGCGTTTAAAGCAATAAAAAGTTCATTTTGGCTCACACACCTAAAATAAACGTTGTAGACTAAAAATGTTTGCTGTATTCAGTGTATTCTAGCATCCTGAAGATGATTCCAGCATTAATTTCATTGTGCTTATGCTCATTTTTAAGATTTTGACATTTTCACCTTAAGTGCACAATCAGGGGCTGAAAACGCGTTTAAAGCAATAAAAAGTTCATTTTGGCTCTCACACCTAAACTAAACCTTGTAGACTCAAAATTTTTGCTGTATTTAGTGTATTCTAACATCCTGAAGATGATTCCAGCATTAATTTCATTGTGCTTATGCTCATTTTTAAGATTTTGACATTTTCACCTAAAGTGCACAATCAGGCTGAAAACGCATTTAAAGCAATAAAAAGTTCATTTTGGCTCTCACACCTAATCTAAACGTTGTAGACTCAAAATTTTTGCTGTATTTAGTGTATTCTAGCATCCTGAAGATGATTCCAGCATTAATTTCATTGTGCTTATGCTCATTTTTAAGATTTTGACATTTTCACCTAAAGTGCACAATCAGGCTGAAAACGCATTTAAAGCAATAAAAAGTTCATTTTGGCTCTCACACCTAAACTAAACGTTGTAGACTCAAAATTTTTGCTGTATTTAGTGTATTCTAGCATCCTGAAGATGATTCCAGCATTAATTTCATTGTGCTTATGCTCATTTTGAAGATTTTGACATTTTCACCTTAAGTGTACAATCAGGGGCTGAAAACGCGTTTAAAGCAATAAAAAGTTCATTTTGGCTCTCACACCTAAACTAAACGTTGTAGACTCAAAATTTTTGCTGTATTTAGTGTATTCTAGCATCCTGAAGATGATTCCAGCATTAATTTCATTGTGCTTATGCTCATTTTTAAGATTTTGACATTTTCACCTAAAGTGCACAATCAGGCTGAAAACGCATTTAAAGCAATAAAAAGTTAATTTTGGCTCTCACACCTAAAATAAACGTTGTAGACTCAAAATTTTTGCTGTTTTTAGTGTATTCTAGCATCCTGAAGATGATTCCAGCATTAATTTCATTGTGCTTATGCTCATTTTGAAGATTTTGACATTTTCAACTTAAGTGTACAATCAGGGGCTGAAAACGCGTTTAAAGCAATAAAAAGTTCATTTTGGCTCACACACCTAAAATAAACGTTGTAGACTCAAAATGTTTGCTGTATTCAGTGTATTCTAGCATCCTGAAGATGATTCCAGCATTAATTTCATTGTGCTTATGCTCATTTTGAAGATTTTGACATTTTCACCTTAAGTGTACAATCAGGGGCTGAAAACGCGTTTAAAGCAATAAAAAGTTCATTTTGGCTCTCACACCTAAACTAAACGTTGTAGACTCAAAATTTTTGCTCTATTTAGTGTATTTTAGCATCCTGAAGATGATTCCAGCATTAATTTCATTGTGCTTATGCTCATTTTTAAGATTTTGACATTTTCACCTTAAGTGTACAATCAGGGGCTGAAAACGCGTTTAAAGCAATAAAAAGTTCATTTTGGCTCTCACACCTAAACTAAACGTTGTAGACTCAAAATTTTTGCTGTATTCAGTGTATTCTAGCATCCTGAAGATGATTCCAGCATTAATTTCATTGTGCTTATGCTCATTTTGAAGATTTTGACATTTTCACCTTAAGTGTACAATCAGGGGCTGAAAACGCGTTTAAAGCAATAAAAAGTTCATTTTGGCTCTCACACTTAATCTAAACGTTGTAGACTCAAAATTTTTGCTGTATTTAGTGTATTCTAGCATCCTGAAGATGATTCCAGCATTAATTTCATTGTGCTTATGCTCATTTTTAAGATTTTGACATTTTCACCTAAAGTGCACAATCAGGCTGAAAACGCATTTAAAGCAATAAAAAGTTCATTTTGGCTCTCACACCTAATCTAAACGTTGTAGACTCAAAATTTTTGCTGTATTTAGTGTATTCTAGCATCCTGAAGATGATTCCAGCATTTATTTCATTGTGCTTATGCTCATTTTTAAGATTTTGACATTTTCACCTAAAGTGCACAATCAGGCTGAAAACGCATTTAAAGCAATAAAAAGTTCATTTTGGCTCTCACACCTAAACTAAACGTTGTAGACTCAAAATTTTTGCTGTATTTAGTGTATTCTAGCATCCTGAAGATGATTCCAGCATTAATTTCATTGTGCTTATGCTCATTTTGAAGATTTTGACATTTTCACCTAAAGTGCACAATCAGGCTGAAAACGCATTTAAAGCAATAAAAAGTTCATTTTGGCTCACACACCTAAAATAAACGTTGTAGACTCAAATTTTTTGCTGTATTCAGTGTATTCTAGCATCCTGAAGATGATTCCAGCATTAATTTCATTGTGCTTATGCTCATTTTGAAGATTTTGACATTTTCACCTTAAGTGTACAATCAGGGGCTGAAAACGCGTTTAAAGCAATAAAAAGTTCATTTTGGCTCTCACACCTAAACTAAACGTTGTAGACTCAAAATTTTTGCTGTATTTAGTGTATTCTAGCATCCTGAAGATGATTCCAGCATTAATTTCATTGTGCTTATGCTCATTTTTAAGATTTTGACATTTTCACCTAAAGTGCACAATCAGGCTGAAAACGCATTTAAAGCAATAAAAAGTTCATTTTGGCTCTCACACCTAAACTAAACGTTGTAGACTCAAAATTTTTGCTGTATTTAGTGTATTCTAGCATCCTGGAGATGATTCCAGCATTAATTTCATTGTGCTTATGCTCATTTTGAAGATTTTGACATTTTCACCTTAAGTGTACAATCAGGGGCTGAAAACGCGTTTAAAGCAATAAAAAGTTCATTTTGGCTCTCACACCTAAACTAAACGTTGTAGACTCAAAATTTTTGCTGTATTTAGTGTATTCTAGCATCCTGAAGATGATTCCAGCATTAATTTCATTGTGCTTATGCTCATTTTTAAGATTTTGACATTTTCACCTAAAGTGCACAATCAGGCTGAAAACGCATTTAAAGCAATAAAAAGTTAATTTTGGCTCTCACACCTAAACTAAACGTTGTAGACTCAAAATTTTTGCTGTATTTAGTGTATTTTAGCATCCTGAAGATGATTCCAGCATTAATTTCATTGTGCTTATGCTCATTTTTAAGATTTTGACATTTTCACCTTAAGTGTACAATCAGGGGCTGAAAACGCGTTTAAAGCAATAAAAAGTTCATTTTGGCTCTCACACCTAAACTAAACGTTGTAGACTCAAAATTTTTGCTGTATTCAGTGTATTCTAGCATCCTGAAGATGATTCCAGCATTAATTTCATTGTGCTTATGCTCATTTTTAAGATTTTGACATTTTCACCTAAAGTGCACAATCAGGGGCTGAAAACGCGTTTAAAGCAATAAAAAGTTCATTTTGGCTCTCACACCTAAACTAAAGGTTGTAGACTCAAAATTTTTGCTGTATTTAGTGTATTCTAGCATCCTGAAGATAATTCTAGCATTAATTTCATTGTGCTTATGCTCATTTTTAAGATTTTGATATTTTCACCTAAAGTGCACAATCAGGCTGAAAACGCATTTAAAGCAATAAAAAGTTAATTTTGGCTCTCACACCTAAAATAAACGTTGTAGACTCAAAATTTTTGCTGTTTTTAGTGTATTCTAGCATCCTGAAGATGATTCCAGCATTAATTTCATTGTGCTTATGCTCATTTTGAAGATTTTGACATTTTCAACTTAAGTGTACAATCAGGGGCTGAAAACGCGTTAAAGCAATAAAAAGTTCATTTTGGCTCACACACCTAAAATAAACGTTGTAGACTCAAAATGTTTGCTGTATTCAGTGTATTCTAGCATCCTGAAGATGATTCCAGCATTAATTTCATTGTGCTTATGCTCATTTTGAAGATTTTGACATTTTCACCTTAAGTGTACAATCAGGGGCTGAAAACGCGTTTAAAGCAATAAAAAGTTCATTTTGGCTCTCACACCTAAACTAAACGTTGTAGACTCAAAATTTTTGCTCTATTTAGTGTATTTTAGCATCCTGAAGATGATTCCAGCATTAATTTCATTGTGCTTATGCTCATTTTTAAGATTTTGACATTTTCACCTTAAGTGTACAATCAGGGGCTGAAAACGCGTTTAAAGCAATAAAAAGTTCATTTTGGCTCTCACACCTAAACTAAACGTTGTAGACTCAAAATTTTTGCTGTATTTAGTGTATTCTAGCATCCTGAAGATGATTCCAGCATTAATTTCATCGTGCTTATGCTCATTTTGAAGATTTTGACATTTTAACCTAAAGTGCACAATCAGGCTGAAAACGCATTTAAAGCAATAAAAAGTTCATTTTGGCTCTCACACCTAAACTAAACGTTGTAGACTCAAAATTTTTGCTGTATTTAGTGTATTCTAGCATCCTGAAGATGATTCCAGCATTAATTTCATTGTGCTTATGCTCATTTTGAAGATTTTGACATTTTCACCTTAAGTGTACAATCAGGGGCTGAAAACGCGTTTAAAGCAATAAAAAGTTCATTTTGGCTCTCACACCTAAACTAAACGTTGTAGACTCAAAATTTTTGCTGTATTTAGTGTATTCTAGCATCCTGAAGATGATTCCAGCATTAATTTCATTGTGCTTATGCTCATTTTTAAGATTTTGACATTTTCACCTAAAGTGCACAATCAGGCTGAAAACGCATTTAAAGCAATAAAAAGTTCATTTTGGCTCTCACACCTAAACTAAACGTTGTAGACTCAAAATTTTTGCTCTATTTAGTGTATTTTAGCATCCTGAAGATGATTCCAGCATTAATTTCATTGTGCTTATGCTCATTTTTAAGATTTTGACATTTTCACCTTAAGTGTACAATCAGGGGCTGAAAACGCGTTTAAAGCAATAAAAAGTTCATTTTGGCTCTCACACCTAAACTAAACGTTGTAGACTCAAAATTTTTGCTGTATTCAGTGTATTCTAGCATCCTGAAGATGATTCCAGCATTAATTTCATTGTGCTTATGCTCATTTTTAAGATTTTGACATTTTCACCTAAAGTGCACAATCAGGGGCTGAAAACGCGTTTAAAGCAATAAAAAGTTCATTTTGGCTCTCACACCTAAACTAAACGTTGTAGACTCAAAATTTTTGCTGTATTTAGTGTATTCTAGCATCCTGAAGATGATTCCAGCATTAATTTCATTGTGCTTATGCTCATTTTTAAGATTTTGATATTTTCACCTAAAGTGCACAATCAGGCTGAAAACGCATTTAAAGCAATAAAAAGTTAATTTTGGCTCTCACACCTAAAATAAACGTTGTAGACTCAAAATTTTTGCTGTATTTAGTGTATTCTAGCATCCTGAAGATGATTCCAGCATTAATTTCATTGTGCTTATGCTCATTTTGAAGATTTTGACATTTTCAACTTAAGTGTACAATCAGGGGCTGAAAACGCGTTTAAAGCAATAAAAAGTTCATTTTGGCTCACACACCTAAAATAAACGTTGTAGACTAAAAATGTTTGCTGTATTCAGTGTATTCTAGCATCCTGAAGATGATTCCAGCATTAATTTCATTGTGCTTATGCTCATTTTTAAGATTTTGACATTTTCACCTTAAGTGCACAATCAGGGGCTGAAAACGCGTTTAAAGCAATAAAAAGTTCATTTTGGCTCTCACACCTAAACTAAACGTTGTAGACTCAAAATTTTTGCTGTATTTAGTGTATTCTAGCATCCTGAAGATGATTCCAGCATTAATTTCATTGTGCTTATGCTCATTTTTAAGATTTTGACATTTTCACCTAAAGTGCACAATCAGGCTGAAAACGCATTTAAAGCAATAAAAAGTTCATTTTGGCTCTCACACCTAATCTAAACGTTGTAGACTCAAAATTTTTGCTGTATTTAGTGTATTCTAGCATCCTGAAGATGATTCCAGCATTAATTTCATTGTGCTTATGCTCATTTTTAAGATTTTGACATTTTCACCTAAAGTGCACAATCAGGCTGAAAACGCATTTAAAGCAATAAAAAGTTCATTTTGGCTCTCACACCTAAACTAAACGTTGTAGACTCAAAATTTTTGCTGTATTTAGTGTATTCTAGCATCCTGAAGATGATTCCAGCATTAATTTCATTGTGCTTATGCTCATTTTGAAGATTTTGACATTTTCACCTTAAGTGTACAATCAGGGGCTGAAAACGCGTTTAAAGCAATAAAAAGTTCATTTTGGCTCTCACACCTAAACTAAACGTTGTAGACTCAAAATTTTTGCTGTATTTAGTGTATTCTAGCATCCTGAAGATGATTCCAGCATTAATTTCATTGTGCTTATGCTCATTTTTAAGATTTTGACATTTTCACCTAAAGTGCACAATCAGGCTGAAAACGCATTTAAAGCAATAAAAAGTTAATTTTGGCTCTCACACCTAAAATAAACGTTGTAGACTCAAAATTTTTGCTGTTTTTAGTGTATTCTAGCATCCTGAAGATGATTCCAGCATTAATTTCATTGTGCTTATGCTCATTTTGAAGATTTTGACATTTTCAACTTAAGTGTACAATCAGGGGCTGAAAACGCGTTTAAAGCAATAAAAAGTTCATTTTGGCTCACACACCTAAAATAAACGTTGTAGACTCAAAATGTTTGCTGTATTCAGTGTATTCTAGCATCCTGAAGATGATTCCAGCATTAATTTCATTGTGCTTATGCTCATTTTGAAGATTTTGACATTTTCACCTTAAGTGTACAATCAGGGGCTGAAAACGCGTTTAAAGCAATAAAAAGTTCATTTTGGCTCTCACACCTAAACTAAACGTTGTAGACTCAAAATTTTTGCTCTATTTAGTGTATTTTAGCATCCTGAAGATGATTCCAGCATTAATTTCATTGTGCTTATGCTCATTTTTAAGATTTTGACATTTTCACCTTAAGTGTACAATCAGGGGCTGAAAACGCGTTTAAAGCAATAAAAAGTTCATTTTGGCTCTCACACCTAAACTAAACGTTGTAGACTCAAAATTTTTGCTGTATTTAGTGTATTCTAGCATCCTGAAGATGATTCCAGCATTAATTTCATCGTGCTTATGCTCATTTTGAAGATTTTGACATTTTAACCTAAAGTGCACAATCAGGCTGAAAACGCATTTAAAGCAATAAAAAGTTCATTTTGACTCTCACACCTAAACTAAACGTTGTAGACTCAAAATTTTTGCTGTATTTAGTGTATTCTAGCATCCTGAAGATGATTCCAGCATTAATTTCATTGTGCTTATGCTCATTTTGAAGATTTTGACATTTTCACCTTAAGTGTACAATCAGGGGCTGAAAACGCGTTTAAAGCAATAAAAAGTTCATTTTGGCTCACACACCTAAAATAAACGTTGTAGACTAAAAATGTTTGCTGTATTCAGTGTATTCTAGCATCCTGAAGATGATTCCAGCATTAATTTCATTGTGCTTATGCTCATTTTGAAGATTTTGACATTTTCACCTTAAGTGTACAATCAGGGGCTGAAAACGCGTTTAAAGCAATAAAAAGTTCATTTTGGCTCTCACACCTAAACTAAACGTTGTAGACTCAAAAATTTTGCTGTATTTATTGTTTTCTAGCATCCTGAAGATGATTCCAGCATTAATTTCATTGTGCTTATGCTCATTTTTAAGATTTTGACATTTTCACCTAAAGTGCACAATCAGGGGCTGAAAACGCGTTTAAAGCAATAAAAAGTTCATTTTGGCTCTCACACCTAAACTAAACGTTGTAGACTCAAAATTTTTGCTCTATTTAGTGTATTTTAGCATCCTGAAGATGATTCCAGCATTAATTTCATTGTGCTTATGCTCATTTTTAAGATTTTGACATTTTCACCTTAAGTGTACAATCAGGGGCTGAAAACGCGTTTAAAGCAATAAAAAGTTCATTTTGGCTCTCACACCTAAACTAAACGTTGTAGACTCAAAATTTTTGCTGTATTTAGTGTATTCTAGCATCCTGAAGATGATTCCAGCATTAATTTCATCGTGCTTATGCTCATTTTTAAGATTTTGACATTTTCACCTAAAGTGCACAATCAGGCTGAAAACGCATTTAAAGCAATAAAAAGTTCATTTTGGCTCTCACACCTAAACTAAACGTTGTAGACTCAAATTTTTTGCTGTATTTAGTGTATTCTAGCATCCTGAAGATGATTCCAGCATTAATTTCATTGTGCTTATGCTAATTTTGAAGATTTTGACATTTTCACCTTAAGTGTACAATCAGCGGCTGAAAACGAGTTTAAAGCAATAAAAAGTTCATTTTGGCTCTCACACCTAAACTAAACGTTGTAGACTCAAAATTTTTGCTGTATTTAGTGTATTCTAGCATCCTGAAGATGATTCCAGCATTAATTTCATTGTGCTTATGCTCATTTTTAAGATTTTGACATTTTCACCTAAAGTGCACAATCAGGCTAAAAACGCATTTAAAGCAATAAAAAGTTCATTTTGGCTCTAACACCTAAACTAAACGTTGTAGACTCAAAATTTTTGCTGTATTTAGTGTAATTTAGCATCCTGAAGATGATTCCAGCATTAATTTCATTGTGCTTATGCTCATTTTTAAGATTTTGACATTTTCACCTTAAGTGTACAATCAGGGGCTGAAAACGCGTTTAAAGCAATAAAAAGTTCATTTTGGCTCTCACACCTAAACTAAACGTTGTAGACTCAAAATTTTTGCTGTATTCAGTGTATTCTAGCATCCTGAAGATGATTCCAGCATTAATTTCATTGTGCTTATGCTCATTTTTAAGATTTTGACATTTTCACCTAAAGTGCACAATCAGGGGCTGAAAACGCGTTTAAAGCAATAAAAAGTTCATTTTGGCTCTCACACCTAAACTAAAGGTTGTAGACTCAAAATTTTTGCTGTATTTAGTGTATTCTAGCATCCTGAAGATGATTCTAGCATTAATTTCATTGTGCTTATGCTCATTTTTAAGATTTTGATATTTTCACCTAAAGTGCACAATCAGGCTGAAAACGCATTTAAAGCAATAAAAAGTTCATTTTGGCTCACACACCTAAAATAAACGTTGTAGACTCAAAATGTTTGCTGTATTCAGTGTATTCTAGCATCCTGAAGATGATTCCAGCATTAATTTCATTGTGCTTATGCTCATTTTGAAGATTTTGACATTTTCACCTTAAGTGTACAATCAGGGGCTGAAAACGCGTTTAAAGCAATAAAAAGTTCATTTTGGCTCTCACACCTAAACTAAACGTTGTAGACTCAAAATTTTTGCTCTATTTAGTGTATTTTAGCATCCTGAAGATGATTCCAGCATTAATTTCATTGTGCTTATGCTCATTTTTAAGATTTTGACATTTTCACCTTAAGTGTACAATCAGGGGCTGAAAACGCGTTTAAAGCAATAAAAAGTTCATTTTGGCTCTCACACCTAAACTAAACGTTGTAGACTCAAAATTTTTGCTGTATTTAGTGTATTCTAGCATCCTGAAGATGATTCCAGCATTAATTTCATCGTGCTTATGCTCATTTTGAAGATTTTGACATTTTAACCTAAAGTGCACAATCAGGCTGAAAACGCATTTAAAGCAATAAAAAGTTCATTTTGGCTCTCACACCTAAACTAAACGTTGTAGACTCAAAATTTTTGCTGTATTTAGTGTATTCTAGCATCCTGAAGATGATTCCAGCATTAATTTCATTGTGCTTATGCTCATTTTGAAGATTTTGACATTTTCACCTTAAGTGTACAATCAGGGGCTGAAAACGCGTTTAAAGCAATAAAAAGTTCATTTTGGCTCTCACACCTAAACTAAACGTTGTAGACTCAAAATTTTTGCTGTATTTAGTGTATTCTAGCATCCTGAAGATGATTCCAGCATTAATTTCATTGTGCTTATGCTCATTTTTAAGATTTTGACATTTTCACCTAAAGTGCACAATGAGGCTGAAAACGCATTTAAAGCAATAAAAAGTTCATTTTGGCTCTCACACCTAAACTAAACGTTGTAGACTCAAAATTTTTGCTGTATTTAGTGTATTTTAGCATCCTGAAGATGATTCCAGCATTAATTTCATTGTGCTTATGCTCATTTTTAAGATTTTGACATTTTCACCTTAAGTGTACAATCAGGGGCTGAAAACGCGTTTAAAGCAATAAAAAGTTCATTTTGGCTCTCACACCTAAACTAAACGTTGTAGACTCAAAATTTTTGCTGTATTCAGTGTATTCTAGCATCCTGAAGATGATTCCAGCATTAATTTCATTGTGCTTATGCTCATTTTGAAGATTTTGACATTTTCACCTTAAGTGTACAATCAGGGGCTGAAAACGCGTTTAAAGCAATAAAAAGTTCATTTTGGCTCTCACACCTAATCTAAACGTTGTAGACTCAAAATTTTTGCTGTATTTAGTGTATTCTAGCATCCTGAAGATGATTCCAGCATTAATTTCATTGTGCTTATGCTCATTTTTAAGATTTTGACATTTTCACCTAAAGTGCACAATCAGGCTGAAAACGCATTTAAAGCAATAAAAAGTTCATTTTGGCTCTCACACCTAATCTAAACGTTGTAGACTCAAAATTTTTGCTGTATTTAGTGTATTCTAGCATCCTGAAGATGATTCCAGCATTAATTTCATTGTGCTTATGCTCATTTTTAAGATTTTGACATTTTCACCTAAAGTGCACAATCAGGCTGAAAACGCATTTAAAGCAATAAAAAGTTCATTTTGGCTCTCACACCTAAACTAAACGTTGTAGACTCAAAATTTTTGCTGTATTTAGTGTATTCTAGCATCCTGAAGATGATTCCAGCATTAATTTCATTGTGCTTATGCTCATTTTGAAGATTTTGACATTTTCACCTTAAGTGTACAATCAGGGGCTGAAAACGCGTTTAAAGCAATAAAAAGTTCATTTTGGCTCTCACACCTAAACTAAACGTTGTAGACTCAAAATTTTTGCTGTATTTAGTGTATTCTAGCATCCTGAAGATGATTCCAGCATTAATTTCATTGTGCTTATGCTCATTTTTAAGATTTTGACATTTTCACCTAAAGTGCACAATCAGGCTGAAAACGCATTTAAAGCAATAAAAAGTTCATTTTGGCTCACACACCTAAAATAAACGTTGTAGACTCAAATTTTTTGCTGTATTCAGTGTATTCTAGCATCCTGAAGATGATTCCAGCATTAATTTCATTGTGCTTATGCTCATTTTGAAGATTTTGACATTTTCACCTTAAGTGTACAATCAGGGGCTGAAAACGCGTTTAAAGCAATAAAAAGTTCATTTTGGCTCTCACACCTAAACTAAACGTTGTAGACTCAAAATTTTTGCTGTATTTAGTGTATTCTAGCATCCTGAAGATGATTCCAGCATTAATTTCATTGTGCTTATGCTCATTTTTAAGATTTTGACATTTTCACCTAAAGTGCACAATCAGGCTGAAAACGCATTTAAAGCAATAAAAAGTTCATTTTGGCTCTCACACCTAAACTAAACGTTGTAGACTCAAAATTTTTGCTGTATTTAGTGTATTCTAGCATCCTGGAGATGATTCCAGCATTAATTTCATTGTGCTTATGCTCATTTTGAAGATTTTGACATTTTCACCTTAAGTGTACAATCAGGGGCTGAAAACGCGTTTAAAGCAATAAAAAGTTCATTTTGGCTCTCACACCTAAACTAAACGTTGTAGACTCAAAATTTTTGCTGTATTTAGTGTATTCTAGCATCCTGAAGATGATTCCAGCATTAATTTCATTGTGCTTATGCTCATTTTTAAGATTTTGACATTTTCACCTAAAGTGCACAATCAGGCTGAAAACGCATTTAAAGCAATAAAAAGTTAATTTTGGCTCTCACACCTAAACTAAACGTTGTAGACTCAAAATTTTTGCTGTATTTATTGTATTTTAGCATCCTGAAGATGATTCCAGCATTAATTTCATTGTGCTTATGCTCATTTTTAAGATTTTGACATTTTCACCTTAAGTGTACAATCAGGGGCTGAAAACGCGTTTAAAGCAATAAAAAGTTCATTTTGGCTCTCACACCTAAACTAAACGTTGTAGACTCAAAATTTTTGCTGTATTCAGTGTATTCTAGCATCCTGAAGATGATTCCAGCATTAATTTCATTGTGCTTATGCTCATTTTTAAGATTTTGACATTTTCACCTAAAGTGCACAATCAGGGGCTGAAAACGCGTTTAAAGCAATAAAAAGTTCATTTTGGCTCTCACACCTAAACTAAAGGTTGTAGACTCAAAAGTTTTGCTGTATTTAGTGTATTCTAGCATCCTGAAGATAATTCTAGCATTAATTTCATTGTGCTTATGCTCATTTTTAAGATTTTGATATTTTCACCTAAAGTGCACAATCAGGCTGAAAACGCATTTAAAGCAATAAAAAGTTAATTTTGGCTCTCACACCTAAAATAAACGTTGTAGACTCAAAATTTTTGCTGTTTTTAGTGTATTCTAGCATCCTGAAGATGATTCCAGCATTAATTTCATTGTGCTTATGCTCATTTTGAAGATTTTGACATTTTCAACTTAAGTGTACAATCAGGGGCTGAAAACGCGTTTAAAGCAATAAAAAGTTCATTTTGGCTCACACACCTAAAATAAACGTTGTAGACTCAAAATGTTTGCTGTATTCAGTGTATTCTAGCATCCTGAAGATGATTCCAGCATTAATTTCATTGTGCTTATGCTCATTTTGAAGATTTTGACATTTTCACCTTAAGTGTACAATCAGGGGCTGAAAACGCGTTTAAAGCAATAAAAAGTTCATTTTGGCTCTCACACCTAAACTAAACGTTGTAGACTCAAAATTTTTGCTCTATTTAGTGTATTTTAGCATCCTGAAGATGATTCCAGCATTAATTTCATTGTGCTTATGCTCATTTTTAAGATTTTGACATTTTCACCTTAAGTGTACAATCAGGGGCTGAAAACGCGTTTAAAGCAATAAAAAGTTCATTTTGGCTCTCACACCTAAACTAAACGTTGTAGACTCAAAATTTTTGCTGTATTCAGTGTATTCTAGCATCCTGAAGATGATTCCAGCATTAATTTCATTGTGCTTATGCTCATTTTGAAGATTTTGACATTTTAACCTAAAGTGCACAATCAGGCTGAAAACGCATTTAAAGCAATAAAAAGTTCATTTTGGCTCTCACACCTAAACTAAACGTTGTAGACTCAAAATTTTTGCTGTATTTAGTGTATTCTAGCATCCTGAAGATGATTCCAGCATTAATTTCATTGTGCTTATGCTCATTTTGAAGATTTTGACATTTTCACCTTAAGTGTACAATCAGGGGCTGAAAACGCGTTTAAAGCAATAAAAAGTTCATTTTGGCTCTCACACCTAAACTAAACGTTGTAGACTCAAAATTTTTGCTGTATTTAGTGTATTCTAGCATCCTGAAGATGATTCCAGCATTAATTTCATTGTGCTTATGCTCATTTTTAAGATTTTGATATTTTCACCTAAAGTGCACAATCAGGCTGAAAACGCATTTAAAGCAATAAAAAGTTCATTTTGGCTCTCACACCTAAACTAAACGTTGTAGACTCAAAATTTTTGCTCTATTTAGTGTATTTTAGCATCCTGAAGATGATTCCAGCATTAATTTCATTGTGCTTATGCTCATTTTTAAGATTTTGACATTTTCACCTTAAGTGTACAATCAGGGGCTGAAAACGCGTTTAAAGCAATAAAAAGTTCATTTTGGCTCTCACACCTAAACTAAACGTTGTAGACTCAAAATTTTTGCTGTATTCAGTGTATTCTAGCATCCTGAAGATGATTCCAGCATTAATTTCATTGTGCTTATGCTCATTTTTAAGATTTTGACATTTTCACCTAAAGTGCACAATCAGGGGCTGAAAACGCGTTTAAAGCAATAAAAAGTTCATTTTGGCTCTCACACCTAAACTAAACGTTGTAGACTCAAAATTTTTGCTGTATTTAGTGTATTCTAGCATCCTGAAGATGATTCCAGCATTAATTTCATTGTGCTTATGCTCATTTTTAAGATTTTGATATTTTCACCTAAAGTGCACAATCAGGCTGAAAACGCATTTAAAGCAATAAAAAGTTAATTTTGGCTCTCACACCTAAAATAAACGTTGTAGACTCAAAATTTTTGCTGTATTTAGTGTATTCTAGCATCCTGAAGATGATTCCAGCATTAATTTCATTGTGCTTATGCTCATTTTGAAGATTTTGACATTTTCACCTTAAGTGTACAATCAGGGGCTGAAAACGCGTTTAAAGCAATAAAAAGTTCATTTTGGCTCACACACCTAAAATAAACGTTGTAGACTAAAAATGTTTGCTGTATTCAGTGTATTCTAGCATCCTGAAGATGATTCCAGCATTAATTTCATTGTGCTTATGCTCATTTTGAAGATTTTGACATTTTCACCTTAAGTGTACAATCAGGGGCTGAAAACGCGTTTAAAGCAATAAAAAGTTCATTTTGGCTCTCACACCTAAACTAAACGTTGTAGACTCAAAAATTTTGCTGTATTTAGTGAATTCTAGCATCCTGAAGATGATTCCAGCATTAATTTCATTGTGCTTATGCTCATTTTTAAGATTTTGACATTTTCACCTAAAGTGCACAATCAGGGGCTGAAAACGCGTTTAAAGCAATAAAAAGTTCATTTTGGCTCTCACACCTAAACTAAACGTTGTAGACTCAAAATTTTTGCTCTATTTAGTGTATTTTAGCATCCTGAAGATGATTCCAGCATTAATTTCATTTTGCTTATGCTCATTTTTAAGATTTTGACATTTTCACCTTAAGTGTACAATCAGGGGCTGAAAACGCGTTTAAAGCAATAAAAAGTTCATTTTGGCTCTCACACCTAAACTAAACGTTGTAGACTCAAAATTTTTGCTGTATTTAGTGTATTCTAGCATCCTGAAGATGATTCCAGCATTAATTTCATTGTGCTTATGCTCATTTTGAAGATTTTGACATTTTCACCTTAAGTGTACAATCAGGGGCTGAAAACGCGTTTAAAGCAATAAAAAGTTCATTTTGGCTCTCACACCTAAACTAAACGTTGTAGACTCAAAATTTTTGCTGTATTTAGTGTATTCTAGCATCCTGAAGATGATTCCAGCATTAATTTCATTGTGCTTATGCTCATTTTTAAGATTTTGACATTTTCACCTTAAGTGCACAATCAGGCTGAAAACGCATTTAAAGCAATAAAAAGTTTATTTTGGCTCTCACACCTAAACTAAACGTTGTAGACTCAAAATTTTTGCTCTATTTAGTGTATTTTAGCATCCTGAAGATGATTCCAGCATTAATTTCATTGTGCTTATGCTCATTTTTAAGATTTTGACATTTTCACCTTAAGTGTACAATCAGGGGCTGAAAACGCGTTTAAAGCAATAAAAAGTTCATTTTGGCTCTCACACCTAAACTAAACTTTGTAGACTCAAAATTTTTGCTGTATTCAGTGTATTCTAGCATCCTGAAGATGATTCCAGCATTAATTTCATTGTGCTTATGCTCATTTTTAAGATTTTGACATTTTCACCTAAAGTGCACAATCAGGGGCTGAAAACGCGTTTAAAGCAATAAAAAGTTCATTTTGGCTCTCACACCTAAACTAAACGTTGTAGACTCAAAATTTTTGCTGTATTTAGTGTATTCTAGCATCCTGAAGATGATTCCAGCATTAATTTCATTGTGCTTATGCTCATTTTTAAGATTTTGATATTTTCACCTAAAGTGCACAATCAGGCTGAAAACGCATTTAAAGCAATAAAAAGTTAATTTTGGCTCTCACACCTAAAATAAACGTTGTAGACTCAAAATTTTTGCTGTATTTAGTGTATTCTAGCATCCTGAAGATGATTCCAGCATTAATTTCATCGTGCTTATGCTCATTTTGAAGATTTTGACATTTTAACCTAAAGTGCACAATCAGGCTGAAAACGCATTTAAAGCAATAAAAAGTTCATTTTGGCTCTCACACCTAAACTAAACGTTGTAGACTCAAAATTTTTGCTGTATTTAGTGTATTCTAGCATCCTGAAGATGATTCCAGCATTAATTTCATTGTGCTTATGCTCATTTTGAAGATTTTGACATTTTCACCTTAAGTGTACAATCAGGGGCTGAAAACGCGTTTAAAGCAATAAAAAGTTCATTTTGGCTCTCACACCTAAACTAAACGTTGTAGACTCAAAATTTTTGCTGTATTTAGTGTATTCTAGCATCCTGAAGATGATTCCAGCATTAATTTCATTGTGCTTATGCTCATTTTTAAGATTTTGACATTTTCACCTAAAGTGCACAATCAGGCTGAAAACGCATTTAAAGCAATAAAAAGTTCATTTTGGCTCTCACACCTAAACTAAACGTTGTAGACTCAAAATTTTTGCTCTATTTAGTGTATTTTAGCATCCTGAAGATGATTCCAGCATTAATTTCATTGTGCTTATGCTCATTTTTAAGATTTTGACATTTTCACCTTAAGTGTACAATCAGGGGCTGAAAACGCGTTTAAAGCAATAAAAAGTTCATTTTGGCTCTCACACCTAAACTAAACGTTGTAGACTCAAAATTTTTGCTGTATTCAGTGTATTCTAGCATCCTGAAGATGATTCCAGCATTAATTTCATTGTGCTTATGCTCATTTTTAAGATTTTGACATTTTCACCTAAAGTGCACAATCAGGGGCTGAAAACGCGTTTAAAGCAATAAAAAGTTCATTTTGGCTCTCACACCTAAACTAAACGTTGTAGACTCAAAATTTTTGCTGTATTTAGTGTATTCTAGCATCCTGAAGATGATTCCAGCATTAATTTCATTGTGCTTATGCTCATTTTTAAGATTTTGATATTTTCACCTAAAGTGCACAATCAGGCTGAAAACGCATTTAAAGCAATAAAAAGTTAATTTTGGCTCTCACACCTAAAATAAACGTTGTAGACTCAAAATTTTTGCTGTATTTAGTGTATTCTAGCATCCTGAAGATGATTCCAGCATTAATTTCATTGTGCTTATGCTCATTTTGAAGATTTTGACATTTTCACCTTAAGTGTACAATCAGGGGCTGAAAACGCGTTTAAAGCAATAAAAAGTTCATTTTGGCTCACACACCTAAAATAAACGTTGTAGACTAAAAATGTTTGCTGTATTCAGTGTATTCTAGCATCCTGAAGATGATTCCAGCATTAATTTCATTGTGCTTATGCTCATTTTGAAGATTTTGACATTTTCACCTTAAGTGTACAATCAGGGGCTGAAAACGCGTTTAAAGCAATAAAAAGTTCATTTTGGCTCTCACACCTAAACTAAACGTTGTAGACTCAAAAATTTTGCTGTATTTAGTGTATTCTAGCATCCTGAAGATGATTCCAGCATTAATTTCATTGTGCTTATGCTCATTTTTAAGATTTTGACATTTTCACCTAAAGTGCACAATCAGGGGCTGAAAACGCGTTTAAAGCAATAAAAAGTTCATTTTGGCTCTCACACCTAAACTAAACGTTGTAGACTCAAAATTTTTGCTCTATTTAGTGTATTTTAGCATCCTGAAGATGATTCCAGCATTAATTTAATTGTGCTTATGCTCATTTTTAAGATTTTGACATTTTCACCTTAAGTGTACAATCAGGGGCTGAAAACGCGTTTAAAGCAATAAAAAGTTCATTTTGGCTCTCACACCTAAACTAAACGTTGTAGACTCAAAATTTTTGCTGTATTTAGTGTATTCTAGCATCCTGAAGATGATTCCAGCATTAATTTCATTGTGCTTATGCTCATTTTGAAGATTTTGACATTTTCACCTTAAGTGTACAATCAGGGGCTGAAAACGCGTTTAAAGCAATAAAAAGTTCATTTTGGCTCTCACACCTAAACTAAACGTTGTAGACTCAAAATTTTTGCTGTATTTAGTGTATTCTAGCATCCTGAAGATGATTCCAGCATTAATTTCATTGTGCTTATGCTCATTTTTAAGATTTTGACATGTTCACCTAAAGTGCACAATCAGGCTGAAAACGCATTTAAAGCAATAAAAAGTTCATTTTGGCTCTCACACCTAAACTAAACGTTGTAGACTCAAAATTTTTGCTCTATTTAGTGTATTTTAGCATCCTGAAGATGATTCCAGCATTAATTTCATTGTGCTTATGCTCATTTTTAAGATTTTGACATTTTCACCTTAAGTGTACAATCAGGGGCTGAAAACGCGTTTAAAGCAATAAAAAGTTCATTTTGGCTCTCACACCTAAACTAAACGTTGTAGACTCAAAATTTTTGCTGTATTCAGTGTATTCTAGCATCCTGAAGATGATTCCAGCATTAATTTCATTGTGCTTATGCTCATTTTTAAGATTTTGACATTTTCACCTAAAGTGCACAATCAGGGGCTGAAAACGCGTTTAAAGCAATAAAAAGTTCATTTTGGCTCTCACACCTAAACTAAACGTTGTAGACTCAAAATTTTTGCTGTATTTAGTGTATTCTAGCATCCTGAAGATGATTCCAGCATTAATTTCATTGTGCTTATGCTCATTTTTAAGATTTTGATATTTTCACCTAAAGTGCACAATCAGGCTGAAAACGCATTTAAAGCAATAAAAAGTTAATTTTGGCTCTCACACCTAAAATAAACGTTGTAGACTCAAAATTTTTGCTGTATTTAGTGTATTCTAGCATCCTGAAGATGATTCCAGCATTAATTTCATTGTGCTTATGCTCATTTTGAAGATTTTGACATTTTCACCTTAATTGTACAATCAGGGGCTGAAAACGCGTTTAAAGCAATAAAAAGTTCATTTTGGCTCACACACCTAAAATAAACGTTGTAGACTAAAAATGTTTGCTGTATTCAGTGTATTCTAGCATCCTGAAGATGATTCCAGCATTAATTTCATTGTGCTTATGCTCATTTTGAAGATTTTGACATTTTCACCTTAAGTGTACAATCAGGGGCTGAAAACGCGTTTAAAGCAATAAAAAGTTCATTTTGGCTCTCACACCTAAACTAAACGTTGTAGACTCAAAAATTTTGCTGTATTTAGTGTATTCTAGCATCCTGAAGATGATTCCAGCATTAATTTCATTGTGCTTATGCTCATTTTTAAGATTTTGACATTTTCACCTAAAGTGCACAATCAGGGGCTGAAAACGCGTTTAAAGCAATAAAAAGTTCATTTTGGCTCTCACACCTAAACTAAACGTTGTAGACTCAAAATTTTTGCTCTATTTAGTGTATTTTAGCATCCTGAAGATGATTCCAGCATTAATTTCATTGTGCTTATGCTCATTTTTAAGATTTTGACATTTTCACCTTAAGTGTACAATCAGGGGCTGAAAACGCGTTTAAAGCAATAAAAAGTTCATTTTGGCTCTCACACCTAAACTAAACGTTGTAGACTCAAAATTTTTGCTGTATTTAGTGTATTCTAGCATCCTGAAGATAATTCCAGCATTAATTTCATCGTGCTTATGCTCATTTTTAAGATTTTGACATTTTCACCTAAAGTGCACGATCAGGCTGAAAACGCATTTAAAGCAATAAAAAGTTCATTTTGGCTCTCACACCTAAACTAAACGTTGTAGACTCAAATTTTTTGCTGTATTTAGTGTATTCTAGCATCCTGAAGATGATTCCAGCATTAATTTCATTGTGCTTATGCTAATTTTGAAGATTTTGACATTTTCACCTAAAGTGTACAATCAGGGGCTGAAAACGCGTTTAAAGCAATAAAAAGTTCATTTTGGCTCTCACACCTAAACTAAACGTTGTAGACTCAAAATTTTTGCTGTATTTAGTGTATTCTAGCATCCTGAAGATGATTCCAGCATTAATTTCATTGTGCTTATGCTCATTTTTAAGATTTTGACATTTTCACCTAAAG
This sequence comes from Vanacampus margaritifer, assembly GCF_051991255.1. Lineage (NCBI taxonomy): Eukaryota > Metazoa > Chordata > Actinopteri > Syngnathiformes > Syngnathidae > Vanacampus > Vanacampus margaritifer. Next base: position 277,649 of record NC_135450.1, read on the forward strand.
TGCACAATCAGGCTGAAAACGCATTTAAAGCAATAAAAAGTTCATTTTGGCTCTCACACCTAAACTAAACGTTGTAGACTCAAAATTTTTCATGTATTTAGTGTATTTTAGCATCCTGAAGATGATTCCAGCATTAATTTCATTGTGCTTATGCTCATTTTTAAGATTTTGACATTTTCACCTTTAGTGTACAATCAGGGGCTGAAAACGCGTTTAAAGCAATAAAAAGTTCATTTTGGCACTCACACCTAAACTAAACGTTGTAGACTCAAAATTTTTGCTGTATTTAGTGTATTCTAGCATCCTGAAGATGATTCCAGCATTAATTTCATTGTGCTTATGCTCATTTTGAAGATTTTGACATTTTCACCTAAAGTGCACAATCAGGCTGAAAACGCATTTAAAGCAATAAAAAGTTCATTTTGGCTCTCACACCTAAACTAAACGTTGTAGACTCAAAATTTTTCATGTATTTAGTGTATTTTAGCATCCTGAAGATGATTCCAGCATTAATTTCATTGTGCTTATGCTCATTTTGAAGATTTTGACATTTTCACCTTAAGTGTACAATCAGGGGCTGAAAACGCGTTTAAAGCAATAAAAAGTTCATTTTGGCTCTCACGCCTAAACTAAACGTTGTAGACTCAAAATTTTTGCTGTATTTAGTGTATTCTAGCATCCTGAAGATGATTCCAGCATTAATTTCATTGTGCTTATGCTCATTTTTAAGATTTTGACACTTTCACCTAAAGTGCACAATCAGGCTGAAAACGCATTTAAAGCAATAAAAAGTTCATTTTGGCTCTCACACCTAAACTAAACGTTGTAGACTCAAAATTTTTGCTCTATTTAGTGTATTTTAGCATCCTGAAGATGATTCCAGCATTAATTTCATTGTGCTTATGCTCATTTTTAAGATTTTGACATTTTCACCTTAAGTGTACAATCAGGGGCTGAAAACGCGTTTAAAGCAATAAAAAGTTCATTTTGGCTCTCACACCTAAACTAAACTTTGTAGACTCAAAATTTTTGCTGTATTCAGTGTATTCTAGCATCCTGAAGATGATTCCAGCATTAATTTCATTGTGCTTATGCTCATTTTTAAGATTTTGACATTTTCACCTAAAGTGCACAATCAGGGGCTGAAAACGCGTTTAAAGCAATAAAAAGTTCATTTTGGCTCTCACACCTAAACTAAACGTTGTAGACTCAAAATTTTTGCTGTATTTAGTGTATTCTAGCATCCTGAAGATGATTCCAGCATTAATTTCATTGTGCTTATGCTCATTTTTAAGATTTTGATATTTTCACCTAAAGTGCACAATCAGGCTGAAAACGCATTTAAAGCAATAAAAAGTTAATTTTGGCTCTCACACCTAAAATAAACGTTGTAGACTCAAAATTTTTGCTGTATTTAGTGTATTCTAGCATCCTGAAGATAATTCCAGCATTAATTTCATCGTGCTTATGCTCATTTTTAAGATTTTGACATTTTCACCTAAAGTGCACGATCAGGCTGAAAACGCATTTAAAGCAATAAAAAGTTCATTTTGGCTCTCACACCTAAACTAAACGTTGTAGACTCAAATTTTTTGCTGTATTTAGTGTATTCTAGCATCCTGAAGATGATTCCAGCATTAATTTCATTGTGCTTATGCTAATTTTGAAGATTTTGACATTTTCACCTTAAGTGTACAATCAGGGGCTGAAAACGCGTTTAAAGCAATAAAAAGTTCATTTTGGCTCTCACACCTAAACTAAACGTTGTAGACTCAAAATTTTTGCTGTATTTAGTGTATTCTAGCATCCTGAAGATGATTCCAGCATTAATTTCATTGTGCTTATGCTCATTTTTAAGATTTTGACATTTTCACCTAAAGTGCACAATCAGGCTGAAAACGCATTTAAAGCAATAAAAAGTTCATTTTGGCTCTCACACCTAAACTAAACGTTGTAGACTCAAAATTTTTCATGTATTTAGTGTATTTTAGCATCCTGAAGATGATTCCAGCATTAATTTCATTGTGCTTATGCTCATTTTTAAGATTTTGACATTTTCACCTTTAGTGTACAATCAGGGGCTGAAAACGCGTTTAAAGCAATAAAAAGTTCATTTTGGCACTCACACCTAAACTAAACGTTGTAGACTCAAAATTTTTGCTGTATTTAGTGTATTCTAGCATCCTGAAGATGATTCCAGCATTAATTTCATTGTGCTTATGCTCATTTTGAAGATTTTGACATTTTCACCTAAAGTGCACAATCAGGCTGAAAACGCATTTAAAGCAATAAAAAGTTCATTTTGGCTCTCACACCTAAACTAAACGTTGTAGACTCAAAATTTTTCATGTATTTAGTGTATTTTAGCATCCTGAAGATGATTCCAGCATTAATTTCATTGTGCTTATGCTCATTTTGAAGATTTTGACATTTTCACCTAAAGTGCACAATCAGGCTGAAAACGCATTTAAAGCAATAAAAAGTTCATTTTGGCTCTCACACCTAAACTAAACGTTGTAGACTCAAAATTTTTCATGTATTTAGTGTATTTTAGCATCCTGAAGATGATTCCAGCATTAATTTCATTGTGCTTATGCTCATTTTGAAGATTTTGACATTTTCACCTTAAGTGTACAATCAGGGGCTGAAAACGCGTTTAAAGCAATAAAAAGTTCATTTTGGCTCTCACGCCTAAACTAAACGTTGTAGACTCAAAATTTTTGCTGTATTTAGTGTATTCTAGCATCCTGAAGATGATTCCAGCATTAATTTCATTGTGCTTATGCTCATTTTTAAGATTTTGACACTTTCACCTAAAGTGCACAATCAGGCTGAAAACGCATTTAAAGCAATAAAAAGTTCATTTTGGCTCTCACACCTAAACTAAACGTTGTAGACTCAAAATTTTTGCTCTATTTAGTGTATTTTAGCATCCTGAAGATGATTCCAGCATTAATTTCATTGTGCTTATGCTCATTTTTAAGATTTTGACATTTTCACCTTAAGTGTACAATCAGGGGCTGAAAACGCGTTTAAAGCAATAAAAAGTTCATTTTGGCTCTCACACCTAAACTAAACTTTGTAGACTCAAAATTTTTGCTGTATTCAGTGTATTCTAGCATCCTGAAGATGATTCCAGCATTAATTTCATTGTGCTTATGCTCATTTTTAAGATTTTGACATTTTCACCTAAAGTGCACAATCAGGGGCTGAAAACGCGTTTAAAGCAATAAAAAGTTCATTTTGGCTCTCACACCTAAACTAAACGTTGTAGACTCAAAATTTTTGCTGTATTTAGTGTATTCTAGCATCCTGAAGATGATTCCAGCATTAATTTCATTGTGCTTATGCTCATTTTTAAGATTTTGATATTTTCACCTAAAGTGCACAATCAGGCTGAAAACGCATTTAAAGCAATAAAAAGTTAATTTTGGCTCTCACACCTAAAATAAACGTTGTAGACTCAAAATTTTTGCTGTATTTAGTGTATTCTAGCATCCTGAAGATAATTCCAGCATTAATTTCATCGTGCTTATGCTCATTTTTAAGATTTTGACATTTTCACCTAAAGTGCACGATCAGGCTGAAAACGCATTTAAAGCAATAAAAAGTTCATTTTGGCTCTCACACCTAAACTAAACGTTGTAGACTCAAATTTTTTGCTGTATTTAGTGTATTCTAGCATCCTGAAGATGATTCCAGCATTAATTTCATTGTGCTTATGCTCATTTTTAAGATTTTGACATTTTCACCTTAAGTGTACAATCAGGGGCTGAAAACGCGTTTAAAGCAATAAAAAGTTCATTTTGGCTCTCACGCCTAAACTAAACGTTGTAGACTCAAAATTTTTGCTGTATTTAGTGTATTCTAGCATCCTGAAGATGATTCCAGCATTAATTTCATTGTGCTTATGCTCATTTTTAAGATTTTGACACTTTCACCTAAAGTGCACAATCAGGCTGAAAACGCATTTAAAGCAATAAAAAGTTCATTTTGGCTCTCACACCTAAACTAAACGTTGTAGACTCAAAATTTTTGCTCTATTTAGTGTATTTTAGCATCCTGAAGATGATTCCAGCATTAATTTCATTGTGCTTATGCTCATTTTTAAGATTTTGACATTTTCACCTTAAGTGTACAATCAGGGGCTGAAAACGCGTTTAAAGCAATAAAAAGTTCATTTTGGCTCTCACACCTAAACTAAACTTTGTAGACTCAAAATTTTTGCTGTATTCAGTGTATTCTAGCATCCTGAAGATGATTCCAGCATTAATTTCATTGTGCTTATGCTCATTTTTAAGATTTTGACATTTTCACCTAAAGTGCACAATCAGGGGCTGAAAACGCGTTTAAAGCAATAAAAAGTTCATTTTGGCTCTCACACCTAAACTAAACGTTGTAGACTCAAAATTTTTGCTGTATTTAGTGTATTCTAGCATCCTGAAGATGATTCCAGCATTAATTTCATTGTGCTTATGCTCATTTTTAAGATTTTGATATTTTCACCTAAAGTGCACAATCAGGCTGAAAACGCATTTAAAGCAATAAAAAGTTAATTTTGGCTCTCACACCTAAAATAAACGTTGTAGACTCAAAATTTTTGCTGTATTTAGTGTATTCTAGCATCCTGAAGATAATTCCAGCATTAATTTCATCGTGCTTATGCTCATTTTTAAGATTTTGACATTTTCACCTAAAGTGCACGATCAGGCTGAAAACGCATTTAAAGCAATAAAAAGTTCATTTTGGCTCTCACACCTAAACTAAACGTTGTAGACTCAAATTTTTTGCTGTATTTAGTGTATTCTAGCATCCTGAAGATGATTCCAGCATTAATTTCATTGTGCTTATGCTAATTTTGAAGATTTTGACATTTTCACCTAAAGTGTACAATCAGGGGCTGAAAACGCGTTTAAAGCAATAAAAAGTTCATTTTGGCTCTCACACCTAAACTAAACGTTGTAGACTCAAAATTTTTGCTGTATTTAGTGTATTCTAGCATCCTGAAGATGATTCCAGCATTAATTTCATTGTGCTTATGCTCATTTTTAAGATTTTGACATTTTCACCTAAAGTGCACAATCAGGCTGAAAACGCATTTAAAGCAATAAAAAGTTCATTTTGGCTCTCACACCTAAACTAAACGTTGTAGACTCAAAATTTTTCATGTATTTAGTGTATTTTAGCATCCTGAAGATGATTCCAGCATTAATTTCATTGTGCTTATGCTCATTTTTAAGATTTTGACATTTTCACCTTTAGTGTACAATCAGGGGCTGAAAACGCGTTTAAAGCAATAAAAAGTTCATTTTGGCACTCACACCTAAACTAAACGTTGTAGACTCAAAATTTTTGCTGTATTTAGTGTATTCTAGCATCCTGAAGATGATTCCAGCATTAATTTCATTGTGCTTATGCTCATTTTGAAGATTTTGACATTTTCACCTAAAGTGCACAATCAGGCTGAAAACGCATTTAAAGCAATAAAAAGTTCATTTTGGCTCTCACACCTAAACTAAACGTTGTAGACTCAAAATTTTTCATGTATTTAGTGTATTTTAGCATCCTGAAGATGATTCCAGCATTAATTTCATTGTGCTTATGCTCATTTTGAAGATTTTGACATTTTCACCTTAAGTGTACAATCAGGGGCTGAAAACGCGTTTAAAGCAATAAAAAGTTCATTTTGGCTCTCACGCCTAAACTAAACGTTGTAGACTCAAAATTTTTGCTGTATTTAGTGTATTCTAGCATCCTGAAGATGATTCCAGCATTAATTTCATTGTGCTTATGCTCATTTTTAAGATTTTGACATTTTCACCTAAAGTGCACAATCAGGCTGAAAACGCATTTAAAGCAATAAAAAGTTCATTTTGGCTCTCACACCTAAACTAAACGTTGTAGACTCAAAATGTTTGCTCTATTTAGTGTATTTTAGCATCCTGAAGATGATTCCAGCATTAATTTCATTGTGCTTATGCTCATTTTTAAGATTTTGACATTTTCACCTTAAGTGTACAATCAGGGGCTGAAAACGCGTTTAAAGCAATAAAAAGTTCATTTTGGCTCTCACACCTAAACTAAACTTTGTAGACTCAAAATTTTTGCTGTATTCAGTGTATTCTAGCATCCTGAAGATGATTCCAGCATTAATTTCATTGTGCTTATGCTCATTTTTAAGATTTTGACATTTTCACCTAAAGTGCACAATCAGGGGCTGAAAACGCGTTTAAAGCAATAAAAAGTTCATTTTGGCTCTCACACCTAAACTAAACGTTGTAGACTCAAAATTTTTGCTGTATTTAGTGTATTCTAGCATCCTGAAGATGATTCCAGCATTAATTTCATTGTGCTTATGCTCATTTTTAAGATTTTGATATTTTCACCTAAAGTGCACAATCAGGCTGAAAACGCATTTAAAGCAATAAAAAGTTAATTTTGGCTCTCACACCTAAAATAAACGTTGTAGACTCAAAATTTTTGCTGTATTTAGTGTATTCTAGCATCCTGAAGATGATTCCAGCATTAATTTCATCGTGCTTATGCTCATTTTGAAGATTTTGACATTTTAACCTAAAGTGCACAATCAGGCTGAAAACGCATTTAAAGCAATAAAAAGTTCATTTTGGCTCTCACACCTAAACTAAACGTTGTAGACTCAAAATTTTTGCTGTATTTAGTGTATTCTAGCATCCTGAAGATGATTCCAGCATTAATTTCATTGTGCTTATGCTCATTTTGAAGATTTTGACATTTTCACCTTAAGTGTACAATCAGGGGCTGAAAACGCGTTTAAAGCAATAAAAAGTTCATTTTGGCTCTCACACCTAAACTAAACGTTGTAGACTCAAAATTTTTGCTGTATTTAGTGTATTCTAGCATCCTGAAGATGATTCCAGCATTAATTTCATTGTGCTTATGCTCATTTTTAAGATTTTGACATTTTCACCTAAAGTGCACAATCAGGCTGAAAACGCATTTAAAGCAATAAAAAGTTCATTTTGGCTCTCACACCTAAACTAAACGTTGTAGACTCAAAATTTTTGCTCTATTTAGTGTATTTTAGCATCCTGAAGATGATTCCAGCATTAATTTCATTGTGCTTATGCTCATTTTTAAGATTTTGACATTTTCACCTTAAGTGTACAATCAGGGGCTGAAAACGCGTTTAAAGCAATAAAAAGTTCATTTTGGCTCTCACACCTAAACTAAACGTTGTAGACTCAAAATTTTTGCTGTATTCAGTGTATTCTAGCATCCTGAAGATGATTCCAGCATTAATTTCATTGTGCTTATGCTCATTTTTAAGATTTTGACATTTTCACCTAAAGTGCACAATCAGGGGCTGAAAACGCGTTTAAAGCAATAAAAAGTTCATTTTGGCTCTCACACCTAAACTAAACGTTGTAGACTCAAAATTTTTGCTGTATTTAGTGTATTCTAGCATCCTGAAGATGATTCCAGCATTAATTTCATTGTGCTTATGCTCATTTTTAAGATTTTGATATTTTCACCTAAAGTGCACAATCAGGCTGAAAACGCATTTAAAGCAATAAAAAGTTAATTTTGGCTCTCACACCTAAAATAAACGTTGTAGACTCAAAATTTTTGCTGTATTCAGTGTATTCTAGCATCCTGAAGATGATTCCAGCATTAATTTCATTGTGCTTATGCTCATTTTGAAGATTTTGACATTTTCACCTTAAGTGTACAATCAGGGGCTGAAAACGCGTTTAAAGCAATAAAAAGTTCATTTTGGCTCACACACCTAAAATAAACGTTGTAGACTAAAAATGTTTGCTGTATTCAGTGTATTCTAGCATCCTGAAGATGATTCCAGCATTAATTTCATTGTGCTTATGCTCATTTTGAAGATTTTGACATTTTCACCTTAAGTGTACAATCAGGGGCTGAAAACGCGTTTAAAGCAATAAAAAGTTCATTTTGGCTCTCACACCTAAACTAAACGTTGTAGACTCAAAAATTTTGCTGTATTTAGTGTATTCTAGCATCCTGAAGATGATTTCAGCATTAATTTCATTGTGCTTATGCTCATTTTTAAGATTTTGACATTTTCACCTAAAGTGCACAATCAGGGGCTGAAAACGCGTTTAAAGCAATAAAAAGTTCATTTTGACTCTCACACCTAAACTAAACGTTATAGACTCAAAATTTTTGCTCTATTTAGTGTATTTTAGCATCCTGAAGATGATTCCAGCATTAATTTCATTGTGCTTATGCTCATTTTTAAGATTTTGACATTTTCACCTTAAGTGTACAATCAGGGGCTGAAAACGCGTTTAAAGCAATAAAAAGTTCATTTTGGCTCTCACACCTAAACTAAACGTTGTAGACTCAAAATTTTTGCTGTATTTAGTGTATTCTAGCATCCTGAAGATGATTCCAGCATTAATTTCATTGTGCTTATGCTCATTTTGAAGATTTTGACATTTTCACCTTAAGTGTACAATCAGGGGCTGAAAACGCGTTTAAAGCAATAAAAAGTTCATTTTGGCTCTCACACCTAAACTAAACGTTGTAGACTCAAAATTTTTGCTGTATTTAGTGTATTCTAGCATCCTGAAGATGATTCCAGCATTAATTTCATTGTGCTTATGCTCATTTTGAAGATTTTGACATTTTCACCTTAAGTGTACAATCAGGGGCTGAAAACGCGTTTAAAGCAATAAAAAGTTCATTTTGGCTCTCACACCTAAACTAAACGTTGTAGACTCAAAATTTTTGCTCTATTTAGTGTATTTTAGCATCCTGAAGATGATTCCAGCATTAATTTCATTGTGCTTATGCTCATTTTTAAGATTTTGACATTTTCACCTTAAGTGTACAATCAGGGGCTGAAAACGCGTTTAAAGCAATAAAAAGTTCATTTTGGCTCTCACACCTAAACTAAACGTTGTAGACTCAAAATTTTTGCTGTATTCAGTGTATTCTAGCATCCTGAAGATGATTCCAGCATTAATTTCATTGTGCTTATGCTCATTTTTAAGATTTTGACATTTTCACCTAAAGTGCACAATCAGGGGCTGAAAACGCGTTTAAAGCAATAAAAAGTTCATTTTGGCTCTCACACCTAAACTAAACGTTGTAGACTCAAAATTTTTGCTGTATTTAGTGTATTCTAGCATCCTGAAGATGATTCCAGCATTAATTTCATTGTGCTTATGCTCATTTTTAAGATTTTGATATTTTCACCTAAAGTGCACAATCAGGCTGAAAACGCATTTAAAGCAATAAAAAGTTAATTTTGGCTCTCACACCTAAAATAAACGTTGTAGACTCAAAATTTTTGCTGTATTTAGTGTATTCTAGCATCCTGAAGATGATTCCAGCATTAATTTCATTGTGCTTATGCTCATTTTGAAGATTTTGACATTTTCACCTTAAGTGTACAATCAGGGGCTGAAAACGCGTTTAAAGCAATAAAAAGTTCATTTTGGCTCACACACCTAAAATAAACGTTGTAGACTAAAAATGTTTGCTGTATTCAGTGTATTCTAGCATCCTGAAGATGATTCCAGCATTAATTTCATTGTGCTTATGCTCATTTTGAAGATTTTGACATTTTCACCTAAAGTGCACAATCAGGGGCTGAAAACGCGTTTAAAGCAATAAAAAGTTCATTTTGGCTCTCACACCTAAACTAAACGTTGTAGACTCAAAATTTTTGCTCTATTTAGTGTATTTTAGCATCCTGAAGATGATTCCAGCATTAATTTCATTGTGCTTATGCTCATTTTTAAGATTTTGACATTTTCACCTTAAGTGTACAATCAGGGGCTGAAAACGCGTTTAAAGCAATAAAAAGTTCATTTTGGCTCTCACACCTAAACTAAACGTTGTAGACTCAAAATTTTTGCTGTATTTAGTGTATTCTAGCATCCTGAAGATGATTCCAGCATTAATTTCATCGTGCTTATGCTCATTTTTAAGATTTTGACATTTTCACCTAAAGTGCACAATCAGGCTGAAAACGCATTTAAAGCAATAAAAAGTTCATTTTGGCTCTCACACCTAAACTAAACGTTGTAGACTCAAATTTTTTGCTGTATTTAGTGTATTCTAGCATCCTGAAGATGATTCCAGCATTAATTTCATTGTGCTTATGCTAATTTTGAAGATTTTGACATTTTCACCTAAAGTGTACAATCAGGGGCTGAAAACGCGTTTAAAGCAATAAAAAGTTCATTTTGGCTCTCACACCTAAACTAAACGTTGTAGACTCAAAATTTTTGCTGTATTTAGTGTATTCTAGCATCCTGAAGATGATTCCAGCATTAATTTCATTGTGCTTATGCTCATTTTTAAGATTTTGACATTTTCACCTAAAGTGCACAATCAGGCTGAAAACGCATTTAAAGCAATAAAAAGTTCATTTTGGCTCTCACACCTAAACTAAACGTTGTAGACTCAAAATTTTTCATGTATTTAGTGTATTTTAGCATCCTGAAGATGATTCCAGCATTAATTTCATTGTGCTTATGCTCATTTTTAAGATTTTGACATTTTCACCTTTAGTGTACAATCAGGGGCTGAAAACGCGTTTAAAGCAATAAAAAGTTCATTTTGGCACTCACACCTAAACTAAACGTTGTAGACTCAAAATTTTTGCTGTATTTAGTGTATTCTAGCATCCTGAAGATGATTCCAGCATTAATTTCATTGTGCTTATGCTCATTTTTAAGATTTTGACATTTTCACCTAAAGTGCACAATCAGGCTGAAAACGCATTTAAAGCAATAAAAAGTTCATTTTGGCTCTCAAACCTAAACTAAACGTTGTAGACTCAAAATTTTTGCTGTATTTAGTGTATTTTAGCATCCTGAAGATGATTCCAGCATTAATTTCATTGTGCTTATGCTCATTTTGAAGATTTTGACATTTTCATCTTAAGTGTACAATCAGGGGCTGAAAACGCGTTTAAAGCAATAAAAAGTTCATTTTGGCTCTCACACCTAAACTAAACGTTGTAGACTCAAAATTTTTGCTGTATTCAGTGTATTCTAGAATCCTGAAGATGATTCCAGCATTAATTTCATTGTGCTTATGCTCATTTTTAAGATTTTGACATTTTCACCTTAAGTGCACAATCAGGCTGAAAACGCATTTAAAGCAATAAAAAGTTCATTTTGGCTCTCACACCTAAACTAAACGTTGTAGACTCAAAATTTTTGCTCTATTTAGTGTATTTTAGCATCCTGAAGATGATTCCAGCATTAATTTCATCGTGCTTATGCTCATTTTGAAGATTTTGACATTTTAACCTAAAGTGCACAATCAGGCTGAAAACGCATTTAAAGCAATAAAAAGTTCATTTTGGCTCTCACACCTAAACTAAACGTTGTAGACTCAAAATTTTTGCTGTATTTAGTGTATTCTAGCATCCTGAAGATGATTCCAGCATTAATTTCATTGTGCTTATGCTCATTTTGAAGATTTTGACATTTTCACCTTAAGTGTACAATCAGGGGCTGAAAACGCGTTTAAAGCAATAAAAAGTTCATTTTGGCTCTCACACCTAAACTAAACGTTGTAGACTCAAAATTTTTGCTGTATTTAGTGTATTCTAGCATCCTGAAGATGATTCCAGCATTAATTTCATTGTGCTTATGCTCATTTTTAAGATTTTGACATTTTCACCTAAAGTGCACAATCAGGCTGAAAACGCATTTAAAGCAATAAAAAGTTCATTTTGGCTCTCACACCTAAACTAAACGTTGTAGACTCAAAATTTTTGCTCTATTTAGTGTATTTTAGCATCCTGAAGATGATTCCAGCATTAATTTCATTGTGCTTATGCTCATTTTTAAGATTTTGACATTTTCACCTTAAGTGTACAATCAGGGGCTGAAAACGCGTTTAAAGCAATAAAAAGTTCATTTTGGCTCTCACACCTAAACTAAACGTTGTAGACTCAAAATTTTTGCTGTATTTAGTGTATTCTAGCATCCTGAAGATGATTCCAGCATTAATTTCATTGTGCTTATGCTCATTTTGAAGATTTTGACATTTTCACCTTAAGTGTACAATCAGGGGCTGAAAACGCGTTTAAAGCAATAAAAAGTTCATTTTGGCTCTCACACCTAAACTAAACGTTGTAGACTCAAAATTTTTGCTGTATTTAGTGTATTCTAGCATCCTGAAGATGATTCCAGCATTAATTTCATCGTGCTTATGCTCATTTTGAAGATTTTGACATTTTAACCTAAAGTGCACAATCAGGCTGAAAACGCATTTAAAGCAATAAAAAGTTCATTTTGGCTCTCACACCTAAACTAAACGTTGTAGACTCAAAATTTTTGCTGTATTTAGTGTATTCTAGCATCCTGAAGATGATTCCAGCATTAATTTCATTGTGCTTATGCTCATTTTGAAGATTTTGACATTTTCACCTTAAGTGTACAATCAGGGGCTGAAAACGCGTTTAAAGCAATAAAAAGTTCATTTTGGCTCTCACACCTAAACTAAACGTTGTAGACTCAAAATTTTTGCTGTATTTAGTGTATTCTAGCATCCTGAAGATGATTCCAGCATTAATTTCATTGTGCTTATGCTCATTTTTAAGATTTTGACATTTTCACCTAAAGTGCACAATCAGGCTGAAAACGCATTTAAAGCAATAAAAAGTTCATTTTGGCTCTCACACCTAAACTAAACGTTGTAGACTCAAAATTTTTGCTCTATTTAGTGTATTTTAGCATCCTGAAGATGATTCCAGCATTAATTTCATTGTGCTTATGCTCATTTTTAAGATTTTGACATTTTCACCTTAAGTGTACAATCAGGGGCTGAAAACGCGTTTAAAGCAATAAAAAGTTCATTTTGGCTCTCACACCTAAACTAAACGTTGTAGACTCAAAATTTTTGCTGTATTTAGTGTATTCTAGCATCCTGAAGATGATTCCAGCATTAATTTCATTGTGCTTATGCTCATTTTGAAGATTTTGACATTTTCACCTTAAGTGTACAATCAGGGGCTGAAAACGCGTTTAAAGCAATAAAAAGTTCATTTTGGCTCTCACACCTAAACTAAACGTTGTAGACTCAAAATTTTTGCTGTATTTAGTGTATTCTAGCATCCTGAAGATGATTCCAGCATTAATTTCATTGTGCTTATGCTCATTTTGAAGATTTTGACATTTTCACCTTAAGTGTACAATCAGGGGCTGAAAACGCGTTTAAAGCAATAAAAAGTTCATTTTGGCTCTCACACCTAAACTAAACGTTGTAGACTCAAAATTTTTGCTCTATTTAGTGTATTTTAGCATCCTGAAGATGATTCCAGCATTAATTTCATTGTGCTTATGCTCATTTTTAAGATTTTGACATTTTCACCTAAAGTGCACAATCAGGGGCTGAAAACGCGTTTAAAGCAATAAAAAGTTCATTTTGGCTCTCACACCTAAACTAAACGTTGTAGACTCAAAATTTTTGCTGTATTTAGTGTATTCTAGCATCCTGAAGATGATTCCAGCATTAATTTCATTGTGCTTATGCTCATTTTTAAGATTTTGATATTTTCACCTAAAGTGCACAATCAGGCTGAAAACGCATTTAAAGCAATAAAAAGTTAATTTTGGCTCTCACACCTAAAATAAACGTTGTAGACTCAAAATTTTTGCTGTATTTAGTGTATTCTAGCATCCTGAAGATGATTCCAGCATTAATTTCATTGTGCTTATGCTCATTTTGAAGATTTTGACATTTTCACCTTAAGTGTACAATCAGGGGCTGAAAACGCGTTTAAAGCAATAAAAAGTTCATTTTGGCTCACACACCTAAAATAAACGTTGTAGACTAAAAATGTTTGCTGTATTCAGTGTATTCTAGCATCCTGAAGATGATTCCAGCATTAATTTCATTGTGCTTATGCTCATTTTGAAGATTTTGACATTTTCACCTTAAGTGTACAATCAGGGGCTGAAAACGCGTTTAAAGCAATAAAAAGTTCATTTTGGCTCTCACACCTAAACTAAACGTTGTAGACTCAAAAATTTTGCTGTATTTAGTGTATTCTAGCATCCTGAAGATGATTCCAGCATTAATTTCATTGTGCTTATGCTCATTTTTAAGATTTTGACATTTTCACCTAAAGTGCACAATCAGGGGCTGAAAACGCGTTTAAAGCAATAAAAAGTTCATTTTGGCTCTCACACCTAAACTAAACGTTGTAGACTCAAAATTTTTGCTGTATTTAGTGTATTCTAGCATCCTGAAGATGATTCCAGCATTAATTTCATTGTGCTTATGCTCATTTTTAAGATTTTGACATTTTCACCTAAAGTGCACAATCAGGCTGAAAACGCATTTAAAGCAATAAAAAGTTCATTTTGGCTCTCACACCTAAACTAAACGTTGTAGACTCAAAATTTTTCATGTATTTAGTGTATTTTAGCATCCTGAAGATGATTCCAGCATTAATTTCATTGTGCTTATGCTCATTTTTAAGATTTTGACATTTTCACCTTTAGTGTACAATCAGGGGCTGAAAACGCGTTTAAAGCAATAAAAAGTTCATTTTGGCACTCACACCTAAACTAAACGTTGTAGACTCAAAATTTTTGCTGTATTTAGTGTATTCTAGCATCCTGAAGATGATTCCAGCATTAATTTCATTGTGCTTATGCTCATTTTGAAGATTTTGACATTTTCACCTTAAGTGTACAATCAGGGGCTGAAAACGCGTTTAAAGCAATAAAAAGTTCATTTTAGCTCTCACACCTAAACTAAACGTTGTAGACTCAAAATTTTTGCTGTATTTAGTGTATTCTAGAATCCTGAAGATGATTCCAGCATTAATTTCATTGTGCTTATGCTCATTTTTAAGATTTTGACATTTTCACCTTAAGTGCACAATCAGGCTGAAAACGCATTTAAAGCAATAAAAAGTTCATTTTGGCTCTCACACCTAAACTAAACGTTGTAGACTCAAAAATTTTGCTGTATTTAGTGTATTCTAGCATCCTGAAGATGATTCCAGCATTAATTTCATCGTGCTTATGCTCATTTTGAAGATTTTGACATTTTAACCTAAAGTGCACAATCAGGCTGAAAACGCATTTAAAGCAATAAAAAGTTCATTTTGGCTCACACACCTAAAATAAACGTTGTAGACTCAAAATTTTTGCTGTATTCAGTGTATTCTAGCATCCTGAAGATGATTGCAGCATTAATTTCATTGTGCTTATGCTCATTTTGAAGATTTTGACATTTTCACCTAAAGTGTACAATCAGGGGCTGAAAACGCGTTTAAAGCAATAAAAAGTTCATTTTGGCTCTCACACCTAAACTAAACGTTGTAGACTCAAAATTTTTGCTGTATTTAGTGTATTCAAGCATCCTGAAGATGATTCCAGCATTAATTTCATTGTGCTTATGCTCATTTTTAAGATTTTGACATTTTCACCTAAAGTGCACAATCAGGCTGAAAACGCATTTAAAGCAATAAAAAGTTCATTTTGGCTCTCACACCTAAACTAAACGTTGTAGACTCAAAATTTTTGCTGTATTTAGTGTATTCTAGCATCCTGAAGATGATTCCAGCATTAATTTCATTGTGCTAATGCTCATTTTTTTAGATTTTGACATTTTCACCTTAAGTGTACAATCAGGGGCTGAAAACGCGTTTAAAGCAATAAAAAGTTCATTTTGGCTCTCACACCTAAACTAAACGTTGTAGACTCAAAATTTTTGCTGTATTTAGTGTATTCTAGCATCCTGAAGATGATTCCAGCATTAATTTCATTGTGCTTATGCTCATTTTTAAGATTTTGACATTTTCACCTAAAGTGCACAATCAGGCTGAAAACGCATTTAAAGCAATAAAAAGTTCATTTTGGCTCTCACACCTAAACTAAACGTTGTAGACTCAAAATTTTTGCTGTATTTAGTGTATTCTAGCATCCTGAAGATGATTCCAGCATTAATTTCATTGTGCTTATGCTCATTTTGAAGATTTTGACATTTTCAACTAAAGTGCACAATCAGGCTGAAAACGCATTTAAAGCAATAAAAAGTTCATTTTGGCTCTCACACCTAAACTAAACGTTGTAGACTCAAAATGTTTGCTGTATTCAGTGTATTTTAGCATCCTGAAGATGATTCCAGCATTAATTTCATTGTGCTTATGCTCATTTTTAAGATTTAGACATTTTCACCTTAAGTGTACAATCAGGGGCTGAAAACGCGTTTAAAGCAATAAAAAGTTCATTTTGGCTCTCCTACCTAAACTAAACGTTGTAGACCCAAAATTTTTGCTGTATTCAGTGTATTCTAGCATCCTGAAGATGATTCCAGCATTAATTTCATTGTGCTTATGCTCATTTTTAAGATTTTGACATTTTCACCTAAAATGCACAATCAGGGGCTGAAAACGCGTTTAAAGCAATAAAAAGTTCATTTTGGCTCTCACACCTAAACTAAACGTTGTAGACTCAATTTTTTTGCTGTATTTAGTGTATTCTAGCATCCTGAAGATGATTCCAGTATTAATTTCATTGTGCTTATGCTCATTTTGAAGATTTTGACATTTTCACCTTAAGTGTACAATCAGGGGCTGAAAACGCGTTTAAAGCAATAAAAAGTTCATTTTGGCTCTCACACCTAAACTAAACGTTGTAGACTCAAAATTTTTGCTGTATTTAGTGTATTCTAGCATCCTGAAGATGATTCCAGCATTAATTTCATTGTGCTTATGCTCATTTTTAAGATTTTGACATTTTTACCTAAAGTGCACAATCAGGCTGAAAACGCATTTAAAGCAATAAAAAGTTCATTTTGGCTCTCACACCTAAACTAAACGTTGTAGACTCAAAATTTTTGCTGTATTTAGTGTATTTTAGCATCCTGAAGATGATTCCAGCATTAATTTCATTGTGCTTATGCTCATTTTTAAGATTTTGACATTTTCACCTTAAGTGTACAATCAGGGGCTGAAAACGCGTTTAAAGCAATAAAAAGTTCATTTTGGCTCTCTCACCTAAACTAAACGTTGTAGACTCAAAATTTTTGCTGTATTCAGTGTATTCTAGCATCCTGAAGATGATTCCAGCATTAATTTCATTGTGCTTATGCTCATTTTTAAGATTTTGACATTTTCACCTTAAGTGTACAATCAGGGGCTGAAAACGCGTTTAAAGCAATAAAAAGTTCATTTTGGCTCTCACACCTAAACTAAACGTTGTAGACTCAAAATTTTTGCTGTATTTAGTGTATTCTAGCATCCTGAAGATGATTCCAGCATTAATTTCATCGTGCTTATGCTCATTTAGAAGATTTTGACATTTTAACCTAAAGTGCACAATCAGGCTGAAAACGCATTTAAAGCAATAAAAAGTTCATTTTGGCTCTCACACCTAAACTAAACGTTGTAGACTCAAAATTTTTGCTGTATTTAGTGTATTCTAGCATCCTGAAGATGATTCCAGCATTAATTTCATTGTGCTTATGCTCATTTTGAAGATTTTGACATTTTCACCTTAAGTGTACAATCAGGGGCTGAAAACGCGTTTAAAGCAATAAAAAGTTCATTTTGGCTCTCACACCTAAACTAAACGTTGTAGACTCAAAATTTTTGCTGTATTTAGTGTATTCTAGCATCCTGAAGATGATTCCAGCATTAATTTCATTGTGCTTATGCTCATTTTGAAGATTTTGATATTTTCACCTTAAGTGTACAATCAGGGGCTGAAAACGCGTTTAAAGCAATAAAAAGTTCATTTTGGCTCTCACACCTAAACTAAACGTTGTAGACTCAAAATTTTTGCTGTATTTAGTGTATTCTAGCATCCTGAAGATGATTCCAGCATTAATTTCATCGTGCTTATGCTCATTTTGAAGATTTTGACATTTTAACCTAAAGTGCACAATCAGGCTGAAAACGCATTTAAAGCAATAAAAAGTTTATTTTGGCTCACACACCTAAAATAAACGTTGTAGACTCAAAATTTTTGCTGTATTCAGTGTATTCTAGCATCCTGAAGATGATTCCAGCATTAATTTCATTGTGCTTATGCTCATTTTTAAGATTTTGACATTTTCACCTTAAGTGTACAATCAGGGGCTGAAAACGCGTTTAAAGCAATAAAAAGTTCATTTTGGCTCTCACACCTAAACTAAACGTTGTAGACTCAAAATTTTTGCTGTATTCAGTGTATTCTAGCATCCTGAAGATGATTCCAGCATTAATTTCATTGTGCTTATGCTCATTTTTAAGATTTTGACATTTTCACCTTAAGTGTACAATCATGGGCTGAAAACGCGTTTAAAGCAATAAAAAGTTAATTTTGGCTCTCACACCTAAACTAAACGTTGTAGACTCAAAATTTTTGCTGTATTTAGTGTATTCTAGCATCCTGAAGATGATTCCAGCATTAATTTCATTGTGCTTATGCTCATTTTTAAGATTTTGACATTTTCACCTTAAGTGTACAATCAGGGGCTGAAAACGCGTTTAAAGCAATAAAAAGTTCATTTTGGCTCTCACACCTAAACTAAACGTTGTAGACTCAAAATTTTTGCTGTATTTAGTGTATTCTAGCATCCTGAAGATGATTCCAGCATTAATTTCATCGTGCTTATGCTCATTTTGAAGATTTTGACATTTTCACCTAAAGTGCACAATCAGGCTGAAAACGCATTTAAAGCAATAAAAAGTTCATTTTGGCTCACACACCTAAAATACACGTTGTAGACTCAAAATTTTTGCTGTATTCAGTGTATTCTAGCATCCTGAAGATGATTCCAGCATTAATTTCATTGTGCTTATGCTCATTTTTAAGATTTTGACATTTTCACCTAAAGTGCACAATCAGGCTGAAAACGCATTTAAAGCAATAAAAAGTTCATTTTGGCTCTCACACCTAAACTAAACGTTGTAGACTCAAAATTTTTGCTGTATTTAGTGTATTTTAGCATCCTGAAGATGATTCCAGCATTAATTTCATTGTGCTTATGCTCATTTTTAAGATTTTGACATTTTCACCTTAAGTGTACAATCAGGGGCTGAAAACGCGTTTAAAGCAATAAAAAGTTCATTTTGGCTCTCTCACCTAAACTAAACGTTGTAGACTCAAAATTTTTGCTGTATTCAGTGTATTCTAGCATCCTGAAGATGATTCCAGCATTAATTTCATTGTGCTTATGCTCATTTTTAAGATTTTGACATTTTCACCTTAAGTGTACAATCAGGGGCTGAAAACGCGTTTAAAGCAATAAAAAGTTCATTTTGGCTCTCACACCTAAACTAAACGTTGTAGACTCAAAATTTTTGCTGTATTTAGTGTATTCTAGCATCCTGAAGATGATTCCAGCATTAATTTCATCGTGCTTATGCTCATTTAGAAGATTTTGACATTTTAACCTAAAGTGCACAATCAGGCTGAAAACGCATTTAAAGCAATAAAAAGTTCATTTTGGCTCTCACACCTAAACTAAACGTTGTAGACTCAAAATTTTTGCTGTATTTAGTGTATTCTAGCATCCTGAAGATGATTCCAGCATTAATTTCATTGTGCTTATGCTCATTTTGAAGATTTTGACATTTTCACCTTAAGTGTACAATCAGGGGCTGAAAACGCGTTTAAAGCAATAAAAAGTTCATTTTGGCTCTCACACCTAAACTAAACGTTGTAGACTCAAAATTTTTGCTGTATTTAGTGTATTCTAGCATCCTGAAGATGATTCCAGCATTAATTTCATTGTGCTTATGCTCATTTTGAAGATTTTGACATTTTCACCTTAAGTGTACAATCAGGGGCTGAAAACGCGTTTAAAGCAATAAAAAGTTCATTTTGGCTCTCACACCTAAACTAAACGTTGTAGACTCAAAATTTTTGCTGTATTTAGTGTATTCTAGCATCCTGAAGATGATTCCAGCATTAATTTCATCGTGCTTATGCTCATTTTGAAGATTTTGACATTTTAACCTAAAGTGCACAATCAGGCTGAAAACGCATTTAAAGCAATAAAAAGTTCATTTTGGCTCACACACCTAAAATAAACGTTGTAGACTCAAAATTTTTGCTGTATTCAGTGTATTCTAGCATCCTGAAGATGATTCCAGCATTAATTTCATTGTGCTTATGCTCATTTTTAAGATTTTGACATTTTCACCTTAAGTGTACAATCAGGGGCTGAAAACGCGTTTAAAGCAATAAAAAGTTCATTTTGGCTCTCACACCTAAACTAAACGTTGTAGACTCAAAATTTTTGCTGTATTCAGTGTATTCTAGCATCCTGAAGATGATTCCAGCATTAATTTCATTGTGCTTATGCTCATTTTTAAGATTTTGACATTTTCACCTTAAGTGTACAATCAGGGGCTGAAAACGCGTTTAAAGCAATAAAAAGTTAATTTTGGCTCTCACACCTAAACTAAACGTTGTAGACTCAAAATTTTTGCTGTATTTAGTGTATTCTAGCATCCTGAAGATGATTCCAGCATTAATTTCATTGTGCTTATGCTCATTTTTAAGATTTTGACATTTTTACCTAAAGTGCACAATCAGGCTGAAAACGCATTTAAAGCAATAAAAAGTTCATTTTGGCTCTCACACCTAAACTAAACGTTGTAGACTCAAAATTTTTGCTGTATTTAGTGTATTTTAGCATCCTGAAGATGATTCCAGCATTAATTTCATTGTGCTTATGCTCATTTTTAAGATTTTGACATTTTCACCTTAAGTGTACAATCAGGGGCTGAAAACGCGTTTAAAGCAATAAAAAGTTCATTTTGGCTCTCTCACCTAAACTAAACGTTGTAGACTCAAAATTTTTGCTGTATTCAGTGTATTCTAGCATCCTGAAGATGATTCCAGCATTAATTTCATTGTGCTTATGCTCATTTTTAAGATTTTGACATTTTCACCTTAAGTGTACAATCAGGGGCTGAAAACGCGTTTAAAGCAATAAAAAGTTCATTTTGGCTCTCACACCTAAACTAAACGTTGTAGACTCAAAATTTTTGCTGTATTTAGTGTATTCTAGCATCCTGAAGATGATTCCAGCATTAATTTCATCGTGCTTATGCTCATTTAGAAGATTTTGACATTTTAACCTAAAGTGCACAATCTGGCTGAAAACGCATTTAAAGCAATAAAAAGTTCATTTTGGCTCTCACACCTAAACTAAACGTTGTAGACTCAAAATTTTTGCTGTATTTAGTGTATTCTAGCATCCTGAAGATGATTCCAGCATTAATTTCATTGTGCTTATGCTCATTTTGAAGATTTTGACATTTTCACCTTAAGTGTACAATCAGGGGCTGAAAACGCGTTTAAAGCAATAAAAAGTTCATTTTGGCTCTCACACCTAAACTAAACGTTGTAGACTCAAAATTTTTGCTGTATTTAGTGTATTCTAGCATCCTGAAGATGATTCCAGCATTAATTTCATTGTGCTTATGCTCATTTTGAAGATTTTGATATTTTCACCTTAAGTGTACAATCAGGGGCTGAAAACGCGTTTAAAGCAATAAAAAGTTCATTTTGGCTCTCACACCTAAACTAAACGTTGTAGACTCAAAATTTTTGCTGTATTTAGTGTATTCTAGCATCCTGAAGATGATTCCAGCATTAATTTCATCGTGCTTATGCTCATTTTGAAGATTTTGACATTTTAACCTAAAGTGCACAATCAGGCTGAAAACGCATTTAAAGCAATAAAAAGTTCATTTTGGCTCACACACCTAAAATAAACGTTGTAGACTCAAAATTTTTGCTGTATTCAGTGTATTCTAGCATCCTGAAGATGATTCCAGCATTAATTTCATTGTGCTTATGCTCATTTTTAAGATTTTGACATTTTCACCTTAAGTGTACAATCAGGGGCTGAAAACGCGTTTAAAGCAATAAAAAGTTCATTTTGGCTCTCACACCTAAACTAAACGTTGTAGACTCAAAATTTTTGCTGTATTCAGTGTATTCTAGCATCCTGAAGATGATTCCAGCATTAATTTCATTGTGCTTATGCTCATTTTTAAGATTTTGACATTTTCACCTTAAGTGTACAATCATGGGCTGAAAACGCGTTTAAAGCAATAAAAAGTTAATTTTGGCTCTCACACCTAAACTAAACGTTGTAGACTCAAAATTTTTGCTGTATTTAGTGTATTCTAGCATCCTGAAGATGATTCCAGCATTAATTTCATTGTGCTTATGCTCATTTTTAAGATTTTGACATTTTCACCTTAAGTGTACAATCAGGGGCTGAAAACGCGTTTAAAGCAATAAAAAGTTCATTTTGGCTCTCACACCTAAACTAAACGTTGTAGACTCAAAATTTTTGCTGTATTTAGTGTATTCTAGCATCCTGAAGATGATTCCAGCATTAATTTCATCGTGCTTATGCTCATTTTGAAGATTTTGACATTTTCACCTAAAGTGCACAATCAGGCTGAAAACGCATTTAAAGCAATAAAAAGTTCATTTTGGCTCACACACCTAAAATACACGTTGTAGACTCAAAATTTTTGCTGTATTCAGTGTATTCTAGCATCCTGAAGATGATTCCAGCATTAATTTCATTGTGCTTATGCTCATTTTGAAGATTTTGACATTTTCACCTTAAGTGTACAATCAGGGGCTGAAAACGCGTTTAAAGCAATAAAAAGTTCATTTTGGCTCTCACACCTAAACTAAACGTTGTAGACTCAAAATTTTTGCTGTATTTAGTGTATTCTAGCATCCTGAAGATGATTCCAGCATTAATTTCATTGTGCTTATGCTCATTTTTAAGATTTTGACATTTTCACCTAAAGTGCACAATCAGGCTGAAAACGCATTTAAAGCAATAAAAAGTTCATTTTGGCTCTCACACCTAAACTAAACGTTGTAGACTCAAAATTTTTGCTGTATTTAGTGTATTTTAGCATCCTGAAGATGATTCCAGCATTAATTTCATTGTGCTTATGCTCATTTTTAAGATTTTGACATTTTCACCTTAAGTGTACAATCAGGGGCTGAAAACGCGTTTAAAGCAATAAAAAGTTCATTTTGGCTCTCTCACCTAAACTAAACGTTGTAGACTCAAAATTTTTGCTGTATTCAGTGTATTCTAGCATCCTGAAGATGATTCCAGCATTAATTTCATTGTGCTTATGCTCATTTTTAAGATTTTGACATTTTCACCTTAAGTGTACAATCAGGGGCTGAAAACGCGTTTAAAGCAATAAAAAGTTCATTTTGGCTCTCACACCTAAACTAAACGTTGTAGACTCAAATTTTTTTCTGTATTTAGTGTATTCTAGCATCCTGAAGATGATTCCAGCATTAATTTCATCGTGCTTATGCTCATTTAGAAGATTTTGACATTTTAACCTAAAGTGCACAATCAGGCTGAAAACGCATTTAAAGCAATAAAAAGTTCATTTTGGCTCTCACACCTAAACTAAACGTTGTAGACTCAAAATTTTTGCTGTATTTAGTGTATTCTAGCATCCTGAAGATGATTCCAGCATTAATTTCATTGTGCTTATGCTCATTTTGAAGATTTTGACATTTTCACCTTAAGTGTACAATCAGGGGCTGAAAACGCGTTTAAAGCAATAAAAAGTTCATTTTGGCTCTCACACCTAAACTAAACGTTGTAGACTCAAAATTTTTGCTGTATTTAGTGTATTCTAGCATCCTGAAGATGATTCCAGCATTAATTTCATTGTGCTTATGCTCATTTTGAAGATTTTGACATTTTCACCTTAAGTGTACAATCAGGGGCTGAAAACGCGTTTAAAGCAATAAAAAGTTCATTTTGGCTCTCACACCTAAACTAAACGTTGTAGACTCAAAATTTTTGCTGTATTTAGTGTATTCTAGCATCCTGAAGATGATTCCAGCATTAATTTCATCGTGCTTATGCTCATTTTGAAGATTTTGACATTTTAACCTAAAGTGCACAATCAGGCTGAAAACGCATTTAAAGCAATAAAAAGTTCATTTTGGCTCACACACCTAAAATAAACGTTGTAGACTCAAAATTTTTGCTGTATTCAGTGTATTCTAGCATCCTGAAGATGATTCCAGCATTAATTTCATTGTGCTTATGCTCATTTTTAAGATTTTGACATTTTCACCTTAAGTGTACAATCAGGGGCTGAAAACGCGTTTAAAGCAATAAAAAGTTCATTTTGGCTCTCACACCTAAACTAAACGTTGTAGACTCAAAATTTTTGCTGTATTCAGTGTATTCTAGCATCCTGAAGATGATTCCAGCATTAATTTCATTGTGCTTATGCTCATTTTTAAGATTTTGACATTTTCACCTTAAGTGTACAATCAGGGGCTGAAAACGCGTTTAAAGCAATAAAAAGTTAATTTTGGCTCTCACACCTAAACTAAACGTTGTAGACTCAAAATTTTTGCTGTATTTAGTGTATTCTAGCATCCTGAAGATGATTCCAGCATTAATTTCATTGTGCTTATGCTCATTTTTAAGATTTTGACATTTTCACCTTAAGTGTACAATCAGGGGCTGAAAACGCGTTTAAAGCAATAAAAAGTTCATTTTGGCTCTCACACCTAAACTAAACGTTGTAGACTCAAAATTTTTGCTGTATTTAGTGTATTCTAGCATCCTGAAGATGATTCCAGCATTAATTTCATCGTGCTTATGCTCATTTTGAAGATTTTGACATTTTCACCTAAAGTGCACAATCAGGCTGAAAACGCATTTAAAGCAATAAAAAGTTCATTTTGGCTCACACACCTAAAATACACGTTGTAGACTCAAAATTTTTGCTGTATTCAGTGTATTCTAGCATCCTGAAGATGATTCCAGCATTAATTTCATTGTACTTATGCTCATTTTGAAGATTTTGACATTTTCACCTTAAGTGTACAATCAGGGGCTGAAAACGCGTTTAAAGCAATAAAAAGTTCATTTTGGCTCTCACACCTAAACTAAACGTTGTAGACTCAAAATTTTTGCTGTATTTAGTGTATTCTAGCATCCTGAAGATGATTCCAGCATTAATTTCATTGTGCTTATGCTCATTTTTAAGATTTTGACATTTTCACCTAAAGTGCACAATCAGGCTGAAAACGCATTTAAAGCAATAAAAAGTTCATTTTGGCTCTCACACCTAAACTAAACGTTGTAGACTCAAAATTTTTGCTGTATTTAGTGTATTCTAGCATCCTGAAGATGATTCCAGCATTAATTTCATTGTGCTTATGCTCATTTTTAAGATTTTGACATTTTCACCTTAAGTGTACAATCAGGGGCTGAAAACGCGTTTAAAGCAATAAAAAGTTCATTTTGGCTCTCACACCTAAACTAAACGTTGTAGACTCAAAATTTTTGCTGTATTCAGTGTATTCTAGCATCCTGAAGATGATTCCTGCATTAATTTCATTGTGCTTATGCTCATTTTTAAGATTTTGACATTTTCACCTTAAGTGTACAATCAGGGGCTGAAAACGCGTTTAAAGCAATAAAAAGTTCATTTTGGCTCTCACACCTAAACTAAACGTTGTAGACTCAACATTTTTGCTGTATTTAGTGTATTCTAGCATCCTGAAGATGATTCCAGCATTAATTTCATTGTGCTTATGCTCATTTTTAAGATTTTGACATTTTCACCTAAAGTGCACAATCAGGCTGAAAACAAATTTAAAGCAATAAAAAGTTCATTTTGGCTCTCACACCTAAACTAAACGTTGTAGACTCAAAATTTTTGCTGTATTTAGTGTATTCTAGCATCCTAAAGATGATTCCAGCATTAATTTCATTGTGCTTATGCTCATTTTGAAGATTTTGACATTTTCACCTTAAGTGTACAATCAGGGGCTGAAAACGCGTTTAAAGCAATAAAAAGTTCATTTTGGCTCTCACAACCTAAACTAAACGTTGTAGACTCAAAATTTTTGCTGTATTTAGTGTATTCTAGCATCCTGAAGATGATTCCAGCATTCATTTCATTGTGCTTATGCTCATTTTTAAGATTTTGATATTTTCACCTAAAGTGCACAATCAGGCTGAAAACGCATTTAAAGCAATAAAAAGTTCATTTTGGCTCTCACACCTAAACTAAACGTTGTAGACTCAAAATTTTTGCTGTATTTAGTGTATTCTAGCATCCTGAAGATGATTCCAGCATTAATTTCATTGTGCTTATGCTCATTTTAAGATTTTGACATTTTCACCTAAAATGCACAATCAGGGGCTGAAAACGCGTTTAAAGCAATAAAAAGTTCATTTTGGCTCTCACACCTAAACTAAACGTTGTAGACTCAATTTTTTTGCTGTATTTAGTGTATTCTAGCATCCTGAAGATGATTCCAGTATTAATTTCATTGTGCTTATGCTCATTTTGAAGATTTTGACATTTTCACCTTAAGTGTACAATCAGGGGCTGAAAACGCGTTTAAAGCAATAAAAAGTTCATTTTGGCTCTCACACCTAAACTAAACGTTGTAGACTCAAAATTTTTGCTGTATTTAGTGTATTCTAGCATCCTGAAGATGATTCCAGCATTAATTTCATTGTGCTTATGCTCATTTTTAAGATTTTGACATTTTCACCTAAAGTGCACAATCAGGCTGAAAACGCATTTAAAGCAATAAAAAGTTAATTTTGGCTCTCACACCTAAACTAAACGTTGTAGACTCAAAATTTTTGCTGTATTTAGTGTATTTTAGCATCCTGAAGATGATTCCAGCATTAATTTCATTGTGCTTATGCTCATTTTTAAGATTTTGACATTTTCACCTTAAGTGTACAATCAGGGGCTGAAAACGCGTTTAAAGCAATAAAAAGTTCATTTTGGCTCTCTCACCTAAACTAAACGTTGTAGACTCAAAATTTTTGCTGTATTCAGTGTATTCTAGCATCCTGAAGATGATTCCAGCATTAATTTCATTGTGCTTATGCTCATTTTTAAGATTTTGACATTTTCACCTTAAGTGTACAATCAGGGGCTGAAAACGCGTTTAAAGCAATAAAAAGTTCATTTTGGCTCTCACACCTAAACTAAACGTTGTAGACTCAAAATTTTTGCTGTATTTAGTGTATTCTAGCATCCTGAAGATGATTCCAGCATTAATTTCATCGTGCTTATGCTCATTTAGAAGATTTTGACATTTTAACCTAAAGTGCACAATCAGGCTGAAAACGCATTTAAAGCAATAAAAAGTTCATTTTGGCTCTCACACCTAAACTAAACGTTGTAGACTCAAAATTTTTGCTGTATTTAGTGTATTCTAGCATCCTGAAGATGATTCCAGCATTAATTTCATTGTGCTTATGCTCATTTTGAAGATTTTGACATTTTCACCTTAAGTGTACAATCAGGGGCTGAAAACGCGTTTAAAGCAATAAAAAGTTCATTTTGGCTCTCAAACCTAAACTAAACGTTGTAGACTCAAAATTTTTGCTGTATTTAGTGTATTCTAGCATCCTGAAGATGATTCCAGCATTAATTTCATTGTGCTTATGCTCATTTTGAAGATTTTGACATTTTCACCTTAAGTGTACAATCAGGGGCTGAAAACGCGTTTAAAGCAATAAAAAGTTCATTTTGGCTCTCACACCTAAACTAAACGTTGTAGACTCAAAATTTTTGCTGTATTTAGTGTATTCTAGCATCCTGAAGATGATTCCAGCATTAATTTCATCGTGCTTATGCTCATTTTGAAGATTTTGACATTTTAACCTAAAGTGCACAATCAGGCTGAAAACGCATTTAAAGCAATAAAAAGTTCATTTTGGCTCACACACCTAAAATAAACGTTGTAGACTCAAAATTTTTGCTGTATTCAGTGTATTCTAGCATTCTGAAGATGATTCCAGCATTAATTTCATTGTGCTTATGCTCATTTTTAAGATTTTGACATTTTCACCTTAAGTGTACAATCAGGGGCTGAAAACGCGTTTAAAGCAATAAAAAGTTCATTTTGGCTCTCACACCTAAACTAAACGTTGTAGACTCAAAATTTTTTCTGTATTCAGTGTATTCTAGCATCCTGAAGATGATTCCAGCATTAATTTCATTGTGCTTATGCTCATTTTTAAGATTTGACATTTTCACCTTAAGTGTACAATCAGGGGCTGAAAACGCGTTTAAAGCAATAAAAAGTTCATTTTGGCTCTCACACCTAAACTAAACGTTGTAGACTCAAATTTTTTGCTGTATTTAGTGTATTCTAGCATCCTGAAGATGATTCCAGCATTAATTTCATCGTGCTTATGCTCATTTTGAAGATTTTGACATTTTCACCTAAAGTGCACAATCAGGCTGAAAACGCATTTAAAGCAATAAAAAGTTCATTTTGGCTCACACACCTAAAATAAACGTTGTAGACTCAAAATTTTTGCTGTATTCAGTGTATTCTAGCATCCTGAAGATGATTCCAGCATTAATTTCATTGTGCTTATG
Organism: Vanacampus margaritifer; assembly: GCF_051991255.1. NCBI lineage: Eukaryota > Metazoa > Chordata > Actinopteri > Syngnathiformes > Syngnathidae > Vanacampus > Vanacampus margaritifer. The sequence goes on from NC_135450.1 coordinate 306,036, forward strand.
CTCATTTTGAAGATTTTGACATTTTAACCTAAAGTGCACAATCAGGCTGAAAACGCATTTAAAGCAATAAAAAGTTCATTTTGGCTCACACACCTAAAATAAACGTTGTAGACTCAAAATTTTTGCTGTATTCAGTGTATTCTAGCATTCTGAAGATGATTCCAGCATTAATTTCATTGTGCTTATGCTCATTTTTAAGATTTTGCCATTTTCACCTTAAGTGTACAATCAGGGGCTGAAAACGCGTTTAAAGCAATAAAAAGTTCATTTTGGCTCTCACACCTAAACTAAACGTTGTAGACTCAAAATTTTTTCTGTATTCAGTGTATTCTAGCATCCTGAAGATGATTCCAGCATTAATTTCATTGTGCTTATGCTCATTTTTAAGATTTGACATTTTCACCTTAAGTGTACAATCAGGGGCTGAAAACGCGTTTAAAGCAATAAAAAGTTAATTTTGGCTCTCACACCTAAACTAAACGTTGTAGACTCAAAATTTTTGCTGTATTTAGTGTATTCTAGCATCCTGAAGATGATTCCAGCATTAATTTCATTGTGCTTATGCTCATTTTTAAGATTTTGACATTTTCACCTAAAGTGCACAATCAGGCTGAAAACGCATTTAAAGCAATAAAAAGTTCATTTTGGCTCTCACACCTAAACTAAACGTTGTAGACTCAAAATTTTTGCTGTATTTAGTGTATTCTAGCATCCTGAAGATGATTCCAGCATTAATTTCATTGTGCTTATGCTCATTTTGAAGATTTTGACATTTTCACCTTAAGTGTACAATCAGGGGCTGAAAACGCGTTTAAAGCAATAAAAAGTTCATTTTGGCTCTCACACCTAAACTAAACGTTGTAGACTCAAATTTTTTGCTGTATTTAGTGTATTCTAGCATCCTGAAGATGATTCCAGCATTAATTTCATCGTGCTTATGCTCATTTTGAAGATTTTGACAGTTTCACCTAAAGTGCACAATCAGGCTGAAAACGCATTTAAAGCAATAAAAAGTTCATTTTGGCTCACACACCTAAAATAAACGTTGTAGACTCAAAATTTTTGCTGTATTCAGTGTATTCTAGCATCCTGAAGATGATTCCAGCATTAATTTCATTGTGCTTATGCTCATTTTTAAGATTTTGACATTTTCACCTTAAGTGTACAATCAGGGGCTGAAAACGCGTTTAAAGCAATAAAAAGTTCATTTTGGCTCTCACACCTAAACTAAACGTTGTAGACTCAAAATTTTTGCTGTATTTAGTGTATTCTAGCATCCTGAAGATGATTCCAGCATTAATTTCATCGTGCTTATGCTCATTTTGAAGATTTTGACATTTTCACCTAAAGTGCACAATCAGGCTGAAAACGCATTTAAAGCAATAAAAAGTTCATTTTGGCTCACACACCTAAAATACACGTTGTAGACTCAAAATTTTTGCTGTATTCAGTGTATTCTAGCATCCTGAAGATGATTCCAGCATTAATTTCATTGTACTTATGCTCATTTTGAAGATTTTGACATTTTCACCTTAAGTGTACAATCAGGGGCTGAAAACGCGTTTAAAGCAATAAAAAGTTCATTTTGGCTCTCACACCTAAACTAAACGTTGTAGACTCAAAATTTTTGCTGTATTTAGTGTATTCTAGCATCCTGAAGATGATTCCAGCATTAATTTCATTGTGCTTATGCTCATTTTTAAGATTTTGACATTTTCACCTAAAGTGCACAATCAGGCTGAAAACGCATTTAAAGCAATAAAAAGTTAATTTTGGCTCTCACACCTAAAATAAACGTTGTAGACTCAAAATTTTTGCTGTATTTAGTGTATTCTAGCATCCTGAAGATGATTCCAGCATTAATTTCATTGTGCTTATGCTCATTTTTAAGATTTTGACATTTTCACCTTAAGTGTACAATCAGGGGCTGAAAACGCGTTTAAAGCAATAAAAAGTTCATTTTGGCTCTCACACCTAAACTAAACGTTGTAGACTCAAAATTTTTGCTGTATTCAGTGTATTCTAGCATCCTGAAGATGATTCCTGCATTAATTTCATTGTGCTTATGCTCATTTTTAAGATTTTGACATTTTCACCTTAAGTGTACAATCAGGGGCTGAAAACGCGTTTAAAGCAATAAAAAGTTCATTTTGGCTCTCACACCTAAACTAAACGTTGTAGACTCAACATTTTTGCTGTATTTAGTGTATTCTAGCATCCTGAAGATGATTCCAGCATTAATTTCATTGTGCTTATGCTCATTTTTAAGATTTTGACATTTTCACCTAAAGTGCACAATCAGGCTGAAAACAAATTTAAAGCAATAAAAAGTTCATTTTGGCTCTCACACCTAAACTAAACGTTGTAGACTCAAAATTTTTGCTGTATTTAGTGTATTCTAGCATCCTAAAGATGATTCCAGCATTAATTTCATTGTGCTTATGCTCATTTTGAAGATTTTGACATTTTCACCTTAAGTGTACAATCAGGGGCTGAAAACGCGTTTAAAGCAATAAAAAGTTCATTTTGGCTCTCACAACCTAAACTAAACGTTGTAGACTCAAATTTTTTGCTGTATTTAGTGTATTCTAGCATCCTGAAGATGATTCCAGCATTCATTTCATTGTGCTTATGCTCATTTTTAAGATTTTGATATTTTCACCTAAAGTGCACAATCAGGCTGAAAACGCATTTAAAGCAATAAAAAGTTCATTTTGGCTCTCACACCTAAACTAAACGTTGTAGACTCAAAATTTTTGCTGTATTTAGTGTATTCTAGCATCCTGAAGATGATTCCAGCATTAATTTCATTGTGCTTATGCTCATTTTAAGATTTTGACATTTTCACCTAAAATGCACAATCAGGGGCTGAAAACGCGTTTAAAGCAATAAAAAGTTCATTTTGGCTCTCACACCTAAACTAAACGTTGTAGACTCAATTTTTTTGCTGTATTTAGTGTATTCTAGCATCCTGAAGATGATTCCAGTATTAATTTCATTGTGCTTATGCTCATTTTGAAGATTTTGACATTTTCACCTTAAGTGTACAATCAGGGGCTGAAAACGCGTTTAAAGCAATAAAAAGTTCATTTTGGCTCTCACACCTAAACTAAACGTTGTAGACTCAAAATTTTTGCTGTATTTAGTGTATTCTAGCATCCTGAAGATGATTCCAGCATTAATTTCATTGTGCTTATGCTCATTTTTAAGATTTTGACATTTTCACCTAAAGTGCACAATCAGGCTGAAAACGCATTTAAAGCAATAAAAAGTTAATTTTGGCTCTCACACCTAAACTAAACGTTGTAGACTCAAAATTTTTGCTGTATTTAGTGTATTTTAGCATCCTGAAGATGATTCCAGCATTAATTCCATTGTGCTTATGCTCATTTTTAAGATTTTGACATTTTCACCTTAAGTGTACAATCAGGGGCTGAAAACGCGTTTAAAGCAATAAAAAGTTCATTTTGGCTCTCTCACCTAAACTAAACGTTGTAGACTCAAAATTTTTGCTGTATTCAGTGTATTCTAGCATCCTGAAGATGATTCCAGCATTAATTTCATTGTGCTTATGCTCATTTTTAAGATTTTGACATTTTCACCTTAAGTGCACAATCAGGCTGAAAACGCATTTAAAGCAATAAAAAGTTCATTTTGGCTCACACACCTAAAATACACGTTGTAGACTCAAAATTTTTGCTGTATTCAGTGTATTCTAGCATCCTGAAGATGATTCCAGCATTAATTTCATTGTACTTATGCTCATTTTGAAGATTTTGACATTTTCACCTTAAGTGTACAATCAGGGGCTGAAAACGCGTTTAAAGCAATAAAAAGTTCATTTTGGCTCTCACACCTAAACTAAACGTTGTAGACTCAAAATTTTTGCTGTATTTAGTGTATTCTAGCATCCTGAAGATGATTCCAGCATTAATTTCATTGTGCTTATGCTCATTTTTAAGATTTTGACATTTTCACCTAAAGTGCACAATCAGGCTGAAAACGCATTTAAAGCAATAAAAAGTTCATTTTGGCTCTCACACCTAAACTAAACGTTGTAGACTCAAAATTTTTGCTGTATTTAGTGTATTCTAGCATCCTGAAGATGATTCCAGCATTAATTTCATTGTGCTTATGCTCATTTTTAAGATTTTGACATTTTCACCTTAAGTGTACAATCAGGGGCTGAAAACGCGTTTAAAGCAATAAAAAGTTCATTTTGGCTCTCACACCTAAACTAAACGTTGTAGACTCAAAATTTTTGCTGTATTCAGTGTATTCTAGCATCCTGAAGATGATTCCTGCATTAATTTCATTGTGCTTATGCTCATTTTTAAGATTTTGACATTTTCACCTTAAGTGTACAATCAGGGGCTGAAAACGCGTTTAAAGCAATAAAAAGTTCATTTTGGCTCTCACACCTAAACTAAACGTTGTAGACTCAACATTTTTGCTGTATTTAGTGTATTCTAGCATCCTGAAGATGATTCCAGCATTAATTTCATTGTGCTTATGCTCATTTTTAAGATTTTGACATTTTCACCTAAAGTGCACAATCAGGCTGAAAACAAATTTAAAGCAATAAAAAGTTCATTTTGGCTCTCACACCTAAACTAAACGTTGTAGACTCAAAATTTTTGCTGTATTTAGTGTATTCTAGCATCCTAAAGATGATTCCAGCATTAATTTCATTGTGCTTATGCTCATTTTGAAGATTTTGACATTTTCACCTTAAGTGTACAATCAGGGGCTGAAAACGCGTTTAAAGCAATAAAAAGTTCATTTTGGCTCTCACAACCTAAACTAAACGTTGTAGACTCAAATTTTTTGCTGTATTTAGTGTATTCTAGCATCCTGAAGATGATTCCAGCATTCATTTCATTGTGCTTATGCTCATTTTTAAGATTTTGATATTTTCACCTAAAGTGCACAATCAGGCTGAAAACGCATTTAAAGCAATAAAAAGTTCATTTTGGCTCTCACACCTAAACTAAACGTTGTAGACTCAAAATTTTTGCTGTATTTAGTGTATTCTAGCATCCTGAAGATGATTCCAGCATTAATTTCATTGTGCTTATGCTCATTTTAAGATTTTGACATTTTCACCTAAAATGCACAATCAGGGGCTGAAAACGCGTTTAAAGCAATAAAAAGTTCATTTTGGCTCTCACACCTAAACTAAACGTTGTAGACTCAATTTTTTTGCTGTATTTAGTGTATTCTAGCATCCTGAAGATGATTCCAGTATTAATTTCATTGTGCTTATGCTCATTTTGAAGATTTTGACATTTTCACCTTAAGTGTACAATCAGGGGCTGAAAACGCGTTTAAAGCAATAAAAAGTTCATTTTGGCTCTCACACCTAAACTAAACGTTGTAGACTCAAAATTTTTGCTGTATTTAGTGTATTCTAGCATCCTGAAGATGATTCCAGCATTAATTTCATTGTGCTTATGCTCATTTTTAAGATTTTGACATTTTCACCTAAAGTGCACAATCAGGCTGAAAACGCATTTAAAGCAATAAAAAGTTAATTTTGGCTCTCACACCTAAACTAAACGTTGTAGACTCAAAATTTTTGCTGTATTTAGTGTATTTTAGCATCCTGAAGATGATTCCAGCATTAATTCCATTGTGCTTATGCTCATTTTTAAGATTTTGACATTTTCACCTTAAGTGTACAATCAGGGGCTGAAAACGCGTTTAAAGCAATAAAAAGTTCATTTTGGCTCTCTCACCTAAACTAAACGTTGTAGACTCAAAATTTTTGCTGTATTCAGTGTATTCTAGCATCCTGAAGATGATTCCAGCATTAATTTCATTGTGCTTATGCTCATTTTTAAGATTTTGACATTTTCACCTTAAGTGTACAATCAGGGGCTGAAAACGCGTTTAAAGCAATAAAAAGTTCATTTTGGCTCTCACACCTAAACTAAACGTTGTAGACTCAAAATTTTTGCTGTATTTAGTGTATTCTAGCATCCTGAAGATGATTCCAGCATTAATTTCATTGTGCTTATGCTCATTTTAAGATTTTGATATTTTCACCTAAAGTGCACAATCAGGCTGAAAACGCATTTAAAGCAATAAAAAGTTCATTTTGGCTCTCACACCTAAAATAAACGTTGTAGACTCAAAATTTTGCTGTATTTAGTGTATTCTAGCATCCTGAAGATGATTCCAGCATTAATTTCATCGTGCTTATGCTCATTTTGAAGATTTTGACATTTTCACCTTAAGTGTACAATCAGGGGCTGAAAACGCGTTTAAAGCAATAAAAAGTTCATTTTGGCTCTCACACCTAAACTAAACGTTGTAGACTCAAAATTTTTGCTGTATTTAGTGTATTCTAGCATCCTGAAGATGATTCCAGCATTAATTTCATTGTGCTTATGCTCATTTTTAAGATTTTGACATTTTCACCTTAAGTGTACAATCAGGGGCTGAAAACGCGTTTAAAGCAATAAAAAGTTCATTTTGGCTCTCACACCTAAACTAAACGTTGTAGACTCAAAATTTTTGCTGTATTCAGTGTATTCTAGCATCCTGAAGATGATTCCAGCATTAATTTCATTGTGCTTATGCTCATTTTTAAGATTTTGACATTTTCACCTTAAGTGTACAATCAGGGGCTGAAAACGCGTTTAAAGCAATAAAAAGTTCATTTTGGCTCTCACACCTAAACTAAACGTTGTAGACTCAAAAAATTTGCTGTATTTAGTGTATTCTAGCATCCTGAAGATGATTCCAGCATTAATTTCATCGTGCTTATGCTCATTTTGAAGATTTTGACATTTTAACCTAAAGTGCACAATCAGGCTGAAAACGCATTTAAAGCAATAAAAAGTTCATTTTGGCTCACACACCTAAAATAAACGTTGTAGACTCAAAATTTTTGCTGTATTCAGTGTATTCTAGCATCCTGAAGATGATTCCAGCATTAATTTCATTGTGCTTATGCTCATTTTGAAGATTTTGACATTTTCACCTTAAGTGTACAATCAGGGGCTGAAAACGCGTTTAAAGCAATAAAAAGTTCATTTTGGCTCTCACACCTAAACTAAACGTTGTAGACTCAAAATTTTTGCTGTATTTAGTGTATTCTAGCATCCTGAAGATGATTCCAGCATTAATTTCATTGTGCTTATGCTCATTTTTAAGATTTTGACATTTTCACCTTAAGTGTACAATCAGGGGCTGAAAACGCGTTTAAAGCAATAAAAAGTTCATTTTGGCTCTCACACCTAAACTAAACGTTGTAGACTCAAAATTTTTGCTGTATTTAGTGTATTCTAGCATCCTGAAGATGATTCCAGCATTAATTTCATTGTGCTTATGCTCATTTTGAAGATTTTGACATTTTCACCTTAAGTGTACAATCAGGGGCTGAAAACGCGTTTAAAGCAATAAAAAGTTCATTTTGGCTCTCAAACCTAAACTAAACGTTGTAGACTCAAAATTTTTGCTGTATTTAGTGTATTCTAGCATCCTGAAGATGATTCCAGCATTAATTTCATTGTGCTTATGCTCATTTTGAAGATTTTGACATTTTCACCTTAAGTGTACAATCAGGGGCTGAAAACGCGTTTAAAGCAATAAAAAGTTCATTTTGGCTCTCACACCTAAACTAAACGTTGTAGACTCAAAATTTTTGCTGTATTTAGTGTATTCTAGCATCCTGAAGATGATTCCAGCATTAATTTCATCGTGCTTATGCTCATTTTGAAGATTTTGACATTTTAACCTAAAGTGCACAATCAGGCTGAAAACGCATTTAAAGCAATAAAAAGTTCATTTTGGCTCACACACCTAAAATAAACGTTGTAGACTCAAAATTTTTGCTGTATTCAGTGTATTCTAGCATCCTGAAGATGATTCCAGCATTAATTTCATTGTGCTTATGCTCATTTTTAAGAATTTGACATTTTCACCTTAAGTGTACAATCAGGGGCTGAAAACGCGTTTAAAGCAATAAAAAGTTCATTTTGGCTCTCACACCTAAACTAAACGTTGTAGACTCAAAATTTTTTCTGTATTCAGTGTATTCTAGCATCCTGAAGATGATTCCAGCATTAATTTCATTGTGCTTATGCTCATTTTTAAGATTTTGACATTTTCACCTTAAGTGTACAATCAGGGGCTGAAAACGCGTTTAAAGCAATAAAAAGTTAATTTTGGCTCTCACACCTAAACTAAACGTTGTAGACTCAAAATTTTTGCTGTATTTAGTGTATTCTAGCATCCTGAAGATGATTCCAGCATTAATTTCATTGTGCTTATTCTCATTTTTAAGATTTTGACATTTTCACCTAAAGTGCACAATCAGGCTGAAAACGCATTTAAAGCAATAAAAAGTTCATTTTGGCTCTCACACCTAAACTAAACGTTGTAGACTCAAAATTTTTGCTGTATTTAGTGTATTCTAGCATCCTGAAGATGATTCCAGCATTAATTTCATTGTGCTTATGCTCATTTTGAAGATTTTGACATTTTCACCTTAAGTGTACAATCAGGGGCTGAAAACGCGTTTAAAGCAATAAAAAGTTCATTTTGGCTCTCACACCTAAACTAAACGTTGTAGACTCAAATTTTTTGCTGTATTTAGTGTATTCTAGCATCCTGAAGATGATTCCAGCATTAATTTCATCGTGCTTATGCTCATTTTGAAGATTTTGACATTTTCACCTAAAGTGCACAATCAGGCTGAAAACGCATTTAAAGCAATAAAAAGTTCATTTTGGCTCACACACCTAAAATAAACGTTGTAGACTCAAAATTTTTGCTGTATTCAGTGTATTCTAGCATCCTGAAGATGATTCCAGCAGTAATTTCATTGTGCTTATGCTCATTTTTAAGATTTTGACATTTTCACCTTAAGTGTACAATCAGGGGCTGAAAACGCGTTTAAAGCAATAAAAAGTTCATTTTGGCTCTCACACCTAAACTAAACGTTGTAGACTCAAAATTTTTGCTGTATTTAGTGTATTCTAGCATCCTGAAGATGATTCCAGCATTAATTTCATCGTGCTTATGCTCATTTTGAAGATTTTGACATTTTCACCTAAAGTGCACAATCAGGCTGAAAACGCATTTAAAGCAATAAAAAGTTCATTTTGGCTCACACACCTAAAATACACGTTGTAGACTCAAAATTTTTGCTGTATTCAGTGTATTCTAGCATCCTGAAGATGATTCCAGCATTAATTTCATTGTACTTATGCTCATTTTGAAGATTTTGACATTTTCACCTTAAGTGTACAATCAGGGGCTGAAAACGCGTTTAAAGCAATAAAAAGTTCATTTTGGCTCTCTCACCTAAACTAAACGTTGTAGACTCAAAAGTTTTGCTGTATTCAGTGTATTCTAGCATCCTGAAGATGATTCCAGCATTAATTTAATTGTGCTTATGCTCATTTTTAAGATTTTGACATTTTCACCTTAAGTGTACAATCAGGGGCTGAAAACGCGTTTAAAGCAATAAAAAGTTCATTTTGGCTCTCACACCTAAACTAAACGTTGTAGACTCAAAATTTTTGCTGTATTTAGTGTATTCTAGCATCCTGAAGATGATTCCAGCATTAATTTCATCGTGCTTATGCTCATTTAGAAGATTTTGACATTTTAACCTAAAGTGCACAATCAGGCTGAAAACGCATTTAAAGCAATAAAAAGTTCATTTTGGCTCTCACACCTAAACTAAACGTTGTAGACTCAAAATTTTTGCTGTATTTAGTGTATTCTAGCATCCTGAAGATGATTCCAGCATTAATTTCATTGTGCTTATGCTCATTTTGAAGATTTTGACATTTTCACCTTAAGTGTACAATCAGGGGCTGAAAACGCGTTTAAAGCAATAAAAAGTTCATTTTGGCTCTCAAACCTAAACTAAACGTTGTAGACTCAAAATTTTTGCTGTATTTAGTGTATTCTAGCATCCTGAAGATGATTCCAGCATTAATTTCATTGTGCTTATGCTCATTTTTAAGATTTTGACATTTTCACCTAAAGTGCACAATCAGGCTGAAAACAAATTTAAAGCAATAAAAAGTTCATTTTGGCTCTCACACCTAAACTAAACGTTGTAGACTCAAAATTTTTGCTGTATTTAGTGTATTCTAGCCTCCTAAAGATGATTCCAGCATTAATTTCATTGTGCTTATGCTCATTTTGAAGATTTTGACATTTTCACCTTAAGTGTACAATCAGGGGCTGAAAACGCGTTTAAAGCAATAAAAAGTTCATTTTGGCTCTCACAACCTAAACTAAACGTTGTAGACTCAAAATTTTTGCTGTATTTAGTGTATTCTAGCATCCTGAAGATGATTCCAGCATTCATTTCATTGTGCTTATGCTCATTTTTAAGATTTTGATATTTTCACCTAAAGTGCACAATCAGGCTGAAAAAGCATTTAAAGCAATAAAAAGTTCATTTTGGCTCTCACACCTAAACTAAACGTTGTAGACTCAAAATTTTTGCTGTATTTAGTGTATTCTAGCATCCTGAAGATGATTCCAGCATTAATTTCATTGTGCTTATGCTCATTTTAAGATTTTGATATTTTCACCTAAAGTGCACAATCAGGCTGAAAACGCATTTAAAGCAATAAAAAGTTCATTTTGGCTCTCACACCTAAAATAAACGTTGTAGACTCAAAATTTTGCTGTATTTAGTGTATTCTAGCATCCTGAAGATGATTCCAGCATTAATTTCATCGTGCTTATGCTCATTTTGAAGATTTTGACATTTTCACCTTAAGTGTACAATCAGGGGCTGAAAACGCGTTTAAAGCAATAAAAAGTTCATTTTGGCTCTCACACCTAAACTAAACGTTGTAGACTCAAAATTTTTGCTGTATTTAGTGTATTCTAGCATCCTGAAGATGATTCCAGCATTAATTTCATTGTGCTTATGCTCATTTTTAAGATTTTGACATTTTCACCTTAAGTGTACAATCAGGGGCTGAAAACGCGTTTAAAGCAATAAAAAGTTCATTTTGGCTCTCACACCTAAACTAAACGTTGTAGACTCAAAATTTTTGCTGTATTCAGTGTATTCTAGCATCCTGAAGATGATTCCAGCATTAATTTCATTGTGCTTATGCTCATTTTTAAGATTTTGACATTTTCACCTTAAGTGTACAATCAGGGGCTGAAAACGCGTTTAAAGCAATAAAAAGTTCATTTTGGCTCTCACACCTAAACTAAACGTTGTAGACTCAAAAAATTTGCTGTATTTAGTGTATTCTAGCATCCTGAAGATGATTCCAGCATTAATTTCATCGTGCTTATGCTCATTTTGAAGATTTTGACATTTTAACCTAAAGTGCACAATCAGGCTGAAAACGCATTTAAAGCAATAAAAAGTTCATTTTGGCTCACACACCTAAAATAAACGTTGTAGACTCAAAATTTTTGCTGTATTCAGTGTATTCTAGCATCCTGAAGATGATTCCAGCATTAATTTCATTGTGCTTATGCTCATTTTGAAGATTTTGACATTTTCACCTTAAGTGTACAATCAGGGGCTGAAAACGCGTTTAAAGCAATAAAAAGTTCATTTTGGCTCTCACACCTAAACTAAACGTTGTAGACTCAAAATTTTTGCTGTATTTAGTGTATTCTAGCATCCTGAAGATGATTCCAGCATTAATTTCATTGTGCTTATGCTCATTTTTAAGATTTTGACATTTTCACCTTAAGTGTACAATCAGGGGCTGAAAACGCGTTTAAAGCAATAAAAAGTTCATTTTGGCTCTCACACCTAAACTAAACGTTGTAGACTCAAAATTTTTGCTCTATTTAGTGTATTTTAGCATCCTGAAGATGATTCCAGCATTAATTTCATTGTGCTTATGCTCATTTTTAAGATTTTGACATTTTCACCTTAAGTGTACAATCAGGGGCTGAAAACGCGTTTAAAGCAATCAAAAGTTCATTTTGGCTCTCACACCTAAACTAAACGTTGTAGACTCAAAATTTTTGCTGTTTTAGTGTATTCTAGCATCCTGAAGATGATTCCAGCATTAATTTCATCGTGCTTATGCTCATTTTGAAGATTTTGACATTTTAACCTAAAGTGCACAATCAGGCTGAAAACGCATTTAAAGCAATAAAAAGTTCATTTTGGCTCACACACCTAAAATAAACGTTGTAGACTCAAAATTTTTGCTGTATTCAGTGCATTCTAGCATCCTGAAGATGATCCCAGCATTAATTTCATTGTGCTTATGCTAATTTTGAAGATTTTGACATTTTCACCTAAAGTGTACAATCAGGGGCTGAAAACGCGTTTAAAGCAATAAAAAGTTCATTTTGGCTCTCACACCTAAACTAAACGTTGTAGACTCAAAATTTTTGCTGTATTTAGTGTATTCTAGCATCCTGAAGATGATTCCAGCATTAATTTCATTGTGCTTATGCTCATTTTTAAGATTTTGACATTTTCACCTTAAGTGTACAATCAGGGGCTGAAAACGCGTTTAAAGCAATAAAAAGTTCATTTTGGCTCTCACACCTAAACTAAACGTTGTAGACTCAAAATTTTTGCTGTATTTAGTGTATTCTAGCATCCTGAAGATGATTCCAGCATTAATTTCATTGTGCTTATGCTCATTTTTAAGATTTTGACATTTTCACCTTAAGTGTACAATCAGGGGCTGAAAACGCGTTTAAAGCAATAAAAAGTTCATTTTGGCTCTCACACCTAAACTAAACGTTGTAGACTCAAAATTTTTGCTGTATTCAGTGTATTCTAGCATCCTGAAGATGATTCCTGCATTAATTTCATTGTGCTTATGCTCATTTTTAAGATTTTGACATTTTCACCTTAAGTGTACAATCAGGGGCTGAAAACGCGTTTAAAGCAATAAAAAGTTCATTTTGGCTCTCACACCTAAACTAAACGTTGTAGACTCAAAATTTTTGCTGTATTTAGTGTATTCTAGCATCCTGAAGATGATTCCAGCATTAATTTCATCGTGCTTATGCTCATTTTGAAGATTTTGACAATTTCACCTAAAGTGCACAATCAGGCTGAAAACGCATTTAAAGCAATAAAAAGTTCATTTTGGCTCACACACCTAAAATAAACGTTGTAGACTCAAAATTTTTGCTGTATTCAGTGTATTCTAGCATCCTGAAGATGATTCCAGCATTAATTTCATTGTGCTTATGCTCAGTTTGAAGAATTTGACATTTTCACCTTAAGTGTACAATCAGGGGCTGAAAACGCGTTTAAAGCAATAAAAAGTTCACTTTGGCTCTCACACCTAAACTAAACGTTGTAGACTCAAAATTTTTGCTGTATTTAGTGTATTCTAGCATCCTGAAGATGATTCCAGCATTAATTTCATTGTGCTTTTGCTCATTTTTAAGATTTTGACATTTTCACCTTAAGTGTACAATCAGGGGCTGAAAACGCGTTTAAAGCAATAAAAAGTTCACTTTGGCTCTCACACCTAAACTAAACGTTGTAGACTCAAAATTTTTGCTGTATTTAGTGTATTCTAGCATCCTGAAGATGATTCCAGCATTAATTTCATTGTGCTTATGCTCATTTTTAAGATTTTGACATTTTCACCTAAAGTGCACAATCAGGCTGAAAACGCATTTAAAGCAATAAAAAGTTCATTTTGGCTCTCACACCTAAACTAAACGTTGTAGACTCAAAATTTTTGCTGTATTTAGTGTATTTTAGCATCCTGAAGATGATTCCAGCATTAATTTCATTGTGCTTATGCTCATTTTTAAGATTTTGACATTTTCACCTTAAGTGTACAATCAGGGGCTGAAAACGCGTTTAAAGCAATAAAAAGTTCATTTTGGCTCTCACACCTAAACTAAACGTTGTAGACTCAAAATTTTTGCTGTATTCAGTGTATTCTAGCATCCTGAAGATGATTCCAGCATTAATTTCATCGTGCTTATGCTCATTTTGAAGATTTTGACATTTTCACCTTAAGTGTACAATCAGGGGCTGAAAACGCGTTTAAAGCAATAAAAAGTTCATTTTGGCTCTCACACCTAAACTAAACGTTGTAGACTCAAAATTTTTGCTGTATTTAGTGTATTCTAGCATCCTGAAGATGATTCCAGCATTAATTTTATCGTGCTTATGCTCATTTTGAAAATTTTGACATTTTAACCTAAAGTGCACAATCAGGCTGAAAACGCATTTAAAGCAATAAAAAGTTCATTTTGGCTCACACACCTAAAATAAACGTTGTAGACTCAAAATTTTTGCTGTATTCAGTGCATTCTAGCATCCTGAAGATGATCCCAGCATTAATTTCATTGTGCTTATGCTAATTTTGAAGATTTTGACATTTTCACCTAAAGTGTACAATCAGGGGCTGAAAACGCGTTTAAAGCAATAAAAAGTTCATTTTGGCTCTCACACCTAAACTAAACGTTGTAGACTCAAAATTTTTGCTGTATTTAGTGTATTCTAGCATCCTGAAGATGATTCCAGCATTAATTACATTGTGCTTATGCTCATTTTTAAGATTTTTACATTTTCACCTAAAGTGCACAATCAGGCTGAAAACGCATTTAAAGCAATAAAAAGTTCATTTTGGCTCTCACACCTAAACTAAACGTTGTAGACTCAAAATTTTTGCTGTATTTAGTGTATTCTAGCATCCTGAAGATGATTCCAGCATTAATTTCATTGTGCTTATGCTCATTTTTAAGATTTTGACATTTTCACCTAAAGTGCACAATCAGGCTGAAAACGCATTTAAAGCAATAAAAAGTTCATTTTGGCTCTCACACCTAAACTAAACGTTGTAGACTCAAAATTTTTGCTGTATTTAGTGTATTTTAGCATCCTGAAGATGATTCCAGCATTAATTTCATTGTGCTTATGCTCATTTTTAAGATTTTGACATTTTCACCTTAAGTGTACAATCAGGGGCTGAAAACGCGTTTAAAGCAATAAAAAGTTCATTTTGGCTCTCACACCTAAACTAAACGTTGTAGACTCAAAATTTTTGCTCTATTTAGTGTATTTTAGCATCCTGAAGATGATTCCAGCATTAATTTCATTGTGCTTATGCTCATTTTTAAGATTTTGACATTTTCACCTTAAGTGTACAATCAGGGGCTGAAAACGCGTTTAAAGCAATAAAAAGTTCATTTTGGCTCTCACACCTAAACTAAACGTTGTAGACTCAAAATTTTTGCTGTATTTAGTGTATTCTAGCATCCTGAAGATGATTCCAGCATTAATTTCATCGTGCTTATGCTCATTTTGAAGATTTTGACATTTTAACCTAAAGTGCACAATCAGGCTGAAAACGCATTTAAAGCAATAAAAAGTTCATTTTGGCTCACACACCTAAAATAAACGTTGTAGACTCAAAATTTTTGCTGTATTCAGTGCATTCTAGCATCCTGAAGATGATTCCAGCATTAATTTCATTGTGCTTATGCTAATTTTGAAGATTTTGACATTTTCACCTAAAGTGTACAATCAGGGGCTGAAAACGCGTTTAAAGCAATAAAAAGTTCATTTTGGCTCTCACACCTAAACTAAACGTTGTAGACTCAAAATTTTTGCTGTATTTAGTGTATTCTAGCATCCTGAAGATGATTCCAGCATTAATTTCATTGTGCTTATGCTCATTTTTAAGATTTTGACATTTTCACCTAAAGTGCACAATCAGGCTGAAAACGCATTTAAAGCAATAAAAAGTTCATTTTGGCTCTCACACCTAAACTAAACGTTGTAGACTCAAAATTTTTGCTGTATTTAGTGTATTTTAGCATCCTGAAGATGATTCCAGCATTAATTTCATTGTGCTTATGCTCATTTTTAAGATTTTGACATTTTCACCTTAAGTGTACAATCAGGGGCTGAAAACGCGTTTAAAGCAATAAAAAGTTCATTTTGGCTCTCACACCTAAAATAAACGTTGTAGACTCAAAATTGTTGCTGTATTTAGTGTATTCTAGCATCCTGAAGATGATTCCAGCATTAATTTCATTGTGCTTATGCTCATTTTGAAGATTTTGACATTTTCACCTTAAGTGTACAATCAGGGGCTGAAAACGCGTTTAAAGCAATAAAAAGTTCATTTTGGCTCTCACACCTAAACTAAACGTTGTAGACTCAAAATTTTTGCTGTATTTAGTGTATTCTAGCATCCTGAAGATGATTCCAGCATTAATTTCATTGTGCTTATGCTCATTTTTAAGATTTTGACATTTTCACCTAAAGTGCACAATCAGGCTGAAAACGCATTTAAAGCAATAAAAAGTTCATTTTGGCTCTCACACCTAAACTAAACGTTGTAGACTCAAAATTTTTGCTGTATTTAGTGTATTTTAGCATCCTGAAGATGATTCCAGCATTAATTTCATTGTGCTTATGCTCATTTTTAAGATTTTGACATTTTCACCTTAAGTGTACAATCAGGGGCTGAAAACGCAATTAAAGCAATAAAAAGTTCATTTTGGCTCTCACACCTAAACTAAACGTTGTAGACTCAAATTTTTTGCTGTATTTAGTGTATTCTAGCATCCTGAAGATGATTCCAGCATTAATTTCATCGTGCTTATGCTCATTTTGAAGATTTTGACATTTTAACCTAAAGTGCACAATCAGGCTGAAAACGCATTTAAAGCAATAAAAAGTTCATTTTGGCTCACACACCTAAAATAAACGTTGTAGACTCAAAATTTTTGCTGTATTCAGTGTATTCTAGCATCCTGAAGATGATTCCAGCATTAATTTCATTGTGCTTATGCTCATTTTGAAGATTTTGACATTTTCACCTTAAGTGTACAATCAGGGGCTGAAAACGCGTTTAAAGCAATAAAAAGTTCATTTTGGCTCTCACACCTAAACTAAACGTTGTAGACTCAAAATTTTTGCTGTATTTAGTGTATTCTAGCATCCTGAAGATGATTCCAGCATTAATTTCATTGTGCTTATGCTCATTTTTAAGATTTTGACATTTTCACCTAAAGTGTACAATCAGGGGCTGAAAACGCGTTTAAAGCAATAAAAAGTTCATTTTGGCTCTCACACCTAAACTAAACGTTGTAGACTCAAAATTTTTGCTGTATTTAGTGTATTCTAGCATCCTGAAGATGATTCCAGCATTAATTTCATTGTGCTTATGCTCATTTTTAAGATTTTGACATTTTCACCTAAAGTGCACAATCAGGCTGAAAACGCATTTAAAGCAATAAAAAGTTCATTTTGGCTCTCACACCTAAACTAAACGTTGTAGACTCAAAATTTTTGCTGTATTTAGTGTATTTTAGCATCCTGAAGATGATTCCAGCATTAATTTCAATGTGCTTATGCTCATTTTTAAGATTTTGACATTTTCACCTTAAGTGTACAATCAGGGGCTGAAAACGCATTTAAAGCAATAAAAAGTTCATTTTGGCTCTCACACCTTAACTAAACGTTGTAGACTCAAAATTTTTGCTGTATTCAGTGTATTCTAGCATCCTGAAGATGATTCCAGCATTAATTTCATTGCGCTTATGCTCATTTTTAAGATTTTGACATTTTCACCTAAAGTGCACAATCAGGGGCTGAAAACGCGTTTAAAGCAATAAAAAGTTCATTTTGGCTCTCACACCTAAACTAAACGTTGTAGACTCAAAAAAATTGCTGTATTTAGTGTATTCTAGCATCCTGAAGATGATTCCAGCATTAATTTCATCGTGCTTATGCTCATTTTGAAGATTTTGACATTTTAACCTAAAGTGCACAATCAGGCTGAAAACGCATTTAAAGCAATAAAAAGTTCATTTTGGCTCACACACCTAAAATAAACGTTGTAGACTCAAAATTTTTGCTGTATTCAGTGTATTCTAGCATCCTGAAGATGATTCCAGCATTAATTTCATTGTGCTTATGCTCATTTTGAAGATTTTGACATTTTCACCTTAAGTGTACAATCAGGGGCTGAAAACGCGTTTAAAGCAATAAAAAGTTCATTTTGGCTCTCACACCTAAACTAAACGTTGTAGACTCAAAATTTTTGCTGTATTTAGTGTATTCTAGCATCCTGAAGATGATTCCAGCATTAATTTCATTGTGCTTATGCTCATTTTTAAGATTTTGACATTTTCACCTTAAGTGTACAATCAGGGGCTGAAAACGCGTTTAAAGCAATAAAAAGTTCATTTTGGCTCTCACACCTAAACTAAACGTTGTAGACTCAAAATTTTTGCTCTATTTAGTGTATTTTAGCATCCTGAAGATGATTCCAGCATTAATTTCATTGTGCTTATGCTCATTTTTAAGATTTTGACATTTTCACCTTAAGTGTACAATCAGGGGCTGAAAACGCGTTTAAAGCAATAAAAAGTTCATTTTGGCTCTCACACCTAAACTAAACGTTGTAGACTCAAAATTTTTGCTGTATTTAGTGTATTCTAGCATCCTGAAGATGATTCCAGCATTAATTTCATTGTGCTTATGCTCATTTTTAAGATTTTGACATTTTCACCTAAAGTGCACAATCAGGCTGAAAACGCATTTAAAGCAATAAAAAGTTCATTTTGGCTCTCACACCTAAACTAAACGTTGTAGACTCAAAATTTTTGCTGTATTTAGTGTATTTTAGCATCCTGAAAATGATTCCAGCATTAATTTCAATGTGCTTATGCTCATTTTTAAGATTTTGACATTTTCACCTTAAGTGTACAATCAGGGGCTGAAAACGCATTTAAAGCAATAAAAAGTTCATTTTGGCTCTCACACCTTAACTAAACGTTGTAGACTCAAAATTTTTGCTGTATTCAGTGTATTCTAGCATCCTGAAGATGATTCCAGCATTAATTTCATTGCGCTTATGCTCATTTTTAAGATTTTGACATTTTCACCTAAAGTGCACAATCAGGGGCTGAAAACGCGTTTAAAGCAATAAAAAGTTCATTTTGGCTCTCACACCTAAACTAAACGTTGTAGACTCAAAAAATTTGCTGTATTTAGTGTATTCTAGCATCCTGAAGATGATTCCAGCATTAATTTCATCGTGCTTATGCTCATTTTGAAGATTTTGACATTTTAACCTAAAGTGCACAATCAGGCTGAAAACGCATTTAAAGCAATAAAAAGTTCATTTTGGCTCACACACCTAAAATAAACGTTGTAGACTCAAAATTTTTGCTGTATTCAGTGTATTCTAGCATCCTGAAGATGATTCCAGCATTAATTTCATTGTGCTTATGCTCATTTTGAAGATTTTGACATTTTCACCTTAAGTGTACAATCAGGGGCTGAAAACGCGTTTAAAGCAATAAAAAGTTCATTTTGGCTCTCACACCTAAACTAAACGTTGTAGACTCAAAATTTTTGCTGTATTTAGTGTATTCTAGCATCCTGAAGATGATTCCAGCATTAATTTCATTGTGCTTATGCTCATTTTTAAGATTTTGACATTTTCACCTTAAGTGTACAATCAGGGGCTGAAAACGCGTTTAAAGCAATAAAAAGTTCATTTTGGCTCTCACACCTAAACTAAACGTTGTAGACTCAAAATTTTTGCTCTATTTAGTGTATTTTAGCATCCTGAAGATGATTCCAGCATTAATTTCATTGTGCTTATGCTCATTTTTAAGATTTTGACATTTTCACCTTAAGTGTACAATCAGGGGCTGAAAACGCGTTTAAAGCAATCAAAAGTTCATTTTGGCTCTCACACCTAAACTAAACGTTGTAGACTCAAAATTTTTGCTGTATTTAGTGTATTCTAGCATCCTGAAGATGATTCCAGCATTAATTTCATTGTGCTTATGCTCATTTTTAAGATTTTGACATTTTCACCTTAAGTGTACAATCAGGGGCTGAAAACGCGTTTAAAGCAATAAAAAGTTCATTTTGGCTCTCACACCGAAACTAAACGTTGTAGACTCAAAATTTTTGCTGTATTTAGTGTATTCTAGCATCCTGAAGATGATTCCAGCATTAATTTCATTGTGCTTATGCTCATTTTTAAGATTTTGACATTTTCACCTTAAGTGTACAATCAGGGGCTGAAAACGCGTTTAAAGCAATAAAAAGTTCATTTTGGCTCTCACACCTAAACTAAACGTTGTAGACTCAAAATTTTTGCTGTATTCATTGTATTCTAGCATCCTGAAGATGATTCCTGCATTAATTTCATTGTGCTTATGCTCATTTTTAAGATTTTGACATTTTCACCTTAAGTGTACAATCAGGGGCTGAAAACGCGTTTAAAGCAATAAAAAGTTCATTTTGGCTCTCACACCTAAACTAAACGTTGTAGACTCAAAATTTTTGCTGTATTTAGTGTATTCTAGCATCCTGAAGATGATTCCAGCATTAATTTCATCGTGCTTATGCTCATTTTGAAGATTTTGACAATTTCACCTAAAGTGCACAATCAGGCTGAAAACGCATTTAAAGCAATAAAAAGTTCATTTTGGCTCACACACCTAAAATAAACGTTGTAGACTCAAAATTTTTGCTGTATTCAGTGTATTCTAGCATCCTGAAGATGATTCCAGCATTAATTTCATCGTGCTTATGCTCATTTTGAAGATTTTGACATTTTAACCTAAAGTGCACAATCAGGCTGAAAACGCATTTAAAGCAATAAAAAGTTCATTTTGGCTCACACACCTAAAATAAACGTTGTAGACTCAAAATTTTTGCTGTATTCAGTGCATTCTAGCATCCTGAAGATGATCCCAGCATTAATTTCATTGTGCTTATGCTAATTTTGAAGATTTTGACATTTTCACCTAAAGTGTACAATCAGGGGCTGAAAACGCGTTTAAAGCAATAAAAAGTTCATTTTGGCTCTCACACCTAAACTAAACGTTGTAGACTCAAAATTTTTGCTGTATTTAGTGTATTCTAGCATCCTGAAGATGATTCCAGCATTAATTTCATTGTGCTTATGCTCATTTTTAAGATTTTGACATTTTCACCTTAAGTGTACAATCAGGGGCTGAAAACGCGTTTAAAGCAATAAAAAGTTCATTTTGGCTCTCACACCTAAACTAAACGTTGTAGACTCAAAATTTTTGCTGTATTTAGTGTATTCTAGCATCCTGAAGATGATTCCAGCATTAATTTCATTGTGCTTATGCTCATTTTTAAGATTTTGACATTTTCACCTTAAGTGTACAATCAGGGGCTGAAAACGCGTTTAAAGCAATAAAAAGTTCATTTTGGCTCTCACACCTAAACTAAACGTTGTAGACTCAAAATTTTTGCTGTATTCAGTGTATTCTAGCATCCTGAAGATGATTCCTGCATTAATTTCATTGTGCTTATGCTCATTTTTAAGATTTTGACATTTTCACCTTAAGTGTACAATCAGGGGCTGAAAACGCGTTTAAAGCAATAAAAAGTTCATTTTGGCTCTCACACCTAAACTAAACGTTGTAGACTCAAAATTTTTGCTGTATTTAGTGTATTCTAGCATCCTGAAGATGATTCCAGCATTAATTTCATCGTGCTTATGCTCATTTTGAAGATTTTGACAATTTCACCTAAAGTGCACAATCAGGCTGAAAACGCATTTAAAGCAATAAAAAGTTCATTTTGGCTCACACACCTAAAATAAACGTTGTAGACTCAAAATTTTTGCTGTATTCAGTGTATTCTAGCATCCTGAAGATGATTCCAGCATTAATTTCATTGTGCTTATGCTCAGTTTGAAGAATTTGACATTTTCACCTTAAGTGTACAATCAGGGGCTGAAAACGCGTTTAAAGCAATAAAAAGTTCACTTTGGCTCTCACACCTAAACTAAACGTTGTAGACTCAAAATTTTTGCTGTATTTAGTGTATTCTAGCATCCTGAAGATGATTCCAGCATTAATTTTATCGTGCTTATGCTCATTTTGAAGATTTTGACATTTTAACCTAAAGTGCACAATCAGGCTGAAAACGCATTTAAAGCAATAAAAAGTTCATTTTGGCTCACACACCTAAAATAAACGTTGTAGACTCAAAATTTTTGCTGTATTCAGTGCATTCTAGCATCCTGAAGATGATCCCAGCATTAATTTCATTGTGCTTATGCTAATTTTGAAGATTTTGACATTTTCACCTAAAGTGTACAATCAGGGGCTGAAAACGCGTTTAAAGCAATAAAAAGTTCATTTTGGCTCTCACACCTAAACTAAACGTTGTAGACTCAAAATTTTTGCTGTATTTAGTGTATTCTAGCATCCTGAAGATGATTCCAGCATTAATTACATTGTGCTTATGCTCATTTTTAAGATTTTTACATTTTCACCTAAAGTGCACAATCAGGCTGAAAACGCATTTAAAGCAATAAAAAGTTCATTTTGGCTCTCACACCTAAACTAAACGTTGTAGACTCAAAATTTTTGCTGTATTTAGTGTATTCTAGCATCCTGAAGATGATTCCAGCATTAATTTCATTGTGCTTATGCTCATTTTGAAGATTTTGACATTTTCACCTTAAGTGTACAATCAGGGGCTGAAAACGCGTTTAAAGCAATAAAAAGTTCATTTTGGCTCTCACACCTAAACTAAACGTTGTAGACTCAAAATTTTTGCTGTATTTAGTGTATTCTAGCATCCTGAAGATGATTCCAGCATTAATTTCATTGTGCTTATGCTCATTTTAAGATTTTGATATTTTCACCTAAAGTGCACAATCAGGCTGAAAACGCATTTAAAGCAATAAAAAGTTCATTTTGGCTCTCACACCTAAAATAAACGTTGTAGACTCAAAATTTTGCTGTATTTAGTGTATTCTAGCATCCTGAAGATGATTCCAGCATTAATTTCATCGTGCTTATGCTCATTTTGAAGATTTTGACATTTTCACCTTAAGTGTACAATCAGGGGCTGAAAACGCGTTTAAAGCAATAAAAAGTTCATTTTGGCTCTCACACCTAAACTAAACGTTGTAGACTCAAAATTTTTGCTGTATTTAGTGTATTCTAGCATCCTGAAGATGATTCCAGCATTAATTTCATTGTGCTTATGCTCATTTTTAAGATTTTGACATTTTCACCTTAAGTGTACAATCAGGGGCTGAAAACGCGTTTAAAGCAATAAAAAGTTCATTTTGGCTCACACACCTAAAATAAACGTTGTAGACTCAAAATTTTTGCTGTATTCAGTGTATTCTAGCATCCTGAAGATGATTCCAGCATTAATTTCATTGTGCTTATGCTCATTTTGAAGATTTTGACATTTTCACCTTAAGTGTACAATCAGGGGCTGAAAACGCGTTTAAAGCAATAAAAAGTTCATTTTGGCTCTCACACCTAAACTAAACGTTGTAGACTCAAAATTTTTGCTGTATTTAGTGTATTCTAGCATCCTGAAGATGATTCCAGCATTAATTTCATTGTGCTTATGCTCATTTTTAAGATTTTGACATTTTCACCTTAAGTGTACAATCAGGGGCTGAAAACGCGTTTAAAGCAATAAAAAGTTCATTTTGGCTCTCACACCTAAACTAAACGTTGTAGACTCAAAATTTTTGCTCTATTTAGTGTATTTTAGCATCCTGAAGATGATTCCAGCATTAATTTCATTGTGCTTATGCTCATTTTTAAGATTTTGACATTTTCACCTTAAGTGTACAATCAGGGGCTGAAAACGCGTTTAAAGCAATCAAAAGTTCATTTTGGCTCTCACACCTAAACTAAACGTTGTAGACTCAAAATTTTTGCTGTTTTAGTGTATTCTAGCATCCTGAAGATGATTCCAGCATTAATTTCATCGTGCTTATGCTCATTTTGAAGATTTTGACATTTTAACCTAAAGTGCACAATCAGGCTGAAAACGCATTTAAAGCAATAAAAAGTTCATTTTGGCTCACACACCTAAAATAAACGTTGTAGACTCAAAATTTTTGCTGTATTCAGTGCATTCTAGCATCCTGAAGATGATCCCAGCATTAATTTCATTGTGCTTATGCTAATTTTGAAGATTTTGACATTTTCACCTAAAGTGTACAATCAGGGGCTGAAAACGCGTTTAAAGCAATAAAAAGTTCATTTTGGCTCTCACACCTAAACTAAACGTTGTAGACTCAAAATTTTTGCTGTATTTAGTGTATTCTAGCATCCTGAAGATGATTCCAGCATTAATTTCATTGTGCTTATGCTCATTTTTAAGATTTTGACATTTTCACCTTAAGTGTACAATCAGGGGCTGAAAACGCGTTTAAAGCAATAAAAAGTTCATTTTGGCTCTCACACCTAAACTAAACGTTGTAGACTCAAAATTTTTGCTGTATTTAGTGTATTCTAGCATCCTGAAGATGATTCCAGCATTAATTTCATTGTGCTTATGCTCATTTTTAAGATTTTGACATTTTCACCTTAAGTGTACAATCAGGGGCTGAAAACGCGTTTAAAGCAATAAAAAGTTCATTTTGGCTCTCACACCTAAACTAAACGTTGTAGACTCAAAATTTTTGCTGTATTCAGTGTATTCTAGCATCCTGAAGATGATTCCTGCATTAATTTCATTGTGCTTATGCTCATTTTTAAGATTTTGACATTTTCACCTTAAGTGTACAATCAGGGGCTGAAAACGCGTTTAAAGCAATAAAAAGTTCATTTTGGCTCTCACACCTAAACTAAACGTTGTAGACTCAAAATTTTTGCTGTATTTAGTGTATTCTAGCATCCTGAAGATGATTCCAGCATTAATTTCATCGTGCTTATGCTCATTTTGAAGATTTTGACAATTTCACCTAAAGTGCACAATCAGGCTGAAAACGCATTTAAAGCAATAAAAAGTTCATTTTGGCTCACACACCTAAAATAAACGTTGTAGACTCAAAATTTTTGCTGTATTCAGTGTATTCTAGCATCCTGAAGATGATTCCAGCATTAATTTCATTGTGCTTATGCTCAGTTTGAAGAATTTGACATTTTCACCTTAAGTGTACAATCAGGGGCTGAAAACGCGTTTAAAGCAATAAAAAGTTCACTTTGGCTCTCACACCTAAACTAAACGTTGTAGACTCAAAATTTTTGCTGTATTTAGTGTATTCTAGCATCCTGAAGATGATTCCAGCATTAATTTCATTGTGCTTTTGCTCATTTTTAAGATTTTGACATTTTCACCTTAAGTGTACAATCAGGGGCTGAAAACGCGTTTAAAGCAATAAAAAGTTCACTTTGGCTCTCACACCTAAACTAAACGTTGTAGACTCAAAATTTTTGCTGTATTTAGTGTATTCTAGCATCCTGAAGATGATTCCAGCATTAATTTCATTGTGCTTATGCTCATTTTTAAGATTTTGACATTTTCACCTAAAGTGCACAATCAGGCTGAAAACGCATTTAAAGCAATAAAAAGTTCATTTTGGCTCTCACACCTAAACTAAACGTTGTAGACTCAAAATTTTTGCTGTATTTAGTGTATTTTAGCATCCTGAAGATGATTCCAGCATTAATTTCATTGTGCTTATGCTCAGTTTGAAGAATTTGACATTTTCACCTTAAGTGTACAATCAGGGGCTGAAAACGCGTTTAAAGCAATAAAAAGTTCACTTTGGCTCTCACACCTAAACTAAACGTTGTAGACTCAAAATTTTTGCTGTATTTAGTGTATTCTAGCATCCTGAAGATGATTCCAGCATTAATTTCATCGTGCTTATGCTCATTTTGAAGATTTTGACATTTTAACCTAAAGTGCACAATCAGGCTGAAAACGCATTTAAAGCAATAAAAAGTTCATTTTGGCTCACACACCTAAAATAAACGTTGTAGACTCAAAATTTTTGCTGTATTCAGTGCATTCTAGCATCCTGAAGATGATCCCAGCATTAATTTCATTGTGCTTATGCTAATTTTGAAGATTTTGACATTTTCACCTAAAGTGTACAATCAGGGGCTGAAAACGCGTTTAAAGCAATAAAAAGTTCATTTTGGCTCTCACACCTAAACTAAACGTTGTAGACTCAAAATTTTTGCTGTATTTAGTGTATTCTAGCATCCTGAAGATGATTCCAGCATTAATTTCATTGTGCTTATGCTCATTTTTAAGATTTTGACATTTTCACCTTAAGTGTACAATCAGGGGCTGAAAACGCGTTTAAAGCAATAAAAAGTTCATTTTGGCTCTCACACCTAAACTAAACGTTGTAGACTCAAAATTTTTGCTGTATTTAGTGTATTCTAGCATCCTGAAGATGATTCCAGCATTAATTTCATTGTGCTTATGCTCATTTTTAAGATTTTGACATTTTCACCTTAAGTGTACAATCAGGGGCTGAAAACGCGTTTAAAGCAATAAAAAGTTCATTTTGGCTCTCACACCTAAACTAAACGTTGTAGACTCAAAATTTTTGCTGTATTCAGTGTATTCTAGCATCCTGAAGATGATTCCTGCATTAATTTCATTGTGCTTATGCTCATTTTTAAGATTTTGACATTTTCACCTTAAGTGTACAATCAGGGGCTGAAAACGCGTTTAAAGCAATAAAAAGTTCATTTTGGCTCTCACACCTAAACTAAACGTTGTAGACTCAAAATTTTTGCTGTATTTAGTGTATTCTACTATCCTGAAGATGATTCCAGCATTAATTTCATCGTGCTTATGCTCATTTTGAAGATTTTGACATTTTAACCTAAAGTGCACAATCAGGCTGAAAACGCATTTAAAGCAATAAAAAGTTCATTTTGGCTCACACACCTAAAATAAACGTTGTAGACTCAAAATTTTTGCTGTATTCAGTGTATTCTAGCATCCTGAAGATGATTCCAGCATTAATTTCATTGTGCTTATGCTCATTTTGAAGATTTTGACATTTTCACCTTAAGTGTACAATCAGGGGCTGAAAACGCGTTTAAAGCAATAAAAAGTTCATTTTGGCTCTCACACCTAAACTAAACGTTGTAGACTCAAAATTTTTGCTGTATTTAGTGTATTCTAGCATCCTGAAGATGATTCCAGCATTAATTTCATTGTGCTTATGCTCATTTTTAAGATTTTGACATTTTCACCTTAAGTGTACAATCAGGGGCTGAAAACGCGTTTAAAGCAATAAAAAGTTCATTTTGGCTCTCACACCTAAACTAAACGTTGTAGACTCAAAATTTTTGCTCTATTTAGTGTATTTTAGCATCCTGAAGATGATTCCAGCATTAATTTCATTGTGCTTATGCTCATTTTTAAGATTTTGACATTTTCACCTTAAGTGTACAATCAGGGGCTGAAAACGCGTTTAAAGCAATAAAAAGTTCATTTTGGCTCTCACACCTAAACTAAACGTTGTAGACTCAAAATTTTTGCTGTATTTAGTGTATTCTAGCATCCTGAAGATGATTCCAGCATTAATTTCATTGTGCTTATGCTCATTTTTAAGATTTTGACATTTTCACCTAAAGTGCACAATCAGGCTGAAAACGCATTTAAAGCAATAAAAAGTTCATTTTGGCTCTCACACCTAAACTAAACGTTGTAGACTCAAAATTTTTGCTGTATTTAGTGTATTTTAGCATCCTGAAAATGATTCCAGCATTAATTTCAATGTGCTTATGCTCATTTTTAAGATTTTGACATTTTCACCTTAAGTGTACAATCAGGGGCTGAAAACGCATTTAAAGCAATAAAAAGTTCATTTTGGCTCTCACACCTTAACTAAACGTTGTAGACTCAAAATTTTTGCTGTATTCAGTGTATTCTAGCATCCTGAAGATGATTCCAGCATTAATTTCATTGCGCTTATGCTCATTTTTAAGATTTTGACATTTTCACCTAAAGTGCACAATCAGGGGCTGAAAACGCGTTTAAAGCAATAAAAAGTTCATTTTGGCTCTCACACCTAAACTAAACGTTGTAGACTCAAAAAATTTGCTGTATTTAGTGTATTCTAGCATCCTGAAGATGATTCCAGCATTAATTTCATCGTGCTTATGCTCATTTTGAAGATTTTGACATTTTAACCTAAAGTGCACAATCAGGCTGAAAACGCATTTAAAGCAATAAAAAGTTCATTTTGGCTCACACACCTAAAATAAACGTTGTAGACTCAAAATTTTTGCTGTATTCAGTGTATTCTAGCATCCTGAAGATGATTCCAGCATTAATTTCATTGTGCTTATGCTCATTTTGAAGATTTTGACATTTTCACCTTAAGTGTACAATCAGGGGCTGAAAACGCGTTTAAAGCAATAAAAAGTTCATTTTGGCTCTCACACCTAAACTAAACGTTGTAGACTCAAAATTTTTGCTGTATTTAGTGTATTCTAGCATCCTGAAGATGATTCCAGCATTAATTTCATTGTGCTTATGCTCATTTTTAAGATTTTGACATTTTCACCTTAAGTGTACAATCAGGGGCTGAAAACGCGTTTAAAGCAATAAAAAGTTCATTTTGGCTCTCACACCTAAACTAAACGTTGTAGACTCAAAATTTTTGCTCTATTTAGTGTATTTTAGCATCCTGAAGATGATTCCAGCATTAATTTCATTGTGCTTATGCTCATTTTTAAGATTTTGACATTTTCACCTTAAGTGTACAATCAGGGGCTGAAAACGCGTTTAAAGCAATCAAAAGTTCATTTTGGCTCTCACACCTAAACTAAACGTTGTAGACTCAAAATTTTTGCTGTTTTAGTGTATTCTAGCATCCTGAAGATGATTCCAGCATTAATTTCATCGTGCTTATGCTCATTTTGAAGATTTTGACATTTTAACCTAAAGTGCACAATCAGGCTGAAAACGCATTTAAAGCAATAAAAAGTTCATTTTGGCTCACACACCTAAAATAAACGTTGTAGACTCAAAATTTTTGCTGTATTCAGTGCATTCTAGCATCCTGAAGATGATCCCAGCATTAATTTCATTGTGCTTATGCTAATTTTGAAGATTTTGACATTTTCACCTAAAGTGTACAATCAGGGGCTGAAAACGCGTTTAAAGCAATAAAAAGTTCATTTTGGCTCTCACACCTAAACTAAACGTTGTAGACTCAAAATTTTTGCTGTATTTAGTGTATTCTAGCATCCTGAAGATGATTCCAGCATTAATTTCATTGTGCTTATGCTCATTTTTAAGATTTTGACATTTTCACCTTAAGTGTACAATCAGGGGCTGAAAACGCGTTTAAAGCAATAAAAAGTTCATTTTGGCTCTCACACCTAAACTAAACGTTGTAGACTCAAAATTTTTGCTGTATTTAGTGTATTCTAGCATCCTGAAGATGATTCCAGCATTAATTTCATTGTGCTTATGCTCATTTTTAAGATTTTGACATTTTTACCTTAAGTGTACAATCAGGGGCTGAAAACGCGTTTAAAGCAATAAAAAGTTCATTTTGGCTCTCACACCTAAACTAAACGTTGTAGACTCAAAATTTTTGCTGTATTCATTGTATTCTAGCATCCTGAAGATGATTCCTGCATTAATTTCATTGTGCTTATGCTCATTTTTAAGATTTTGACATTTTCACCTTAAGTGTACAATCAGGGGCTGAAAACGCGTTTAAAGCAATAAAAAGTTCATTTTGGCTCTCACACCTAAACTAAACGTTGTAGACTCAAAATTTTTGCTGTATTTAGTGTATTCTAGCATCCTGAAGATGATTCCAGCATTAATTTCATCGTGCTTATGCTCATTTTGAAGATTTTGACAATTTCACCTAAAGTGCACAATCAGGCTGAAAACGCATTTAAAGCAATAAAAAGTTCATTTTGGCTCACACACCTAAAATAAACGTTGTAGACTCAAAATTTTTGCTGTATTCAGTGTATTCTAGCATCCTGAAGATGATTCCAGCATTAATTTCATCGTGCTTATGCTCATTTTGAAGATTTTGACATTTTAACCTAAAGTGCACAATCAGGCTGAAAACGCATTTAAAGCAATAAAAAGTTCATTTTGGCTCACACACCTAAAATAAACGTTGTAGACTCAAAATTTTTGCTGTATTCAGTGCATTCTAGCATCCTGAAGATGATCCCAGCATTAATTTCATTGTGCTTATGCTAATTTTGAAGATTTTGACATTTTCACCTAAAGTGTACAATCAGGGGCTGAAAACGCGTTTAAAGCAATAAAAAGTTCATTTTGGCTCTCACACCTAAACTAAACGTTGTAGACTCAAAATTTTTGCTGTATTTAGTGTATTCTAGCATCCTGAAGATGATTCCAGCATTAATTTCATTGTGCTTATGCTCATTTTTAAGATTTTGACATTTTCACCTTAAGTGTACAATCAGGGGCTGAAAACGCGTTTAAAGCAATAAAAAGTTCATTTTGGCTCTCACACCTAAACTAAACGTTGTAGACTCAAAATTTTTGCTGTATTTAGTGTATTCTAGCATCCTGAAGATGATTCCAGCATTAATTTCATTGTGCTTATGCTCATTTTTAAGATTTTGACATTTTCACCTTAAGTGTACAATCAGGGGCTGAAAACGCGTTTAAAGCAATAAAAAGTTCATTTTGGCTCTCACACCTAAACTAAACGTTGTAGACTCAAAATTTTTGCTGTATTCAGTGTATTCTAGCATCCTGAAGATGATTCCTGCATTAATTTCATTGTGCTTATGCTCATTTTTAAGATTTTGACATTTTCACCTTAAGTGTACAATCAGGGGCTGAAAACGCGTTTAAAGCAATAAAAAGTTCATTTTGGCTCTCACACCTAAACTAAACGTTGTAGACTCAAAATTTTTGCTGTATTTAGTGTATTCTAGCATCCTGAAGATGATTCCAGCATTAATTTCATCGTGCTTATGCTCATTTTGAAGATTTTGACAATTTCACCTAAAGTGCACAATCAGGCTGAAAACGCATTTAAAGCAATAAAAAGTTCATTTTGGCTCACACACCTAAAATAAACGTTGTAGACTCAAAATTTTTGCTGTATTCAGTGTATTCTAGCATCCTGAAGATGATTCCAGCATTAATTTCATTGTGCTTATGCTCAGTTTGAAGAATTTGACATTTTCACCTTAAGTGTACAATCAGGGGCTGAAAACGCGTTTAAAGCAATAAAAAGTTCACTTTGGCTCTCACACCTAAACTAAACGTTGTAGACTCAAAATTTTTGCTGTATTTAGTGTATTCTAGCATCCTGAAGATGATTCCAGCATTAATTTTATCGTGCTTATGCTCATTTTGAAGATTTTGACATTTTAACCTAAAGTGCACAATCAGGCTGAAAACGCATTTAAAGCAATAAAAAGTTCATTTTGGCTCACACACCTAAAATAAACGTTGTAGACTCAAAATTTTTGCTGTATTCAGTGCATTCTAGCATCCTGAAGATGATCCCAGCATTAATTTCATTGTGCTTATGCTAATTTTGAAGATTTTGACATTTTCACCTAAAGTGTACAATCAGGGGCTGAAAACGCGTTTAAAGCAATAAAAAGTTCATTTTGGCTCTCACACCTAAACTAAACGTTGTAGACTCAAAATTTTTGCTGTATTTAGTGTATTCTAGCATCCTGAAGATGATTCCAGCATTAATTACATTGTGCTTATGCTCATTTTTAAGATTTTTACATTTTCACCTAAAGTGCACAATCAGGCTGAAAACGCATTTAAAGCAATAAAAAGTTCATTTTGGCTCTCACACCTAAACTAAACGTTGTAGACTCAAAATTTTTGCTGTATTTAGTGTATTCTAGCATCCTGAAGATGATTCCAGCATTAATTTCATTGTGCTTATGCTCATTTTTAAGATTTTGACATTTTCACCTTAAGTGTACAATCAGGGGCTGAAAACGCGTTTAAAGCAATAAAAAGTTCATTTTGGCTCTCACACCTAAACTAAACGTTGTAGACTCAAAATTTTTGCTCTATTTAGTGTATTTTAGCATCCTGAAGATGATTCCAGCATTAATTTCATTGTGCTTATGCTCATTTTTAAGATTTTGACATTTTCACCTTAAGTGTACAATCAGGGGCTGAAAACGCGTTTAAAGCAATAAAAAGTTCATTTTGGCTCTCACACCTAAACTAAACGTTGTAGACTCAAAATTTTTGCTGTATTTAGTGTATTCTAGCATCCTGAAGATGATTCCAGCATTAATTTCATTGTGCTTATGCTCATTTTTAAGATTTTGACATTTTCACCTAAAGTGCACAATCAGGCTGAAAACGCATTTAAAGCAATAAAAAGTTCATTTTGGCTCTCACACCTAAACTAAACGTTGTAGACTCAAAATTTTTGCTGTATTTAGTGTATTTTAGCATCCTGAAAATGATTCCAGCATTAATTTCAATGTGCTTATGCTCATTTTTAAGATTTTGACATTTTCACCTTAAGTGTACAATCAGGGGCTGAAAACGCATTTAAAGCAATAAAAAGTTCATTTTGGCTCTCACACCTTAACTAAACGTTGTAGACTCAAAATTTTTGCTGTATTCAGTGTATTCTAGCATCCTGAAGATGATTCCAGCATTAATTTCATTGCGCTTATGCTCATTTTTAAGATTTTGACATTTTCACCTAAAGTGCACAATCAGGGGCTGAAAACGCGTTTAAAGCAATAAAAAGTTCATTTTGGCTCTCACACCTAAACTAAACGTTGTAGACTCAAAAAATTTGCTGTATTTAGTGTATTCTAGCATCCTGAAGATGATTCCAGCATTAATTTCATCGTGCTTATGCTCATTTTGAAGATTTTGACATTTTAACCTAAAGTGCACAATCAGGCTGAAAACGCATTTAAAGCAATAAAAAGTTCATTTTGGCTCACACACCTAAAATAAACGTTGTAGACTCAAAATTTTTGCTGTATTCAGTGTATTCTAGCATCCTGAAGATGATTCCAGCATTAATTTCATTGTGCTTATGCTCATTTTGAAGATTTTGACATTTTCACCTTAAGTGTACAATCAGGGGCTGAAAACGCGTTTAAAGCAATAAAAAGTTCATTTTGGCTCTCACACCTAAACTAAACGTTGTAGACTCAAAATTTTTGCTGTATTTAGTGTATTCTAGCATCCTGAAGATGATTCCAGCATTAATTTCATTGTGCTTATGCTCATTTTTAAGATTTTGACATTTTCACCTTAAGTGTACAATCAGGGGCTGAAAACGCGTTTAAAGCAATAAAAAGTTCATTTTGGCTCTCACACCTAAACTAAACGTTGTAGACTCAAAATTTTTGCTCTATTTAGTGTATTTTAGCATCCTGAAGATGATTCCAGCATTAATTTCATTGTGCTTATGCTCATTTTTAAGATTTTGACATTTTCACCTTAAGTGTACAATCAGGGGCTGAAAACGCGTTTAAAGCAATCAAAAGTTCATTTTGGCTCTCACACCTAAACTAAACGTTGTAGACTCAAAATTTTTGCTGTTTTAGTGTATTCTAGCATCCTGAAGATGATTCCAGCATTAATTTCATTGTGCTTATGCTCATTTTTAAGATTTTGACATTTTCACCTTAAGTGTACAATCAGGGGCTGAAAACGCGTTTAAAGCAATAAAAAGTTCATTTTGGCTCTCACACCTAAACTAAACGTTGTAGACTCAAAATTTTTGCTGTATTCAGTGTATTCTAGCATCCTGAAGATGATTCCTGCATTAATTTCATTGTGCTTATGCTCATTTTTAAGATTTTGACATTTTCACCTTAAGTGTACAATCAGGGGCTGAAAACGCGTTTAAAGCAATAAAAAGTTCATTTTGGCTCTCACACCTAAACTAAACGTTGTAGACTCAAAATTTTTGCTGTATTTAGTGTATTCTAGCATCCTGAAGATGATTCCAGCATTAATTTCATCGTGCTTATGCTCATTTTGAAGATTTTGACAATTTCACCTAAAGTGCACAATCAGGCTGAAAACGCATTTAAAGCAATAAAAAGTTCATTTTGGCTCACACACCTAAAATAAACGTTGTAGACTCAAAATTTTTGCTGTATTCAGTGTATTCTAGCATCCTGAAGATGATTCCAGCATTAATTTCATTGTGCTTATGCTCAGTTTGAAGAATTTGACATTTTCACCTTAAGTGTACAATCAGGGGCTGAAAACGCGTTTAAAGCAATAAAAAGTTCACTTTGGCTCTCACACCTAAACTAAACGTTGTAGACTCAAAATTTTTGCTGTATTTAGTGTATTCTAGCATCCTGAAGATGATTCCAGCATTAATTTTATCGTGCTTATGCTCATTTTGAAGATTTTGACATTTTAACCTAAAGTGCACAATCAGGCTGAAAACGCATTTAAAGCAATAAAAAGTTCATTTTGGCTCACACACCTAAAATAAACGTTGTAGACTCAAAATTTTTGCTGTATTCAGTGCATTCTAGCATCCTGAAGATGATCCCAGCATTAATTTCATTGTGCTTATGCTAATTTTGAAGATTTTGACATTTTCACCTAAAGTGTACAATCAGGGGCTGAAAACGCGTTTAAAGCAATAAAAAGTTCATTTTGGCTCTCACACCTAAACTAAACGTTGTAGACTCAAAATTTTTGCTGTATTTAGTGTATTCTAGCATCCTGAAGATGATTCCAGCATTAATTACATTGTGCTTATGCTCATTTTTAAGATTTTTACATTTTCACCTAAAGTGCACAATCAGGCTGAAAACGCATTTAAAGCAATAAAAAGTTCATTTTGGCTCTCACACCTAAACTAAACGTTGTAGACTCAAAATTTTTGCTGTATTTAGTGTATTCTAGCATCCTGAAGATGATTCCAGCATTAATTTCATTGTGCTTATGCTCATTTTTAAGATTTTGACATTTTCACCTTAAGTGTACAATCAGGGGCTGAAAACGCGTTTAAAGCAATAAAAAGTTCATTTTGGCTCTCACACCTAAACTAAACGTTGTAGACTCAAAATTTTTGCTCTATTTAGTGTATTTTAGCATCCTGAAGATGATTCCAGCATTAATTTCATTGTGCTTATGCTCATTTTTAAGATTTTGACATTTTCACCTTAAGTGTACAATCAGGGGCTGAAAACGCGTTTAAAGCAATAAAAAGTTCATTTTGGCTCTCACACCTAAACTAAACGTTGTAGACTCAAAATTTTTGCTGTATTTAGTGTATTCTAGCATCCTGAAGATGATTCCAGCATTAATTTCATTGTGCTTATGCTCATTTTTAAGATTTTGACATTTTCACCTAAAGTGCACAATCAGGCTGAAAACGCATTTAAAGCAATAAAAAGTTCATTTTGGCTCTCACACCTAAACTAAACGTTGTAGACTCAAAATTTTTGCTGTATTTAGTGTATTTTAGCATCCTGAAAATGATTCCAGCATTAATTTCAATGTGCTTATGCTCATTTTTAAGATTTTGACATTTTCACCTTAAGTGTACAATCAGGGGCTGAAAACGCATTTAAAGCAATAAAAAGTTCATTTTGGCTCTCACACCTTAACTAAACGTTGTAGACTCAAAATTTTTGCTGTATTCAGTGTATTCTAGCATCCTGAAGATGATTCCAGCATTAATTTCATTGCGCTTATGCTCATTTTTAAGATTTTGACATTTTCACCTAAAGTGCACAATCAGGGGCTGAAAACGCGTTTAAAGCAATAAAAAGTTCATTTTGGCTCTCACACCTAAACTAAACGTTGTAGACTCAAAAAATTTGCTGTATTTAGTGTATTCTAGCATCCTGAAGATGATTCCAGCATTAATTTCATCGTGCTTATGCTCATTTTGAAGATTTTGACATTTTAACCTAAAGTGCACAATCAGGCTGAAAACGCATTTAAAGCAATAAAAAGTTCATTTTGGCTCACACACCTAAAATAAACGTTGTAGACTCAAAATTTTTGCTGTATTCAGTGTATTCTAGCATCCTGAAGATGATTCCAGCATTAATTTCATTGTGCTTATGCTCATTTTGAAGATTTTGACATTTTCACCTTAAGTGTACAATCAGGGGCTGAAAACGCGTTTAAAGCAATAAAAAGTTCATTTTGGCTCTCACACCTAAACTAAACGTTGTAGACTCAAAATTTTTGCTGTATTTAGTGTATTCTAGCATCCTGAAGATGATTCCAGCATTAATTTCATTGTGCTTATGCTCATTTTTAAGATTTTGACATTTTCACCTTAAGTGTACAATCAGGGGCTGAAAACGCGTTTAAAGCAATAAAAAGTTCATTTTGGCTCTCACACCTAAACTAAACGTTGTAGACTCAAAATTTTTGCTCTATTTAGTGTATTTTAGCATCCTGAAGATGATTCCAGCATTAATTTCATTGTGCTTATGCTCATTTTTAAGATTTTGACATTTTCACCTTAAGTGTACAATCAGGGGCTGAAAACGCGTTTAAAGCAATCAAAAGTTCATTTTGGCTCTCACACCTAAACTAAACGTTGTAGACTCAAAATTTTTGCTGTTTTAGTGTATTCTAGCATCCTGAAGATGATTCCAGCATTAATTTCATCGTGCTTATGCTCATTTTGAAGATTTTGACATTTTAACCTAAAGTGCACAATCAGGCTGAAAACGCATTTAAAGCAATAAAAAGTTCATTTTGGCTCACACACCTAAAATAAACGTTGTAGACTCAAAATTTTTGCTGTATTCAGTGCATTCTAGCATCCTGAAGATGATCCCAGCATTAATTTCATTGTGCTTATGCTAATTTTGAAGATTTTGACATTTTCACCTAAAGTGTACAATCAGGGGCTGAAAACGCGTTTAAAGCAATAAAAAGTTCATTTTGGCTCTCACACCTAAACTAAACGTTGTAGACTCAAAATTTTTGCTGTATTTAGTGTATTCTAGCATCCTGAAGATGATTCCAGCATTAATTTCATTGTGCTTATGCTCATTTTTAAGATTTTGACATTTTCACCTTAAGTGTACAATCAGGGGCTGAAAACGCGTTTAAAGCAATAAAAAGTTCATTTTGGCTCTCACACCTAAACTAAACGTTGTAGACTCAAAATTTTTGCTGTATTTAGTGTATTCTAGCATCCTGAAGATGATTCCAGCATTAATTTCATTGTGCTTATGCTCATTTTTAAGATTTTGACATTTTTACCTTAAGTGTACAATCAGGGGCTGAAAACGCGTTTAAAGCAATAAAAAGTTCATTTTGGCTCTCACACCTAAACTAAACGTTGTAGACTCAAAATTTTTGCTGTATTCATTGTATTCTAGCATCCTGAAGATGATTCCTGCATTAATTTCATTGTGCTTATGCTCATTTTTAAGATTTTGACATTTTCACCTTAAGTGTACAATCAGGGGCTGAAAACGCGTTTAAAGCAATAAAAAGTTCATTTTGGCTCTCACACCTAAACTAAACGTTGTAGACTCAAAATTTTTGCTGTATTTAGTGTATTCTAGCATCCTGAAGATGATTCCAGCATTAATTTCATCGTGCTTATGCTCATTTTGAAGATTTTGACAATTTCACCTAAAGTGCACAATCAGGCTGAAAACGCATTTAAAGCAATAAAAAGTTCATTTTGGCTCACACACCTAAAATAAACGTTGTAGACTCAAAATTTTTGCTGTATTCAGTGTATTCTAGCATCCTGAAGATGATTCCAGCATTAATTTCATCGTGCTTATGCTCATTTTGAAGATTTTGACATTTTAACCTAAAGTGCACAATCAGGCTGAAAACGCATTTAAAGCAATAAAAAGTTCATTTTGGCTCACACACCTAAAATAAACGTTGTAGACTCAAAATTTTTGCTGTATTCAGTGCATTCTAGCATCCTGAAGATGATCCCAGCATTAATTTCATTGTGCTTATGCTAATTTTGAAGATTTTGACATTTTCACCTAAAGTGTACAATCAGGGGCTGAAAACGCGTTTAAAGCAATAAAAAGTTCATTTTGGCTCTCACACCTAAACTAAACGTTGTAGACTCAAAATTTTTGCTGTATTTAGTGTATTCTAGCATCCTGAAGATGATTCCAGCATTAATTTCATTGTGCTTATGCTCATTTTTAAGATTTTGACATTTTCACCTTAAGTGTACAATCAGGGGCTGAAAACGCGTTTAAAGCAATAAAAAGTTCATTTTGGCTCTCACACCTAAACTAAACGTTGTAGACTCAAAATTTTTGCTGTATTTAGTGTATTCTAGCATCCTGAAGATGATTCCAGCATTAATTTCATTGTGCTTATGCTCATTTTTAAGATTTTGACATTTTCACCTTAAGTGTACAATCAGGGGCTGAAAACGCGTTTAAAGCAATAAAAAGTTCATTTTGGCTCTCACACCTAAACTAAACGTTGTAGACTCAAAATTTTTGCTGTATTCAGTGTATTCTAGCATCCTGAAGATGATTCCTGCATTAATTTCATTGTGCTTATGCTCATTTTTAAGATTTTGACATTTTCACCTTAAGTGTACAATCAGGGGCTGAAAACGCGTTTAAAGCAATAAAAAGTTCATTTTGGCTCTCACACCTAAACTAAACGTTGTAGACTCAAAATTTTTGCTGTATTTAGTGTATTCTAGCATCCTGAAGATGATTCCAGCATTAATTTCATCGTGCTTATGCTCATTTTGAAGATTTTGACAATTTCACCTAAAGTGCACAATCAGGCTGAAAACGCATTTAAAGCAATAAAAAGTTCATTTTGGCTCACACACCTAAAATAAACGTTGTAGACTCAAAATTTTTGCTGTATTCAGTGTATTCTAGCATCCTGAAGATGATTCCAGCATTAATTTCATTGTGCTTATGCTCAGTTTGAAGAATTTGACATTTTCACCTTAAGTGTACAATCAGGGGCTGAAAACGCGTTTAAAGCAATAAAAAGTTCACTTTGGCTCTCACACCTAAACTAAACGTTGTAGACTCAAAATTTTTGCTGTATTTAGTGTATTCTAGCATCCTGAAGATGATTCCAGCATTAATTTTATCGTGCTTATGCTCATTTTGAAGATTTTGACATTTTAACCTAAAGTGCACAATCAGGCTGAAAACGCATTTAAAGCAATAAAAAGTTCATTTTGGCTCACACACCTAAAATAAACGTTGTAGACTCAAAATTTTTGCTGTATTCAGTGCATTCTAGCATCCTGAAGATGATCCCAGCATTAATTTCATTGTGCTTATGCTAATTTTGAAGATTTTGACATTTTCACCTAAAGTGTACAATCAGGGGCTGAAAACGCGTTTAAAGCAATAAAAAGTTCATTTTGGCTCTCACACCTAAACTAAACGTTGTAGACTCAAAATTTTTGCTGTATTTAGTGTATTCTAGCATCCTGAAGATGATTCCAGCATTAATTACATTGTGCTTATGCTCATTTTTAAGATTTTTACATTTTCACCTAAAGTGCACAATCAGGCTGAAAACGCATTTAAAGCAATAAAAAGTTCATTTTGGCTCTCACACCTAAACTAAACGTTGTAGACTCAAAATTTTTGCTGTATTTAGTGTATTCTAGCATCCTGAAGATGATTCCAGCATTAATTTCATTGTGCTTATGCTCATTTTGAAGATTTTGACATTTTCACCTTAAGTGTACAATCAGGGGCTGAAAACGCGTTTAAAGCAATAAAAAGTTCATTTTGGCTCTCACACCTAAACTAAACGTTGTAGACTCAAAATTTTTGCTGTATTTAGTGTATTCTAGCATCCTGAAGATGATTCCAGCATTAATTTCATTGTGCTTATGCTCATTTTAAGATTTTGATATTTTCACCTAAAGTGCACAATCAGGCTGAAAACGCATTTAAAGCAATAAAAAGTTCATTTTGGCTCTCACACCTAAAATAAACGTTGTAGACTCAAAATTTTGCTGTATTTAGTGTATTCTAGCATCCTGAAGATGATTCCAGCATTAATTTCATCGTGCTTATGCTCATTTTGAAGATTTTGACATTTTCACCTTAAGTGTACAATCAGGGGCTGAAAACGCGTTTAAAGCAATAAAAAGTTCATTTTGGCTCTCACACCTAAACTAAACGTTGTAGACTCAAAATTTTTGCTGTATTTAGTGTATTCTAGCATCCTGAAGATGATTCCAGCATTAATTTCATTGTGCTTATGCTCATTTTTAAGATTTTGACATTTTCACCTTAAGTGTACAATCAGGGGCTGAAAACGCGTTTAAAGCAATAAAAAGTTCATTTTGGCTCTCACACCTAAACTAAACGTTGTAGACTCAAAATTTTTGCTGTATTCAGTGTATTCTAGCATCCTGAAGATGATTCCAGCATTAATTTCATTGTGCTTATGCTCATTTTTAAGATTTTGACATTTTCACCTTAAGTGTACAATCAGGGGCTGAAAACGCGTTTAAAGCAATAAAAAGTTCATTTTGGCTCTCACACCTAAACTAAACGTTGTAGACTCAAAAAATTTGCTGTATTTAGTGTATTCTAGCATCCTGAAGATGATTCCAGCATTAATTTCATCGTGCTTATGCTCATTTTGAAGATTTTGACATTTTAACCTAAAGTGCACAATCAGGCTGAAAACGCATTTAAAGCAATAAAAAGTTCATTTTGGCTCACACACCTAAAATAAACGTTGTAGACTCAAAATTTTTGCTGTATTCAGTGTATTCTAGCATCCTGAAGATGATTCCAGCATTAATTTCATTGTGCTTATGCTCATTTTGAAGATTTTGACATTTTCACCTTAAGTGTACAATCAGGGGCTGAAAACGCGTTTAAAGCAATAAAAAGTTCATTTTGGCTCTCACACCTAAACTAAACGTTGTAGACTCAAAATTTTTGCTGTATTTAGTGTATTCTAGCATCCTGAAGATGATTCCAGCATTAATTTCATTGTGCTTATGCTCATTTTTAAGATTTTGACATTTTCACCTTAAGTGTACAATCAGGGGCTGAAAACGCGTTTAAAGCAATAAAAAGTTCATTTTGGCTCTCACACCTAAACTAAACGTTGTAGACTCAAAATTTTTGCTCTATTTAGTGTATTTTAGCATCCTGAAGATGATTCCAGCATTAATTTCATTGTGCTTATGCTCATTTTTAAGATTTTGACATTTTCACCTTAAGTGTACAATCAGGGGCTGAAAACGCGTTTAAAGCAATCAAAAGTTCATTTTGGCTCTCACACCTAAACTAAACGTTGTAGACTCAAAATTTTTGCTGTTTTAGTGTATTCTAGCATCCTGAAGATGATTCCAGCATTAATTTCATCGTGCTTATGCTCATTTTGAAGATTTTGACATTTTAACCTAAAGTGCACAATCAGGCTGAAAACGCATTTAAAGCAATAAAAAGTTCATTTTGGCTCACACACCTAAAATAAACGTTGTAGACTCAAAATTTTTGCTGTATTCAGTGCATTCTAGCATCCTGAAGATGATCCCAGCATTAATTTCATTGTGCTTATGCTAATTTTGAAGATTTTGACATTTTCACCTAAAGTGTACAATCAGGGGCTGAAAACGCGTTTAAAGCAATAAAAAGTTCATTTTGGCTCTCACACCTAAACTAAACGTTGTAGACTCAAAATTTTTGCTGTATTTAGTGTATTCTAGCATCCTGAAGATGATTCCAGCATTAATTTCATTGTGCTTATGCTCATTTTTAAGATTTTGACATTTTCACCTTAAGTGTACAATCAGGGGCTGAAAACGCGTTTAAAGCAATAAAAAGTTCATTTTGGCTCTCACACCTAAACTAAACGTTGTAGACTCAAAATTTTTGCTGTATTTAGTGTATTCTAGCATCCTGAAGATGATTCCAGCATTAATTTCATTGTGCTTATGCTCATTTTTAAGATTTTGACATTTTCACCTTAAGTGTACAATCAGGGGCTGAAAACGCGTTTAAAGCAATAAAAAGTTCATTTTGGCTCTCACACCTAAACTAAACGTTGTAGACTCAAAATTTTTGCTGTATTCAGTGTATTCTAGCATCCTGAAGATGATTCCTGCATTAATTTCATTGTGCTTATGCTCATTTTTAAGATTTTGACATTTTCACCTTAAGTGTACAATCAGGGGCTGAAAACGCGTTTAAAGCAATAAAAAGTTCATTTTGGCTCTCACACCTAAACTAAACGTTGTAGACTCAAAATTTTTGCTGTATTTAGTGTATTCTAGCATCCTGAAGATGATTCCAGCATTAATTTCATCGTGCTTATGCTCATTTTGAAGATTTTGACAATTTCACCTAAAGTGCACAATCAGGCTGAAAACGCATTTAAAGCAATAAAAAGTTCATTTTGGCTCACACACCTAAAATAAACGTTGTAGACTCAAAATTTTTGCTGTATTCAGTGTATTCTAGCATCCTGAAGATGATTCCAGCATTAATTTCATTGTGCTTATGCTCAGTTTGAAGAATTTGACATTTTCACCTTAAGTGTACAATCAGGGGCTGAAAACGCGTTTAAAGCAATAAAAAGTTCACTTTGGCTCTCACACCTAAACTAAACGTTGTAGACTCAAAATTTTTGCTGTATTTAGTGTATTCTAGCATCCTGAAGATGATTCCAGCATTAATTTCATTGTGCTTTTGCTCATTTTTAAGATTTTGACATTTTCACCTTAAGTGTACAATCAGGGGCTGAAAACGCGTTTAAAGCAATAAAAAGTTCACTTTGGCTCTCACACCTAAACTAAACGTTGTAGACTCAAAATTTTTGCTGTATTTAGTGTATTCTAGCATCCTGAAGATGATTCCAGCATTAATTTCATTGTGCTTATGCTCATTTTTAAGATTTTGACATTTTCACCTAAAGTGCACAATCAGGCTGAAAACGCATTTAAAGCAATAAAAAGTTCATTTTGGCTCTCACACCTAAACTAAACGTTGTAGACTCAAAATTTTTGCTGTATTTAGTGTATTTTAGCATCCTGAAGATGATTCCAGCATTAATTTCATTGTGCTTATGCTCAGTTTGAAGAATTTGACATTTTCACCTTAAGTGTACAATCAGGGGCTGAAAACGCGTTTAAAGCAATAAAAAGTTCACTTTGGCTCTCAC
Organism: Vanacampus margaritifer; assembly: GCF_051991255.1. Lineage (NCBI taxonomy): Eukaryota > Metazoa > Chordata > Actinopteri > Syngnathiformes > Syngnathidae > Vanacampus > Vanacampus margaritifer. The sequence continues at coordinate 348,868 of NC_135450.1, forward strand.
ACCTAAACTAAACGTTGTAGACTCAAAATTTTTGCTGTATTTAGTGTATTCTAGCATCCTGAAGATGATTCCAGCATTAATTTCATCGTGCTTATGCTCATTTTGAAGATTTTGACATTTTAACCTAAAGTGCACAATCAGGCTGAAAACGCATTTAAAGCAATAAAAAGTTCATTTTGGCTCACACACCTAAAATAAACGTTGTAGACTCAAAATTTTTGCTGTATTCAGTGCATTCTAGCATCCTGAAGATGATCCCAGCATTAATTTCATTGTGCTTATGCTAATTTTGAAGATTTTGACATTTTCACCTAAAGTGTACAATCAGGGGCTGAAAACGCGTTTAAAGCAATAAAAAGTTCATTTTGGCTCTCACACCTAAACTAAACGTTGTAGACTCAAAATTTTTGCTGTATTTAGTGTATTCTAGCATCCTGAAGATGATTCCAGCATTAATTTCATTGTGCTTATGCTCATTTTTAAGATTTTGACATTTTCACCTTAAGTGTACAATCAGGGGCTGAAAACGCGTTTAAAGCAATAAAAAGTTCATTTTGGCTCTCACACCTAAACTAAACGTTGTAGACTCAAAATTTTTGCTGTATTTAGTGTATTCTAGCATCCTGAAGATGATTCCAGCATTAATTTCATTGTGCTTATGCTCATTTTTAAGATTTTGACATTTTCACCTTAAGTGTACAATCAGGGGCTGAAAACGCGTTTAAAGCAATAAAAAGTTCATTTTGGCTCTCACACCTAAACTAAACGTTGTAGACTCAAAATTTTTGCTGTATTCAGTGTATTCTAGCATCCTGAAGATGATTCCTGCATTAATTTCATTGTGCTTATGCTCATTTTTAAGATTTTGACATTTTCACCTTAAGTGTACAATCAGGGGCTGAAAACGCGTTTAAAGCAATAAAAAGTTCATTTTGGCTCTCACACCTAAACTAAACGTTGTAGACTCAAAATTTTTGCTGTATTTAGTGTATTCTAGCATCCTGAAGATGATTCCAGCATTAATTTCATCGTGCTTATGCTCATTTTGAAGATTTTGACAATTTCACCTAAAGTGCACAATCAGGCTGAAAACGCATTTAAAGCAATAAAAAGTTCATTTTGGCTCACACACCTAAAATAAACGTTGTAGACTCAAAATTTTTGCTGTATTCAGTGTATTCTAGCATCCTGAAGATGATTCCAGCATTAATTTCATTGTGCTTATGCTCAGTTTGAAGAATTTGACATTTTCACCTTAAGTGTACAATCAGGGGCTGAAAACGCGTTTAAAGCAATAAAAAGTTCACTTTGGCTCTCACACCTAAACTAAACGTTGTAGACTCAAAATTTTTGCTGTATTTAGTGTATTCTAGCATCCTGAAGATGATTCCAGCATTAATTTCATTGTGCTTTTGCTCATTTTTAAGATTTTGACATTTTCACCTTAAGTGTACAATCAGGGGCTGAAAACGCGTTTAAAGCAATAAAAAGTTCACTTTGGCTCTCACACCTAAACTAAACGTTGTAGACTCAAAATTTTTGCTGTATTTAGTGTATTCTAGCATCCTGAAGATGATTCCAGCATTAATTTCATTGTGCTTATGCTCATTTTTAAGATTTTGACATTTTCACCTAAAGTGCACAATCAGGCTGAAAACGCATTTAAAGCAATAAAAAGTTCATTTTGGCTCTCACACCTAAACTAAACGTTGTAGACTCAAAATTTTTGCTGTATTTAGTGTATTTTAGCATCCTGAAGATGATTCCAGCATTAATTTCATTGTGCTTATGCTCATTTTTAAGATTTTGACATTTTCACCTTAAGTGTACAATCAGGGGCTGAAAACGCGTTTAAAGCAATAAAAAGTTCATTTTGGCTCTCACACCTAAACTAAACGTTGTAGACTCAAAATTTTTGCTGTATTCAGTGTATTCTAGCATCCTGAAGATGATTCCAGCATTAATTTCATCGTGCTTATGCTCATTTTGAAGATTTTGACATTTTCACCTTAAGTGTACAATCAGGGGCTGAAAACGCGTTTAAAGCAATAAAAAGTTCATTTTGGCTCTCACACCTAAACTAAACGTTGTAGACTCAAAATTTTTGCTGTATTTAGTGTATTCTAGCATCCTGAAGATGATTCCAGCATTAATTTTATCGTGCTTATGCTCATTTTGAAAATTTTGACATTTTAACCTAAAGTGCACAATCAGGCTGAAAACGCATTTAAAGCAATAAAAAGTTCATTTTGGCTCACACACCTAAAATAAACGTTGTAGACTCAAAATTTTTGCTGTATTAAGTGCATTCTAGCATCCTGAAGATGATCCCAGCATTAATTTCATTGTGCTTATGCTAATTTTGAAGATTTTGACATTTTCACCTAAAGTGTACAATCAGGGGCTGAAAATGCGTTTAAAGCAATAAAAAGTTCATTTTGGCTCTCACACCTAAACTAAACGTTGTAGACTCAAAATTTTTGCTGTATTTAGTGTATTCTAGCATCCTGAAGATGATTCCAGCATTAATTACATTGTGCTTATGCTCATTTTTAAGATTTTTACATTTTCACCTAAAGTGCACAATCAGGCTGAAAACGCATTTAAAGCAATAAAAAGTTCATTTTGGCTCTCACACCTAAACTAAACGTTGTAGACTCAAAATTTTTGCTGTATTTAGTGTATTCTAGCATCCTGAAGATGATTCCAGCATTAATTTCATTGTGCTTATGCTCATTTTTAAGATTTTGACATTTTCACCTAAAGTGCACAATCAGGCTGAAAACGCATTTAAAGCAATAAAAAGTTCATTTTGGCTCTCACACCTAAACTAAACGTTGTAGACTCAAAATTTTTGCTGTATTTAGTGTATTTTAGCATCCTGAAGATGATTCCAGCATTAATTTCATTGTGCTTATGCTCATTTTTAAGATTTTGACATTTTCACCTTAAGTGTACAATCAGGGGGTGAAAACGCGTTTAAAGCAATAAAAAGTTCATTTTGGCTCTCACACCTAAACTAAACGTTGTAGACTCAAAATTTTTGCTCTATTTAGTGTATTTTAGCATCCTGAAGATGATTCCAGCATTAATTTCATTGTGCTTATGCTCATTTTTAAGATTTTGACATTTTCACCTTAAGTGTACAATCAGGGGCTGAAAACGCGTTTAAAGCAATAAAAAGTTCATTTTGGCTCTCACACCTAAACTAAACGTTGTAGACTCAAAATTTTTGCTGTATTTAGTGTATTCTAGCATCCTGAAGATGATTCCAGCATTAATTTCATCGTGCTTATGCTCATTTTGAAGATTTTGACATTTTAACCTAAAGTGCACAATCAGGCTGAAAACGCATTTAAAGCAATAAAAAGTTCATTTTGGCTCACACACCTAAAATAAACGTTGTAGACTCAAAATTTTTGCTGTATTCAGTGCATTCTAGCATCCTGAAGATGATTCCAGCATTAATTTCATTGTGCTTATGCTAATTTTGAAGATTTTGACATTTTCACCTAAAGTGTACAATCAGGGGCTGAAAACGCGTTTAAAGCAATAAAAAGTTCATTTTGGCTCTCACACCTAAACTAAACGTTGTAGACTCAAAATTTTTGCTGTATTTAGTGTATTCTAGCATCCTGAAGATGATTCCAGCATTAATTTCATTGTGCTTATGCTCATTTTTAAGATTTTGACATTTTCACCTAAAGTGCACAATCAGGCTGAAAACGCATTTAAAGCAATAAAAAGTTCATTTTGGCTCTCACACCTAAACTAAACGTTGTAGACTCAAAATTTTTGCTGTATTTAGTGTATTTTAGCATCCTGAAGTTGATTCCAGCATTAATTTCATTGTGCTTATGCTCATTTTTAAGATTTTGACATTTTCACCTTAAGTGTACAATCAGGGGCTGAAAACGCGTTTAAAGCAATAAAAAGTTCATTTTGGCTCTCACACCTAAAATAAACGTTGTAGACTCAAAATTGTTGCTGTATTTAGTGTATTCTAGCATCCTGAAGATGATTCCAGCATTAATTTCATTGTGCTTATGCTCATTTTGAAGATTTTGACATTTTCACCTTAAGTGTACAATCAGGGGCTGAAAACGCGTTTAAAGCAATAAAAAGTTCATTTTGGCTCTCACACCTAAACTAAACGTTGTAGACTCAAAATTTTTGCTGTATTCAGTGCATTCTAGCATCCTGAAGATGATCCCAGCATTAATTTCATTGTGCTTATGCTAATTTTGAAGATTTTGACATTTTCACCTAAAGTGTACAATCAGGGGCTGAAAACGCGTTTAAAGCAATAAAAAGTTCATTTTGGCTCTCACACCTAAACTAAACGTTGTAGACTCAAAATTTTTGCTGTATTTAGTGTATTCTAGCATCCTGAAGATGATTCCAGCATTAATTACATTGTGCTTATGCTCATTTTTAAGATTTTTACATTTTCACCTAAAGTGCACAATCAGGCTGAAAACGCATTTAAAGCAATAAAAAGTTCATTTTGGCTCTCACACCTAAACTAAACGTTGTAGACTCAAAATTTTTGCTGTATTTAGTGTATTCTAGCATCCTGAAGATGATTCCAGCATTAATTTCATTGTGCTTATGCTCATTTTGAAGATTTTGACATTTTCACCTTAAGTGTACAATCAGGGGCTGAAAACGCGTTTAAAGCAATAAAAAGTTCATTTTGGCTCTCACACCTAAACTAAACGTTGTAGACTCAAAATTTTTGCTGTATTTAGTGTATTCTAGCATCCTGAAGATGATTCCAGCATTAATTTCATTGTGCTTATGCTCATTTTAAGATTTTGATATTTTCACCTAAAGTGCACAATCAGGCTGAAAACGCATTTAAAGCAATAAAAAGTTCATTTTGGCTCTCACACCTAAAATAAACGTTGTAGACTCAAAATTTTGCTGTATTTAGTGTATTCTAGCATCCTGAAGATGATTCCAGCATTAATTTCATCGTGCTTATGCTCATTTTGAAGATTTTGACATTTTCACCTTAAGTGTACAATCAGGGGCTGAAAACGCGTTTAAAGCAATAAAAAGTTCATTTTGGCTCTCACACCTAAACTAAACGTTGTAGACTCAAAATTTTTGCTGTATTTAGTGTATTCTAGCATCCTGAAGATGATTCCAGCATTAATTTCATTGTGCTTATGCTCATTTTTAAGATTTTGACATTTTCACCTTAAGTGTACAATCAGGGGCTGAAAACGCGTTTAAAGCAATAAAAAGTTCATTTTGGCTCTCACACCTAAACTAAACGTTGTAGACTCAAAATTTTTGCTGTATTCAGTGTATTCTAGCATCCTGAAGATGATTCCAGCATTAATTTCATTGTGCTTATGCTCATTTTTAAGATTTTGACATTTTCACCTTAAGTGTACAATCAGGGGCTGAAAACGCGTTTAAAGCAATAAAAAGTTCATTTTGGCTCTCACACCTAAACTAAACGTTGTAGACTCAAAAAATTTGCTGTATTTAGTGTATTCTAGCATCCTGAAGATGATTCCAGCATTAATTTCATCGTGCTTATGCTCATTTTGAAGATTTTGACATTTTAACCTAAAGTGCACAATCAGGCTGAAAACGCATTTAAAGCAATAAAAAGTTCATTTTGGCTCACACACCTAAAATAAACGTTGTAGACTCAAAATTTTTGCTGTATTCAGTGTATTCTAGCATCCTGAAGATGATTCCAGCATTAATTTCATTGTGCTTATGCTCATTTTGAAGATTTTGACATTTTCACCTTAAGTGTACAATCAGGGGCTGAAAACGCGTTTAAAGCAATAAAAAGTTCATTTTGGCTCTCACACCTAAACTAAACGTTGTAGACTCAAAATTTTTGCTGTATTTAGTGTATTCTAGCATCCTGAAGATGATTCCAGCATTAATTTCATTGTGCTTATGCTCATTTTTAAGATTTTGACATTTTCACCTTAAGTGTACAATCAGGGGCTGAAAACGCGTTTAAAGCAATAAAAAGTTCATTTTGGCTCTCACACCTAAACTAAACGTTGTAGACTCAAAATTTTTGCTCTATTTAGTGTATTTTAGCATCCTGAAGATGATTCCAGCATTAATTTCATTGTGCTTATGCTCATTTTTAAGATTTTGACATTTTCACCTTAAGTGTACAATCAGGGGCTGAAAACGCGTTTAAAGCAATCAAAAGTTCATTTTGGCTCTCACACCTAAACTAAACGTTGTAGACTCAAAATTTTTGCTGTTTTAGTGTATTCTAGCATCCTGAAGATGATTCCAGCATTAATTTCATCGTGCTTATGCTCATTTTGAAGATTTTGACATTTTAACCTAAAGTGCACAATCAGGCTGAAAACGCATTTAAAGCAATAAAAAGTTCATTTTGGCTCACACACCTAAAATAAACGTTGTAGACTCAAAATTTTTGCTGTATTCAGTGCATTCTAGCATCCTGAAGATGATCCCAGCATTAATTTCATTGTGCTTATGCTAATTTTGAAGATTTTGACATTTTCACCTAAAGTGTACAATCAGGGGCTGAAAACGCGTTTAAAGCAATAAAAAGTTCATTTTGGCTCTCACACCTAAACTAAACGTTGTAGACTCAAAATTTTTGCTGTATTTAGTGTATTCTAGCATCCTGAAGATGATTCCAGCATTAATTTCATTGTGCTTATGCTCATTTTTAAGATTTTGACATTTTCACCTTAAGTGTACAATCAGGGGCTGAAAACGCGTTTAAAGCAATAAAAAGTTCATTTTGGCTCTCACACCTAAACTAAACGTTGTAGACTCAAAATTTTTGCTGTATTTAGTGTATTCTAGCATCCTGAAGATGATTCCAGCATTAATTTCATTGTGCTTATGCTCATTTTTAAGATTTTGACATTTTCACCTTAAGTGTACAATCAGGGGCTGAAAACGCGTTTAAAGCAATAAAAAGTTCATTTTGGCTCTCACACCTAAACTAAACGTTGTAGACTCAAAATTTTTGCTGTATTCAGTGTATTCTAGCATCCTGAAGATGATTCCTGCATTAATTTCATTGTGCTTATGCTCATTTTTAAGATTTTGACATTTTCACCTTAAGTGTACAATCAGGGGCTGAAAACGCGTTTAAAGCAATAAAAAGTTCATTTTGGCTCTCACACCTAAACTAAACGTTGTAGACTCAAAATTTTTGCTGTATTTAGTGTATTCTAGCATCCTGAAGATGATTCCAGCATTAATTTCATCGTGCTTATGCTCATTTTGAAGATTTTGACAATTTCACCTAAAGTGCACAATCAGGCTGAAAACGCATTTAAAGCAATAAAAAGTTCATTTTGGCTCACACACCTAAAATAAACGTTGTAGACTCAAAATTTTTGCTGTATTCAGTGTATTCTAGCATCCTGAAGATGATTCCAGCATTAATTTCATTGTGCTTATGCTCAGTTTGAAGAATTTGACATTTTCACCTTAAGTGTACAATCAGGGGCTGAAAACGCGTTTAAAGCAATAAAAAGTTCACTTTGGCTCTCACACCTAAACTAAACGTTGTAGACTCAAAATTTTTGCTGTATTTAGTGTATTCTAGCATCCTGAAGATGATTCCAGCATTAATTTCATTGTGCTTTTGCTCATTTTTAAGATTTTGACATTTTCACCTTAAGTGTACAATCAGGGGCTGAAAACGCGTTTAAAGCAATAAAAAGTTCACTTTGGCTCTCACACCTAAACTAAACGTTGTAGACTCAAAATTTTTGCTGTATTTAGTGTATTCTAGCATCCTGAAGATGATTCCAGCATTAATTTCATTGTGCTTATGCTCATTTTTAAGATTTTGACATTTTCAACTAAAGTGCACAATCAGGCTGAAAACGCATTAAAGCAATAAAAAGTTCATTTTGGCTCTCACACCTAAACTAAACGTTGTAGACTCAAAATTTTTGCTGTATTTAGTGTATTTTAGCATCCTGAAGATGATTCCAGCATTAATTTCATTGTGCTTATGCTCATTTTTAAGATTTTGACATTTTCACCTTAAGTGTACAATCAGGGGCTGAAAACGCGTTTAAAGCAATAAAAAGTTCATTTTGGCTCTCACACCTAAACTAAACGTTGTAGACTCAAAATTTTTGCTGTATTCAGTGTATTCTAGCATCCTGAAGATGATTCCAGCATTAATTTCATCGTGCTTATGCTCATTTTGAAGATTTTGACATTTTCACCTTAAGTGTACAATCAGGGGCTGAAAACGCGTTTAAAGCAATAAAAAGTTCATTTTGGCTCTCACACCTAAACTAAACGTTGTAGACTCAAAATTTTTGCTGTATTTAGTGTATTCTAGCATCCTGAAGATGATTCCAGCATTAATTTTATCGTGCTTATGCTCATTTTGAAAATTTTGACATTTTAACCTTAAGTGCACAATCAGGCTGAAAACGCATTTAAAGCAATAAAAAGTTCATTTTGGCTCACACACCTAAAATAAACGTTGTAGACTCAAAATTTTTGCTGTATTCAGTGCATTCTAGCATCCTGAAGATGATCCCAGCATTAATTTCATTGTGCTTATGCTAATTTTGAAGATTTTGACATTTTCACCTAAAGTGTACAATCAGGGGCTGAAAACGCGTTTAAAGCAATAAAAAGTTCATTTTGGCTCTCACACCTAAACTAAACGTTGTAGACTCAAAATTTTTGCTGTATTTAGTGTATTCTAGCATCCTGAAGATGATTCCAGCATTAATTTCATTGTGCTTATGCTCATTTTTAAGATTTTGACATTTTCACCTAAAGTGCACAATCAGGCTGAAAACGCATTTAAAGCAATAAAAAGTTCATTTTGGCTCTCACACCTAAACTAAACGTTGTAGACTCAAAATTTTTGCTGTATTTAGTGTATTTTAGCATCCTGAAGATGATTCCAGCATTAATTTCATTGTGCTTATGCTCATTTTTAAGATTTTGACATTTTCACCTTAAGTGTACAATCAGGGGGTGAAAACGCGTTTAAAGCAATAAAAAGTTCATTTTGGCTCTCACACCTAAACTAAACGTTGTAGACTCAAAATTTTTGCTCTATTTAGTGTATTTTAGCATCCTGAAGATGATTCCAGCATTAATTTCATTGTGCTTATGCTCATTTTTAAGATTTTGACATTTTCACCTTAAGTGTACAATCAGGGGCTGAAAACGCGTTTAAAGCAATAAAAAGTTCATTTTGGCTCTCACACCTAAACTAAACGTTGTAGACTCAAAATTTTTGCTGTATTTAGTGTATTCTAGCATCCTGAAGATGATTCCAGCATTAATTTCATTGTGCTTATGCTCATTTTTAAGATTTTGACATTTTCACCTTAAGTGTACAATCAGGGGCTGAAAACGCGTTTAAAGCAATAAAAAGTTCATTTTGGCTCTCACACCTAAACTAAACGTTGTAGACTCAAAATTTTTGCTGTATTCAGTGTATTCTAGCATCCTGAAGATGATTCCTGCATTAATTTCATTGTGCTTATGCTCATTTTTAAGATTTTGACATTTTCACCTTAAGTGTACAATCAGGGGCTGAAAACGCGTTTAAAGCAATAAAAAGTTCATTTTGGCTCTCACACCTAAACTAAACGTTGTAGACTCAAAATTTTTGCTGTATTTAGTGTATTCTAGCATCCTGAAGATGATTCCAGCATTAATTTCATCGTGCTTATGCTCATTTTGAAGATTTTGACAATTTCACCTAAAGTGCACAATCAGGCTGAAAACGCATTTAAAGCAATAAAAAGTTCATTTTGGCTCACACACCTAAAATAAACGTTGTAGACTCAAAATTTTTGCTGTATTCAGTGTATTCTAGCATCCTGAAGATGATTCCAGCATTAATTTCATTGTGCTTATGCTCAGTTTGAAGAATTTGACATTTTCACCTTAAGTGTACAATCAGGGGCTGAAAACGCGTTTAAAGCAATAAAAAGTTCACTTTGGCTCTCACACCTAAACTAAACGTTGTAGACTCAAAATTTTTGCTGTATTTAGTGTATTCTAGCATCCTGAAGATGATTCCAGCATTAATTTCATTGTGCTTTTGCTCATTTTTAAGATTTTGACATTTTCACCTTAAGTGTACAATCAGGGGCTGAAAACGCGTTTAAAGCAATAAAAAGTTCACTTTGGCTCTCACACCTAAACTAAACGTTGTAGACTCAAAATTTTTGCTGTATTTAGTGTATTCTAGCATCCTGAAGATGATTCCAGCATTAATTTCATTGTGCTTATGCTCATTTTTAAGATTTTGACATTTTCACCTAAAGTGCACAATCAGGCTGAAAACGCATTTAAAGCAATAAAAAGTTCATTTTGGCTCTCACACCTAAACTAAACGTTGTAGACTCAAAATTTTTGCTGTATTTAGTGTATTTTAGCATCCTGAAGATGATTCCAGCATTAATTTCATTGTGCTTATGCTCATTTTTAAGATTTTGACATTTTCACCTTAAGTGTACAATCAGGGGCTGAAAACGCGTTTAAAGCAATAAAAAGTTCATTTTGGCTCTCACACCTAAACTAAACGTTGTAGACTCAAAATTTTTGCTGTATTCAGTGTATTCTAGCATCCTGAAGATGATTCCAGCATTAATTTCATCGTGCTTATGCTCATTTTGAAGATTTTGACATTTTCACCTTAAGTGTACAATCAGGGGCTGAAAACGCGTTTAAAGCAATAAAAAGTTCATTTTGGCTCTCACACCTAAACTAAACGTTGTAGACTCAAAATTTTTGCTGTATTTAGTGTATTCTAGCATCCTGAAGATGATTCCAGCATTAATTTTATCGTGCTTATGCTCATTTTGAAAATTTTGACATTTTAACCTAAAGTGCACAATCAGGCTGAAAACGCATTTAAAGCAATAAAAAGTTCATTTTGGCTCACACACCTAAAATAAACGTTGTAGACTCAAAATTTTTGCTGTATTCAGTGCATTCTAGCATCCTGAAGATGATCCCAGCATTAATTTCATTGTGCTTATGCTAATTTTGAAGATTTTGACATTTTCACCTAAAGTGTACAATCAGGGGCTGAAAACGCGTTTAAAGCAATAAAAAGTTCATTTTGGCTCTCACACCTAAACTAAACGTTGTAGACTCAAAATTTTTGCTGTATTTAGTGTATTCTAGCATCCTGAAGATGATTCCAGCATTAATTACATTGTGCTTATGCTCATTTTTAAGATTTTTACATTTTCACCTAAAGTGCACAATCAGGCTGAAAACGCATTTAAAGCAATAAAAAGTTCATTTTGGCTCTCACACCTAAACTAAACGTTGTAGACTCAAAATTTTTGCTGTATTTAGTGTATTCTAGCATCCTGAAGATGATTCCAGCATTAATTTCATTGTGCTTATGCTCATTTTTAAGATTTTGACATTTTCACCTAAAGTGCACAATCAGGCTGAAAACGCATTTAAAGCAATAAAAAGTTCATTTTGGCTCTCACACCTAAACTAAACGTTGTAGACTCAAAATTTTTGCTGTATTTAGTGTATTTTAGCATCCTGAAGATGATTCCAGCATTAATTTCATTGTGCTTATGCTCATTTTTAAGATTTTGACATTTTCACCTTAAGTGTACAATCAGGGGGTGAAAACGCGTTTAAAGCAATAAAAAGTTCATTTTGGCTCTCACACCTAAACTAAACGTTGTAGACTCAAAATTTTTGCTCTATTTAGTGTATTTTAGCATCCTGAAGATGATTCCAGCATTAATTTCATTGTGCTTATGCTCATTTTTAAGATTTTGACATTTTCACCTTAAGTGTACAATCAGGGGCTGAAAACGCGTTTAAAGCAATAAAAAGTTCATTTTGGCTCTCACACCTAAACTAAACGTTGTAGACTCAAAATTTTTGCTGTATTTAGTGTATTCTAGCATCCTGAAGATGATTCCAGCATTAATTTCATCGTGCTTATGCTCATTTTGAAGATTTTGACATTTTAACCTAAAGTGCACAATCAGGCTGAAAACGCATTTAAAGCAATAAAAAGTTCATTTTGGCTCACACACCTAAAATAAACGTTGTAGACTCAAAATTTTTGCTGTATTCAGTGCATTCTAGCATCCTGAAGATGATTCCAGCATTAATTTCATTGTGCTTATGCTAATTTTGAAGATTTTGACATTTTCACCTAAAGTGTACAATCAGGGGCTGAAAACGCGTTTAAAGCAATAAAAAGTTCATTTTGGCTCTCACACCTAAACTAAACGTTGTAGACTCAAAATTTTTGCTGTATTTAGTGTATTCTAGCATCCTGAAGATGATTCCAGCATTAATTTCATTGTGCTTATGCTCATTTTTAAGATTTTGACATTTTCACCTAAAGTGCACAATCAGGCTGAAAACGCATTTAAAGCAATAAAAAGTTCATTTTGGCTCTCACACCTAAACTAAACGTTGTAGACTCAAAATTTTTGCTGTATTTAGTGTATTTTAGCATCCTGAAGATGATTCCAGCATTAATTTCATTGTGCTTATGCTCATTTTTAAGATTTTGACATTTTCACCTTAAGTGTACAATCAGGGGCTGAAAACGCGTTTAAAGCAATAAAAAGTTCATTTTGGCTCTCACACCTAAAATAAACGTTGTAGACTCAAAATTGTTGCTGTATTTAGTGTATTCTAGCATCCTGAAGATGATTCCAGCATTAATTTCATTGTGCTTATGCTCATTTTGAAGATTTTGACATTTTCACCTTAAGTGTACAATCAGGGGCTGAAAACGCGTTTAAAGCAATAAAAAGTTCATTTTGGCTCTCACACCTAAACTAAACGTTGTAGACTCAAAATTTTTGCTGTATTTAGTGTATTCTAGCATCCTGAAGATGATTCCAGCATTAATTTCATTGTGCTTATGCTCATTTTTAAGATTTTGACATTTTCACCTAAAGTGCACAATCAGGCTGAAAACGCATTTAAAGCAATAAAAAGTTCATTTTGGCTCTCACACCTAAACTAAACGTTGTAGACTCAAAATTTTTGCTGTATTTAGTGTATTTTAGCATCCTGAAGATGATTCCAGCATTAATTTCATTGTGCTTATGCTCATTTTTAAGATTTTGACATTTTCACCTTAAGTGTACAATCAGGGGCTGAAAACGCAATTAAAGCAATAAAAAGTTCATTTTGGCTCTCACACCTAAACTAAACGTTGTAGACTCAAATTTTTTGCTGTATTTAGTGTATTCTAGCATCCTGAAGATGATTCCAGCATTAATTTCATCGTGCTTATGCTCATTTTGAAGATTTTGACATTTTAACCTAAAGTGCACAATCAGGCTGAAAACGCATTTAAAGCAATAAAAAGTTCATTTTGGCTCACACACCTAAAATAAACGTTGTAGACTCAAAATTTTTGCTGTATTCAGTGTATTCTAGCATCCTGAAGATGATTCCAGCATTAATTTCATTGTGCTTATGCTCATTTTGAAGATTTTGACATTTTCACCTTAAGTGTACAATCAGGGGCTGAAAACGCGTTTAAAGCAATAAAAAGTTCATTTTGGCTCTCACACCTAAACTAAACGTTGTAGACTCAAAATTTTTGCTGTATTTAGTGTATTCTAGCATCCTGAAGATGATTCCAGCATTAATTTCATTGTGCTTATGCTCATTTTTAAGATTTTGACATTTTCACCTTAAGTGTACAATCAGGGGCTGAAAACGCGTTTAAAGCAATAAAAAGTTCATTTTGGCTCTCACACCTAAACTAAACGTTGTAGACTGAAAATTTTTGCTCTATTTAGTGTATTTTAGCATCCTGAAGATGATTCCAGCATTAATTTCATTGTGCTTATGCTCATTTTTAAGATTTTGACATTTTCACCTTAAGTGTACAATCAGGGGCTGAAAACGCGTTTAAAGCAATCAAAAGTTCATTTTGGCTCTCACACCTAAACTAAACGTTGTAGACTCAAAATTTTTGCTGTTTTAGTGTATTCTAGCATCCTGAAGATGATTCCAGCATTAATTTCATTGTGCTTATGCTAATTTTGAAGATTTTGACATTTTCACCTAAAGTGTACAATCAGGGGCTGAAAACGCGTTTAAAGCAATAAAAAGTTCATTTTGGCTCTCACACCTAAACTAAACGTTGTAGACTCAAAATTTTTGCTGTATTTAGTGTATTCTAGCATCCTGAAGATGATTCCAGCATTAATTTCATTGTGCTTATGCTCATTTTTAAGATTTTGACATTTTCACCTTAAGTGTACAATCAGGGGCTGAAAACGCGTTTAAAGCAATAAAAAGTTCATTTTGGCTCTCACACCTAAACTAAACGTTGTAGACTCAAAATTTTTGCTGTATTTAGTGTATTCTAGCATCCTGAAGATGATTCCAGCATTAATTTCATTGTGCTTATGCTCATTTTTAAGATTTTGACATTTTCACCTTAAGTGTACAATCAGGGGCTGAAAACGCGTTTAAAGCAATAAAAAGTTCATTTTGGCTCTCACACCTAAACTAAACGTTGTAGACTCAAAATTTTTGCTGTATTCAGTGTATTCTAGCATCCTGAAGATGATTCCTGCATTAATTTCATTGTGCTTATGCTCATTTTTAAGATTTTGACATTTTCACCTTAAGTGTACAATCAGGGGCTGAAAACGCGTTTAAAGCAATAAAAAGTTCATTTTGGCTCTCACACCTAAACTAAACGTTGTAGACTCAAAATTTTTGCTGTATTTAGTGTATTCTAGCATCCTGAAGATGATTCCAGCATTAATTTCATCGTGCTTATGCTCATTTTGAAGATTTTGACAATTTCACCTAAAGTGCACAATCAGGCTGAAAACGCATTTAAAGCAATAAAAAGTTCATTTTGGCTCACACACCTAAAATAAACGTTGTAGACTCAAAATTTTTGCTGTATTCAGTGTATTCTAGCATCCTGAAGATGATTCCAGCATTAATTTCATTGTGCTTATGCTCAGTTTGAAGAATTTGACATTTTCACCTTAAGTGTACAATCAGGGGCTGAAAACGCGTTTAAAGCAATAAAAAGTTCACTTTGGCTCTCACACCTAAACTAAACGTTGTAGACTCAAAATTTTTGCTGTATTTAGTGTATTCTAGCATCCTGAAGATGATTCCAGCATTAATTTCATTGTGCTTTTGCTCATTTTTAAGATTTTGACATTTTCACCTTAAGTGTACAATCAGGGGCTGAAAACGCGTTTAAAGCAATAAAAAGTTCACTTTGGCTCTCACACCTAAACTAAACGTTGTAGACTCAAAATTTTTGCTGTATTTAGTGTATTCTAGCATCCTGAAGATGATTCCAGCATTAATTTCATTGTGCTTATGCTCATTTTTAAGATTTTGACATTTTCACCTAAAGTGCACAATCAGGCTGAAAACGCATTTAAAGCAATAAAAAGTTCATTTTGGCTCTCACACCTAAACTAAACGTTGTAGACTCAAAATTTTTGCTGTATTTAGTGTATTTTAGCATCCTGAAGATGATTCCAGCATTAATTTCATTGTGCTTATGCTCATTTTTAAGATTTTGACATTTTCACCTTAAGTGTACAATCAGGGGCTGAAAACGCGTTTAAAGCAATAAAAAGTTCATTTTGGCTCTCACACCTAAACTAAACGTTGTAGACTCAAAATTTTTGCTGTATTCAGTGTATTCTAGCATCCTGAAGATGATTCCAGCATTAATTTCATCGTGCTTATGCTCATTTTGAAGATTTTGACATTTTCACCTTAAGTGTACAATCAGGGGCTGAAAACGCGTTTAAAGCAATAAAAAGTTCATTTTGGCTCTCACACCTAAACTAAACGTTGTAGACTCAAAATTTTTGCTGTATTTAGTGTATTCTAGCATCCTGAAGATGATTCCAGCATTAATTTTATCGTGCTTATGCTCATTTTGAAAATTTTGACATTTTAACCTAAAGTGCACAATCAGGCTGAAAACGCATTTAAAGCAATAAAAAGTTCATTTTGGCTCACACACCTAAAATAAACGTTGTAGACTCAAAATTTTTGCTGTATTCAGTGCATTCTAGCATCCTGAAGATGATCCCAGCATTAATTTCATTGTGCTTATGCTAATTTTGAAGATTTTGACATTTTCACCTAAAGTGTACAATCAGGGGCTGAAAACGCGTTTAAAGCAATAAAAAGTTCATTTTGGCTCTCACACCTAAACTAAACGTTGTAGACTCAAAATTTTTGCTGTATTTAGTGTATTCTAGCATCCTGAAGATGATTCCAGCATTAATTACATTGTGCTTATGCTCATTTTTAAGATTTTTACATTTTCACCTAAAGTGCACAATCAGGCTGAAAACGCATTTAAAGCAATAAAAAGTTCATTTTGGCTCTCACACCTAAACTAAACGTTGTAGACTCAAAATTTTTGCTGTATTTAGTGTATTCTAGCATCCTGAAGATGATTCCAGCATTAATTTCATTGTGCTTATGCTCATTTTTAAGATTTTGACATTTTCACCTAAAGTGCACAATCAGGCTGAAAACGCATTTAAAGCAATAAAAAGTTCATTTTGGCTCTCACACCTAAACTAAACGTTGTAGACTCAAAATTTTTGCTGTATTTAGTGTATTTTAGCATCCTGAAGATGATTCCAGCATTAATTTCATTGTGCTTATGCTCATTTTTAAGATTTTGACATTTTCACCTTAAGTGTACAATCAGGGGGTGAAAACGCGTTTAAAGCAATAAAAAGTTCATTTTGGCTCTCACACCTAAACTAAACGTTGTAGACTCAAAATTTTTGCTCTATTTAGTGTATTTTAGCATCCTGAAGATGATTCCAGCATTAATTTCATTGTGCTTATGCTCATTTTTAAGATTTTGACATTTTCACCTTAAGTGTACAATCAGGGGCTGAAAACGCGTTTAAAGCAATAAAAAGTTCATTTTGGCTCTCACACCTAAACTAAACGTTGTAGACTCAAAATTTTTGCTGTATTTAGTGTATTCTAGCATCCTGAAGATGATTCCAGCATTAATTTCATCGTGCTTATGCTCATTTTGAAGATTTTGACATTTTAACCTAAAGTGCACAATCAGGCTGAAAACGCATTTAAAGCAATAAAAAGTTCATTTTGGCTCACACACCTAAAATAAACGTTGTAGACTCAAAATTTTTGCTGTATTCAGTGCATTCTAGCATCCTGAAGATGATTCCAGCATTAATTTCATTGTGCTTATGCTAATTTTGAAGATTTTGACATTTTCACCTAAAGTGTACAATCAGGGGCTGAAAACGCGTTTAAAGCAATAAAAAGTTCATTTTGGCTCTCACACCTAAACTAAACGTTGTAGACTCAAAATTTTTGCTGTATTTAGTGTATTCTAGCATCCTGAAGATGATTCCAGCATTAATTTCATTGTGCTTATGCTCATTTTTAAGATTTTGACATTTTCACCTAAAGTGCACAATCAGGCTGAAAACGCATTTAAAGCAATAAAAAGTTCATTTTGGCTCTCACACCTAAACTAAACGTTGTAGACTCAAAATTTTTGCTGTATTTAGTGTATTTTAGCATCCTGAAGATGATTCCAGCATTAATTTCATTGTGCTTATGCTCATTTTTAAGATTTTGACATTTTCACCTTAAGTGTACAATCAGGGGCTGAAAACGCGTTTAAAGCAATAAAAAGTTCATTTTGGCTCTCACACCTAAAATAAACGTTGTAGACTCAAAATTGTTGCTGTATTTAGTGTATTCTAGCATCCTGAAGATGATTCCAGCATTAATTTCATTGTGCTTATGCTCATTTTGAAGATTTTGACATTTTCACCTTAAGTGTACAATCAGGGGCTGAAAACGCGTTTAAAGCAATAAAAAGTTCATTTTGGCTCTCACACCTAAACTAAACGTTGTAGACTCAAAATTTTTGCTGTATTTAGTGTATTCTAGCATCCTGAAGATGATTCCAGCATTAATTTCATTGTGCTTATGCTCATTTTTAAGATTTTGACATTTTCACCTAAAGTGCACAATCAGGCTGAAAACGCATTTAAAGCAATAAAAAGTTCATTTTGGCTCTCACACCTAAACTAAACGTTGTAGACTCAAAATTTTTGCTGTATTTAGTGTATTTTAGCATCCTGAAGATGATTCCAGCATTAATTTCATTGTGCTTATGCTCATTTTTAAGATTTTGACATTTTCACCTTAAGTGTACAATCAGGGGCTGAAAACGCAATTAAAGCAATAAAAAGTTCATTTTGGCTCTCACACCTAAACTAAACGTTGTAGACTCAAATTTTTTGCTGTATTTAGTGTATTCTAGCATCCTGAAGATGATTCCAGCATTAATTTCATCGTGCTTATGCTCATTTTGAAGATTTTGACATTTTAACCTAAAGTGCACAATCAGGCTGAAAACGCATTTAAAGCAATAAAAAGTTCATTTTGGCTCACACACCTAAAATAAACGTTGTAGACTCAAAATTTTTGCTGTATTCAGTGTATTCTAGCATCCTGAAGATGATTCCAGCATTAATTTCATTGTGCTTATGCTCATTTTGAAGATTTTGACATTTTCACCTTAAGTGTACAATCAGGGGCTGAAAACGCGTTTAAAGCAATAAAAAGTTCATTTTGGCTCTCACACCTAAACTAAACGTTGTAGACTCAAAATTTTTGCTGTATTTAGTGTATTCTAGCATCCTGAAGATGATTCCAGCATTAATTTCATTGTGCTTATGCTCATTTTTAAGATTTTGACATTTTCACCTTAAGTGTACAATCAGGGGCTGAAAACGCGTTTAAAGCAATAAAAAGTTCATTTTGGCTCTCACACCTAAACTAAACGTTGTAGACTCAAAATTTTTGCTCTATTTAGTGTATTTTAGCATCCTGAAGATGATTCCAGCATTAATTTCATTGTGCTTATGCTCATTTTTAAGATTTTGACATTTTCACCTTAAGTGTACAATCAGGGGCTGAAAACGCGTTTAAAGCAATCAAAAGTTCATTTTGGCTCTCACACCTAAACTAAACGTTGTAGACTCAAAATTTTTGCTGTTTTAGTGTATTCTAGCATCCTGAAGATGATTCCAGCATTAATTTCATTGTGCTTATGCTAATTTTGAAGATTTTGACATTTTCACCTAAAGTGTACAATCAGGGGCTGAAAACGCGTTTAAAGCAATAAAAAGTTCATTTTGGCTCTCACACCTAAACTAAACGTTGTAGACTCAAAATTTTTGCTGTATTTAGTGTATTCTAGCATCCTGAAGATGATTCCAGCATTAATTTCATTGTGCTTATGCTCATTTTGAAGATTTTGACATTTTAACCTAAAGTGCACAATCAGGCTGAAAACGCATTTAAAGCAATAAAAAGTTCATTTTGGCTCACACACCTAAAATAAACGTTGTAGACTCAAAATTTTTGCTGTATTCAGTGCATTCTAGCATCCTGAAGATGATCCCAGCATTAATTTCATTGTGCTTATGCTAATTTTGAAGATTTTGACATTTTCACCTAAAGTGTACAATCAGGGGCTGAAAACGCGTTTAAAGCAATAAAAAGTTCATTTTGGCTCTCACACCTAAACTAAACGTTGTAGACTCAAAATTTTTGCTGTATTTAGTGTATTCTAGCATCCTGAAGATGATTCCAGCATTAATTTCATTGTGCTTATGCTCATTTTTAAGATTTTGACATTTTCACCTTAAGTGTACAATCAGGGGCTGAAAACGCATTTAAAGCAATAAAAAGTTCATTTTGGCTCTCACACCTAAACTAAACGTTGTAGACTCAAAATTTTTGCTGTATTTAGTGTATTCTAGCATCCTGAAGATGATTCCAGCATTAATTTCATTGTGCTTATGCTCATTTTTAAGATTTTGACATTTTCACCTTAAGTGTACAATCAGGGGCTGAAAACGCGTTTAAAGCAATAAAAAGTTCATTTTGGCTCTCACACCTAAACTAAACGTTGTAGACTCAAAATTTTTGCTGTATTCAGTGTATTCTAGCATCCTGAAGATGATTCCTGCATTAATTTCATTGTGCTTATGCTCATTTTTAAGATTTTGACATTTTCACCTTAAGTGTACAATCAGGGGCTGAAAACGCGTTTAAAGCAATAAAAAGTTCATTTTGGCTCTCACACCTAAACTAAACGTTGTAGACTCAAAATTTTTGCTGTATTTAGTGTATTCTAGCATCCTGAAGATGATTCCAGCATTAATTTCATCGTGCTTATGCTCATTTTGAAGATTTTGACAATTTCACCTAAAGTGCACAATCAGGCTGAAAACGCATTTAAAGCAATAAAAAGTTCATTTTGGCTCACACACCTAAAATAAACGTTGTAGACTCAAAATTTTTGCTGTATTCAGTGTATTCTAGCATCCTGAAGATGATTCCAGCATTAATTTCATTGTGCTTATGCTCAGTTTGAAGAATTTGACATTTTCACCTTAAGTGTACAATCAGGGGCTGAAAACGCGTTTAAAGCAATAAAAAGTTCACTTTGGCTCTCACACCTAAACTAAACGTTGTAGACTCAAAATTTTTGCTGTATTTAGTGTATTCTAGCATCCTGAAGATGATTCCAGCATTAATTTCATTGTGCTTTTGCTCATTTTTAAGATTTTGACATTTTCACCTTAAGTGTACAATCAGGGGCTGAAAACGCGTTTAAAGCAATAAAAAGTTCATTTTGGCTCTCACACCTAAACTAAACGTTGTAGACTCAAAATTTTTGCTGTATTTAGTGTATTCTAGCATCCTGAAGATGATTCCAGCATTAATTTTATCGTGCTTATGCTCATTTTGAAGATTTTGACATTTTAACCTAAAGTGCACAATCAGGCTGAAAACGCATTTAAAGCAATAAAAAGTTCATTTTGGCTCACACACCTAAAATAAACGTTGTAGACTCAAAATTTTTGCTGTATTCAGTGCATTCTAGCATCCTGAAGATGATCCCAGCATTAATTTCATTGTGCTTATGCTAATTTTGAAGATTTTGACATTTTCACCTAAAGTGTACAATCAGGGGCTGAAAACGCGTTTAAAGCAATAAAAAGTTCATTTTGGCTCTCACACCTAAACTAAACGTTGTAGACTCAAAATTTTTGCTGTATTTAGTGTATTCTAGCATCCTGAAGATGATTCCAGCATTAATTACATTGTGCTTATGCTCATTTTTAAGATTTTTACATTTTCACCTAAAGTGCACAATCAGGCTGAAAACGCATTTAAAGCAATAAAAAGTTCATTTTGGCTCTCACACCTAAACTAAACGTTGTAGACTCAAAATTTTTGCTGTATTTAGTGTATTCTAGCATCCTGAAGATGATTCCAGCATTAATTTCATTGTGCTTATGCTCATTTTGAAGATTTTGACATTTTCACCTTAAGTGTACAATCAGGGGCTGAAAACGCGTTTAAAGCAATAAAAAGTTCATTTTGGCTCTCACACCTAAACTAAACGTTGTAGACTCAAAATTTTTGCTGTATTTAGTGTATTCTAGCATCCTGAAGATGATTCCAGCATTAATTTCATTGTGCTTATGCTCATTTTTAAGATTTTGACATTTTCACCTAAAGTGCACAATCAGGCTGAAAACGCATTTAAAGCAATAAAAAGTTCATTTTGGCTCTCACACCTAAACTAAACGTTGTAGACTCAAAATTTTTGCTGTATTTAGTGTATTTTAGCATCCTGAAGATGATTCCAGCATTAATTTCATTGTGCTTATGCTCATTTTTAAGATTTTGACATTTTCACCTTAAGTGTACAATCAGGGGCTGAAAACGCGTTTAAAGCAATAAAAAGTTCATTTTGGCTCTCACACCTAAACTAAACGTTGTAGACTCAAAATTTTTGCTCTATTTAGTGTATTTTAGCATCCTGAAGATGATTCCAGCATTAATTTCATTGTGCTTATGCTCATTTTTAAGATTTTGACATTTTCACCTTAAGTGTACAATCAGGGGCTGAAAACGCGTTTAAAGCAATAAAAAGTTCATTTTGGCTCTCACACCTAAACTAAACGTTGTAGACTCAAAATTTTTGCTGTATTTAGTGTATTCTAGCATCCTAAAGATGATTCCAGCATTAATTTCATCGTGCTTATGCTCATTTTGAAGATTTTGACATTTTAACCTAAAGTGCACAATCAGGCTGAAAACGCATTTAAAGCAATAAAAAGTTCATTTTGGCTCACACACCTAAAATAAACGTTGTAGACTCAAAATTTTTGCTGTATTCAGTGCATTCTAGCATCCTGAAGATGATTCCAGCATTAATTTCATTGTGCTTATGCTAATTTTGAAGATTTTGACATTTTCACCTAAAGTGTACAATCAGGGGCTGAAAACGCGTTTAAAGCAATAAAAAGTTCATTTTGGCTCTCACACCTAAACTAAACGTTGTAGACTCAAAATTTTTGCTGTATTTAGTGTATTCTAGCATCCTGAAGATGATTCCAGCATTAATTTCATTGTGCTTATGCTCATTTTTAAGATTTTGACATTTTCACCTAAAGTGCACAATCAGGCTGAAAACGCATTTAAAGCAATAAAAAGTTCATTTTGGCTCTCACACCTAAACTAAACGTTGTAGACTCAAAATTTTTGCTGTATTTAGTGTATTTTAGCATCCTGAAGATGATTCCAGCATTAATTTCATTGTGCTTATGCTCATTTTTAAGATTTTGACATTTTCACCTTAAGTGTACAATCAGGGGCTGAAAACGCAATTAAAGCAATAAAAAGTTCATTTTGGCTCTCACACCTAAACTAAACGTTGTAGACTCAAATTTTTTGCTGTATTTAGTGTATTCTAGCATCCTGAAGATGATTCCAGCATTAATTTCATTGTGCTTATGCTCATTTTTAAGATTTTGACATTTTCACCTAAAGTGCACAATCAGGCTGAAAACGCATTTAAAGCAATAAAAAGTTCATTTTAGCTCTCACACCTAAACTAAACGTTGTAGACTCAAAATTTTTGCTGTATTTAGTGTATTCTAGCATCCTGAAGATGATTCCAGCATTAATTTCATTGTGCTTATGCTCATTTTGAAGATTTTGACATTTTCACCTTAAGTGTACAATCAGGGGCTGAAAACGCGTTTAAAGCAATAAAAAGTTCATTTTGGCTCTCACACCTAAACTAAACGTTGTAGACTCAAAATTTTTGCTGTATTTAGTGTATTCTAGCATCCTGAAGATGATTCCAGCATTAATTTCATTGTGCTTATGCTCATTTTTAAGATTTTGACATTTTCACCTAAAGTGCACAATCAGGCTGAAAACGCATTTAAAGCAATAAAAAGTTCATTTTGGCTCTCACACCTAAACTAAACGTTGTAGACTCAAAATTTTTGCTGTATTTAGTGTATTTTAGCATCCTGAAGATGATTCCAGCATTAATTTCAATGTGCTTATGCTCATTTTTAAGATTTTGACATTTTCACCTTAAGTGTACAATCAGGGGCTGAAAACGCATTTAAAGCAATAAAAAGTTCATTTTGGCTCTCACACCTTAACTAAACGTTGTAGACTCAAAATTTTTGCTGTATTCAGTGTATTCTAGCATCCTGAAGATGATTCCAGCATTAATTTCATTGTGCTTATGCTCATTTTTAAGATTTTGACATTTTCACCTTAAGTGTACAATCAGGGGCTGAAAACGCGTTTAAAGCAATAAAAAGTTCATTTTGGCACTCACACCTAAACTAAACGTTGTAGACTCAAAATTTTTGCTGTATTTAGTGTATTCTAGCATCCTGAAGATGATTCCAGCATTAATTTCATTGTGCTTATGCTCATTTTGAAGATTTTGACATTTTCACCTTAAGTGTACAATCAGGGGCTGAAAACGCGTTTAAAGCAATAAAAAGTTCATTTTGGCTCTCACACCTAAACTAAACGTTGTAGACTCAAAATTTTTGCTGTATTTAGTGTATTCTAGCATCCTGAAGATGATTCCAGCATTAATTTCATCGTGCTTATGCTCATTTTGAAGATTTTGACATTTTAACCTAAAGTGCACAATCAGGCTGAAAACGCATTTAAAGCAATAAAAAGTTCATTTTGGCTCACACACCTAAAATAAACGTTGTAGACTCAAAATTTTTGCTGTATTCAGTGTATTCTAGCATCCTGAAGATGAATCCAGCATTAATTTCATTGTGCTTATGCTCATTTTGAAGATTTTGACATTTTCACCTAAAGTGTACAATCAGGGGCTGAAAACGCGTTTAAAGCAATAAAAAGTTCACTTTGGCTCTCACACCTAAACTAAACGTTGTAGACTCAAAATTTTTGCTGTATTTAGTGTATTCTAGCATCCTGAAGATGATTCCAGCATTAATTTCATTGTGCTTTTGCTCATTTTTAAGATTTTGACATTTTCACCTTAAGTGTACAATCAGGGGCTGAAAACGCGTTTAAAGCAATAAAAAGTTCACTTTGGCTCTCACACCTAAACTAAACGTTGTAGACTCAAAATTTTTGCTGTATTTAGTGTATTCTAGCATCCTGAAGATGATTCCAGCATTAATTTCATTGTGCTTATGCTCATTTTTAAGATTTTGACATTTTCACCTAAAGTGCACAATCAGGCTGAAAACGCATTTAAAGCAATAAAAAGTTCATTTTGGCTCTCACACCTAAACTAAACGTTGTAGACTCAAAATTTTTGCTGTATTTAGTGTATTTTAGCATCCTGAAGATGATTCCAGCATTAATTTCATTGTGCTTATGCTCATTTTTAAGATTTTGACATTTTCACCTTAAGTGTACAATCAGGGGCTGAAAACGCGTTTAAAGCAATAAAAAGTTCATTTTGGCTCTCACACCTAAACTAAACGTTGTAGACTCAAAATTTTTGCTGTATTTAGTGTATTCTAGCATCCTGAAGATGATTCCAGCATTAATTTCATTGTGCTTATGCTCATTTTTAAGATTTTGACATTTTCACCTAAAGTGCACAATCAGGCTGAAAACGCATTTAAAGCAATAAAAAGTTCATTTTGGCTCTCACACCTAAACTAAACGTTGTAGACTCAAAATTTTTGCTGTATTTAGTGTATTTTAGCATCCTGAAGATGATTCCAGCATTAATTTCATTGTGCTTATGCTCATTTTTAAGATTTTGACATTTTCACCTTAAGTGTACAATCAGGGGCTGAAAACGCGTTTAAAGCAATAAAAAGTTCATTTTGGCTCTCACACCTAAACTAAACGTTGTAGACTCAAAATTTTTGCTCTATTTAGTGTATTTTGGCATCCTGAAGATGATTCCAGCATTAATTTCATTGTGCTTATGCTCATTTTTAAGATTTTGACATTTTCACCTTAAGTGTACAATCAGGGGCTGAAAACGCGTTTAAAGCAATAAAAAGTTCATTTTGGCTCTCACACCTAAACTAAACGTTGTAGACTCAAAATTTTTGCTGTATTTAGTGTATTCTAGCATCCTGAAGATGATTCCAGCATTAATTTCATCGTGCTTATGCTCATTTTTAAGATTTTGACATTTTAACCTAAAGTGCACAATCAGGCTGAAAACGCATTTAAAGCAATAAAAAGTTCATTTTGGCTCACACACCTAAAATAAACGTTGTAGACTCAAAATTTTTGCTGTATTCAGTGCATTCTAGCATCCTGAAGATGATCCCAGCATTAATTTCATTGTGCTTATGCTAATTTTGAAGATTTTGACATTTTCACCTAAAGTGTACAATCAGGGGCTGAAAACGCGTTTAAAGCAATAAAAAGTTCATTTTGGCTCTCACACCTAAACTAAACGTTGTAGACTCAAAATTTTTGCTGTATTTAGTGTATTCTAGCATCCTGAAGATGATTACAGCATTAATTACATTGTGCTTATGCTCATTTTTAAGATTTTGACATTTTCACCTAAAGTGCACAATCAGGGGCTGAAAACGCGTTTAAAGCAATAAAAAGTTCATTTTGGCTCTCACACCTAAACTAAACGTTGTAGACTCAAAATTTTTGCTGTATTTAGTGTATTCTAGCATCCTGAAGATGATTCCAGCATTAATTTCATTGTGCTTATGCTCATTTTTAAGATTTTGACATTTTCACCTAAAGTGCACAATCAGGCTGAAAACGCATTTAAAGCAATAAAAAGTTCATTTTGGCTCTCACACCTAAACTAAACGTTGTAGACTCAAAATTTTTGCTGTATTTAGTGTATTTTAGCATCCTGAAGATGATTCCAGCATTAATTTCATTGTGCTTATGCTCATTTTTAAGATTTTGACATTTTCACCTTAAGTGTACAATCAGGGGCTGAAAACGCGTTTAAAGCAATAAAAAGTTCATTTTGGCTCTCACACCTAAACTAAACGTTGTAGACTCAAAATTTTTGCTCTATTTAGTGTATTTTAGCATCCTGAAGATGATTCCAGCATTAATTTCATTGTGCTTATGCTCATTTTTAAGATTTTGACATTTTCACCTTAAGTGTACAATCAGGGGCTGAAAACGCGTTTAAAGCAATAAAAAGTTCATTTTGGCTCTCACACCTAAACTAAACGTTGTAGATTCAAAATTTTTGCTGTATTTAGTGTATTCTAGCATCCTGAAGATGATTCCAGCAATAATTTCATCGTGCTTATGCTCATTTTGAAGATTTTGACATTTTAACCTAAAGTGCACAATCAGGCTGAAAACGCATTTAAAGCAATAAAAAGTTCATTTTGGCTCTCACACCTAAACTAAACGTTGTAGACTCAAAATTTTTGCTGTATTTAGTGTATTCTAGCATCCTGAAGATGATTCCAGCATTAATTTCATTGTGCTTATGCTCATTTTTAAGATTTTGACATTTTCACCTAAAGTGCACAATCAGGCTGAAAACGCATTTAAAGCAATAAAAAGTTCATTTTGGCTCTCACACCTAAACTAAACGTTGTAGACTCAAAATTTTTGCTGTATTTAGTGTATTTTAGCATCCTGAAGATGATTCCAGCATTAATTTCATTGTGCTTATGCTCATTTTTAAGATTTTGACATTTTCACCTTAAGTGTACAATCAGGGGCTGAAAACGCAATTAAAGCAATAAAAAGTTCATTTTGGCTCTCACACCTAAACTAAACGTTGTAGACTCAAATTTTTTGCTGTATTTAGTGTATTCTAGCATCCTGAAGATGATTCCAGCATTAATTTCATCGTGCTTATGCTCATTTTGAAGATTTTGACATTTTAACCTATAGTGCACAATCAGGCTGAAAACGCATTTAAAGCAATAAAAAGTTCATTTTGGCTCACACACCTAAAATAAACGTTGTAGACTCAAAATTTTTGCTGTATTCAGTGTATTCTAGCATCCTGAAGATGATTCCAGCATTAATTTCATTGTGCTTATGCTCATTTTGAAGATTTTGACATTTTCACCTTAAGTGTACAATCAGGGGCTGAAAACGCGTTTAAAGCAATAAAAAGTTCATTTTGGCTCTCACACCTAAACTAAACGTTGTAGACTCAAAATTTTTGCTGTATTTAGTGTATTCTAGCATCCTGAAGATGATTCCAGCATTAATTTCATTGTGCTTATGCTCATTTTTAAGATTTTGACATTTTCACCTAAAGTGCACAATCAGGCTGAAAACGCATTTAAAGCAATAAAAAGTTCATTTTGGCTCACACACCTAAAATAAACGTTGTAGACTCAAAATTTTTGCTGTATTCAGTGTATTCTAGCATCCTGAAGATGAATCCAGCATTAATTTCATTGTGCTTATGCTCATTTTGAAGATTTTGACATTTTCACCTAAAGTGTACAATCAGGGGCTGAAAACGCGTTTAAAGCAATAAAAAGTTCACTTTGGCTCTCACACCTAAACTAAACGTTGTAGACTCAAAATTTTTGCTGTATTTAGTGTATTCTAGCATCCTGAAGATGATTCCAGCATTAATTTCATTGTGCTTTTGCTCATTTTTAAGATTTTGACATTTTCACCTTAAGTGTACAATCAGGGGCTGAAAACGCGTTTAAAGCAATAAAAAGTTCACTTTGGCTCTCACACCTAAACTAAACGTTGTAGACTCAAAATTTTTGCTGTATTTAGTGTATTCTAGCATCCTGAAGATGATTCCAGCATTAATTTCATTGTGCTTATGCTCATTTTTAAGATTTTGACATTTTCACCTAAAGTGCACAATCAGGCTGAAAACGCATTTAAAGCAATAAAAAGTTCATTTTGGCTCTCACACCTAAACTAAACGTTGTAGACTCAAAATTTTTGCTGTATTTAGTGTATTTTAGCATCCTGAAGATGATTCCAGCATTAATTTCATTGTGCTTATGCTCATTTTTAAGATTTTGACATTTTCACCTTAAGTGTACAATCAGGGGCTGAAAACGCGTTTAAAGCAATAAAAAGTTCATTTTGGCTCTCACACCTAAACTAAACGTTGTAGACTCAAAATTTTTGCTGTATTCAGTGTATTCTAGCATCCTGAAGATGATTCCAGGATTAATTTCATCGTGCTTATGCTCATTTTGAAGATTTTGACATTTTCACCTTAAGTGTACAATCAGGGGCTGAAAACGCGTTTAAAGCAATAAAAAGTTCATTTTGTCTCTCACACCTAAACTAAACGTTGTAGACTCAAAATTTTTGCTGTATTTAGTGTATTCTAGCATCCTGAAGATGATTCCAGCATTAATTTCATTGTGCTTATGCTCATTTTTAAGATTTTGACATTTTCACCTAAAGTGCACAATCAGGCTGAAAACGCATTTAAAGCAATAAAAAGTTCATTTTGGCTCTCACACCTAAACTAAACGTTGTAGACTCAAAATTTTTGCTGTATTTAGTGTATTTTAGCATCCTGAAGATGATTCCAGCATTAATTTCATTGTGCTTATGCTCATTTTTAAGATTTTGACATTTTCACCTTAAGTGTACAATCAGGGGCTGAAAACGCGTTTAAAGCAATAAAAAGTTCATTTTGGCTCTCACACCTAAACTAAACGTTGTAGACTCAAAATTTTTGCTCTATTTAGTGTATTTTGGCATCCTGAAGATGATTCCAGCATTAATTTCATTGTGCTTATGCTCATTTTTAAGATTTTGACATTTTCACCTTAAGTGTACAATCAGGGGCTGAAAACGCGTTTAAAGCAATAAAAAGTTCATTTTGGCTCTCACACCTAAACTAAACGTTGTAGACTCAAAATTTTTGCTGTATTTAGTGTATTCTAGCATCCTGAAGATGATTCCAGCATTAATTTCATCGTGCTTATGCTCATTTTTAAGATTTTGACATTTTAACCTAAAGTGCACAATCAGGCTGAAAACGCATTTAAAGCAATAAAAAGTTCATTTTGGCTCACACACCTAAAATAAACGTTGTAGACTCAAAATTTTTGCTGTATTCAGTGCATTCTAGCATCCTGAAGATGATCCCAGCATTAATTTCATTGTGCTTATGCTATTTTTGAAGATTTTGACATTTTCACCTAAAGTGTACAATCAGGGGCTGAAAACGCGTTTAAAGCAATAAAAAGTTCATTTTGGCTCTCACACCTAAACTAAACGTTGTAGACTCAAAATTTTTGCTGTATTTAGTGTATTCTAGCATCCTGAAGATGATTACAGCATTAATTACATTGTGCTTATGCTCATTTTTAAGATTTTGACATTTTCACCTAAAGTGCACAATCAGGGGCTGAAAACGCGTTTAAAGCAATAAAAAGTTCATTTTGGCTCTCACACCTAAACTAAACGTTGTAGACTCAAAATTTTTGCTGTATTTAGTGTATTCTAGCATCCTGAAGATGATTCCAGCATTAATTTCATTGTGCTTATGCTCATTTTTAAGATTTTGACATTTTCACCTAAAGTGCACAATCAGGCTGAAAACGCATTTAAAGCAATAAAAAGTTCATTTTGGCTCTCACACCTAAACTAAACGTTGTAGACTCAAAATTTTTGCTGTATTTAGTGTATTTTAGCATCCTGAAGATGATTCCAGCATTAATTTCATTGTGCTTATGCTCATTTTTAAGATTTTGACATTTTCACCTTAAGTGTACAATCAGGGGCTGAAAACGCGTTTAAAGCAATAAAAAGTTCATTTTGGCTCTCACACCTAAACTAAACGTTGTAGACTCAAAATTTTTGCTCTATTTAGTGTATTTTAGCATCCTGAAGATGATTCCAGCATTAATTTCATTGTGCTTATGCTCATTTTTAAGATTTTGACATTTTCACCTTAAGTGTACAATCAGGGGCTGAAAACGCGTTTAAAGCAATAAAAAGTTCATTTTGGCTCTCACACCTAAACTAAACGTTGTAGATTCAAAATTTTTGCTGTATTTAGTGTATTCTAGCATCCTGAAGATGATTCCAGCAATAATTTCATCGTGCTTATGCTCATTTTGAAGATTTTGACATTTTAACCTAAAGTGCACAATCAGGCTGAAAACGCATTTAAAGCAATAAAAAGTTCATTTTGGCTCTCACACCTAAACTAAACGTTGTAGACTCAAAATTTTTGCTGTATTTAGTGTATTCTAGCATCCTGAAGATGATTCCAGCATTAATTTCATTGTGCTTATGCTCATTTTTAAGATTTTGACATTTTCACCTAAAGTGCACAATCAGGCTGAAAACGCATTTAAAGCAATAAAAAGTTCATTTTGGCTCTCACACCTAAACTAAACGTTGTAGACTCAAAATTTTTGCTGTATTTAGTGTATTTTAGCATCCTGAAGATGATTCCAGCATTAATTTCATTGTGCTTATGCTCATTTTTAAGATTTTGACATTTTCACCTTAAGTGTACAATCAGGGGCTGAAAACGCAATTAAAGCAATAAAAAGTTCATTTTGGCTCTCACACCTAAACTAAACGTTGTAGACTCAAATTTTTTGCTGTATTTAGTGTATTCTAGCATCCTGAAGATGATTCCAGCATTAATTTCATCGTGCTTATGCTCATTTTGAAGATTTTGACATTTTAACCTATAGTGCACAATCAGGCTGAAAACGCATTTAAAGCAATAAAAAGTTCATTTTGGCTCACACACCTAAAATAAACGTTGTAGACTCAAAATTTTTGCTGTATTCAGTGTATTCTAGCATCCTGAAGATGATTCCAGCATTAATTTCATTGTGCTTATGCTCATTTTGAAGATTTTGACATTTTCACCTTAAGTGTACAATCAGGGGCTGAAAACGCGTTTAAAGCAATAAAAAGTTCATTTTGGCTCTCACACCTAAACTAAACGTTGTAGACTCAAAATTTTTGCTGTATTTAGTGTATTCTAGCATCCTGAAGATGATTCCAGCATTAATTTCATTGTGCTTATGCTCATTTTTAAGATTTTGACATTTTCACCTAAAGTGCACAATCAGGCTGAAAACGCATTTAAAGCAATAAAAAGTTCATTTTAGCTCTCACACCTAAACTAAACGTTGTAGACTCAAAATTTTTGCTGTATTTAGTGTATTCTAGCATCCTGAAGATGATTCCAGCATTAATTTCATTGTGCTTATGCTCATTTTGAAGATTTTGACATTTTCACCTT
Source organism: Vanacampus margaritifer (assembly GCF_051991255.1). Classification (NCBI taxonomy): domain Eukaryota; kingdom Metazoa; phylum Chordata; class Actinopteri; order Syngnathiformes; family Syngnathidae; genus Vanacampus; species Vanacampus margaritifer. The sequence continues at coordinate 380,432 of NC_135450.1, forward strand.
AAGTGTACAATCAGGGGCTGAAAACGCGTTTAAAGCAATAAAAAGTTCATTTTGGCTCTCACACCTTAACTAAACGTTGTAGACTCAAAATTTTTGCTGTATTTAGTGTATTCTAGCATCCTGAAGATGATTCCAGCATTAATTTCATTGTGCTTATGCTCATTTTTAAGATTTTGACATTTTCACCTAAAGTGCACAATCAGGCTGAAAACGCATTTAAAGCAATAAAAAGTTCATTTTGGCTCTCACACCTAAACTAAACGTTGTAGACTCAAAATTTTTGCTGTATTTAGTGTATTTTAGCATCCTGAAGATGATTCCAGCATTAATTTCAATGTGCTTATGCTCATTTTTAAGATTTTGACATTTTCACCTTAAGTGTACAATCAGGGGCTGAAAACGCATTTAAAGCAATAAAAAGTTCATTTTGGCTCTCACACCTTAACTAAACGTTGTAGACTCAAAATTTTTGCTGTATTCAGTGTATTCTAGCATCCTGAAGATGATTCCAGCATTAATTTCATTGCGCTTATGCTCATTTTTAAGATTTTGACATTTTCACCTAAAGTGCACAATCAGGGGCTGAAAACGCGTTTAAAGCAATAAAAAGTTCATTTTGGCTCTCACACCTAAACTAAACGTTGTAGACTCAAAATTTTTGCTGTATTTAGTGTATTCTAGCATCCTGAAGATGATTCCAGCATTAATTTCATTGTGCTTATGCTCATTTTTAAGATTTTGATATTTTCACCTAAAGTGCACAATCAGGCTGAAAACGCATTTAAAGCAATAAAAAGTTAATTTTGGCTCTCACACCTAAAATAAACGTTGTAGACTCAAAATTTTTGCTGTATTTAGTGTATTCTAGCATCCTGAAGATGATTCCAGCATTAATTTCATTGTGCTTATGCTCATTTTGAAGATTTTGACATTTTCACCTTAAGTGTACAATCAGGGGCTGAAAACGCGTTTAAAGCAATAAAAAGTTCATTTTTGCTCACACACCTAAAATAAACGTTGTAGACTCAAAATTTTTGCTGTATTCAGTGTATTCTAGCATCCTGAAGATGATTCCAGCATTAATTTCATTGTGCTTATGCTCATTTTGAAGATTTTGACATTTTCACCTTAAGTGTACAATCAGGGGCTGAAAACGCGTTTAAAGCAATAAAAAGTTCATTTTGGCTCTCACACCTAAACTAAACGTTGTAGACTCAAAATTTTTGCTGTATTCAGTGTATTCTAGCATCCTGAAGATGATTCCAGCATTAATTTCATTGTGCTTATGCTCATTTTTAAGATTTTGACATTTTCACCTAAAGTGCACAATCAGGGGCTGAAAACGCGTTTAAAGCAATAAAAAATTCATTTTGGCTCTCACAACTAAACTAAACGTTGTAGACTCAAAATTTTTGCTGTATTAAGTGTATTCTAGCATCCTGAAGATGATTCCAGCATTAATTTCATTGTGCTTATGCTCATTTTGAAGATTTTGACATTTTCACCTTAAGTGTACAATCAGGGGCTGAAAACGCGTTTAAAGCAATAAAAAGTTCATTTTGGCTCTCACACCTAAACTAAACGTTGTAGACTCAAAATTTTTGCTGTATTTAGTGTATTCTAGCATCCTGAAGATGATTCCAGCATTAATTTCATCGTGCTTATGCTCATTTTGAAGATTTTGACATTTTAACCTAAAGTGCACAATCAGGCTGAAAACGCATTTAAAGCAATAAAAAGTTCATTTTGGCTCACACACCTAAAATAAACGTTGTAGACTCAAAATTTTTGCTGTATTCAGTGTATTCTAGCATCCTGAAGATGATTCCAGCATTAATTTCATTGTGCTTTTGCTCATTTTTAAGATTTTGACATTTTCACCTTAAGTGTACAATCAGGGGCTGAAAACGCGTTTAAAGCAATAAAAAGTTCACTTTGGCTCTCACACCTAAACTAAACGTTGTAGACTCAAAATTTTTGCTGTATTTAGTGTATTCTAGCATCCTGAAGATGATTCCAGCATTAATTTCATTGTGCTTATGCTCATTTTTAAGATTTTGACATTTTCACCTAAAGTGCACAATCAGGCTGAAAACGCATTTAAAGCAATAAAAAGTTCATTTTGGCTCTCACACCTAAACTAAACGTTGTAGACTCAAAATTTTTGCTGTATTTAGTGTATTTTAGCATCCTGAAGATGATTCCAGCATTAATTTCATTGTGCTTATGCTCATTTTTAAGATTTTGACATTTTCACCTTAAGTGTACAATCAGGGGCTGAAAACGCGTTTAAAGCAATAAAAAGTTCATTTTGGCTCTCACACCTAAACTAAACGTTGTAGACTCAAAATTTTTGCTGTATTCAGTGTATTCTAGCATCCTGAAGATGATTCCAGTATTAATTTCATCGTGCTTATGCTCATTTTGAAGATTTTGACATTTTCACCTTAAGTGTACAATCAGGGGCTGAAAACGCGTTTAAAGCAATAAAAAGTTCATTTTGTCTCTCACACCTAAACTAAACGTTGTAGACTCAAAATTTTTGCTGTATTTAGTGTATTCTAGCATCCTGAAGATGATTCCAGCATTAATTTCATTGTGCTTATGCTCATTTTTAAGATTTTGACATTTTCACCTAAAGTGCACAATCAGGCTGAAAACGCATTTAAAGCAATAAAAAGTTCATTTTGGCTCTCACACCTAAACTAAACGTTGTAGACTCAAAATTTTTGCTGTATTTAGTGTATTTTAGCATCCTGAAGATGATTCCAGCATTAATTTCATTGTGCTTATGCTCATTTTTAAGATTTTGACATTTTCACCTTAAGTGTACAATCAGGGGCTGAAAACGCGTTTAAAGCAATAAAAAGTTCATTTTGGCTCTCACACCTAAACTAAACGTTGTAGACTCAAAATTTTTGCTCTATTTAGTGTATTTTGGCATCCTGAAGATGATTCCAGCATTAATTTCATTGTGCTTATGCTCATTTTTAAGATTTTGACATTTTCACCTTAAGTGTACAATCAGGGGCTGAAAACGCGTTTAAAGCAATAAAAAGTTCATTTTGGCTCTCACACCTAAACTAAACGTTGTAGACTCAAAATTTTTGCTGTATTTAGTGTATTCTAGCATCCTGAAGATGATTCCAGCATTAATTTCATCGTGCTTATGCTCATTTTTAAGATTTTGACATTTTAACCTAAAGTGCACAATCAGGCTGAAAACGCATTTAAAGCAATAAAAAGTTCATTTTGGCTCACACACCTAAAATAAACGTTGTAGACTCAAAATTTTTGCTGTATTCAGTGCATTCTAGCATCCTGAAGATGATCCCAGCATTAATTTCATTGTGCTTATGCTAATTTTGAAGATTTTGACATTTTCACCTAAAGTGTACAATCAGGGGCTGAAAACGCGTTTAAAGCAATAAAAAGTTCATTTTGGCTCTCACACCTAAACTAAACGTTGTAGACTCAAAATTTTTGCTGTATTTAGTGTATTCTAGCATCCTGAAGATGATTACAGCATTAATTACATTGTGCTTATGCTCATTTTTAAGATTTTGACATTTTCACCTAAAGTGCACAATCAGGGGCTGAAAACGCGTTTAAAGCAATAAAAAGTTCATTTTGGCTCTCACACCTAAACTAAACGTTGTAGACTCAAAATTTTTGCTGTATTTAGTGTATTCTAGCATCCTGAAGATGATTCCAGCATTAATTTCATTGTGCTTATGCTCATTTTTAAGATTTTGACATTTTCACCTAAAGTGCACAATCAGGCTGAAAACGCATTTAAAGCAATAAAAAGTTCATTTTGGCTCTCACACCTAAACTAAACGTTGTAGACTCAAAATTTTTGCTGTATTTAGTGTATTTTAGCATCCTGAAGATGATTCCAGCATTAATTTCATTGTGCTTATGCTCATTTTTAAGATTTTGACATTTTCACCTTAAGTGTACAATCAGGGGCTGAAAACGCGTTTAAAGCAATAAAAAGTTCATTTTGGCTCTCACACCTAAACTAAACGTTGTAGACTCAAAATTTTTGCTCTATTTAGTGTATTTTAGCATCCTGAAGATGATTCCAGCATTAATTTCATTGTGCTTATGCTCATTTTTAAGATTTTGACATTTTCACCTTAAGTGTACAATCAGGGGCTGAAAACGCGTTTAAAGCAATAAAAAGTTCATTTTGGCTCTCACACCTAAACTAAACGTTGTAGATTCAAAATTTTTGCTGTATTTAGTGTATTCTAGCATCCTGAAGATGATTCCAGCAATAATTTCATCGTGCTTATGCTCATTTTGAAGATTTTGACATTTTAACCTAAAGTGCACAATCAGGCTGAAAACGCATTTAAAGCAATAAAAAGTTCATTTTGGCTCACACACCTAAAATAAACGTTGTAGACTCAAAATTTTTGCTGTATTCAGTGCATTCTAGCATCCTGAAGATGATTCCAGCATTAATTTCATTGTGCTTATGCTAATTTTGAAGATTTTGACATTTTCACCTAAAGTGTACAATCAGGGGCTGAAAACGCGTTTAAAGCAATAAAAAGTTCATTTTGGCTCTCACACCTAAACTAAACGTTGTAGACTCAAAATTTTTGCTCTATTTAGTGTATTCTAGCATCCTGAAGATGATTCCAGCATTAATTTCATTGTGCTTATGCTCATTTTTAAGATTTTGACATTTTCACCTAAAGTGCACAATCAGGCTGAAAACGCATTTAAAGCAATAAAAAGTTCATTTTGGCTCTCACACCTAAACTAAACGTTGTAGACTCAAAATTTTTGCTGTATTTAGTGTATTTTAGCATCCTGAAGATGATTCCAGCATTAATTTCATTGTACTTATGCTCATTTTTAAGATTTTGACATTTTCACCTTAAGTGTACAATCAGGGGCTGAAAACGCATTTAAAGCAATAAAAAGTTCATTTTGGCTCTCACACCTTAACTAAACGTTGTAGACTCAAAATTTTTGCTGTATTCAGTGTATTCTAGCATCCTGAAGATGATTCCAGCATTAATTTCATTGTGCTTATGCTCATTTTTAAGATTTTGACATTTTCACCTAAAGTGCACAATCAGGGGCTGAAAACGCGTTTAAAGCAATAAAAAGTTCATTTTGGCTCTCACAGCTTAACTAAACGTTGTAGACTCAAAATTTTTGCTGTATTCAGTGTATTCTAGCATCCTGAAGATGATTCCAGCATTAATTTCATTGTGCTTATGCTCATTTTTAAGATTTTGACATTTTCACCTAAAGTGCACAATCAGGGGCTGAAACCGCGTTTAAAGCAATAAAAAGTTAATTTTGGCTCTCACACCTAAACTAAACGTTGTAGACTCAAAATTTTTGCTGTATTTAGTGTATTCTAGCATCCTGAAGATGATTCCAGCATTAATTTCATTGTGCTTATGCTCATTTTTAAGATTTTGATATTTTCACCTAAAGTGCACAATCAGGCTGAAAACGCATTTAAAGCAATAAAAAGTTAATTTTGGCTCTCACACCTAAAATAAACGTTGTAGACTCAAAATTTTTGCTGTATTTAGTGTATTCTAGCATCCTGAAGATGATTCCAGCATTAATTTCATTGTGCTTATGCTCATTTTGAAGATTTTGATATTTTCACCTAAAGTGCACAATCAGGCTGAAAACGCATTTAAAGCAATAAAAAGTTAATTTTGGCTCTCACACCTAAAATAAACGTTGTAGACTCAAAATTTTTGCTGTATTTAGTGTATTCTAGCATCCTGAAGATGATTCCAGCATTAATTTCATTGTGCTTATGCTCATTTTGAAGATTTTGACATTTTCACCTTAAGTGTACAATCAGGGGCTGAAAACGCGTTTAAAGCAATAAAAAGTTCATTTTGGCTCTCACACCTAAACTAAACGTTGTAGACTCAAAATTTTTGCTGTATTTAGTGTATTTTAGCATCCTGAAGATGATTCCAGCATTAATTTCATTGTGCTTATGCTCATTTTTAAGATTTTGACATTTTCACCTTAAGTGTACAATCAGGGGCTGAAAACGCGTTTAAAGCAATAAAAAGTTCATTTTGGCACTCACACCTAAACTAAACGTTGTAGACTCAAAATTTTTGCTGTATTTAGTGTATTCTAGCATCCTGAAGATGATTCCAGCATTAATTTCATTGTGCTTATGCTCATTTTGAAGATTTTGACATTTTCACCTTAAGTGTACAATCAGGGGCTGAAAACGCGTTTAAAGCAATAAAAAGTTCATTTTGGCTCTCACACCTAAACTAAACGTTGTAGACTCAAAATTTTTGCTGTATTTAGTGTATTCTAGCATCCTGAAGATGATTCCAGCATTAATTTCATTGTGCTTATGCTCATTTTTAAGATTTTGACATTTTCACCTAAAGTGCACAATCAGGCTGAAAACGCATTTAAAGCAATAAAAAGTTCATTTTGGCTCTCACACCTAAACTAAACGTTGTAGACTCAAAATTTTTGCTGTATTTAGTGTATTTTAGCATCCTGAAGATGATTCCAGCATTAATTTCATTGTACTTATGCTCATTTTTAAGATTTTGACATTTTCACCTTAAGTGTACAATCAGGGGCTGAAAACGCATTTAAAGCAATAAAAAGTTCATTTTGGCTCTCACACCTAAACTAAACGTTGTAGACTCAAAATTTTTGCTGTATTTAGTGTATTCTAGCATCCTGAAGATGATTCCAGCATTAATTTCATTGTGCTTATGCTCATTTTTAAGATTTTGATATTTTCACCTAAAGTGCACAATCAGGCTGAAAACGCATTTAAAGCAATAAAAAGTTAATTTTGGCTCTCACACCTAAAATAAACGTTGTAGACTCAAAATTTTTGCTGTATTTAGTGTATTCTAGCATCCTGAAGATGATTCCAGCATTAATTTCATTGTGCTTATGCTCATTTTGAAGATTTTGATATTTTCACCTAAAATGCACAATCAGGCTGAAAACGCATTTAAAGCAATAAAAAGTTAATTTTGGCTCTCACACCTAAAATAAACGTTGTAGACTCAAAATTTTTGCTGTATTTAGTGTATTCTAGCATCCTGAAGATGATTCCAGCATTAATTTCATTGTGCTTATGCTCATTTTGAAGATTTTGACATTTTCACCTTAAGTGTACAATCAGGGGCTGAAAACGCGTTTAAAGCAATAAAAAGTTCATTTTGGCTCTCACACCTAAACTAAACGTTGTAGACTCAAAATTTTTGCTGTATTTAGTGTATTTTAGCATCCTGAAGATGATTCCAGCATTAATTTCATTGTGCTTATGCTCATTTTTAAGATTTTGACATTTTCACCTTAAGTGTACAATCAGGGGCTGAAAACGCGTTTAAAGCAATAAAAAGTTCATTTTGGCACTCACACCTAAACTAAACGTTGTAGACTCAAAATTTTTGCTGTATTTAGTGTATTCTAGCATCCTGAAGATGATTCCAGCATTAATTTCATTGTGCTTATGCTCATTTTGAAGATTTTGACATTTTCACCTTAAGTGTACAATCAGGGGCTGAAAACGCGTTTAAAGCAATAAAAAGTTCATTTTGGCTCTCACACCTAAACTAAACGTTGTAGACTCAAAATTTTTGCTGTATTTAGTGTATTCTAGCATCCTGAAGATGATTCCAGCATTAATTTCATTGTGCTTATGCTCATTTTTAAGATTTTGACATTTTCACCTAAAGTGCACAATCAGGCTGAAAACGCATTTAAAGCAATAAAAAGTTCATTTTGGCTCTCACACCTAAACTAAACGTTGTAGACTCAAAATTTTTGCTGTATTTAGTGTATTTTAGCATCCTGAAGATGATTCCAGCATTAATTTCATTGTGCTTATGCTCATTTTTAAGATTTTGACATTTTTACCTTAAGTGTACAATCAGGGGCTGAAAACGCAATTAAAGCAATAAAAAGTTCATTTTGGCTCTCACACCTAAACTAAACGTTGTAGACTCAAATTTTTTGCTGTATTTAGTGTATTCTAGCATCCTGAAGATGATTCCAGCATTAATTTCATCGTGCTTATGCTCATTTTGAAGATTTTGACATTTTAACCTAAAGTGCACAATCAGGCTGAAAACGCATTTAAAGCAATAAAAAGTTCATTTTGGCTCACACACCTAAAATAAACGTTGTAGACTCAAAATTTTTGCTGTATTCAGTGTATTCTAGCATCCTGAAGATGATTCCAAAATTAATTTCATTGTGCTTATGCTCATTTTGAAGATTTTGACATTTTCACCTTAAGTGTACAATCAGGGGCTGAAAACGCATTTAAAGCAATAAAAAGTTCATTTTGGCTCTCACACCTTAACTAAACGTTGTAGACTCAAAATTTTTGCTGTATTCAGTGTATTCTAGCATCCTGAAGATGATTCCAGCATTAATTTCATTGTGCTTATGCTCATTTTTAAGATTTTGACATTTTCACCTTAAGTGTACAATCAGGGGCTGAAAACGCGTTTAAAGCAATAAAAAGTTCATTTTGGCACTCACACCTAAACTAAACGTTGTAGACTCAAAATTTTTGCTGTATTTAGTGTATTCTAGCATCCTGAAGATGATTCCAGCATTAATTTCATTGTGCTTATGCTCATTTTGAAGATTTTGACATTTTCACCTTAAGTGTACAATCAGGGGCTGAAAACGCGTTTAAAGCAATAAAAAGTTCATTTTGGCTCTCACACCTAAACTAAACGTTGTAGACTCAAAATTTTTGCTGTATTTAGTGTATTCTAGCATCCTGAAGATGATTCCAGCATTAATTTCATTGTGCTTATGCTCATTTTTAAGATTTTGACATTTTCACCTAAAGTGCACAATCAGGCTGAAAACGCATTTAAAGCAATAAAAAGTTCATTTTGGCTCTCACACCTAAACTAAACGTTGTAGACTCAAAATTTTTGCTGTATTTAGTGTATTTTAGCATCCTGAAGATGATTCCAGCATTAATTTCATTGTGCTTATGCTCATTTTTAAGATTTTGACATTTTTACCTTAAGTGTACAATCAGGGGCTGAAAACGCAATTAAAGCAATAAAAAGTTCATTTTGGCTCTCACACCTAAACTAAACGTTGTAGACTCAAATTTTTTGCTGTATTTAGTGTATTCTAGCATCCTGAAGATGATTCCAGCATTAATTTCATCGTGCTTATGCTCATTTTGAAGATTTTGACATTTTAACCTAAAGTGCACAATCAGGCTGAAAACGCATTTAAAGCAATAAAAAGTTCATTTTGGCTCACACACCTAAAATAAACGTTGTAGACTCAAAATTTTTGCTGTATTCAGTGTATTCTAGCATCCTGAAGATGATTCCAAAATTAATTTCATTGTGCTTATGCTCATTTTGAAGATTTTGACATTTTCACCTTAAGTGTACAATCAGGGGCTGAAAACGCATTTAAAGCAATAAAAAGTTCATTTTGGCTCTCACACCTTAACTAAACGTTGTAGACTCAAAATTTTTGCTGTATTCAGTGTATTCTAGCATCCTGAAGATGATTCCAGCATTAATTTCATTGTGCTTATGCTCATTTTTAAGATTTTGACATTTTCACCTAAAGTGCACAATCAGGGGCTGAAAACGCGTTTAAAGCAATAAAAAGTTAATTTTGGCTCTCACACCTAAAATAAACGTTGTAGACTCAAAATTTTTGCTGTATTTAGTGTATTCTAGCATCCTGAAGATGATTCCAGCATTAATTTCATTGTGCTTATGCTCATTTTGAAGATTTTGACATTTTCACCTTAAGTGTACAATCAGGGGCTGAAAACGCGTTTAAAGCAATAAAAAGTTCATTTTGGCTCACACACCTAAAATAAACGTTGTAGACTCAAAATTTTTGCTGTATTCAGTGTATTCTAGCATCCTGAAGATGATTCCAGCATTAATTTCATTGTGCTTATGCTCATTTTTAAGATTTTGACATTTTCACCTTAAGTGTACAATCAGGGGCTGAAAACGCGTTTAAAGCAATAAAAAGTTCATTTTGGCACTCACACCTAAACTAAACGTTGTAGACTCAAAATTTTTGCTGTATTTAGTGTATTCTAGCATCCTGAAGATGATTCCAGCATTAATTTCATTGTGCTTATGCTCATTTTGAAGATTTTGACATTTTCACCTTAAGTGTACAATCAGGGGCTGAAAACGCGTTTAAAGCAATAAAAAGTTCATTTTGGCTCTCACACCTAAACTAAACGTTGTAGACTCAAAATTTTTGCTGTATTTAGTGTATTCTAGCATCCTGAAGATGATTCCAGCATTAATTTCATTGTGCTTATGCTCATTTTTAAGATTTTGACATTTTCACCTAAAGTGCACAATCAGGCTGAAAACGCATTTAAAGCAATAAAAAGTTCATTTTGGCTCTCACACCTAAACTAAACGTTGTAGACTCAAAATTTTTGCTGTATTTAGTGTATTTTAGCATCCTGAAGATGATTCCAGCATTAATTTCATTGTGCTTATGCTCATTTTTAAGATTTTGACATTTTCACCTTAAGTGTACAGTCAGGGGCTGAAAACGCGTTTAAAGCAATAAAAAGTTCATTTTGGCTCTCACACCTAAACTAAACGTTGTAGACTCAAAATTTTTGCTGTATTTAGTGTATTCTAGCATCCTGAAGATGATTCCAGCATTAATTTCATCGTGCTTATGCTCATTTTGAAGATTTTGACATTTTAACCTAAAGTGCACAATCAGGCTGAAAACGCATTTAAAGCAATAAAAAGTTCATTTTGGCTCACACACCTAAAATAAACGTTGTAGACTCAAAATTTTTGCTGTATTCAGTGTATTCTAGCATCCTGAAGATGATTCCAGCATTAATTTCATTGTGCTTATGCTCATTTTGAAGATTTTGACATTTTCACCTAAAGTGTACAATCAGGGGCTGAAAACGCGTTTAAAGCAATAAAAAGTTCATTTTGGCTCTCACACCTAAACTAAACGTTGTAGACTCAAAATTTTTGCTGTATTTAGTGTATTCTAGCATCCTGAAGATGATTCCAGCATTAATTTCATTGTGCTTATGCTCATTTTTAAGATTTTGACATTTTCACCTAAAGTGCACAATCAGGCTGAAAACGCATTTGAAGCAATAAAAAGTTCATTTTGGCTCTCACACCTAAACTAAACGTTGTAGACTCAAAATTTTTGCTGTATTTAGTGTATTCTAGCATCCTGAAGATGATTCCAGCATTAATTTCATTGTGCTTATGCTCATTTTTAAGATTTTGACATTTTCACCTAAAGTGTACAATCAGGGGCTGAAAACGCGTTTAAAGCAATAAAAAGTTCATTTTGGCTCTCACACCTAAACTAAACGTTGTAGACTCAAAATTTTTGCTGTATTTAGTGTATTCTAGCATCCTGAAGATGATTCCAGCATTAATTTCATTGTGCTTATGCTCATTTTTAAGATTTTGACATTTTCACCTAAAGTGCACAATCAGGCTGAAAACGCATTTAAAGCAATAAAAAGTTCATTTTGGCTCTCACACCTAAACTAAACGTTGTAGACTCAAAATTTTTGCTGTATTTAGTGTATTTTAGCATCCTGAAGATGATTCCAGCATTAATTTCATTGTGCTTATGCTCATTTTTAAGATTTTGACATTTTCACCTTAAGTGTACAGTCAGGGGCTGAAAACGCGTTTAAAGCAATAAAAAGTTCATTTTGGCTCTCACACCTAAACTAAACGTTGTAGACTCAAAATTTTTGCTGTATTTAGTGTATTCTAGCATCCTGAAGATGATTCCAGCATTAATTTCATCGTGCTTATGCTCATTTTGAAGATTTTGACATTTTAACCTAAAGTGCACAATCAGGCTGAAAACGCATTTAAAGCAATAAAAAGTTCATTTTGGCTCACACACCTAAAATAAACGTTGTAGACTCAAAATTTTTGCTGTATTCAGTGTATTCTAGCATCCTGAAGATGATTCCAGCATTAATTTCATTGTGCTTATGCTCATTTTGAAGATTTTGACATTTTCACCTAAAGTGTACAATCAGGGGCTGAAAACGCGTTTAAAGCAATAAAAAGTTCATTTTGGCTCTCACACCTAAACTAAACGTTGTAGACTCAAAATTTTTGCTGTATTTAGTGTATTCTAGCATCCTGAAGATGATTCCAGCATTAATTTCATTGTGCTTATGCTCATTTTTAAGATTTTGACATTTTCACCTAAAGTGCACAATCAGGCTGAAAACGCATTTGAAGCAATAAAAAGTTCATTTTGGCTCTCACACCTAAACTAAACGTTGTAGACTCAAAATTTTTGCTGTATTCAGTGTATTCTAGCATCCTGAAGATGATTCCAGCATTAATTTCATTGTGCTTATGCTCATTTTTAAGATTTTGACATTTTCACCTAAAGTGCACAATCAGGGGCTGAAAACGCGTTTAAAGCAATAAAAAGTTCATTTTGGCTCTCACACCTAAACTAAACGTTGTAGACTCAAAATTTTTGCTGTATTTAGTGTATTCTAGCATCCTGAAGATGATTCCAGCATTAATTTCATTGTGCTTATGCTCATTTTTAAGATTTTGATATTTTCACCTAAAGTGCACAATCAGGCTGAAAACGCATTTAAAGCAATAAAAAGTTAATTTTGGCTCTCACACCTAAAATAAACGTTGTAGACTCAAAATTTTTGCTGTATTTAGTGTATTCTAGCATCCTGAAGATGATTCCAGCATTAATTTCATTGTGCTTATGCTCATTTTGAAGATTTTGACATTTTCACCTTAAGTGTACAATCAGGGGCTGAAAACGCGTTTAAAGCAATAAAAAGTTCATTTTGGCTCACACACCTAAAATAAACGTTGTAGACTCAAAATTTTTGCTGTATTTAGTGTATTCTAGCATCCTGAAGATGATTCCAGCATTAATTTCATTGTGCTTATGCTCATTTTGAAGATTTTGACATTTTCACCTTAAGTGTACAATAAGGGGCTGAAAACGCGTTTAAAGCAATAAAAAGTTCATTTTGGCTCTCACACCTAAACTAAACGTTGTAGACTCAAAATTTTTGCTGTATTTAGTGTATTCTAGCATCCTGAAGATGATTCCAGCATTAATTTCATTGTGCTTATGCTCATTTTTAAGATTTTGACATTTTCACCTAAAGTGCACAATCAGGCTGAAAACGCATTTAAAGCAATAAAAAGTTCATTTTGGCTCTCACACCTAAACTAAATGTTGTAGACTCAAAATTTTTGCTGTATTTAGTGTATTCTAGCATCCTGAAGATGATTCCAGCATTAATTTCATCGTGCTTATGCTCATTTTGAAGATTTTGACATTTTAACCTAAAGTGCACAATCAGGCTGAAAACGCATTTAAAGCAATAAAAAGTTCATTTTGGCTCACACACCTAAAATAAACGTTGTAGACTCAAAATTTTTGCTGTATTCAGTGTATTCTAGCATCCTGAAGATGATTCCAGCATTAATTTCATTGTGCTTATGCTCATTTTGAAGATTTTGACATTTTCACCTAAAGTGTACAATCAGGGGCTGAAAACGCGTTTAAGGCAATAAAAAGTTCATTTTGGCTCTCACACCTAAACTAAACGTTGTAGACTCAAAATTTTTGCTGTATTTAGTGTATTCTAGCATCCTGAAGATGATTCCAGCATTAATTTCATTGTGCTTATGCTCATTTTTAAGATTTTGACATTTTCACCAAAAGTGCACAATCAGGCTGAAAACGCATTTGAAGCAATAAAAAGTTCATTTTGGCTCTCACACCTAAACTAAACGTTGTAGACTCAAAATTTTTGCTGTATTTAGTGTATTCTAGCATCCTGAAGATGATTCCAGCATTAATTTCATTGTGCTTATGCTCATTTTTAAGATTTTGACATTTTCACCTTAAGTGTACAATCAGGGGCTGTAAACGCGTTTAAAGCAATAAAAAGTTCATTTTGGCTCTCACACCTAAACTAAACGTTGTAGACTCAAAATTTTTGCTGTATTCAGTGTATTCTAGCATCCTGAAGATGATTCCAGCATTAATTTCATTGTGCTTATGCTCATTTTTAAGATTTTGACATTTTCACCTAAAGTGCACAATCAGGGGCTGAAAACGCGTTTAAAGCAATAAAAAGTTCATTTTGGCTCTCACACCTAAACTAAACGTTGTAGACTCAAAATTTTTGCTGTATTTAGTGTATTCTAGCATCCTGAAGATGATTCCAGCATTAATTTCATTGTGCTTATGCTCATTTTTAAGATTTTGATATTTTCACCTAAAGTGCACAATCAGGCTGAAAACGCATTTAAAGCAATAAAAAGTTAATTTTGGCTCTCACACCTAAAATAAACGTTGTAGACTCAAAATTTTTGCTGTATTTAGTGTATTCTAGCATCCTGAAGATGATTCCAGCATTAATTTCATTGTGCTTATGCTCATTTTGAAGATTTTTACATTTTCACCTTAAGTGTACAATCAGGGGCTGAAAACGCGTTTAAAGCAATAAAAAGTTCATTTTGGCTCACACACCTAAAATAAACGTTGTAGACTCAAAATTTTTGCTGTATTTAGTGTATTCAAGCATCCTGAAGATGATTCCAGCATTAATTTCATTGTGCTTATGCTCATTTTGAAGATTTTGACATTTTCACCTTAAGTGTACAATAAGGGGCTGAAAACGCGTTTAAAGCAATAAAAAGTTCATTTTGGCTCTCACACCTAAACTAAACGTTGTAGACTCAAAATTTTTGCTGTATTTAGTGTATTCTAGCATCCTGAAGATGATTCCAGCATTAATTTCATTGTGCTTATGCTCATTTAGAAGATTTTGACATTTTCACCTTAAGTGTACAATCAGGGGCTGAAAACGCGTTTAAAGCAATAAAAAGTTCATTTTGGCTCTCACACCTAAACTAAACGTTGTAGACTCAAAATTTTTGCTGTATTTAGTGTATTCTAGCATCCTGAAGATGATTCCAGCATTAATTTCATTGTGCTTATGCTCATTTTTAAGATTTTGACATTTTCACCTAAAGTGCACAATCAGGCTGAAAACGCATTTAAAGCAATAAAAAGTTCATTTTGGCTCTCACACCTAAACTAAACGTTGTAGACTCAAAATTTTTGCTGTATTTAGTGTATTTTAGCATCCTGAAGATGATTCCAGCATTAATTTCATTGTGCTTATGCTCATTTTTAAGATTTTGACATTTTTACCTTAAGTGTACAATCAGGGGCTGAAAACGCAATTAAAGCAATAAAAAGTTCATTTTGGCTCTCACACCTAAACTAAACGTTGTAGACTCAAATTTTTTGCTGTATTTAGTGTATTCTAGCATCCTGAAGATGATTCCAGCATTAATTTCATCGTGCTTATGCTCATTTTGAAGATTTTGACATTTTAACCTAAAGTGCACAATCAGGCTGAAAACGCATTTAAAGCAATAAAAAGTTCATTTTGGCTCACACACCTAAAATAAACGTTGTAGACTCAAAATTTTTGCTGTATTCAGTGTATTCTAGCATCCTGAAGATGATTCCAAAATTAATTTCATTGTGCTTATGCTCATTTTGAAGATTTTGACATTTTCACCTTAAGTGTACAATCAGGGGCTGAAAACGCATTTAAAGCAATAAAAAGTTCATTTTGGCTCTCACACCTTAACTAAACGTTGTAGACTCAAAATTTTTGCTGTATTCAGTGTATTCTAGCATCCTGAAGATGATTCCAGCATTAATTTCATTGTGCTTATGCTCATTTTTAAGATTTTGACATTTTCACCTAAAGTGCACAATCAGGGGCTGAAAACGCGTTTAAAGCAATAAAAAGTTAATTTTGGCTCTCACACCTAAAATAAACGTTGTAGACTCAAAATTTTTGCTGTATTTAGTGTATTCTAGCATCCTGAAGATGATTCCAGCATTAATTTCATTGTGCTTATGCTCATTTTGAAGATTTTGACATTTTCACCTTAAGTGTACAATCAGGGGCTGAAAACGCGTTTAAAGCAATAAAAAGTTCATTTTGGCTCACACACCTAAAATAAACGTTGTAGACTCAAAATTTTTGCTGTATTCAGTGTATTCTAGCATCCTGAAGATGATTCCAGCATTAATTTCATTGTGCTTATGCTCATTTTTAAGATTTTGACATTTTCACCTTAAGTGTACAATCAGGGGCTGAAAACGCGTTTAAAGCAATAAAAAGTTCATTTTGGCACTCACACCTAAACTAAACGTTGTAGACTCAAAATTTTTGCTGTATTTAGTGTATTCTAGCATCCTGAAGATGATTCCAGCATTAATTTCATTGTGCTTATGCTCATTTTGAAGATTTTGACATTTTCACCTTAAGTGTACAATCAGGGGCTGAAAACGCGTT
This sequence comes from Vanacampus margaritifer, assembly GCF_051991255.1. Taxonomy (NCBI): domain Eukaryota; kingdom Metazoa; phylum Chordata; class Actinopteri; order Syngnathiformes; family Syngnathidae; genus Vanacampus; species Vanacampus margaritifer. The sequence continues at coordinate 396,843 of NC_135450.1, forward strand.
TAAAGCAATAAAAAGTTCATTTTGGCTCTCACACCTAAACTAAACGTTGTAGACTTAAAATTTTTGCTGTATTTAGTGTATTCTAGCATCCTGAAGATGATTCCAGCATTAATTTCATTGTGCTTATGCTCATTTTTAAGATTTTGACATTTTCACCTAAAGTGCACAATCAGGCTGAAAACGCATTTAAAGCAATAAAAAGTTCATTTTGGCTCTCACACCTAAACTAAACGTTGTAGACTCAAAATTTTTGCTGTATTTAGTGTATTTTAGCATCCTGAAGATGATTCCAGCATTAATTTCATTGTGCTTATGCTCATTTTTAAGATTTTGACATTTTCACCTTAAGTGTACAGTCAGGGGCTGAAAACGCGTTTAAAGCAATAAAAAGTTCATTTTGGCTCTCACACCTAAACTAAACGTTGTAGACTCAAAATTTTTGCTGTATTTAGTGTATTCTAGCATCCTGAAGATGATTCCAGCATTAATTTCATCGTGCTTATGCTCATTTTGAAGATTTTGACATTTTAACCTAAAGTGCACAATCAGGCTGAAAACGCATTTAAAGCAATAAAAAGTTCATTTTGGCTCACACACCTAAAATAAACGTTGTAGACTCAAAATTTTTGCTGTATTCAGTGTATTCTAGCATCCTGAAGATGATTCCAGCATTAATTTCATTGTGCTTATGCTCATTTTGAAGATTTTGACATTTTCACCTAAAGTGTACAATCAGGGGCTGAAAACGCGTTTAAAGCAATAAAAAGTTCATTTTGGCTCTCACACCTAAACTAAACGTTGTAGACTCAAAATTTTTGCTGTATTTAGTGTATTCTAGCATCCTGAAGATGATTCCAGCATTAATTTCATTGTGCTTATGCTCATTTTTAAGATTTTGACATTTTCACCTAAAGTGCACAATCAGGCTGAAAACGCATTTGAAGCAATAAAAAGTTCATTTTGGCTCTCACACCTAAACTAAACGTTGTAGACTCAAAATTTTTGCTGTATTTAGTGTATTCTAGCATCCTGAAGATGATTCCAGCATTAATTTCATTGTGCTTATGCTCATTTTTAAGATTTTGACATTTTCACCTAAAGTGTACAATCAGGGGCTGAAAACGCGTTTAAAGCAATAAAAAGTTCATTTTGGCTCTCACACCTAAACTAAACGTTGTAGACTCAAAATTTTTGCTGTATTCAGTGTATTCTAGCATCCTGAAGATGATTCCAGCATTAATTTCATTGTGCTTATGCTCATTTTTAAGATTTTGACATTTTCACCTAAAGTGCACAATCAGGGGCTGAAAACGCGTTTAAAGCAATAAAAAGTTCATTTTGGCTCTCACACCTAAACTAAACGTTGTAGACTCAAAATTTTTGCTGTATTTAGTGTATTCTAGCATCCTGAAGATGATTCCAGCATTAATTTCATTGTGCTTATGCTCATTTTTAAGATTTTGATATTTTCACCTAAAGTGCACAATCAGGCTGAAAACGCATTTAAAGCAATAAAAAGTTAATTTTGGCTCTCACACCTAAAATAAACGTTGTAGACTCAAAATTTTTGCTGTATTTAGTGTATTCTAGCATCCTGAAGATGATTCCAGCATTAATTTCATTGTGCTTATGCTCATTTTGAAGATTTTGACATTTTCACCTTAAGTGTACAATCAGGGGCTGAAAACGCGTTTAAAGCAATAAAAAGTTCATTTTGGCTCACACACCTAAAATAAACGTTGTAGACTCAAAATTTTTGCTGTATTTAGTGTATTCTAGCATCCTGAAGATGATTCCAGCATTAATTTCATTGTGCTTATGCTCATTTTGAAGATTTTGACATTTTCACCTTAAGTGTACAATAAGGGGCTGAAAACGCGTTTAAAGCAATAAAAAGTTCATTTTGGCTCTCACACCTAAACTAAACGTTGTAGACTCAAAATTTTTGCTGTATTTAGTGTATTCTAGCATCCTGAAGATGATTCCAGCATTAATTTCATTGTGCTTATGCTCATTTTTAAGATTTTGACATTTTCACCTAAAGTGCACAATCAGGCTGAAAACGCATTTAAAGCAATAAAAAGTTCATTTTGGCTCTCACACCTAAACTAAATGTTGTAGACTCAAAATTTTTGCTGTATTTAGTGTATTCTAGCATCCTGAAGATGATTCCAGCATTAATTTCATCGTGCTTATGCTCATTTTGAAGATTTTGACATTTTAACCTAAAGTGCACAATCAGGCTGAAAACGCATTTAAAGCAATAAAAAGTTCATTTTGGCTCACACACCTAAAATAAACGTTGTAGACTCAAAATTTTTGCTGTATTCAGTGTATTCTAGCATCCTGAAGATGATTCCAGCATTAATTTCATTGTGCTTATGCTCATTTTGAAGATTTTGACATTTTCACCTAAAGTGTACAATCAGGGGCTGAAAACGCGTTTAAGGCAATAAAAAGTTCATTTTGGCTCTCACACCTAAACTAAACGTTGTAGACTCAAAATTTTTGCTGTATTTAGTGTATTCTAGCATCCTGAAGATGATTCCAGCATTAATTTCATTGTGCTTATGCTCATTTTTAAGATTTTGACATTTTCACCAAAAGTGCACAATCAGGCTGAAAACGCATTTGAAGCAATAAAAAGTTCATTTTGGCTCTCACACCTAAACTAAACGTTGTAGACTCAAAATTTTTGCTGTATTTAGTGTATTCTAGCATCCTGAAGATGATTCCAGCATTAATTTCATTGTGCTTATGCTCATTTTTAAGATTTTGACATTTTCACCTTAAGTGTACAATCAGGGGCTGTAAACGCGTTTAAAGCAATAAAAAGTTCATTTTGGCTCTCACACCTAAACTAAACGTTGTAGACTCAAAATTTTTGCTGTATTCAGTGTATTCTAGCATCCTGAAGATGATTCCAGCATTAATTTCATTGTGCTTATGCTCATTTTTAAGATTTTGACATTTTCACCTAAAGTGCACAATCAGGGGCTGAAAACGCGTTTAAAGCAATAAAAAGTTCATTTTGGCTCTCACACCTAAACTAAACGTTGTAGACTCAAAATTTTTGCTGTATTTAGTGTATTCTAGCATCCTGAAGATGATTCCAGCATTAATTTCATTGTGCTTATGCTCATTTTTAAGATTTTGATATTTTCACCTAAAGTGCACAATCAGGCTGAAAACGCATTTAAAGCAATAAAAAGTTAATTTTGGCTCTCACACCTAAAATAAACGTTGTAGACTCAAAATTTTTGCTGTATTTAGTGTATTCTAGCATCCTGAAGATGATTCCAGCATTAATTTCATTGTGCTTATGCTCATTTTGAAGATTTTTACATTTTCACCTTAAGTGTACAATCAGGGGCTGAAAACGCGTTTAAAGCAATAAAAAGTTCATTTTGGCTCACACACCTAAAATAAACGTTGTAGACTCAAAATTTTTGCTGTATTTAGTGTATTCAAGCATCCTGAAGATGATTCCAGCATTAATTTCATTGTGCTTATGCTCATTTTGAAGATTTTGACATTTTCACCTTAAGTGTACAATAAGGGGCTGAAAACGCGTTTAAAGCAATAAAAAGTTCATTTTGGCTCTCACACCTAAACTAAACGTTGTAGACTCAAAATTTTTGCTGTATTTAGTGTATTCTAGCATCCTGAAGATGATTCCAGCATTAATTTCATTGTGCTTATGCTCATTTAGAAGATTTTGACATTTTCACCTTAAGTGTACAATCAGGGGCTGAAAACGCGTTTAAAGCAATAAAAAGTTCATTTTGGCTCTCACACCTAAACTAAACGTTGTAGACTCAAAATTTTTGCTGTATTTAGTGTATTCTAGCATCCTGAAGATGATTCCAGCATTAATTTCATTGTGCTTATGCTCATTTTTAAGATTTTGACATTTTCACCTAAAGTGCACAATCAGGCTGAAAACGCATTTAAAGCAATAAAAAGTTCATTTTGGCTCTCACACCTAAACTAAACGTTGTAGACTCAAAATTTTTGCTGTATTTAGTGTATTTTAGCATCCTGAAGATGATTCCAGCATTAATTTCATTGTGCTTATGCTCATTTTTAAGATTTTGACATTTTCACCTTAAGTGTACAATCAGGGGCTGAAAACGCGTTTAAAGCAATAAAAAGTTCATTTTGGCTCACACACCTAAAATAAACGTTGTAGACTCAAAATTTTTGCTGTATTCAGTGTATTCTAGCATCCTGAAGATGATTCCAGCATTAATTTCATTGTGCTTATGCTCATTTTGAAGATTTTGACATTTTCACCTTAAGTGTACAATCAGGGGCTGAAAACGCGTTTAAAGCAATAAAAAGTTCATTTTGGCTCTCACACCTAAACTAAACGTTGTAGACTCAAAATTTTTGCTGTATTTAGTGTATTCTAGCATCCTGAAGATGATTCCAGCATTAATTTCATTGTGCTTATTCTCATTTTTAAGATTTTGACATTTTCACCTAAAGTGCACAATCAGGCTGAAAACGCATTTAAAGCAATAAAAAGTTCATTTTGGCTCTCACACCTAAACTAAACGTTGTAGACTCAAAATTTTTGCTGTATTTAGTGTATTCTAGCATCCTGAAGATGATTCCAGCATTAATTTCATTGTGCTTATGCTCATTTTTAAGATTTTGACATTTTCACCTAAAGTGCACAATCAGGCTGAAAACGCATTTAAAGCAATAAAAAGTTCATTTTGGCTCTCACACCTAAACTAAATGTTGTAGACTCAAAATTTTTGCTGTATTTAGTGTATTCTAGCATCCTGAAGATGATTCCAGCATTAATTTCATCGTGCTTATGCTCATTTTGAAGATTTTGACATTTTAACCTAAAGTGCACAATCAGGCTGAAAACGCATTTAAAGCAATAAAAAGTTCATTTTGGCTCACACACCTAAAATAAACGTTGTAGACTCAAAATTTTTGCTGTATTCAGTGTATTCTAGCATCCTGAAGATGATTCCAGCATTAATTTCATTGTGCTTATGCTCATTTTGAAGATTTTGACATTTTCACCTAAAGTGCACAATCAGGCTGAAAACGCATTTAAAGCAATAAAAAGTTCATTTTGGCTCTCACACCTAAACTAAACGTTGTAGACTCAAAATTTTTGCTGTATTTAGTGTATTTTAGCATCCTGAAGATGATTCCAGCATTAATTTCATTGTGCTTATGCTCATTTTTAAGATTTTGACATTTTCACCTTAAGTGTACAATCAGGGGCTGAAAACGCGTTTAAAGCAATAAAAAGTTCATTTTGGCTCTCACACCTAAACTAAACGTTGTAGACTCAAAATTTTTGCTGTATTTAGTGTATTCTAGCATCCTGAAGATGATTCCAGCATTAATTACATCGTGCTTATGCTCATTTTGAAGATTTTGACATTTTAACCTAAAGTGCACAATCAGGCTGAAAACGCATTTAAAGCAATAAAAAGTTCATTTTGGCTCACACAACTAAAATAAACGTTGTAGACTCAAAATTTTTGCTGTATTCAGTGTATTCTAGCATCCTGAAGATGATTCCAGCATTAATTTCATTGTGCTTATGCTCATTTTGAAGATTTTGACATTTTCACCTTAAGTGTACAATCAGGGGCTGAAAACGCGTTTAAAGCAATAAAAAGTTCATTTTGGCTCTCACACCTAAACTAAACGTTGTAGACTCAAAATTTTTGCTGTATTTAGTGTATTCTAGCATCCTGAAGATGATTCCAGCATTAATTTCATTGTGCTTATTCTCATTTTTAAGATTTTGACATTTTCACCTAAAGTGCACAATCAGGCTGAAAACGCATTTAAAGCAATAAAAAGTTCATTTTGGCTCTCACACCTAAACTAAACGTTGTAGACTCAAAATTTTTGCTGTATTTAGTGTATTCTAGCATCCTGAAGATGATTCCAGCATTAATTTCATTGTGCTTATGCTCATTTTGAAGATTTTGACATTTTCACCTTAAGTGTACAATCGGGCTGAAAACGCGTTTAAAGCAATAAAAAGTTCATTTTGGCTCTCACACCTAAACTAAACGTTGTAGACTCAAAATTTTTGCTGTATTTAGTGTATTCTAGCATCCTGAAGATGATTCCAGCATTAATTTCATTGTGCTTATGCTCATTTTGAAGATTTTGACATTTTCACCTAAAGTGCACAATCAGGCTGAAAACGCATTTAAAGCAATAAAAAGTTCATTTTGGCTCACACACCTAAAATAAACGTTGTAGACTCAAATTTTTTGCTGTATTCAGTGTATTCTAGCATCCTGAAGATGATTCCAGCATTAATTTCATTGTGCTTATGCTCATTTTGAAGATTTTGACATTTTCACCTTAAGTGTACAATCAGGGGCTGAAAACGCGTTTAAAGCAATAAAAAGTTCATTTTGGCTCTCACACCTAAACTAAACGTTGTAGACTCAAAATTTTTGCTGTATTTAGTGTATTCTAGCATCCTGAAGATGATTCAAGCATTAATTTCATTGTGCTTATGCTCATTTTTAAGATTTTGACATTTTCACCTAAAGTGCACAATCAGGCTGAAAACGCATTTAAAGCAATAAAAAGTTCATTTTGGCTCTCACACCTAAACTAAACGTTGTAGACTCAAAATTTTTGCTGTATTTAGTGTATTCTAGCATCCTGAAGATGATTCCAGCATTAATTTCATTGTGCTTATGCTCATTTTGAAGATTTTGACATTTTCACCTTAAGTGTACAATCAGGGGCTGAAAACGCGTTTAAAGCAATAAAAAGTTCATTTTGGCTCTCACACCTAAACTAAACGTTGTAGACTCAAAATTTTTGCTGTATTTAGTGTATTCTAGCATCCTGAAGATGATTCCAGCATTAATTTCATTGTGCTTATGCTCTTTTTTAAGATTTTGACATTTTCACCTAAAGTGCACAATCAGGCTGAAAACGCATTTAAAGCAATAAAAAGTTCATTTTGGCTCTCACACCTAAACTAAACGTTGTAGACTCAAAATTTTTGCTGTATTTAGTGTATTTTAGCATCCTGAAGATGATTCCAGCATTAATTTCATTGTGCTTATGCTCATTTTTAAGATTTTGACATTTTCACCTTAAGTGTACAATCAGGGGCTGAAAACGCGTTTAAAGCAATAAAAAGTTCATTTTGGCTCTCACACCTAAACTAAACGTTGTAGACTCAAAATTTTTGCTGTATTTAGTGTATTCTAGCATCCTGAAGATGATTCTAGCATTAATTTCATTGTGCTTATGCTAATTTTGAAGATTTTGACATTTTCACCTTAAGTGTACAATCAGGGGCTGAAAACGCGTTTAAAGCAATAAAAAGTTCATTTTGGCTCTCACACCTAAACTAAACGTTGTAGACTCAAAATTTTTGCTGTATTTAGTGTATTCTAGCATCCTGAAGATGATTCCAGCATTAATTTCATTGTGCTTATGCTCATTTAGAAGATTTTGACATTTTCACCTTAAGTGTACAATCAGGGGCTGAAAACGCGTTTAAAGCAATAAAAAGTTCATTTTGGCTCTCACACCTAAACTAAACGTTGTAGACTCAAAATTTTTGCTGTATTTAGTGTATTCTAGCATCCTGAAGATGATTCCAGCATTAATTTCATTGTGCTTATGCTCATTTTTAAGATTTTGACATTTTCACCTAAAGTGCACAATCAGGCTGAAAACGCATTTAAAGCAATAAAAAGTTCATTTTGGCTCTCACACCTAAACTAAACGTTGTAGACTCAAAATTTTTGCTGTATTTAGTGTATTTTAGCATCCTGAAGATGATTCCAGCATTAATTTCATTGTGCTTATGCTCATTTTTAAGATTTTGACATTTTCACCTTAAGTGTACAATCAGGGGCTGAAAACGCGTTTAAAGCAATAAAAAGTTCATTTTGGCTCTCACACCTAAACTAAACGTTGTAGACTCAAAATTTTTGCTGTATTTAGTGTATTCTAGCATCCTGAAGATGATTCCAGCATTAATTACATCGTGCTTATGCTAATTTTGAAGATTTTGACATTTTAACCTAAAGTGCACAATCAGGCTGAAAACGCATTTAAAGCAATAAAAAGTTCATTTTGGCTCACACACCTAAAATAAACGTTGTAGACTCACATTTTTTGCTGTATTCAGTGTATTCTAGCATCCTGAAGATGATTCCAGCATTAATTTCATTGTGCTTATGCTCATTTTGAAGATTTTGACATTTTCACCTTAAGTGTACAATCAGGGGCTGAAAACGCGTTTAAAGCAATAAAAAGTTCATTTTGGCTCTCACACCTAAACTAAACGTTGTAGACTCAAAATTTTTGCTGTATTTAGTGTATTCTAGCATCCTGAAGATGATTCCAGCATTAATTTCATTGTGCTTATGCTCATTTTTAAGATTTTGACATTTTCACCTAAAGTGCACAATCAGGCTGAAAACGCATTTAAAGCAATAAAAAGTTCATTTTGGCTCTCACACCTAAACTAAACGTTGTAGACTCAAAATGTTTGCTGTATTTAGTGTATTCTAGCATCCTGAAGATGATTCCAGCATTAATTTCATTGTGCTTATGCTCATTTTGAAGATTTTGACATTTTCACCTTAAGTGTACAATCAGGGGCTGAAAACGCGTTTAAAGCAATAAAAAGTTCATTTTGGCTCTCACACCTAAACTAAACGTTGTAGACTCAAAATTTTTGCTGTATTTAGTGTATTCTAGCATCCTGAAGATGATTCCAGCATTAATTTCATTGTGCTTATGCTCATTTTTAAGATTTTGACATTTTCACCTAAAGTGCACAATCAGGCTGAAAACGCATTTAAAGCAATAAAAAGTTCATTTTGGCTCTCACACCTAAACTAAACGTTGTAGACTCAAAATTTTTGCTGTATTTAGTGTATTCTAGCATCCTGAAGATGATTCTAGCATTAATTTCATTGTGCTTATGCTCATTTTTAAGATTTTGATATTTTCACCTAAAGTGCACAATCAGGCTGAAAACGCATTTAAAGCAATAAAAAGTTAATTTTGGCTCTCAGACCTAAAATAAACGTTGTAGACTCAAAATTTTTGCTGTATTTAGTGTATTCTAGCATCCTGAAGATGATTCGAGCATTAATTTCATTGTGCTTATGCTCATTTTTAAGATTTTGACATTTTCACCTAAAGTGCACAATCAGGCTGAAAACGCATTTAAAGCAATAAAAAGTTCATTTTGGCTCTCACACCTAAACTAAACGTTGTAGACTCAAAATTTTTGCTGTATTTAGTGTATTCTAGCATCCTGAAGATGATTCCAGCATTAATTTCATTGTGCTTATGCTCATTTTGAAGATTTTGACATTTTCACCTTAAGTGTACAATCAGGGGCTGAAAACGCGTTTAAAGCAATAAAAAGTTCATTTTGGCTCTCACACCTAAACTAAACGTTGTAGACTCAAAATTTTTGCTGTATTTAGTGTATTCTAGCATCCTGAAGATGATTCCAGCATTAATTTCATTGTGCTTATGCTCATTTTTAAGATTTTGACATTTTCACCTAAAGTGCACAATCAGGCTGAAAACGCATTTAAAGCAATAAAAAGTTCATTTTGGCTCTCACACCTAAACTAAACGTTGTAGACTCAAAATTTTTGCTGTATTTAGTGTATTTTAGCATCCTGAAGATGATTCCAGCATTAATTTCATTGTGCTTATGCTCATTTTTAAGATTTTGACATTTTCACCTAAAGTGCACAATCAGGCTGAAAACGCATTTAAAGCAATAAAAAGTTCATTTTGGCTCTCACACCTAAACTAAACGTTGTAGACTCAAAATTTTTGCTGTATTTAGTGTATTCTAGCATCCTGAAGATGATTCCAGCATTAATTTCATTGTGCTTATGCTCATTTTGAAGATTTTGACATTTTCACCTAAAGTGTACAATCAGGGGCTGAAAACGCGTTTAAAGCAATAAAAAGTTCATTTTGGCTCTCACACCTAAACTAAACGTTGTAGACTCAAAATTTTTGCTGTATTTAGTGTATTCTAGCATCCTGAAGATGATTCCAGCATTAATTTCATTGTGCTTATGCTCATTTTTAAGATTTTGACATTTTCACCTAAAGTGCACAATCAGGCTGAAAACGCATTTAAAGCAATAAAAAGTTCATTTTGGCTCTCACACCTAAACTAAACGTTGTAGACTCAAAATTTTTGCTGTATTTAGTGTATTTTAGCATCCTGAAGATGATTCCAGCATTAATTTCATTGTGCTTATGCTCATTTTTAAGATTTTGTCATTTTCACCTTAAGTGTACAATCAGGGGCTGAAAACGCGTTTAAAGCAATAAAAAGTTCATTTTGGCTCTCAAACCTAAACTAAACGTTGTAGACTCAAATTTTTTGCTGTATTCAGTGTATTCTAGCATCCTGAAGATGATTCCAGCATTAATTTCATTGTGCTTATGCTCATTTTTAAGATTTTGACATTTTCACCTAAAGTGCACAATCAGGGGCTGAAAACGCGTTTAAAGCAATAAAAAGTTCATTTTGGCTCTCACTCCTAAACTAAACATTGTAGACTCAAAATTTTTGCTGTATTTAGTGTATTCTAGCATCCTGAAGATGATTCTAGCATTAATTTCATTGTGTTTATGCTAATTTTGAAGATTTTGACATTTTCACCTTAAGTGTACAATCAGGGGCTGAAAACGCGTTTAAAGCAATAAAAAGTTCATTTTGGCTCTCACACCTAAACTAAACGTTGTAGACTCAAAATTTTTGCTGTATTTAGTGTATTCTAGCATCCTGAAGATGATTCCTGCATTAATTTCATTGTGCTTATGCTCATTTAGAAGATTTTGACATTTTCACCTTAAGTGTACAATCAGGGGCTGAAAACGCGTTTAAAGCAATAAAAAGTTCATTTTGGCTCTCACACCTAAACTAAACGTTGTAGACTCAAAATTTTTGCTGTATTTAGTGTATTCTAGCATCCTGAAGATGATTCCAGCATTAATTTCATTGTGCTTATGCTCATTTTTAAGATTTTGACATTTTCACCTAAAGTGCACAATCAGGCTGAAAACGCATTTAAAGCAATAAAAAGTTCATTTTGGCTCTCACACCTAAACTAAACGTTGTAGACTCAAAATTTTTGCTGTATTTAGTGTATTTTAGCATCCTGAAGATGATTCCAGCATTAATTTCATTGTGCTTATGCTCATTTTTAAGATTTTGACATTTTCACCTTAAGTGTACAATCAGGGGCTGAAAACGCGTTTAAAGCAATAAAAAGTTCATTTTGGCTCTCACACCTAAACTAAACGTTGTAGACTCAAAATTTTTGCTGTATTTAGTGTATTCTAGCATCCTGAAGATGATTCCAGCATTAATTACATCGTGCTTATGCTCATTTTGAAGATTTTGACATTTTAACCTAAAGTGCACAATCAGGCTGAAAACGCATTTAAAGCAATAAAAAGTTCATTTCGGCTCACACACCTAAAATAAACGTTGTAGACTCAAATTTTTTGCTGTATTCAGTGTATTCTAGCATCCTGAAGATGATTCCAGCATTAATTTCATTGTGCTTATGCTCATTTTGAAGATTTTGACATTTTCACCTTAAGTGTACAATCAGGGGCTGAAAACGCGTTTAAAGCAATAAAAAGTTCATTTTGGCTCTCACACCTAAACTAAACGTTGTAGACTCAAAATTTTTGCTGTATTTAGTGTATTCTAGCATCCTGAAGATGATTCCAGCATTAATTTCATTGTGCTTATGCTCATTTTTAAGATTTTGACATTTTCACCTAAAGTGCACAATCAGGCTGAAAACGCATTTAAAGCAATAAAAAGTTCATTTTGGCTCTCACACCTAAACTAAACGTTGTAGACTCAAAATTTTTGCTGTATTTAGTGTATTCTAGCATCCTGAAGATGATTCCAGCATTAATTTCATTGTGCTTATGCTCATTTTGAAGATTTTGACATTTTCACCTTAAGTGTACAATCAGGGGCTGAAAACGCGTTTAAAGCAATAAAAAGTTCATTTTGGCTCTCACACCTAAACTAAACGTTGTAGACTCAAAATTTTTGCTGTATTTAGTGTATTCTAGCATCCTGAAGATGATTCCAGCATTAATTTCATTGTGCTTATGCTCATTTTTAAGATTTTGACATTTTCACCTAAAGTGCACAATCAGGCTGAAAACGCATTTAAAGCAATAAAAAGTTCATTTTGGCTCACACACCTAAAATAAACGTTGTAGACTCAAATTTTTTGCTGTATTCAGTGTATTCTAGCATCCTGAAGATGATTCCAGCATTAATTTCATTGTGCTTATGCTCATTTTGAAGATTTTGACATTTTCACCTTAAGTGTACAATCAGGGGCTGAAAACGCGTTTAAAGCAATAAAAAGTTCATTTTGGCTCTCACACCTAAACTAAACGTTGTAGACTCAAAATTTTTGCTGTATTTAGTGTATTCTAGCATCCTGAAGATGATTCCAGCATTAATTTCATTGTGCTTATGCTCATTTTTAAGATTTTGACATTTTCACCTAAAGTGCACAATCAGGCTGAAAACGCATTTAAAGCAATAAAAAGTTCATTTTGGCTCTCACACCTAAACTAAACGTTGTAGACTCAAAATTTTTGCTGTATTTAGTGTATTCTAGCATCCTGAAGATGATTCCAGCATTAATTTCATTGTGCTTATGCTCATTTTGAAGATTTTGACATTTTCACCTTAAGTGTACAATCAGGGGCTGAAAACGCGTTTAAAGCAATAAAAAGTTCATTTTGGCTCTCACACCTAAACTAAACGTTGTAGACTCAAAATTTTTGCTGTATTTAGTGTATTCTAGCATCCTGAAGATGATTCCAGCATTAATTTCATTGTGCTTATGCTCATTTTTAAGATTTTGACATTTTCACCTAAAGTGCACAATCAGGCTGAAAACGCATTTAAAGCAATAAAAAGTTCATTTTGGCTCACACACCTAAAATAAACGTTGTAGACTCAAAATTTTTGCTGTATTCAGTGTATTCTAGCATCCTGAAGATGATTCCAGCATTAATTTCATTGTGCTTATGCTCATTTTGAAGATTTTGACATTTTCACCTTAAGTGTACAATCAGGGGCTGAAAACGCGTTTAAAGCAATAAAAAGTTCATTTTGGCTCTCACACCTAAACTAAACGTTGTAGACTCAAAATTTTTGCTGTATTCAGTGTATTCTAGCATCCTGAAGATGATTCCAGCATTAATTTCATTGTGCTTATGCTCATTTTTAAGATTTTGACATTTTCACCTAAAGTGCACAATCAGGGGCTGAAAACGCGTTTAAAGCAATAAAAAGTTCATTTTGGCTCTCACACCTAAACTAAACGTTGTAGACTCAAAATTTTTGCTGTATTTAGTGTATTCTAGCATCCTGAAGATGATTCTAGCATTAATTTCATTGTGCTTATGCTCATTTTTAAGATTTTGATATTTTCACCTAAAGTGCACAATCAGGCTGAAAACGCATTTAAAGCAATAAAAAGTTAATTTTGGCTCTCACACCTAAAATAAACGTTGTAGACTCAAAATTTTTGCTGTATTTAGTGTATTCTAGCATCCTGAAGATGATTCCAGCATTAATTTCATTGTGCTTATGCTCATTTTTAAGATTTTGACATTTTCACCTATAGTGCACAATCAGGGGCTGAAAACGCGTTTAAAGCAATAAAAAGTTCATTTTGGCTCTCACACCTAAACTAAACGTTGTAGACTCAAAATTTTTGCTCTATTTAGTGTATTTTAGCATCCTGAAGATGATTCCAGCATTAATTTCATTGTGCTTATGCTCATTTTTAAGATTTTGACATTTTCACCTAAAGTGCACAATCAGGGGCTGAAAACGCGTTTAAAGCAATAAAAAGTTCACTTTGGCTCTCACACCTAAACTAAACGTTGTAGACTCAAAATTTTTGCTGTATTTAGTGTATTCTAGCATCCTGAAGATGATTCCAGCATTAATTTCATCGTGCTTATGCTCATTTTGAAGATTTTGACATTTTAAGCTAAAGTGCACAATCAGGCTGAAAACGCATTTAAAGCAATAAAAAGTTCATTTTGGCTCTCACACCTAAACTAAACGTTGTAGACTCAAAATTTTTGCTGTATTTAGTGTATTCTAGCATCCTGAAGATGATTCCAGCATTAATTTCATTGTGCTTATGCTCATTTTGAAGATTTTGACATTTTCACCTTAAGTGTACAATCAGGGGCTGAAAACGCGTTTAAAGCAATAAAAAGTTCATTTTGGCTCTCACACCTAAACTAAACGTTGTAGACTCAAAATTTTTTGCTGTATTTAGTGTATTCTAGCATCCTGAAGATGATTCCAGCATTAATTTCATTGTGCTTATGCTCATTTTTAAGATTTTGACATTTTCACCTAAAGTGCACAATCAGGCTGAAAACGCATTTAAAGCAATAAAAAGTTCATTTTGGCTCTCACACCTAAACTAAACGTTGTAGACTCAAAATTTTTGCTGTATTTAGTGTATTCTAGCATCCTGAAGATGATTCCAGCATTAATTTCATCGTGCTTATGCTCATTTTGAAGATTTTGACATTTTCACCTTAAGTGTACAATCAGGGGCTGAAAACGCGTTTAAAGCAATAAAAAGTTCATTTTGGCTCTCACACCTAAACTAAACGTTGTAGACTCAAAATTTTTGCTGTATTTAGTGTATTCTAGCATCCTGAAGATGATTCCAGCATTAATTTCATTGTGCTTATGCTCATTTTTAAGATTTTGACATTTTCACCTAAAGTGCACAATCAGGCTGAAAACGCATTTAAAGCAATAAAAAGTTCATTTTGGCTCACACACCTAAAATAAACGTTGTAGACTCAAAATTTTTGCTGTATTCAGTGTATTCTAGCATCCTGAAGATGATTCCAGCATTAATTTCATTGTGCTTATGCTCATTTTGAAGATTTTGACATTTTCACCTTAAGTGTACAATCAGGGGCTGAAAACGCGTTTAAAGCAATAAAAAGTTCATTTTGGCTCTCACACCTAAACTAAACGTTGTAGACTCAAAATTTTTGCTGTATTTAGTGTATTCTAGCATCCTGAAGAAGATTCCAGCATTAATTTCATTGTGCTTATGCTCATTTTTAAGATTTTGACATTTTCACCTAAAGTGCACAATCAGGCTGAAAACGCATTTAAAGCAATAAAAAGTTCATTTTGGCTCTCACACCTAAACTAAACGTTGTAGACTCAAATTTTTTGCTGTATTCAGTGTATTCTAGCATCCTGAAGATGATTCCAGCATTAATTTCATTGTGCTTATTCTCATTTTGAAGATTTTGACATTTTCACCTTAAGTGTACAATCAGGGGCTGAAAACGCGTTTAAAGCAATAAAAAGTTCATTTTGGCTCTCACACCTAAACTAAACGTTGTAGACTCAAAATTTTTGCTGTATTTAGTGTATTCTAGCATCCTGAAGATGATTCCAGCATTAATTTCATTGTGCTTATGCTCATTTTGAAGATTTTGACATTTTAAGCTAAAGTGCACAATCAGGCTGAAAACGCATTTAAAGCAATAAAAAGTTCATTTTGGCTCTCACACCTAAACTAAACGTTGTAGACTCAAAATTTTTGCTGTATTTAGTGTATTCTAGCATCCTGAAGATGATTCCAGCATTAATTTCATTGTGCTTATGCTCATTTTTAAGATTTTGACATTTTCACCTTAAGTGTACAATCAGGGGCTGAAAACGCGTTTAAAGCAATAAAAAGTTCATTTTGGCTCTCACACCTAAACTAAACGTTGTAGACTCAAAATTTTTGCTGTATTTAGTGTATTCTAGCATCCTGAAGATGATTCCAGCATTAATTTCATTGTGCTTATGCTCATTTTTAAGATTTTGACATTTTCACCTAAAGTGCACAATCAGGCTGAAAACGCATTTAAAGCAATAAAAAGTTCATTTTGGCTCTCACACCTAAACTAAACGTTGTAGACTCAAAATTTTTGCTGTATTTAGTGTATTTTAGCATCCTGAAGATGATTCCAGCATTAATTTCATTGTGCTTATGCTCATTTTTAAGATTTTGACATTTTCACCTTAAGTGTACAATCAGGGGCTGAAAACGCGTTTAAAGCAATAAAAAGTTCATTTTGGCTCTCACACCTAAACTAAACGTTGTAGATTCAAAATTTTTGCTGTATTTAGTGTATTCTAGCATCCTGAAGATGATTCCAGCATTAATTTCATTGTGCTTATGCTCATTTTTAAGATTTTGATATTTTCACCTAAAGTGCACAATCAGGCTGAAAACGCATTTAAAGCAATAAAAAGTTAATTTTGGCTCTCACACCTAAAATAAACGTTGTAGACTCAAAATTTTTGCTGTATTTAGTGTATTCTAGCATCCTGAAGATGATTCCAGCATTAATTTCATTGTGCTTATGCCCATTTTGAAGATTTTGACATTTTCACCTTAAGTGTACAATCAGGGGCTCAAAACGCGTTTAAAGCAATAAAAAGTTCATTTTGGCTCTCACACCTAAACTAAACGTTGTAGACTCAAAATTTTTGCTGTATTTAGTGTATTCTAGCATCCTGAAGATGATTCCAGCATTAATTTCATCGTGCTTATGCTCATTTTGAAGATTTTGACATTTTCACCTAAAGTGCACAATCAGGCTGAAAACGCATTTAAAGCAATAAAAAGTTCATTTTGGCTCACACACCTAAAATAAACGTTGTAGACTCAAAATTTTTGCTGTATTCAGTGTATTCTAGCATCCTGAAGATGATTCCAGCATTAATTTCATTGTGCTTATGCTCAGTTTGAAGAATTTGACATTTTCACCTTAAGTGTACAATCAGGGGCTGAAAACGCGTTTAAAGCAATAAAAAGTTCATTTTGGCTCTCACACCTAAACTAAACGTTGTAGACTCAAAATTTTTGCTGTATTTAGTGTATTCTAGCATCCTGAAGATGATTCCAGCATTAATTTCATTGTGCTTATGCTCATTTTGAAGATTTTGACATTTTCACCTTAAGTGTACAATCAGGGGCTGAAAACGCGTTTAAAGCAATAAAAAGTTCATTTTGGCTCTCACACCTAAACTAAACGTTGTAGACTCAAAATTTTTGCTGTATTTAGTGTATTCTAGCATCCTGAAGATGATTCCAGCATTAATTTCATTGTGCTTATGCTCATTTTTAAGATTTTGATATTTTCACCTAAAGTGCACAATCAGGCTGAAAACGCATTTAAAGCAATAAAAAGTTAATTTTGGCTCTCACACCTAAAATAAACGTTGTAGACTCAAAATTTTTGCTGTATTTAGTGTATTCTAGCATCCTGAAGATGATTCCAGCATTAATTTCATTGTGCTTATGCTCATTTTGAAGATTTTGACATTTTCACCTTAAGTGTACAATCAGGGGCTCAAAACGCGTTTAAAGCAATAAAAAGTTCATTTTGGCTCTCACACCTAAACTAAACGTTGTAGACTAAAAATTTTTGCTGTATTTAGTGTATTCTAGCATCCTGAAGATGATTCCAGCATTAATTTCATCGTGCTTATGCTCATTTTGAAGATTTTGACATTTTCACCTAAAGTGCACAATCAGGCTGAAAACGCATTTAAATTAATAAAAAGTTCATTTTGGCTCACACACCTAAAATAAACGTTGTAGACTCAAAATTTTTGCTGTATTCAGTGTATTCTAGCATCCTGAAGATGATTCCAGCATTAATTTCATTGTGCTTATGCTCAGTTTGAAGAATTTGACATTTTCACCTTAAGTGTACAATCAGGGGCTGAAAACGCGTTTAAAGCAATAAAAAGTTCATTTTGGCTCTCACACCTAAACTAAACGTTGTAGACTCAAAATTTTTGCTGTATTTAGTGTATTCTAGCATCCTGAAGATGATTCCAGCATGAATTTCATTGTGCTTATGCTCATTTTGAAGATTTTGACATTTTCACCTTAAGTGTACAATCAGGGGCTGAAAACGCGTTTAAAGCAATAAAAAGTTCATTTTGGCTCTCACACCTAAACTAAACGTTGTAGACTCAAAATTTTTGCTGTATTTAGTGTATTCTAGCATCCTGAAGATGATTCCAGCATTAATTTCATCGTGCTTGTGCTCATTTTGAAGATTTTGACATTTTAACCTAAAGTGCACAATCAGGCTGAAAACGCATTTAAAGCAATAAAAAGTTCATTTTGGCTCACACACCTAAAATAAACGTTGTAGACTCAAAATTTTTGCTGTATTCAGTGTATTCTAGCATCCTGAAGATGATTCCAGCATTAATTTCATTGTGCTTATGCTCATTTTGAAGATTTTGACATTTTCACCTTAAGTGTACAATCAGGGGCTGAAAACGCGTTTAAAGCAATAAAAAGTTCATTTTGGCTCTCACACCTAAACTAAACGTTGTAGACTCAAAATTTTTGCTGTATTTAGTGTATTCTAGCATCCTGAAGATGATTCCAGCATTAATTTCATTGTGCTTATGCTCATTTTTAATATTTTGACATTTTCACCTAAAGTGCACAATCAGGCTGAAAACGCATTTAAAGCAATAAAAAGTTCATTTTGGCTCACACACCTAAAATAAACGTTGTAGTCTCAAAATTTTTGCTGTATTTAGTGTATTTTAGCATCCTGAAGATGATTCCAGCATTAATTTCATTGTGCTTTTGCTCATTTTTAAGATTTTGACATTTTCACCTAAAGTGTACAATCAGGGGCTGAAAACGCGTTTAAAGCAATAAAAAGTTCATTTTGGCTCTCACACCTAAACTAAACGTTGTAGACTCAAAATTTTTGCTCTATTTAGTGTATTTTAGCATCCTGAAGATGATTCCAGCATTAATTTCATTGTGCTTATGCTCATTTTTAAGATTTTGACATTTTCACCTTAAGTGTACAATCAGGGGCTGAAAACGCGTTTAAAGCAATAAAAAGTTCATTTTGGCTCTCACACCTAAACTAAACGTTGTAGACTCAAAATTTTTGCTGTATTCAGTGTATTCTAGCATCCTGAAGATGATTCCAGCATTAATTTCATCGTGCTTATGCTCATTTTGAAGATTTGGACATTTTCACCTATAGAGCACAATCAGGCTGAAAACGCATTTAAAGCAATAAAAAGTTCATTTTGGCTCACACACCTAAAATAAACGTTGTAGACTCAAAATTTTTGCTGTATTTAGTGTATTCTAGCATCCTGAAGATGATTCCAGCATTAATTTCATCGTGCTTATGCTCATTTTGAAGATTTTGACATTTTCACCTAAAGTGCACAATCAGGCTGAAAACGCATTTAAAGCAATAAAAAGTTCATTTTGGCTCACACACCTAAAATAAACGTTGTAGACTCAAAATTTTTGCTATATTTAGTGTATTCTAGCATCCTGAAGATGATTCCAGCATTAATTTCATCGTGCTTGTGCTCATTTTGAAGATTTTGACATTTTAACCTAAAGTGCACAATCAGGCTGAAAACGCATTTAAAGCAATAAAAAGTTCATTTTGGCTCACACACCTAAAATAAACGTTGTAGACTCAAAATTTTTGCTGTATTCAGTGTATTCTAGCATCCTGAAGATGATTCCAGCATTAATTTCATTGTGCTTATGCTCATTTTGAAGATTTTGACATTTTCACCTTAAGTGTACAATCAGGGGCTGAAAACGCGTTTAAAGCAATAAAAGTTCATTTTGACTCTCACACCTAAACTAAACGTTGTAGACTCAAAATTTTTGCTGTATTTATTGTTTTCTAGCATCCTGAAGATGATTCCAGCATTAATTTCATTGTGCTTATGCTCATTTTGAAGATTTTGACATTTTCACCTTAAGTGTACAATCAGGGGCTCAAAACGCGTTTAAAGCAATAAAAAGTTCATTTTGGCTCTCACACCTAAACTAAACGTTGTAGACTCAAAATTTTTGCTGTATTTAGTGTATTCTAGCATCCTGAAGATGATTCCAGCATTAATTTCATCGTGCTTATGCTCATTTTGAAGATTTTGACATTTTCACCTAAAGTGCACAATCAGGCTGAAAACGCATTTAAAGCAATAAAAAGTTCATTTTGGCTCACACACCTAAAATAAACGTTGTAGACTCAAAATTTTTGCTGTATTCAGTGTATTCTAGCATCCTGAAGATGATTCCAGCATTAATTTCATCGTGCTTATGCTCATTTTGAAGATTTGGACATTTTCACCTATAGAGCACAATCAGGGGCTGAAAACGCGTTTAAAGCAATAAAAAGTTCATTTTGGCTCTCACACCTAAACTAAACGTTGTAGACTCAAAATTTTTGCTGTATTTAGTGTATTCTAGCATCCTGAAGATGATTCCAGCATTAATTTCATTGTGCTTATGCTTATTTTGAAGATTTTGACATTTTCACCTTAAGTGTACAATCAGGGGCTGAAAACGCGTTTAAAGCAATAAAAAGTTCATTTTGGCTCTCACACCTAAACTAAACGTTGTAGACTCAAAATTTTTGCTGTATTTAGTGTATTCTAGCATCCTGAAGATGATTCCAGCATTAATTTCATCGTGCTTGTGCTCATTTTGAAGATTTTGACATTTTAACCTAAAGTGCACAATCAGGCTGAAAACGCATTTAAAGCAATAAAAAGTTCATTTTGGCTCACACACCTAAAATAAACGTTGTAGACTCAAAATTTTTGCTGTATTCAGTGTATTCTAGCATCCTGAAGATGATTCCAGCATTAATTTCATTGTGCTTATGCTCATTTTTAAGATTTTGACATTTTCACCTTAAGTGTACAATCAGGGGCTGAAAACGCGTTTAAAGCAATAAAAAGTTCATTTTGGCTCTCACACCTAAACTAAACGTTGTAGACTCAAAATTTTTGCTGTATTTAGTGTATTCTAGCATCCTGAAGATGATTCCAGCATTAATTTCATTGTGCTTATGCTCATTTTTAAGATTTTGACATTTTCACCTAAAGTGCACAATCAGGCTGAAAACGCATTTAAAGCAATAAAAAGTTCATTTTGGCTCTCACACCTAAACTAAACGTTGTAGACTCAAAATTTTTGCTGTATTTAGTGTATTCTAGCATCCTGAAGATGATTCCAGCATTAATTTCATTGTGCTTATGCTCATTTTTAATATTTTGACATTTTCACCTAAAGTGCACAATCAGGCTGAAAACGCATTTAAAGCAATAAAAAGTTCATTTTGGCTCACACACCTAAAATAAACGTTGTAGTCTCAAAATTTTTGCTGTATTTAGTGTATTTTAGCATCCTGAAGATGATTCCAGCATTAATTTCATTGTGCTTTTGCTCATTTTTAAGATTTTGACATTTTCACCTAAAGTGTACAATCAGGGGCTGAAAACGCGTTTAAAGCAATAAAAAGTTCATTTTGGCTCTCACACCTAAACTAAACGTTGTAGACTCAAAATTTTTGCTCTATTTAGTGTATTTTAGCATCCTGAAGATGATTCCAGCATTAATTTCATTGTGCTTATGCTCATTTTTAAGATTTTGACATTTTCACCTTAAGTGTACAATCAGGGGCTGAAAACGCGTTTAAAGCAATAAAAAGTTCATTTTGGCTCTCACACCTAAACTAAACGTTGTAGACTCAAAATTTTTGCTGTATTCAGTGTATTCTAGCATCCTGAAGATGATTCCAGCATTAATTTCATCGTGCTTATGCTCATTTTGAAGATTTGGACATTTTCACCTATAGAGCACAATCAGGCTGAAAACGCATTTAAAGCAATAAAAAGTTCATTTTGGCTCACACACCTAAAATAAACGTTGTAGACTCAAAATTTTTGCTGTATTTAGTGTATTCTAGCATCCTGAAGATGATTCCAGCATTAATTTCATCGTGCTTATGCTCATTTTGAAGATTTTGACATTTTCACCTAAAGTGCACAATCAGGCTGAAAACGCATTTAAAGCAATAAAAAGTTCATTTTGGCTCACACACCTAAAATAAACGTTGTAGACTCAAAATTTTTGCTGTATTTAGTGTATTCTAGCATCCTGAAGATGATTCCAGCATTAATTTCATTGTGTTTATGCTCATTTTTAAGATTTTGACATTTTCACCTAAAGTGCACAATCAGGCTGAAAACGCATTTAAAGCAATAAAAAGTTCATTTTGGCTCTCACACCTAAACTAAACGTTGTAGACTCAAAATTTTTGCTGTATTTAGTGTATTTTAGCATCCTGAAGATGATTCCAGCATTAATTTCATCGTGCTTATGCTCATTTTCAAGATTTTGACATTTTCACCTTAAGTGTACAATCAGGGGCTGAAAACGCGTTTAAAGCAATAAAAAGTTCATTTTGGCTCTCACACCTAAACTAAACGTTGTAGACTCAAAATTTTTGCTGTATTCAGTGTATTCTAGCATCCTGAAGATGATTCCAGCATTAATTTCATCGTGCTTTATGCTCATTTTGAAGATTTTGACATTTTCACCTAAAGTGCACAATCAGGCTGAAAACGCATTTAAAGCAATAAAAAGTTCATTTTGGCTCACACACCTAAAATAAACTTTGTAGACTCAAATTTTTTGCTGTATTTAGTGTATTCTAGCATCCTGAAGATGATTCCAGCATTAATTTCATTGTGCTTATGCTCATTTTTAAGATTTTGACATTTTCACCTTAAGTGTACAATCAGGGGCTGAAAACGCGTTTAAAGCAATAAAAAGTTCATTTTGGCTCTCACACCTAAACTAAACGTTGTAGATTCAAAATTTTTGCTGTATTTAGTGTATTCTAGCATCCTGAAGATGATTCCAGCATTAATTTCATTGTGCTTATGCTCATTTTTAAGATTTTGATATTTTCACCTAAAGTGCACAATCAGGCTGAAAACGCATTTAAAGCAATAAAAAGTTAATTTTGGCTCTCACACCTAAAATAAACGTTGTAGACTCAAAATTTTTGCTGTATTTAGTGTATTCTAGCATCCTGAAGATGATTCCAGCATTAATTTCATTGTGCTTATGCCCATTTTGAAGATTTTGACATTTTCACCTTAAGTGTACAATCAGGGGCTCAAAACGCGTTTAAAGCAATAAAAAGTTCATTTTGGCTCTCACACCTAAACTAAACGTTGTAGACTCAAAATTTTTGCTGTATTTAGTGTATTCTAGCATCCTGAAGATGATTCCAGCATTAATTTCATCGTGCTTATGCTCATTTTGAAGATTTTGACATTTTCACCTAAAGTGCACAATCAGGCTGAAAACGCATTTAAAGCAATAAAAAGTTCATTTTGGCTCACACACCTAAAATAAACGTTGTAGACTCAAAATTTTTGCTGTATTCAGTGTATTCTAGCATCCTGAAGATGATTCCAGCATTAATTTCATTGTGCTTATGCTCAGTTTGAAGAATTTGACATTTTCACCTTAAGTGTACAATCAGGGGCTGAAAACGCGTTTAAAGCAATAAAAAGTTCATTTTGGCTCTCACACCTAAACTAAACGTTGTAGACTCAAAATTTTTGCTGTATTTAGTGTATTCTAGCATCCTGAAGATGATTCCAGCATTAATTTCATTGTGCTTATGCTCATTTTGAAGATTTTGACATTTTCACCTTAAGTGTACAATCAGGGGCTGAAAACGCGTTTAAAGCAATAAAAAGTTCATTTTGGCTCTCACACCTAAACTAAACGTTGTAGACTCAAAATTTTTGCTGTATTTAGTGTATTCTAGCATCCTGAAGATGATTCCAGCATTAATTTCATTGTGCTTATGCTCATTTTTAAGATTTTGATATTTTCACCTAAAGTGCACAATCAGGCTGAAAACGCATTTAAAGCAATAAAAAGTTAATTTTGGCTCTCACACCTAAAATAAACGTTGTAGACTCAAAATTTTTGCTGTATTTAGTGTATTCTAGCATCCTGAAGATGATTCCAGCATTAATTTCATTGTGCTTATGCTCATTTTGAAGATTTTGACATTTTCACCTTAAGTGTACAATCAGGGGCTCAAAACGCGTTTAAAGCAATAAAAAGTTCATTTTGGCTCTCACACCTAAACTAAACGTTGTAGACTAAAAATTTTTGCTGTATTTAGTGTATTCTAGCATCCTGAAGATGATTCCAGCATTAATTTCATCGTGCTTATGCTCATTTTGAAGATTTTGACATTTTCACCTAAAGTGCACAATCAGGCTGAAAACGCATTTAAAGCAATAAAAAGTTCATTTTGGCTCACACACCTAAAATAAACGTTGTAGACTCAAAATTTTTGCTGTATTCAGTGTATTCTAGCATCCTGAAGATGATTCCAGCATTAATTTCATTGTGCTTATGCTCAGTTTGAAGAATTTGACATTTTCACCTTAAGTGTACAATCAGGGGCTGAAAACGCGTTTAAAGCAATAAAAAGTTCATTTTGGCTCTCACACCTAAACTAAACGTTGTAGACTCAAAATTTTTGCTGTATTTAGTGTATTCTAGCATCCTGAAGATGATTCCAGCATGAATTTCATTGTGCTTATGCTCATTTTGAAGATTTTGACATTTTCACCTTAAGTGTACAATCAGGGGCTGAAAACGCGTTTAAAGCAATAAAAAGTTCATTTTGGCTCTCACACCTAAACTAAACGTTGTAGACTCAAAATTTTTGCTGTATTTAGTGTATTCTAGCATCCTGGAGATGATTCCAGCATTAATTTCATCGTGCTTGTGCTCATTTTGAAGATTTTGACATTTTAACCTAAAGTGCACAATCAGGCTGAAAACGCATTTAAAGCAATAAAAAGTTCATTTTGGCTCACACACCTAAAATAAACGTTGTAGACTCAAAATTTTTGCTGTATTCAGTGTATTCTAGCATCCTGAAGATGATTCCAGCATTAATTTCATTGTGCTTATGCTCATTTTGAAGATTTTGACATTTTCACCTTAAGTGTACAATCAGGGGCTGAAAACGCGTTTAAAGCAATAAAAAGTTCATTTTGGCTCTCACACCTAAACTAAACGTTGTAGACTCAAAATTTTTGCTGTATTTAGTGTATTCTAGCATCCTGAAGATGATTCCAGCATTAATTTCATTGTGCTTATGCTCATTTTTAATATTTTGACATTTTCACCTAAAGTGCACAATCAGGCTGAAAACGCATTTAAAGCAATAAAAAGTTCATTTTGGCTCACACACCTAAAATAAACGTTGTAGTCTCAAAATTTTTGCTGTATTTAGTGTATTTTAGCATCCTGAAGATGATTCCAGCATTAATTTCATTGTGCTTTTGCTCATTTTTAAGATTTTGACATTTTCACCTAAAGTGTACAATCAGGGGCTGAAAACGCGTTTAAAGCAATAAAAAGTTCATTTTGGCTCTCACACCTAAACTAAACGTTGTAGACTCAAAATTTTTGCTCTATTTAGTGTATTTTAGCATCCTGAAGATGATTCCAGCATTAATTTCATTGTGCTTATGCTCATTTTTAAGATTTTGACATTTTCACCTTAAGTGTACAATCAGGGGCTGAAAACGCGTTTAAAGCAATAAAAAGTTCATTTTGGCTCTCACACCTAAACTAAACGTTGTAGACTCAAAATTTTTGCTGTATTCAGTGTATTCTAGCATCCTGAAGATGATTCCAGCATTAATTTCATCGTGCTTATGCTCATTTTGAAGATTTGGACATTTTCACCTATAGAGCACAATCAGGCTGAAAACGCATTTAAAGCAATAAAAAGTTCATTTTGGCTCACACACCTAAAATAAACGTTGTAGACTCAAAATTTTTGCTGTATTTAGTGTATTCTAGCATCCTGAAGATGATTCCAGCATTAATTTCATCGTGCTTATGCTCATTTTGAAGATTTTGACATTTTCACCTAAAGTGCACAATCAGGCTGAAAACGCATTTAAAGCAATAAAAAGTTCATTTTGGCTCACACACCTAAAATAAACGTTGTAGACTCAAAATTTTTGCTATATTTAGTGTATTCTAGCATCCTGAAGATGATTCCAGCATTAATTTCATCGTGCTTGTGCTCATTTTGAAGATTTTGACATTTTAACCTAAAGTGCACAATCAGGCTGAAAACGCATTTAAAGCAATAAAAAGTTCATTTTGGCTCACACACCTAAAATAAACGTTGTAGACTCAAAATTTTTGCTGTATTCAGTGTATTCTAGCATCCTGAAGATGATTCCAGCATTAATTTCATTGTGCTTATGCTCATTTTGAAGATTTTGACATTTTCACCTTAAGTGTACAATCAGGGGCTGAAAACGCGTTTAAAGCAATAAAAGTTCATTTTGACTCTCACACCTAAACTAAACGTTGTAGACTCAAAATTTTTGCTGTATTTATTGTTTTCTAGCATCCTGAAGATGATTCCAGCATTAATTTCATTGTGCTTATGCTCATTTTGAAGATTTTGACATTTTCACCTTAAGTGTACAATCAGGGGCTCAAAACGCGTTTAAAGCAATAAAAAGTTCATTTTGGCTCTCACACCTAAACTAAACGTTGTAGACTCAAAATTTTTGCTGTATTTAGTGTATTCTAGCATCCTGAAGATGATTCCAGCATTAATTTCATCGTGCTTATGCTCATTTTGAAGATTTTGACATTTTCACCTAAAGTGCACAATCAGGCTGAAAACGCATTTAAAGCAATAAAAAGTTCATTTTGGCTCACACACCTAAAATAAACGTTGTAGACTCAAAATTTTTGCTGTATTCAGTGTATTCTAGCATCCTGAAGATGATTCCAGCATTAATTTCATCGTGCTTATGCTCATTTTGAAGATTTGGACATTTTCACCTATAGAGCACAATCAGGGGCTGAAAACGCGTTTAAAGCAATAAAAAGTTCATTTTGGCTCTCACACCTAAACTAAACGTTGTAGACTCAAAATTTTTGCTGTATTTAGTGTATTCTAGCATCCTGAAGATGATTCCAGCATTAATTTCATTGTGCTTATGCTTATTTTGAAGATTTTGACATTTTCACCTTAAGTGTACAATCAGGGGCTGAAAACGCGTTTAAAGCAATAAAAAGTTCATTTTGGCTCTCACACCTAAACTAAACGTTGTAGACTCAAAATTTTTGCTGTATTTAGTGTATTCTAGCATCCTGAAGATGATTCCAGCATTAATTTCATCGTGCTTGTGCTCATTTTGAAGATTTTGACATTTTAACCTAAAGTGCACAATCAGGCTGAAAACGCATTTAAAGCAATAAAAAGTTCATTTTGGCTCACACACCTAAAATAAACGTTGTAGACTCAAAATTTTTGCTGTATTCAGTGTATTCTAGCATCCTGAAGATGATTCCAGCATTAATTTCATTGTGCTTATGCTCATTTTTAAGATTTTGACATTTTCACCTTAAGTGTACAATCAGGGGCTGAAAACGCGTTTAAAGCAATAAAAAGTTCATTTTGGCTCTCACACCTAAACTAAACGTTGTAGACTCAAAATTTTTGCTGTATTTAGTGTATTCTAGCATCCTGAAGATGATTCCAGCATTAATTTCATTGTGCTTATGCTCATTTTTAAGATTTTGACATTTTCACCTAAAGTGCACAATCAGGCTGAAAACGCATTTAAAGCAATAAAAAGTTCATTTTGGCTCTCACACCTAAACTAAACGTTGTAGACTCAAAATTTTTGCTGTATTTAGTGTATTCTAGCATCCTGAAGATGATTCCAGCATTAATTTCATTGTGCTTATGCTCATTTTTAATATTTTGACATTTTCACCTAAAGTGCACAATCAGGCTGAAAACGCATTTAAAGCAATAAAAAGTTCATTTTGGCTCACACACCTAAAATAAACGTTGTAGTCTCAAAATTTTTGCTGTATTTAGTGTATTTTAGCATCCTGAAGATGATTCCAGCATTAATTTCATTGTGCTTTTGCTCATTTTTAAGATTTTGACATTTTCACCTAAAGTGTACAATCAGGGGCTGAAAACGCGTTTAAAGCAATAAAAAGTTCATTTTGGCTCTCACACCTAAACTAAACGTTGTAGACTCAAAATTTTTGCTCTATTTAGTGTATTTTAGCATCCTGAAGATGATTCCAGCATTAATTTCATTGTGCTTATGCTCATTTTTAAGATTTTGACATTTTCACCTTAAGTGTACAATCAGGGGCTGAAAACGCGTTTAAAGCAATAAAAAGTTCATTTTGGCTCTCACACCTAAACTAAACGTTGTAGACTCAAAATTTTTGCTTTATTCAGTGTATTCTAGCATCCTGAAGATGATTCCAGCATTAATTTCATCGTGCTTATGCTCATTTTGAAGATTTGGACATTTTCACCTATAGAGCACAATCAGGCTGAAAACGCATTTAAAGCAATAAAAAGTTCATTTTGGCTCACACACCTAAAATAAACGTTGTAGACTCAAAATTTTTGCTGTATTTAGTGTATTCTAGCATCCTGAAGATGATTCCAGCATTAATTTCATCGTGCTTATGCTCATTTTGAAGATTTTGACATTTTCACCTAAAGTGCACAATCAGGCTGAAAACGCATTTAAAGCAATAAAAAGTTCATTTTGGCTCACACACCTAAAATAAACGTTGTAGACTCAAAATTTTTGCTGTATTTAGTGTATTCTAGCATCCTGAAGATGATTCCAGCATTAATTTCATTGTGTTTATGCTCATTTTTAAGATTTTGACATTTTCACCTAAAGTGCACAATCAGGCTGAAAACGCATTTAAAGCAATAAAAAGTTCATTTTGGCTCTCACACCTAAACTAAACGTTGTAGACTCAAAATTTTTGCTGTATTTAGTGTATTTTAGCATCCTGAAGATGATTCCAGCATTAATTTCATCGTGCTTATGCTCATTTTCAAGATTTTGACATTTTCACCTTAAGTGTACAATCAGGGGCTGAAAACGCGTTTAAAGCAATAAAAAGTTCATTTTGGCTCTCACACCTAAACTAAACGTTGTAGACTCAAAATTTTTGCTGTATTCAGTGTATTCTAGCATCCTGAAGATGATTCCAGCATTAATTTCATCGTGCTTTATGCTCATTTTGAAGATTTTGACATTTTCACCTAAAGTGCACAATCAGGCTGAAAACGCATTTAAAGCAATAAAAAGTTCATTTTGGCTCACACACCTAAAATAAACTTTGTAGACTCAAATTTTTTGCTGTATTTAGTGTATTCTAGCATCCTGAAGATGATTCCAGCATTAATTTCATTGTGCTTATGCTCATTTTTAAGATTTTGACATTTTCACCTTAAGTGTACAATCAGGGGCTGAAAACGCGTTTAAAGCAATAAAAAGTTCATTTTGGCTCTCACACCTAAACTAAACGTTGTAGATTCAAAATTTTTGCTGTATTTAGTGTATTCTAGCATCCTGAAGATGATTCCAGCATTAATTTCATTGTGCTTATGCTCATTTTTAAGATTTTGATATTTTCACCTAAAGTGCACAATCAGGCTGAAAACGCATTTAAAGCAATAAAAAGTTAATTTTGGCTCTCACACCTAAAATAAACGTTGTAGACTCAAAATTTTTGCTGTATTTAGTGTATTCTAGCATCCTGAAGATGATTCCAGCATTAATTTCATTGTGCTTATGCCCATTTTGAAGATTTTGACATTTTCACCTTAAGTGTACAATCAGGGGCTCAAAACGCGTTTAAAGCAATAAAAAGTTCATTTTGGCTCTCACACCTAAACTAAACGTTGTAGACTCAAAATTTTTGCTGTATTTAGTGTATTCTAGCATCCTGAAGATGATTCCAGCATTAATTTCATCGTGCTTATGCTCATTTTGAAGATTTTGACATTTTCACCTAAAGTGCACAATCAGGCTGAAAACGCATTTAAAGCAATAAAAAGTTCATTTTGGCTCACACACCTAAAATAAACGTTGTAGACTCAAAATTTTTGCTGTATTCAGTGTATTCTAGCATCCTGAAGATGATTCCAGCATTAATTTCATTGTGCTTATGCTCAGTTTGAAGAATTTGACATTTTCACCTTAAGTGTACAATCAGGGGCTGAAAACGCGTTTAAAGCAATAAAAAGTTCATTTTGGCTCTCACACCTAAACTAAACGTTGTAGACTCAAAATTTTTGCTGTATTTAGTGTATTCTAGCATCCTGAAGATGATTCCAGCATTAATTTCATTGTGCTTATGCTCATTTTGAAGATTTTGACATTTTCAC
Organism: Vanacampus margaritifer; assembly: GCF_051991255.1. NCBI lineage: Eukaryota > Metazoa > Chordata > Actinopteri > Syngnathiformes > Syngnathidae > Vanacampus > Vanacampus margaritifer. Next base: position 427,086 of record NC_135450.1, read on the forward strand.
CTTAAGTGTACAATCAGGGGCTGAAAACGCGTTTAAAGCAATAAAAAGTTCATTTTGGCTCTCACACCTAAACTAAACGTTGTAGACTCAAAATTTTTGCTGTATTTAGTGTATTCTAGCATCCTGAAGATGATTCCAGCATTAATTTCATTGTGCTTATGCTCATTTTTAAGATTTTGATATTTTCACCTAAAGTGCACAATCAGGCTGAAAACGCATTTAAAGCAATAAAAAGTTAATTTTGGCTCTCACACCTAAAATAAACGTTGTAGACTCAAAATTTTTGCTGTATTTAGTGTATTCTAGCATCCTGAAGATGATTCCAGCATTAATTTCATTGTGCTTATGCTCATTTTGAAGATTTTGACATTTTCACCTTAAGTGTACAATCAGGGGCTCAAAACGCGTTTAAAGCAATAAAAAGTTCATTTTGGCTCTCACACCTAAACTAAACGTTGTAGACTAAAAATTTTTGCTGTATTTAGTGTATTCTAGCATCCTGAAGATGATTCCAGCATTAATTTCATCGTGCTTATGCTCATTTTGAAGATTTTGACATTTTCACCTAAAGTGCACAATCAGGCTGAAAACGCATTTAAAGCAATAAAAAGTTCATTTTGGCTCACACACCTAAAATAAACGTTGTAGACTCAAAATTTTTGCTGTATTCAGTGTATTCTAGCATCCTGAAGATGATTCCAGCATTAATTTCATTGTGCTTATGCTCAGTTTGAAGAATTTGACATTTTCACCTTAAGTGTACAATCAGGGGCTGAAAACGCGTTTAAAGCAATAAAAAGTTCATTTTGGCTCTCACACCTAAACTAAACGTTGTAGACTCAAAATTTTTGCTGTATTTAGTGTATTCTAGCATCCTGAAGATGATTCCAGCATGAATTTCATTGTGCTTATGCTCATTTTGAAGATTTTGACATTTTCACCTTAAGTGTACAATCAGGGGCTGAAAACGCGTTTAAAGCAATAAAAAGTTCATTTTGGCTCTCACACCTAAACTAAACGTTGTAGACTCAAAATTTTTGCTGTATTTAGTGTATTCTAGCATCCTGAAGATGATTCCAGCATTAATTTCATCGTGCTTGTGCTCATTTTGAAGATTTTGACATTTTAACCTAAAGTGCACAATCAGGCTGAAAACGCATTTAAAGCAATAAAAAGTTCATTTTGGCTCACACACCTAAAATAAACGTTGTAGACTCAAAATTTTTGCTGTATTCAGTGTATTCTAGCATCCTGAAGATGATTCCAGCATTAATTTCATTGTGCTTATGCTCATTTTGAAGATTTTGACATTTTCACCTTAAGTGTACAATCAGGGGCTGAAAACGCGTTTAAAGCAATAAAAAGTTCATTTTGGCTCTCACACCTAAACTAAACGTTGTAGACTCAAAATTTTTGCTGTATTTAGTGTATTCTAGCATCCTGAAGATGATTCCAGCATTAATTTCATTGTGCTTATGCTCATTTTTAATATTTTGACATTTTCACCTAAAGTGCACAATCAGGCTGAAAACGCATTTAAAGCAATAAAAAGTTCATTTTGGCTCACACACCTAAAATAAACGTTGTAGTCTCAAAATTTTTGCTGTATTTAGTGTATTTTAGCATCCTGAAGATGATTCCAGCATTAATTTCATTGTGCTTTTGCTCATTTTTAAGATTTTGACATTTTCACCTAAAGTGTACAATCAGGGGCTGAAAACGCGTTTAAAGCAATAAAAAGTTCATTTTGGCTCTCACACCTAAACTAAACGTTGTAGACTCAAAATTTTTGCTCTATTTAGTGTATTTTAGCATCCTGAAGATGATTCCAGCATTAATTTCATTGTGCTTATGCTCATTTTTAAGATTTTGACATTTTCACCTTAAGTGTACAATCAGGGGCTGAAAACGCGTTTAAAGCAATAAAAAGTTCATTTTGGCTCTCACACCTAAACTAAACGTTGTAGACTCAAAATTTTTGCTGTATTCAGTGTATTCTAGCATCCTGAAGATGATTCCAGCATTAATTTCATCGTGCTTATGCTCATTTTGAAGATTTGGACATTTTCACCTATAGAGCACAATCAGGCTGAAAACGCATTTAAAGCAATAAAAAGTTCATTTTGGCTCACACACCTAAAATAAACGTTGTAGACTCAAAATTTTTGCTATATTTAGTGTATTCTAGCATCCTGAAGATGATTCCAGCATTAATTTCATCGTGCTTGTGCTCATTTTGAAGATTTTGACATTTTAACCTAAAGTGCACAATCAGGCTGAAAACGCATTTAAAGCAATAAAAAGTTCATTTTGGCTCACACACCTAAAATAAACGTTGTAGACTCAAAATTTTTGCTGTATTCAGTGTATTCTAGCATCCTGAAGATGATTCCAGCATTAATTTCATTGTGCTTATGCTCATTTTGAAGATTTTGACATTTTCACCTTAAGTGTACAATCAGGGGCTGAAAACGCGTTTAAAGCAATAAAAGTTCATTTTGACTCTCACACCTAAACTAAACGTTGTAGACTCAAAATTTTTGCTGTATTTATTGTTTTCTAGCATCCTGAAGATGATTCCAGCATTAATTTCATTGTGCTTATGCTCATTTTGAAGATTTTGACATTTTCACCTTAAGTGTACAATCAGGGGCTCAAAACGCGTTTAAAGCAATAAAAAGTTCATTTTGGCTCTCACACCTAAACTAAACGTTGTAGACTCAAAATTTTTGCTGTATTTAGTGTATTCTAGCATCCTGAAGATGATTCCAGCATTAATTTCATCGTGCTTATGCTCATTTTGAAGATTTTGACATTTTCACCTAAAGTGCACAATCAGGCTGAAAACGCATTTAAAGCAATAAAAAGTTCATTTTGGCTCACACACCTAAAATAAACGTTGTAGACTCAAAATTTTTGCTGTATTCAGTGTATTCTAGCATCCTGAAGATGATTCCAGCATTAATTTCATCGTGCTTATGCTCATTTTGAAGATTTGGACATTTTCACCTATAGAGCACAATCAGGGGCTGAAAACGCGTTTAAAGCAATAAAAAGTTCATTTTGGCTCTCACACCTAAACTAAACGTTGTAGACTCAAAATTTTTGCTGTATTTAGTGTATTCTAGCATCCTGAAGATGATTCCAGCATTAATTTCATTGTGCTTATGCTTATTTTGAAGATTTTGACATTTTCACCTTAAGTGTACAATCAGGGGCTGAAAACGCGTTTAAAGCAATAAAAAGTTCATTTTGGCTCTCACACCTAAACTAAACGTTGTAGACTCAAAATTTTTGCTGTATTTAGTGTATTCTAGCATCCTGAAGATGATTCCAGCATTAATTTCATCGTGCTTGTGCTCATTTTGAAGATTTTGACATTTTAACCTAAAGTGCACAATCAGGCTGAAAACGCATTTAAAGCAATAAAAAGTTCATTTTGGCTCACACACCTAAAATAAACGTTGTAGACTCAAAATTTTTGCTGTATTCAGTGTATTCTAGCATCCTGAAGATGATTCCAGCATTAATTTCATTGTGCTTATGCTCATTTTTAAGATTTTGACATTTTCACCTTAAGTGTACAATCAGGGGCTGAAAACGCGTTTAAAGCAATAAAAAGTTCATTTTGGCTCTCACACCTAAACTAAACGTTGTAGACTCAAAATTTTTGCTGTATTTAGTGTATTCTAGCATCCTGAAGATGATTCCAGCATTAATTTCATTGTGCTTATGCTCATTTTTAAGATTTTGACATTTTCACCTAAAGTGCACAATCAGGCTGAAAACGCATTTAAAGCAATAAAAAGTTCATTTTGGCTCTCACACCTAAACTAAACGTTGTAGACTCAAAATTTTTGCTGTATTTAGTGTATTCTAGCATCCTGAAGATGATTCCAGCATTAATTTCATTGTGCTTATGCTCATTTTTAATATTTTGACATTTTCACCTAAAGTGCACAATCAGGCTGAAAACGCATTTAAAGCAATAAAAAGTTCATTTTGGCTCACACACCTAAAATAAACGTTGTAGTCTCAAAATTTTTGCTGTATTTAGTGTATTTTAGCATCCTGAAGATGATTCCAGCATTAATTTCATTGTGCTTTTGCTCATTTTTAAGATTTTGACATTTTCACCTAAAGTGTACAATCAGGGGCTGAAAACGCGTTTAAAGCAATAAAAAGTTCATTTTGGCTCTCACACCTAAACTAAACGTTGTAGACTCAAAATTTTTGCTCTATTTAGTGTATTTTAGCATCCTGAAGATGATTCCAGCATTAATTTCATTGTGCTTATGCTCATTTTTAAGATTTTGACATTTTCACCTTAAGTGTACAATCAGGGGCTGAAAACGCGTTTAAAGCAATAAAAAGTTCATTTTGGCTCTCACACCTAAACTAAACGTTGTAGACTCAAAATTTTTGCTGTATTCAGTGTATTCTAGCATCCTGAAGATGATTCCAGCATTAATTTCATCGTGCTTATGCTCATTTTGAAGATTTGGACATTTTCACCTATAGAGCACAATCAGGCTGAAAACGCATTTAAAGCAATAAAAAGTTCATTTTGGCTCACACACCTAAAATAAACGTTGTAGACTCAAAATTTTTGCTGTATTTAGTGTATTCTAGCATCCTGAAGATGATTCCAGCATTAATTTCATCGTGCTTATGCTCATTTTGAAGATTTTGACATTTTCACCTAAAGTGCACAATCAGGCTGAAAACGCATTTAAAGCAATAAAAAGTTCATTTTGGCTCACACACCTAAAATAAACGTTGTAGACTCCAAATTTTTGCTGTATTTAGTGTATTCTAGCATCCTGAAGATGATTCCAGCATTAATTTCATTGTGTTTATGCTCATTTTTAAGATTTTGACATTTTCACCTAAAGTGCACAATCAGGCTGAAAACGCATTTAAAGCAATAAAAAGTTCATTTTGGCTCTCACACCTAAACTAAACGTTGTAGACTCAAAATTTTTGCTGTATTTAGTGTATTTTAGCATCCTGAAGATGATTCCAGCATTAATTTCATCGTGCTTATGCTCATTTTCAAGATTTTGACATTTTCACCTTAAGTGTACAATCAGGGGCTGAAAACGCGTTTAAAGCAATAAAAAGTTCATTTTGGCTCTCACACCTAAACTAAACGTTGTAGACTCAAAATTTTTGCTGTATTCAGTGTATTCTAGCATCCTGAAGATGATTCCAGCATTAATTTCATCGTGCTTTATGCTCATTTTGAAGATTTTGACATTTTCACCTAAAGTGCACAATCAGGCTGAAAACGCATTTAAAGCAATAAAAAGTTCATTTTGGCTCACACACCTAAAATAAACTTTGTAGACTCAAATTTTTTGCTGTATTTAGTGTATTCTAGCATCCTGAAGATGATTCCAGCATTAATTTCATCGTGCTTATGCTCATTTTGAAGATTTTGACATTTTCACCTAAAGTGCACAATCAGGCTGAAAACGCATTTTAAAGCAATAAAAAGTTCATTTTGGCTCACACACCTAAAATAAACGTTGTAGACTCAAAATTTTTGCTGTATTCAGTGTATTCTAGCATCCTGAAGATGATTCCAGCATTAATTTGATTGTGCTTATGCTCAGTTTGAAGAATTTGAAATTTTCACCTTAAGTGTACAATCAGGGGCTGAAAACGCGTTTAAAGCAATAAAAAGTTCATTTTGGCTCTCACACCTAAACTAAACGTTGTAGACTCAAAATTTTTGCTGTATTTAGTGTATTCTAGCATCCTGAAGATGATTCCAGCATTAATTTCATTGTGCTTATGCTCATTTTTAAGATTTTGAAATTTTCACCTAAAGTGCACAATCAGGCTGAAAACGCATTTAAAGCAATAAAAAGTTCATTTTGGCAGTCACACCTAAACTAAACGTTGTAGACTCAAAATTTTTGCTGTATTTAGTGTATTCTAGCATCCTGAAGATGATTCCAGCATTAATTTCATTGTGCTTATGCTCATTTTGAAGATTTTGACATTTTCACCTTAAGTGTACAATCAGGGGCTGAAAACGCGTTTAAAGCAATAAAAAGTTCATTTTGGCTCTCACACCTAAACTAAACGTTGTAGACTCAAAATTTTTGCTGTATTAAGTGTATTCTAGCATCCTGAAGATGATTCCAGCATTAATTTCATTGTGCTTATGCTCATTTTTAAGATTTTGACATTTTCACCTAAAGTGCACAATCAGGCTGAAAACGCATTTAAAGCAATAAAAAGTTCATTTTGGCTCTCACACCTAAACTAAACGTTGTAGACTCAAAATTTTTGCTGTATTTAGTGTATTTTAGCATCCTGAAGATGATTCCAGCATTAATTTCATTGTGCTTATGCTCATTTTTAAGATTTTGACATTTTCACCTTAAGTGTACAATCAGGGGCTGAAAACGCGTTTAAAGCAATAAAAAGTTCATTTTGGCTCTCACACCTAAACTAAACGTTGTAGACTCAAAATTTTTGCTGTATTCAGTGTATTCTAGCATCCTGAAGATGATTCCAGCATTAATTTCATCGTGCTTATGCTCATTTTGAAGATTTGGACATTTTCACCTATAGTGCACAATCAGGCTGAAAACGCATTTAAAGCAATAAAAAGTTCATTTTGGCTCACACACCTAAAATAAACGTTGTAGACTCAAAATTTTTGCTGTATTCAGTGTATTCTAGCATCCTGAAGATGATTCCAGCATTAATTTCATTGTGCTTATGCTCATTTTGAAGATTTTGACATTTTCACCTTAAGTGTACAATCAGGGGCTGAAAACGCGTTTAAAGCAATAAAAGTTCATTTTGGCTCTCACACCTAAACTAAACGTTGTAGACTCAAAATTTTTGCTGTATTTATTGTTTTCTAGCATCCTGAAGATGATTCCAGCATTAATTTCATTGTGCTTATGCTCATTTTGAAGATTTTGACATTTTCACCTTAAGTGTACAATCAGGGGCTCAAAACGCGTTTAAAGCAATAAAAAGTTCATTTTGGCTCTCACACCTAAACTAAACGTTGTAGACTCAAAATTTTTGCTGTATTTAGTGTATTCTAGCATCCTGAAGATGATTCCAGCATTAATTTCATCGTGCTTATGCTCATTTTGAAGATTTTGACATTTTCACCTAAAGTGCACAATCAGGCTGAAAACGCATTTAAAGCAATAAAAAGTTCATTTTGGCTCACACACCTAAAATAAACGTTGTAGACTCAAAATTTTTGCTGTATTCAGTGTATTCTAGCATCCTGAAGATGATTCCAGCATTAATTTCATTGTGCTTATGCTCAGTTTGAAGAATTTGACATTTTCACCTTAAGTGTACAATCAGGGGCTGAAAACGCGTTTAAAGCAATAAAAAGTTCATTTTGGCTCTCACACCTAAACTAAACGTTGTAGACTCAAATTTTTTGCTGTATTTAGTGTATTCTAGCATCCTGAAGATGATTCCAGCATTAATTTCATTGTGCTTATGCTCATTTTGAAGATTTTGACATTTTCACCTTAAGTGTACAATCAGGGGCTGAAAACGCGTTTAAAGCAATAAAAAGTTCATTTTGGCTCTCACACCTAAACTAAACGTTGTAGACTCAAAATTTTTGCTGTATTTAGTGTATTCTAGCATCCTGAAGATGATTCCAGCATTAATTTCATCGTGCTTGTGCTCATTTTGAAGATTTTGACATTTTAACCTAAAGTGCACAATCAGGCTGAAAACGCATTTAAAGCAATAAAAAGTTCATTTTGGCTCACACACCTAAAATAAACGTTGTAGACTCAAAATTTTTGCTGTATTCAGTGTATTCTAGCATCCTGAAGATGATTCCAGCATTAATTTCATTGTGCTTATGCTCATTTTGAAGATTTTGACATTTTCACCTTAAGTGTACAATCAGGGGCTGAAAACGCGTTTAAAGCAATAAAAAGTTCATTTTGGCTCTCACACCTAAACTAAACGTTGTAGACTCAAAATTTTTGCTGTATTTAGTGTATTCTAGCATCCTGAAGATGATTCCAGCATTAATTTCATTGTGCTTATGCTCATTTTTAAGATTTTGACATTTTCACCTAAAGTGCACAATCAGGCTGAAAACGCATTTAAAGCAATAAAAAGTTCATTTTGGCTCTCACACCTAAACTAAACGTTGTAGACTCAAAATTTTTGCTGTATTTAGTGTATTCTAGCATCCTGAAGATGATTCCAGCATTAATTTCATTGTGCTTATGCTCATTTTTAATATTTTGACATTTTCACCTAAAGTGCACAATCAGGCTGAAAACGCATTTAAAGCAATAAAAAGTTCATTTTGGCTCACACACCTAAAATAAACGTTGTAGTCTCAAAATTTTTGCTGTATTTAGTGTATTTTAGCATCCTGAAGATGATTCCAGCATTAATTTCATTGTGCTTTTGCTCATTTTTAAGATTTTGACATTTTCACCTAAAGTGTACAATCAGGGGCTGAAAACGCGTTTAAAGCAATAAAAAGTTCATTTTGGCTCTCACACCTAAACTAAACGTTGTAGACTCAAAATTTTTGCTCTATTTAGTGTATTTTAGCATCCTGAAGATGATTCCAGCATTAATTTCATTGTGCTTATGCTCAGTTTGAAGAATTTGACATTTTCACCTAAAGTGCACAATCAGGCTGAAAACGCATTTAAAGCAATAAAAAGTTCATTTTGGCTCTCACACCTAAACTAAACGTTGTAGACTCAAAATTTTTGCTGTATTTAGTGTATTTTAGCATCCTGAAGATGATTCCAGCATTAATTTCATTGTGCTTATGCTCATTTTTAAGATTTTGACATTTTCACCTTAAGTGTACAATCAGGGGCTGAAAACGCGTTTAAAGCAATAAAAAGTTCATTTTGGCTCTCACACCTAAACTAAACGTTGTAGACTCAAAATTTTTGCTGTATTCAGTGTATTCTAGCATCCTGAAGATGATTCCAGCATTAATTTCATCGTGCTTATGCTCATTTTGAAGATTTGGACATTTTCACCTATAGTGCACAATCAGGCTGAAAACGCATTTAAAGCAATAAAAAGTTCATTTTGGCTCACACACCTAAAATAAACGTTGTAGACTCAAAATTTTTGCTGTATTCAGTGTATTCTAGCATCCTGAAGATGATTCCAGCATTAATTTCATTGTGCTTATGCTCATTTTGAAGATTTTGACATTTTCACCTTAAGTGTACAATCAGGGGCTGAAAACGCGTTTAAAGCAATAAAAGTTCATTTTGGCTCTCACACCTAAACTAAACGTTGTAGACTCAAAATTTTTGCTGTATTTATTGTTTTCTAGCATCCTGAAGATGATTCCAGCATTAATTTCATTGTGCTTATGCTCATTTTGAAGATTTTGACATTTTCACCTTAAGTGTACAATCAGGGGCTCAAAACGCGTTTAAAGCAATAAAAAGTTCATTTTGGCTCTCACACCTAAACTAAACGTTGTAGACTCAAAATTTTTGCTGTATTTAGTGTATTCTAGCATCCTGAAGATGATTCCAGCATTAATTTCATCGTGCTTATGCTCATTTTGAAGATTTTGACATTTTCACCTAAAGTGCACAATCAGGCTGAAAACGCATTTAAAGCAATAAAAAGTTCATTTTGGCTCACACACCTAAAATAAACGTTGTAGACTCAAAATTTTTGCTGTATTCAGTGTATTCTAGCATCCTGAAGATGATTCCAGCATTAATTTCATTGTGCTTATGCTCAGTTTGAAGAATTTGACATTTTCACCTTAAGTGTACAATCAGGGGCTGAAAACGCGTTTAAAGCAATAAAAAGTTCATTTTGGCTCTCACACCTAAACTAAACGTTGTAGACTCAAAATTTTTGCTGTATTTAGTGTATTCTAGCATCCTGAAGATGATTCCAGCATTAATTTCATTGTGCTTATGCTCATTTTGAAGATTTTGACATTTTCACCTTAAGTGTACAATCAGGGGCTGAAAACGCGTTTAAAGCAATAAAAAGTTCATTTTGGCTCTCACACCTAAACTAAACGTTGTAGACTCAAAATTTTTGCTGTATTTAGTGTATTCTAGCATCCTGAAGATGATTCCAGCATTAATTTCATCGTGCTTGTGCTCATTTTGAAGATTTTGACATTTTAACCTAAAGTGCACAATCAGGCTGAAAACGCATTTAAAGCAATAAAAAGTTCATTTTGGCTCACACACCTAAAATAAACGTTGTAGACTCAAAATTTTTGCTGTATTCAGTGTATTCTAGCATCCTGAAGATGATTCCAGCATTAATTTCATTGTGCTTATGCTCATTTTGAAGATTTTGACATTTTCACCTTAAGTGTACAATCAGGGGCTGAAAACGCGTTTAAAGCAATAAAAAGTTCATTTTGGCTCTCACACCTAAACTAAACGTTGTAGACTCAAAATTTTTGCTGTATTTAGTGTATTCTAGCATCCTGAAGATGATTCCAGCATTAATTTCATTGTGCTTATGCTCATTTTTAAGATTTTGACATTTTCACCTAAAGTGCACAATCAGGCTGAAAACGCATTTAAAGCAATAAAAAGTTCATTTTGGCTCTCACACCTAAACTAAACGTTGTAGACTCAAAATTTTTGCTGTATTTAGTGTATTCTAGCATCCTGAAGATGATTCCAGCATTAATTTCATTGTGCTTATGCTCATTTTTAATATTTTGACATTTTCACCTAAAGTGCACAATCAGGCTGAAAACGCATTTAAAGCAATAAAAAGTTCATTTTGGCTCACACACCTAAAATAAACGTTGTAGTCTCAAAATTTTTGCTGTATTTAGTGTATTTTAGCATCCTGAAGATGATTCCAGCATTAATTTCATTGTGCTTTTGCTCATTTTTAAGATTTTGACATTTTCACCTAAAGTGTACAATCAGGGGCTGAAAACGCGTTTAAAGCAATAAAAAGTTCATTTTGGCTCTCACACCTAAACTAAACGTTGTAGACTCAAAATTTTTGCTCTATTTAGTGTATTTTAGCATCCTGAAGATGATTCCAGCATTAATTTCATTGTGCTTATGCTCATTTTTAAGATTTTGACATTTTCACCTTAAGTGTACAATCAGGGGCTGAAAACGCGTTTAAAGCAATAAAAAGTTCATTTTGGCTCTCACACCTAAACTAAACGTTGTAGACTCAAAATTTTTGCTGTATTCAGTGTATTCTAGCATCCTGAAGATGATTCCAGCATTAATTTCATCGTGCTTATGCTCATTTTGAAGATTTGGACATTTTCACCTATAGAGCACAATCAGGCTGAAAACGCATTTAAAGCAATAAAAAGTTCATTTTGGCTCACACACCTAAAATAAACGTTGTAGACTCAAAATTTTTGCTGTATTTAGTGTATTCTAGCATCCTGAAGATGATTCCAGCATTAATTTCATCGTGCTTATGCTCATTTTGAAGATTTTGACATTTTCACCTAAAGTGCACAATCAGGCTGAAAACGCATTTAAAGCAATAAAAAGTTCATTTTGGCTCACACACCTAAAATAAACGTTGTAGACTCAAAATTTTTGCTGTATTTAGTGTATTCTAGCATCCTGAAGATGATTCCAGCATTAATTTCATTGTGTTTATGCTCATTTTTAAGATTTTGACATTTTCACCTAAAGTGCACAATCAGGCTGAAAACGCATTTAAAGCAATAAAAAGTTCATTTTGGCTCTCACACCTAAACTAAACGTTGTAGACTCAAAATTTTTGCTGTATTTAGTGTATTTTAGCATCCTGAAGATGATTCCAGCATTAATTTCATCGTGCTTATGCTCATTTTGAAGATTTTGACATTTTCACCTTAAGTGTACAATCAGGGGCTGAAAACGCGTTTAAAGCAATAAAAAGTTCATTTTGGCTCTCACACCTAAACTAAACGTTGTAGACTCAAAATTTTTGCTGTATTCAGTTTATTCTAGCATCCTGAAGATGATTCCAGCATTAATTTCATCGTGCTTTATGCTCATTTTGAAGATTTTGACATTTTCACCTAAAGTGCACAATCAGGCTGAAAACGCATTTAAAGCAATAAAAAGTTCATTTTGGCTCACACACCTAAAATAAACTTTGTAGACTCAAATTTTTTGCTGTATTTAGTGTATTCTAGCATCCTGAAGATGATTCCAGCATTAATTTCATCGTGCTTATGCTCATTTTGAAGATTTTGACATTTTCACCTAAAGTGCACAATCAGGCTGAAAACGCATTTAAAGCAATAAAAAGTTCATTTTGGCTCACACACCTAAAATAAACGTTGTAGACTCAAAATTTTTGCTGTATTTAGTGTATTCTAGCATCCTGAAGATGATTCCAGCATTAATTTCATTGTGCTTATGCTCATTTTTAAGATTTTGAAATTTTCACCTAAAGTGCACAATCAGGCTGAAAACGCATTTAAAGCAATAAAAAGTTCATTTTGGCAGTCACACCTAAACTAAACGTTGTAGACTCAAAATTTTTGCTGTATTTAGTGTATTCTAGCATCCTGAAGATGATTCCAGCATTAATTTCATTGTGCTTATGCTCATTTTGAAGATTTTGACATTTTCACCTTAAGTGTACAATCAGGGGCTGAAAACGCGTTTAAAGCAATAAAAAGTTCATTTTGGCTCTCACACCTAAACTAAACGTTGTAGACTCAAAATTTTTGCTGTATTCAGTGTATTCTAGCATCCTGAAGATGATTCCAGCATTAATTTCATCGTGCTTTATGCTCATTTTGAAGATTTTGACATTTTCACCTAAAGTGCACAATCAGGCTGAAAACGCATTTAAAGCAATAAAAAGTTCATTTTGGCTCACACACCTAAAATAAACTTTGTAGACTCAAATTTTTTGCTGTATTTAGTGTATTCTAGCATCCTGAAGATGATTCCAGCATTAATTTCATCGTGCTTATGCTCATTTTGAAGATTTTGACATTTTCACCTAAAGTGCACAATCAGGCTGAAAACGCATTTAAAGCAATAAAAAGTTCATTTTGGCTCACACACCTAAAATAAACGTTGTAGACTCAAAATTTTTGCTGTATTCAGTGTATTCTAGCATCCTGAAGATGATTCCAGCATTAATTTGATTGTGCTTATGCTCAGTTTGAAGAATTTGAAATTTTCACCTTAAGTGTACAATCAGGGGCTGAAAACGCGTTTAAAGCAATAAAAAGTTCATTTTGGCTCTCACACCTAAACTAAACGTTGTAGACTCAAAATTTTTGCTGTATTTAGTGTATTCTAGCATCCTGAAGATGATTCCAGCATTAATTTCATTGTGCTTATGCTCATTTTTAAGATTTTGAAATTTTCACCTAAAGTGCACAATCAGGCTGAAAACGCATTTAAAGCAATAAAAAGTTCATTTTGGCAGTCACACCTAAACTAAACGTTGTAGACTCAAAATTTTTGCTGTATTTAGTGTATTCTAGCATCCTGAAGATGATTCCAGCATTAATTTCATTGTGCTTATGCTCATTTTGAAGATTTTGACATTTTCACCTTAAGTGTACAATCAGGGGCTGAAAACGCGTTTAAAGCAATAAAAAGTTCATTTTGGCTCTCACACCTAAACTAAACGTTGTAGACTCAAAATTTTTGCTGTATTAAGTGTATTCTAGCATCCTGAAGATGATTCCAGCATTAATTTCATTGTGCTTATGCTCATTTTTAAGATTTTGACATTTTCACCTAAAGTGCACAATCAGGCTGAAAACGCATTTAAAGCAATAAAAAGTTCATTTTGGCTCTCACACCTAAACTAAACGTTGTAGACTCAAAATTTTTGCTGTATTTAGTGTATTTTAGCATCCTGAAGATGATTCCAGCATTAATTTCATTGTGCTTATGCTCATTTTTAAGATTTTGACATTTTCACCTTAAGTGTACAATCAGGGGCTGAAAACGCGTTTAAAGCAATAAAAAGTTCATTTTGGCTCTCACACCTAAACTAAACGTTGTAGACTCAAAATTTTTGCTGTATTCAGTGTATTCTAGCATCCTGAAGATGATTCCAGCATTAATTTCATCGTGCTTATGCTCATTTTGAAGATTTGGACATTTTCACCTATAGTGCACAATCAGGCTGAAAACGCATTTAAAGCAATAAAAAGTTCATTTTGGCTCACACACCTAAAATAAACGTTGTAGACTCAAAATTTTTGCTGTATTTAGTGTATTCTAGCATCCTGAAGATGATTCCAGCATTAATTTCATCGTGCTTATGCTCATTTTGAAGATTTTGACATTTTCACCTAAAGTGCACAATCAGGCTGAAAACGCATTTAAAGCAATAAAAAGTTCATTTTGGCTCACACACCTAAAATAAACGTTGTAGACTCAAAATTTTTGCTGTATTTAGTGTATTCTAGCATCCTGAAGATGATTCCAGCATTAATTTCATTGTGTTTATGCTCATTTTTAAGATTTTGACATTTTCACCTAAAGTGCACAATCAGGCTGAAAACGCATTTAAAGCAATAAAAAGTTCATTTTGGCTCTCACACCTAAACTAAACGTTGTAGACTCAAAATTTTTGCTGTATTCAGTGTATTCTAGCATCCTGAAGATGATTCCAGCATTAATTTCATCGTGCTTTATGCTCATTTTGAAGATTTTGACATTTTCACCTAAAGTGCACAATCAGGCTGAAAACGCATTTAAAGCAATAAAAAGTTCATTTTGGCTCACACACCTAAAATAAACTTTGTAGAATCAAATTTTTTGCTGTATTTAGTGTATTCTAGCATCCTGAAGATGATTCCAGCATTAATTTCATCGTGCTTATGCTCATTTTGAAGATTTTGACATTTTCACCTAAAGTGCACAATCAGGCTGAAAACGCATTTAAAGCAATAAAAAGTTTATTTTGGCTCACACACCTAAAATAAACTTTGTAGACTTAAATTTTTTGCTGTATTTAGTGTATTCTAGCATCCTGAAGATGATTCCAACATTAATTTCATCGTGCTTATGCTCATTTTGAAGATTTTGACATTTTCACCTAAAGTGCACAATCAGGCTGAAAACGCATTTAAAGCAATAAAAAGTTCATTTTGGCTCACACACCTAAAATAAACGTTGTAGACTCAAAATTTTTGCTGTATTCAGTGTATTCTAGCATCCTGAAGATGATTCCAGCATTAATTTGATTGTGCTTATGCTCAGTTTGAAGAATTTGAAATTTTCACCTTAAGTGTACAATCAGGGGCTGAAAACGCGTTTAAAGCAATAAAAAGTTCATTTTGGCTCTCACACCTAAACTAAACGTTGTAGACTCAAAATTTTTGCTGTATTTAGTGTATTCTAGCATCCTGAAGATGATTCCAGCATTAATTTCATTGTGCTTATGCTCATTTTTAAGATTTTGAAATTTTCACCTAAAGTGCACAATCAGGCTGAAAACGCATTTAAAGCAATAAAAAGTTCATTTTGGCAGTCACACCTAAACTAAACGTTGTAGACTCAAAATTTTTGCTGTATTTAGTGTATTCTAGCATCCTGAAGATGATTCCAGCATTAATTTCATTGTGCTTATGCTCATTTTGAAGATTTTGACATTTTCACCTTAAGTGTACAATCAGGGGCTGAAAACGCGTTTAAAGCAATAAAAAGTTCATTTTGGCTCTCACACCTAAACTAAACGTTGTAGACTCAAAATTTTTGCTGTATTAAGTGTATTCTAGCATCCTGAAGATGATTCCAGCATTAATTTCATTGTGCTTATGCTCATTTTTAAGATTTTGACATTTTCACCTTAAGTGCACAATCAGGCTGAAAACGCATTTAAAGCAATAAAAAGTTCATTTTGGCTCACACACCTAAAATAAACGTTGTAGACTCAAAATTTTTGCTGTATTTAGTGTATTCTAGCATCCTGAAGATGATTCCAGCATTAATTTCATTGTGTTTATGCTCATTTTTAAGATTTTGACATTTTCACCTAAAGTGCACAATCAGGCTGAAAACGCATTTAAAGCAATAAAAAGTTCATTTTGGCTCTCACACCTAAACTAAACGTTGTAGACTCAAAATTTTTGCTGTATTTAGTGTATTTTAGCATCCTGAAGATGATTCCAGCATTAATTTCATCGTGCTTATGCTCATTTTGAAGATTTTGACATTTTCACCTTAAGTGTACAATCAGGGGCTGAAAACGCGTTTAAAGCAATAAAAAGTTCATTTTGGCTCTCACACCTAAACTAAACGTTGTAGACTCAAAATTTTTGCTGTATTCAGTGTATTCTAGCATCCTGAAGATGATTCCAGCATTAATTTGATTGTGCTTATGCTCAGTTTGAAGAATTTGACATTTTCACCTTAAGTGTACAATCAGGGGCTGAAAACGCGTTTAAAGCAATAAAAAGTTCATTTTGGCTCTCACACCTAAACTAAACGTTGTAGACTCAAAATTTTTGCTGTATTTAGTGTATTCTAGCATCCTGAAGATGATTCCAGCATTAATTTCATTGTGCTTACGCTCATTTTTAAGATTTTGACATTTTCACCTAAAGTGCACAATCAGGCTGAAAACGCATTTAAAGCAATAAAAAGTTCATTTTGGCTCTCACACCTAAACTAAACGTTGTAGACTCAAAATTTTTGCTGTATTTAGTGTATTCTAGCATCCTGAAGATAATTCCAGCATTATTTTCATTGTGCTTATGCTCATTTTGAAGATTTTGACATTTTCTCCTTAAGTGTACAATCAGGGGCTGAAAACGCGTTTAAAGCAATAAAAAGTTCATTTTGGCTCTCACACCTAAACTAAACGTTGTAGACTCAAAATTTTTGCTGTATTAAGTGTATTCTAGCATCCTGAAGATGATTCCAGCATTAATTTCATTGTGCTTATGCTCATTTTTAAGATTTTGACATTTTCACCTAAAGTGCACAATCAGGCTGAAAACGCATTTAAAGCAATAAAAAGTTCATTTTGGCTCTCACACCTAAACTAAACGTTGTAGACTCAAAATTTTTGCTGTATTTAGTGTATTTTAGCATCCTGAAGATGATTCCAGCATTAATTTCATCGTGCTTATGCTCATTTTGAAGATTTTGACATTTTCACCTTAAGTGTACAATCAGGGGCTGAAAACGCGTTTAAAGCAATAAAAAGTTCATTTTGGCTCTCACACCTAAACTAAACGTTGTAGACTCAAAATTTTTGCTGTATTCAGTGTATTCTAGCATCCTGAAGATGATTCCAGCATTTATTTCATCGTGCTTTATGCTCATTTTGAAGATTTTGACATTTTCACCTAAAGTGCACAATCAGGCTGAAAACGCATTTAAAGCAATAAAAAGTTCATTTTGGCTCACACACCTAAAATAAACGTTGTAGTCTCAAAATTTTTGCTGTATTTAGTGTATTCTAGCATCCTGAAGATGATTCCAGCATTAATTTCATCGTGCTTATGCTCATTTTGAAGATTTTGACATTTTCACCTTAAGTGTACAATCAGGGGCTGAAAACGCGTTTAAAGCAATAAAAAAAAAGTTCATTTTGTCTCTCACACCTAAACTAAACGTTGTAGACTCAAAATTTTTGCTGTATTTAGTGTATTCTAGCATCCTGAAGATGATTCCAGCATTAATTTCATTGTGCTTATGCTCATTTTTAAGATTTTGACATTTTCACCTAAAGTGCACAATCAGGCTGAAAACGCATTTAAAGCAATAAAAAGTTCAATTTGGCTCTCACACCTAAACTAAACGTTGTAGACTCAAAATTTTTGCTGTATTCAGTGTATTGTAGCATCCTGAAGATGATTCCAGCATTAATTTCATTGTGCTTATGCTCAGTTTGAAGAATTTGACATTTTCACCTTCAGTGTACAATCAGGGGCTGAAAACGCGTTTAAAGCAATAAAAAGTTCATTTTGGCTCTCACACCTAAACTAAACGTTGTAGACTCAAAATTTTTGCTGTATTTAGTGTATTCTAGCATCCTGAAGATGATTCCAGCATTAATTTGATTGTGCTTATGCTCAGTTTGAAGAATTTGACATTTTCACCTTAAGTGTACAATCAGGGGCTGAAAACGCGTTTAAAGCAATAAAAAGTTCATTTTGGCTCTCACACCTAAACTAAACGTTGTAGACTCAAAATTTTTGCTGTATTTAGTGTATTCTAGCATCCTGAAGATGATTCCAGCATTAATTTCATTGTGCTTATGCTCATTTTTAAGATTTTGACATTTTCACCTAAAGTGCACAATCAGGCTGAAAACGCATTTAAAGCAATAAAAAGTTCATTTTGGCTCTCACACCTAAACTAAACGTTGTAGACTCAAAATTTTTGCTGTATTTAGTGTATTCTAGCATCCTGAAGATGATTCCAGCATTATTTTCATTGTGCTTATGCTCATTTTGAAGATTTTGACATTTTCACCTTAAGTGTACAATCAGGGGCTGAAAACGCGTTTAAAGCAATAAAAAGTTCATTTTGGCTCTCACACCTAAACTAAACGTTGTAGACTCAAAATTTTTGCTGTATTAAGTGTATTCTAGCATCCTGAAGATGATTCCAGCATTAATTTCATTGTGCTTATGCTCATTTTTAAGATTTTGACATTTTCACCTAAAGTGCACAATCAGGCTGAAAACGCATTTAAAGCAATAAAAAGTTCATTTTGGCTCTCACACCTAAACTAAACGTTGTAGACTCAAAATTTTTGCTGTATTTAGTGTATTTTAGCATCCTGAAGATGATTCCAGCATTAATTTCATCGTGCTTATGCTCATTTTGAAGATTTTGACATTTTCACCTTAAGTGTACAATCAGGGGCTGAAAACGCGTTTAAAGCAATAAAAAGTTCATTTTGGCTCTCACACCTAAACTAAACGTTGTAGACTCAAAATTTTTGCTGTATTCAGTGTATTCTAGCATCCTGAAGATGATTCCAGCATTTATTTCATCGTGCTTTATGCTCATTTTGAAGATTTTGACATTTTCACCTAAAGTGCACAATCAGGCTGAAAACGCATTTAAAGCAAAAAAAAGTTCATTTTGGCTCACACACCTAAAATAAACGTTGTAGTCTCAAAATTTTTGCTGTATTTAGTGTATTCTAGCATCCTGAAGATGATTCCAGCATTAATTTCATCGTGCTTATGCTCATTTTGAAGATTTTGACATTTTCACCTTAAGTGTACAATCAGGGGCTGAAAACGCGTTTAAAGCAATAAAAAAAAAGTTCATTTTGTCTCTCACACCTAAACTAAACGTTGTAGACTCAAAATTTTTGCTGTATTTAGTGTATTCTAGCATCCTGAAGATGATTCCAGCATTAATTTCATTGTGCTTATGCTCATTTTTAAGATTTTGACATTTTCACCTAAAGTGCACAATCAGGCTGAAAACGCATTTAAAGCAATAAAAAGTTCATTTTGGCTCTCACACCTAAACTAAACGTTGTAGACTCAAAATTTTTGCTGTATTCAGTGTATTCTAGCATCCTGAAGATGATTCCAGCATTAATTTCATTGTGCTTATGCTCAGTTTGAAGAATTTGACATTTTCACCTTCAGTGTACAATCAGGGGCTGAAAACGCGTTTAAAGCAATAAAAAGTTCATTTTGGCTCTCACACCTAAACTAAACGTTGTAGACTCAAAATTTTTGCTGTATTTAGTGTATTCTAGCATCCTGAAGATGATTCCAGCATTAATTTCATTGTGCTTATGCTCATTTTTAAGATTTTGACATTTTCACCTAAAGTGCACAATCAGGCTGAAAACGCATTTAAAGCAATAAAAAGTTCATTTTGGCTCTCACACCTAAACTAAACGTTGTAGACTCAAAATTTTTGCTGTATTTAGTGTATTCTAGCATCCTGAAGATGATTCCAGCATTAATTTCATTGTGCTTATGCTCATTTTGAAGATTTTGACATTTTCACCTTAAGTGTACAATCAGGGGCTGAAAACGCGTTTAAAGCAATAAAAAGTTCATTTTGGCTCTCACACCTAAACTAAACGTTGTAGACTCAAAATTTTTGCTGTATTTAGTGTATTCTAGCATCCTGAAGATGATTCCAGCATTAATTTCATTGTGCTTATGCTCATTTTTAAGATTTTGACATTTTCACCTAAAGTGCACAATCAGGCTGAAAACGCATTTAAAGCAATAAAAAGTTCATTTTGGCTCTCACACCTAAACTAAACGTTGTAGACTCAAAATTTTTGCTGTATTTAGTGTATTCTAGCATCCTGAAGATGATTCCAGCATTAATTTCATCGTGCTTATGCTCATTTTGAAGATTTTGACATTTTAACCTAAAGTGCACAATCAGGCTGAAAACGCATTTAAAGCAATAAAAAGTTCATTTTGGCTCACACACCTAAAATAAACGTTGTAGACTCAAAACTTTTGCTGTATTCAGTGTATTCTAGCATCCTGAAGATGATTCCAGCATTAATTTCATTGTGCTTATGCTCATTTTGAAGATTTTGACATTTTTACCTTAAGTGTACAATCAGGGGCTGAAAACGCGTTTAAAGCAATAAAAAGTTCATTTTGGCTCTCACACCTAAACTAAACGTTGTAGACTCAAAATTTTTGCTGTATTTAGTGTATTCTAGCATCCTGAAGATGATTCCAGCATTAATTTCACTGTGCTTATGCTCATTTTTAAGATTTTGACATTTTCACCTAAAGTGCACAATCAGGCTGAAAACGCATTTTAAAGCAATAAAAAGTTCATTTTGGCTCTCACACCTAAACTAAACGTTGTAGACTCAAAATTTTTGCTGTATTTAGTGTATTCTAGCATCCTGAAGATGATTCCAGCATTAATTTCATTGTGCTTATGCTCATTTTTAAGATTTTGACATTTTCACCTAAAGTGCACAATCAGGCTGAAAACGCATTTAAAGCAATAAAAAGTTCATTTTGGCTCACACACCTAAAATAAACGTTGTAGTCTCAAAATTTTTGCTGTATTTAGTGTATTCTAGCATCCTGAAGATGATTCCAGCATTAATTTCATCGTGCTTATGCTCATTTTGAAGATTTTGACATTTTCACCTTAAGTGTACAATCAGGGGCTGAAAACGCGTTTAAAGCAATAAAAAGTTCATTTTGTCTCTCACACCTAAACTAAACGTTGTAGACTCAAAATTTTTGCTGTATTTAGTGTATTCTAGCATCCTGAAGATGATTCCAGCATTAATTTCATTGTGCTTATGCTCATTTTTAAGATTTTGACATTTTCACCTAAAGTGCACAATCAGGCTGAAAACGCATTTAAAGCAATAAAAAGTTCATTTTGGCTCTCACACCTAAACTAAACGTTGTAGACTCAAAATTTTTGCTGTATTAAGTGTATTTTAGCATCCTGAAGATGATTCCAGCATTAATTTCACTGTGCTTATGCTCATTTTGAAGATTTTGACATTTTCACCTTAAGTGTACAATCAGGGGCTGAAAACGCGTTTAAAGCAATAAAAAGTTCATTTTGGATCTCACACCTAAACTAAACGTTGTAGACTCAAAATTTTTGCTGTATTAAGTGTATTCTAGCATCCTGAAGATGATTCCAGCATTAATTTCATTGTGCTTATGCTCATTTTTAAGATTTTGACATTTTCACCTAAAGTGCACAATAATGCTGAAAACGCATTTAAAGCAATAAAAAGTTCATTTTGGCTCTCACACCTAAACTAAACGTTGTAGACTCAAAATTTTTGCTGTATTTAGTGTGTTTTAGCATCCTGAAGATGATTCCAGCATTAATTTCATCGTGCTTATGCTCATTTTGAAGATTTTGACATTTTCACCTTAAGTGTACAATCAGGGGCTGAAAACGCGTTTAAAGCAATAAAAAGTTCATTTTGGCTCTCACACCTAAACTAAACGTTGTAGACTCAAAATTTTTGCTGTATTCAGTGTATTCTAGCATCCTGAAGATGATTCCAGCATTTATTTCATCGTGCTTTATGCTCATTTTGAAAATTTTGACATTTTCACCTAAAGTGCACAATCAGGCTGAAAACGCATTTAAAGCAATAAAAAGTTCATTTTGGCTCACACACCTAAAATAAACTTTGTAGACTCAAAATTTTTTGCTGTATTTAGTGTATTCTAGAATCCTGAAGATGATTTCAGCATTAATTTCATTGTGCTTATGCTCATTTTGAAGATTTTGACATTTTCACCTTAAGTGTACAATCAGGGGCTCAAAACGCGTTTAAAGCAATAAAAAGTTCATTTTGGCTCTCACACCTAAACTAAACGTTGTAGACTCAAATTTTTTTTTGATGTATTTAGTGTATTCTAGCATCCTGAAGATGATTCCAGCATTAATTTCATCGTGCTTATGCTCATTTTGAAGATTTTGACATTTTCACCTAAAGTGCACAATCAGGCTGAAAACGCATTTAAAGCAATAAAAAGTTCATTTTGGCTCACACACCTAAAATAAACGTTGTAGACTCAAAATTTTTGCTGTATTCAGTGTATTCTAGCATCCTGAAGATGATTCCAGCATTAATTTCATTGTGCTTATGCTCATTTTGAAGATTTTGACATTTTCACCTTAAGTGTACAATCAGGGGCTGAAAACGCGTTTAAAGCAATAAAAAGTTCATTTTGGCTCTCACACCTAAACTAAACGTTGTAGACTCAAAATTTTTGCTGTATTTAGTGTATTCTAGCATCCTGAAGATGATTCCAGCATTAATTTCATTGTGCTTATGCTCATTTTTAAGATTTTGACATTTTCACCTAAAGTGCACAATCAGGCTGAAAACGCATTTAAAGCAATAAAAAGTTCATTTTGGCTCTCACACCTAAACTAAACGTTGTAGACTCAAAATTTTTGCTGTATTTAGTGTATTCTAGCATCCTGAAGATGATTCCAGCATTAATTTCATTGTGCTTATGCTCATTTTGAAGATTTTGACATTTTCACCTTAAGTGTACAATCAGGGGCTGAAAACGCGTTTAAAGCAATAAAAAGTTCATTTTGGCTCTCACACCTAAACTAAACGTTGTAGACTCAAAATTTTTGCTGTATTTAGTGTATTCTAGCATCCTGAAGATGATTCCAGCATTAATTTCATTGTGCTTATGCTCATTTTTAAGATTTTGACATTTTCACCTAAAGTGCACAATCAGGCTGAAAACGCATTTAAAGCAATAAAAAGTTCATTTTGGCTCTCACACCTAAACTAAACGTTGTAGACTCAAAATTTTTGCTGTATTTAGTGTATTCTAGCATCCTGAAGATGATTCCAGCATTAATTTCATTGTGCTTATGCTCATTTTTAAGATTTTGACATTTTCACCTAAAGTGCACAATCAGGCTGAAAACGCATTTAAAGCAATAAAAAGTTCATTTTGGCTCTCACACCTAAACTAAACGTTGTAGACTCAAAATTTTTGCTGTATTTAGTGTATTCTAGCATCCTGAAGATGATTCCAGCATTAATTTCATTGTGCTTATGCTCATTTTGAAGATTTTGACATTTTCACCTTAAGTGTACAATCAGGGGCTGAAAACGCGTTTAAAGCAATAAAAAGTTCATTTTGGCTCTCACACCTAAACTAAACGTTGTAGACTCAAAATTTTTGCTGTATTTAGTGTATTCTAGCATCCTGAAGATGATTCCAGCATTAATTTCATTGTGCTTATGCTCATTTTTAAGATTTTGACATTTTCACCTAAAGTGCACAATCAGGCTGAAAACGCATTTAAAGCAATAAAAAGTTCATTTTGGCTCTCACACCTAAACTAAACGTTGTAGACTCAAAATTTTTGCTGTATTTAGTGTATTCTAGCATCCTGAAGATGATTCCAGCATTAATTTCATCGTGCTTATGCTCATTTTGAAGATTTTGACATTTTAACCTAAAGTGCACAATCAGGCTGAAAACGCATTTAAAGCAATAAAAAGTTCATTTTGGCTCACACACCTAAAATAAACGTTGTAGACTCAAAACTTTTGCTGTATTCAGTGTATTCTAGCATCCTGAAGATGATTCCAGCATTAATTTCATTGTGCTTATGCTCATTTTGAAGATTTTGACATTTTTACCTTAAGTGTACAATCAGGGGCTGAAAACGCGTTTAAAGCAATAAAAAGTTCATTTTGGCTCTCACACCTAAACTAAACGTTGTAGACTCAAAATTTTTGCTGTATTTAGTGTATTCTAGCATCCTGAAGATGATTCCAGCATTAATTTCATTGTGCTTATGCTCATTTTTAAGATTTTGACATTTTCACCTAAAGTGCACAATCAGGCTGAAAACGCATTTTAAAGCAATAAAAAGTTCATTTTGGCTCTCACACCTAAACTAAACGTTGTAGACTCAAAATTTTTGCTGTATTTAGTGTATTCTA
This sequence comes from Vanacampus margaritifer, assembly GCF_051991255.1. Classification (NCBI taxonomy): domain Eukaryota; kingdom Metazoa; phylum Chordata; class Actinopteri; order Syngnathiformes; family Syngnathidae; genus Vanacampus; species Vanacampus margaritifer. The sequence goes on from NC_135450.1 coordinate 451,464, forward strand.
GCATCCTGAAGATGATTCCAGCATTAATTTCATTGTGCTTATGCTCATTTTTAAGATTTTGACATTTTCACCTAAAGTGCACAATCAGGCTGAAAACGCATTTAAAGCAATAAAAAGTTCATTTTGGCTCACACACCTAAAATAAACGTTGTAGTCTCAAAATTTTTGCTGTATTTAGTGTATTCTAGCATCCTGAAGATGATTCCAGCATTAATTTCATCGTGCTTATGCTCATTTTGAAGATTTTGACATTTTCACCTTAAGTGTACAATCAGGGGCTGAAAACGCGTTTAAAGCAATAAAAAGTTCATTTTGTCTCTCACACCTAAACTAAACGTTGTAGACTCAAAATTTTTGCTGTATTTAGTGTATTCTAGCATCCTGAAGATGATTCCAGCATTAATTTCATTGTGCTTATGCTCATTTTTAAGATTTTGACATTTTCACCTAAAGTGCACAATCAGGCTGAAAACGCATTTAAAGCAATAAAAAGTTCATTTTGGCTCTCACACCTAAACTAAACGTTGTAGACTCAAAATTTTTGCTGTATTAAGTGTATTTTAGCATCCTGAAGATGATTCCAGCATTAATTTCACTGTGCTTATGCTCATTTTGAAGATTTTGACATTTTCACCTTAAGTGTACAATCAGGGGCTGAAAACGCGTTTAAAGCAATAAAAAGTTCATTTTGGATCTCACACCTAAACTAAACGTTGTAGACTCAAAATTTTTGCTGTATTAAGTGTATTCTAGCATCCTGAAGATGATTCCAGCATTAATTTCATTGTGCTTATGCTCATTTTTAAGATTTTGACATTTTCACCTAAAGTGCACAATCATGCTGAAAACGCATTTAAAGCAATAAAAAGTTCATTTTGGCTCTCACACCTAAACTAAACGTTGTAGACTCAAAATTTTTGCTGTATTTAGTGTATTTTAGCATCCTGAAGATGATTCCAGCATTAATTTCATTGTGCTTATGCTCATTTTGAAGATTTTGACATTTTCACTTAAAGTGCACAATCAGGCTGAAAACGCATTTAAAGCAATAAAAAGTTCATTTTGGCTCTCACACCTAAACTAAACGTTGTAGACTCAAAATTTTTGCTGTATTTAGTGTATTCTAGCATCCTGAAGATGATTCCAGCATTAATTTCATCGTGCTTATGCTCATTTTGAAGATTTTGACATTTTAACCTAAAGTGCACAATCAGGCTGAAAACGCATTTAAAGCAATAAAAAGTTCATTTTGGCTCACACACCTAAAATAAACGTTGTAGACTCAAAACTTTTGCTGTATTCAGTGTATTCTAGCATCCTGAAGATGATTCCAGCATTAATTTCATTGTGCTTATGCTCATTTTGAAGATTTTGACATTTTTACCTTAAGTGTACAATCAGGGGCTGAAAACGCGTTTAAAGCAATAAAAAGTTCATTTTGGCTCTCACACCTAAACTAAACGTTGTAGACTCAAAATTTTTGCTGTATTTAGTGTATTCTAGCATCCTGAAGATGATTCCAGCATTAATTTCATTGTGCTTATGCTCATTTTTAAGATTTTGACATTTTCACCTAAAGTGCACAATCAGGCTGAAAACGCATTTTAAAGCAATAAAAAGTTCATTTTGGCTCTCACACCTAAACTAAACGTTGTAGACTCAAAATTTTTGCTGTATTTAGTGTATTCTAGCATCCTGAAGATGATTCCAGCATTAATTTCATTGTGCTTATGCTCATTTTTAAGATTTTGACATTTTCACCTAAAGTGCACAATCAGGCTGAAAACGCATTTAAAGCAATAAAAAGTTCATTTTGGCTCACACACCTAAAATAAACGTTGTAGTCTCAAAATTTTTGCTGTATTTAGTGTATTCTAGCATCCTGAAGATGATTCCAGCATTAATTTCATCGTGCTTATGCTCATTTTGAAGATTTTGACATTTTCACCTTAAGTGTACAATCAGGGGCTGAAAACGCGTTTAAAGCAATAAAAAGTTCATTTTGTCTCTCACACCTAAACTAAACGTTGTAGACTCAAAATTTTTGCTGTATTTAGTGTATTCTAGCATCCTGAAGATGATTCCAGCATTAATTTCATTGTGCTTATGCTCATTTTTAAGATTTTGACATTTTCACCTAAAGTGCACAATCAGGCTGAAAACGCATTTAAAGCAATAAAAAGTTCATTTTGGCTCTCACACCTAAACTAAACGTTGTAGACTCAAAATTTTTGCTGTATTAAGTGTATTTTAGCATCCTGAAGATGATTCCAGCATTAATTTCACTGTGCTTATGCTCATTTTGAAGATTTTGACATTTTCACCTTAAGTGTACAATCAGGGGCTGAAAACGCGTTTAAAGCAATAAAAAGTTCATTTTGGATCTCACACCTAAACTAAACGTTGTAGACTCAAAATTTTTGCTGTATTAAGTGTATTCTAGCATCCTGAAGATGATTCCAGCATTAATTTCATTGTGCTTATGCTCATTTTTAAGATTTTGACATTTTCACCTAAAGTGCACAATCATGCTGAAAACGCATTTAAAGCAATAAAAAGTTCATTTTGGCTCTCACACCTAAACTAAACGTTGTAGACTCAAAATTTTTGCTGTATTTAGTGTATTTTAGCATCCTGAAGATGATTCCAGCATTAATTTCATTGTGCTTATGCTCATTTTGAAGATTTTGACATTTTCACCTTAAGTGTACAATCAGGGGCTGAAAACGCGTTTAAAGCAATAAAAAGTTCATTTTGGCTCTCACACCTAAACTAAACGTTGTAGACTCAAAATTTTTGCTGTATTCAGTGTATTCTAGCATCCTGAAGATGATTCCAGCATTTATTTCATCGTGCTTTATGCTCATTTTGAAGATTTTGACATTTTCACCTAAAGTGCACAATCAGGCTGAAAACGCATTTAAAGCAATAAAAAGTTCATTTTGGCTCACACACCTAAAATAAACTTTGTAGACTCAAAATTTTTTGCTGTATTTAGTGTATTCTAGAATCCTGAAGATGATTTCAGCATTAATTTCATTGTGCTTATGCTCATTTTGAAGATTTTGACATTTTCACCTTAAGTGTACAATCAGGGGCTCAAAACGCGTTTAAAGCAATAAAAAGTTCATTTTGGCTCTCACACCTAAACTAAACGTTGTAGACTCAAATTTTTTTGATGTATTTAGTGTATTCTAGCATCCTGAAGATGATTCCAGCATTAATTTCATCGTGCTTATGCTCATTTTGAAGATTTTGACATTTTCACCTAAAGTGCACAATCAGGCTGAAAACGCATTTAAAGCAATAAAAAGTTCATTTTGGCTCACACACCTAAAATAAACGTTGTAGACTCAAAATTTTTGCTGTATTCAGTGTATTCTAGCATCCTGAAGATGATTCCAGCATTAATTTCATTGTGCTTATGCTCATTTTGAAGATTTTGACATTTTCACCTTAAGTGTACAATCAGGCTGAAAACGCATTTAAAGCAATAAAAAGTTCATTTTGGCTCTCACACCTAAACTAAACGTTGTAGACTCAAAATTTTTGCTGTTTCAGTGTATTCTAGCATCCTGAAGATGATTCCAGCATTAATTTCATTGTGCTTATGCTCAGTTTGAAGAATTTGACATTTTCACCTTCAGTGTACAATCAGGGGCTGAAAACGCGTTTAAAGCAATAAAAAGTTCATTTTGGATCTCACACCTAAACTAAACGTTGTAGACTCAAAATTTTTGCTGTATTAAGTGTATTCTAGCATCCTGAAGATGATTCCAGCATTAATTTCATTGTGCTTATGCTCATTTTTAAGATTTTGACATTTTCACCTAAAGTGCACAATCATGCTGAAAACGCATTTAAAGCAATAAAAAGTTCATTTTGGCTCTCACACCTAAACTAAACGTTGTAGACTCAAAATTTTTGCTGTATTTAGTGTATTTTAGCATCCTGAAGATGATTCCAGCATTAATTTCATCGTGCTTATGCTCATTTTGAAGATTTTGACATTTTCACCTTAAGTGTACAATCAGGGGCTGAAAACGCGTTTAAAGCAATAAAAAGTTCATTTTGGCTCTCACACCTAAACTAAACGTTGTAGACTCAAAATTTTTGCTGTATTCAGTGTATTCTAGCATCCTGAAGATGATTCCAGCATTTATTTCATCGTGCTTTATGCTCATTTTGAAGATTTTGACATTTTCACCTAAAGTGCACAATCAGGCTGAAAACGCATTTAAAGCAATAAAAAGTTCATTTTGGCTCACACACCTAAAATAAACTTTGTAGACTCAAAATTTTTTGCTGTATTTAGTGTATTCTAGAATCCTGAAGATGATTTCAGCATTAATTTCATTGTGCTTATGCTCATTTTGAAGATTTTGACATTTTCACCTTAAGTGTACAATAAGGGGCTGAAAACGCGTTTAAAGCAATAAAAGTTCATTTTGGCTCTCACACCTAAACTAAACGTTGTAGACTCAAAATTTTTGCTGTATTTATTGTTTTCTAGCATCCTGAAGATGATTCCAGCATTAATTTCATTGTGCTTATGCTCATTTAGAAGATTTTGACATTTTCACCTTAAGTGTACAATCAGGGGCTCAAAACGCGTTTAAAGCAATAAAAAGTTCATTTTGGCTCTCACACCTAAACTAAACGTTGTAGACTCAAAATTTTTGCTGTATTTAGTGTATTCTAGCATCCTGAAGATGATTCCAGCATTAATTTCATTGTGCTTATGCTCATTTTTAAGATTTTGACATTTTCACCTAAAGTGCACAATCAGGCTGAAAACGCATTTAAAGCAATAAAAAGTTCATTTTGGCTCTCACACCTAAACTAAACGTTGTAGACTCAAAATTTTTGCTGTATTTAGTGTATTCTAGCATCCTGAAGATGATTCCAGCATTACTTTCATTGTGCTTATGCTCATTTTGAAGATTTTGACATTTTCACCTTAAGTGTACAATCAGGGGCTGAAAACGCGTTTAAAGCAATAAAAAGTTCATTTTGGCTCTCACACCTAAACTAAACGTTGTAGACTCAAAATTTTTGCTGTATTAAGTGTATTCTAGCATCCTGAAGATGATTCCAGCATTAATTTCATTGTGCTTATGCTCATTTTTAAGATTTTGACATTTTCACCTAAAGTGCACAATCAGGCTGAAAACGCATTTAAAGCAATAAAAAGTTCATTTTGGCTCTCACACCTAAACTAAACGTTGTAGACTCAAAATTTTTGCTGTATTTAGTGTATTTTAGCATCCTGAAGATGATTCCAGCATTAATTTCATTGTGCTTATGCTCATTTTGAAGATTTTGACATTTTCACCTTAAGTGTACAATCAGGGGCTGAAAACGCGTTTAAAGCAATAAAAAGTTCATTTTGGCTCTCACACCTAAACTAAACGTTGTAGACTCAAAATTTTTGCTGTATTAAGTGTATTCTAGCATCCTGAAGATGATTCCAGCATTAATTTCATTGTGCTTATGCTCATTTTTAAGATTTTGACATTTTCACCTAAAGTGCACAATCAGGCTGAAAACGCATTTAAAGCAATAAAAAGTTCATTTTGGCTCTCACACCTAAACTAAACGTTGTAGACTCAAAATTTTTGCTGTATTTAGTGTATTTTAGCATCCTGAAGATGATTCCAGCATTAATTTCATTGTGCTTATGCTCATTTTTAAGATTTTGACATTTTCACCTTAAGTGTACAATCAGGGGCTGAAAACGCGTTTAAAGCAATAAAAAGTTCATTTTGGCTCTCACACCTAAACTAAACGTTGTAGACTCAAAATTTTTGCTGTATTCAGTGTATTCTAGCATCCTGAAGATGATTCCAGCATTAATTTCATCGTGCTTATGCTCATTTTGAAGATTTGGACATTTTCACCTATAGTGCACAATCAGGCTGAAAACGCATTTAAAGCAATAAAAAGTTCATTTTGGCTCACACACCTAAAATAAACGTTGTAGACTCAAAATTTTTGCTGTATTTAGTGTATTCTAGCATCCTGAAGATGATTCCAGCATTAATTTCATCGTGCTTATGCTCATTTTGAAGATTTTGACATTTTCACCTAAAGTGCACAATCAGGCTGAAAACGCATTTAAAAAAATAAAAAGTTCATTTTGGCTCACACACCTAAAATAAACGTTGTAGACTCAAAATTTTTGCTGTATTTAGTGTATTCTAGCATCCTGAAGATGATTCCAGCATTAATTTCATTGTGCTTATGCTCATTTTTAAGATTTTGACATTTTCACCTTAAGTGTACAATCAGGGGCTGAAAACGCGTTTAAAGCAATAAAAAGTTCATTTTGGCTCTCACACCTAAACTAAACGTTGTAGACTCAAAATTTTTGCTGTATTTAGTGTATTCTAGCATCCTGAAGATGATTCCAGCATTAATTTCATTGTGCTTATGCTCATTTTTAAGATTTTGACATTTTCACCTAAAGTGCACAATCAGGCTGAAAACGCATTTAAAGCAATAAAAAGTTCATTTTGGCTCTCACACCTAAACTAAACGTTGTAGACTCAAAATTTTTGCTGTATTTAGTGTATTTTAGCATCCTGAAGATGATTCCAGCATTAATTTCATCGTGCTTATGCTCATTTTGAAGATTTTGACATTTTCACCTTAAGTGTACAATCAGGGGCTGAAAACGCGTTTAAAGCAATAAAAAGTTCATTTTGGCTCTCACACCTAAACTAAACGTTGTAGACTCAAAATTTTTGCTGTATTCAGTGTATTCTAGCATCCTGAAGATGATTCCAGCATTTATTTCATCGTGCTTTATGCTCATTTTGAAGATTTTGACATTTTCACCTAAAGTGCACAATCAGGCTGAAAACGCATTTAAAGCAATAAAAAGTTCATTTTGGCTCTCACACCTAAACTAAACGTTGTAGACTCAAAATTTTTGCTGTATTTAGTGTATTCTAGCATCCTGAAGATGATTCCAGCATTACTTTCATTGTGCTTATGCTCATTTTGAAGATTTTGACATTTTCACCTTAAGTGTACAATCAGGGGCTGAAAACGCGTTTAAAGCAATAAAAAGTTCATTTTGGCTCTCACACCTAAACTAAACGTTGTAGACTCAAAATTTTTGCTGTATTAAGTGTATTCTAGCATCCTGAAGATGATTCCAGCATTAATTTCATTGTGCTTATGCTCATTTTTAAGATTTTGACATTTTCACCTAAAGTGCACAATCAGGCTGAAAACGCATTTAAAGCAATAAAAAGTTCATTTTGGCTCTCACACCTAAACTAAACGTTGTAGACTCAAAATTTTTGCTGTATTTAGTGTATTTTAGCATCCTGAAGATGATTCCAGCATTAATTTCATCGTGCTTATGCTCATTTTGAAGATTTTGACATTTTCACCTTAAGTGTACAATCAGGGGCTGAAAACGCGTTTAAAGCAATAAAAAGTTCATTTTGGCTCTCACACCTAAACTAAACGTTGTAGACTCAAAATTTTTGCTGTATTCAGTGTATTCTAGCATCCTGAAGATGATTCCAGCATTTATTTCATCGTGCTTTATGCTCATTTTGAAGATTTTGACATTTTCACCTAAAGTGCACAATCAGGCTGAAAACGCATTTAAAGCAATAAAAAGTTCATTTTGGCTCACACACCTAAAATAAACGTTGTAGTCTCAAAATTTTTGCTGTATTTAGTGTATTCTAGCATCCTGAAGATGATTCCAGCATTAATTTCATCGTGCTTATGCTCATTTTGAAGATTTTGACATTTTCACCTTAAGTGTACAATCAGGGGCTGAAAACGCGTTTAAAGCAATAAAAAAAAAGTTCATTTTGTCTCTCACACCTAAACTAAACGTTGTAGACTCAAAATTTTTGCTGTATTTAGTGTATTCTAGCATCCTGAAGATGATTCCAGCATTAATTTCATTGTGCTTATGCTCATTTTTAAGATTTTGACATTTTCACCTAAAGTGCACAATCAGGCTGAAAACGCATTTAAAGCAATAAAAAGTTCATTTTGGCTCTCACACCTAAACTAAACGTTGTAGACTCAAAATTTTTGCTGTATTTAGTGTATTCTAGCATCCTGAAGATGATTCCAGCATTAATTTCATTGTGCTTATGCTCATTTTTAAGATTTTGACATTTTCACCTAAAGTGCACAATCAGGCTGAAAACGCATTTAAAGCAATAAAAAGTTCATTTTGGCTCACACACCTAAAATAAACGTTGTAGTCTCAAAATTGTTGCTGTATTTAGTGTATTCTAGCATCCTGAAGATGATTCCAGCATTAATTTCATCGTGCTTATGCTCATTTTTAAGATTTTGACATTTTCACCTAAAGTGCACAATCAGGCTGAAAACGCATTTAAAGCAATAAAAAGTTCATTTTGGCTCTCACACCTAAACTAAACGTTGTAGACTCAAAATTTTTGCTGTATTTAGTGTATTTTAGCATCCTGAAGATGATTCCAGCATTAATTTCATTGTGCTTATGCTCATTTTGAAGATTTTGACATTTTCACCTTAAGTGTACAATCAGGGGCTGAAAACGCGTTTAAAGCAATAAAAAGTTCATTTTGGCTCTCACACCTAAACTAAACGTTGTAGACTCAAAATTTTTGCTGTATTAAGTGTATTCTAGCATCCTGAAGATGATTCCAGCATTAATTTCATTGTGCTTATGCTCATTTTTAAGATTTTGACATTTTCACCTAAAGTGCACAATCAGGCTGAAAACGCATTTAAAGCAATAAAAAGTTCATTTTGGCTCTCACACCTAAACTAAACGTTGTAGACTCAAAATTTTTGCTGTATTTAGTGTATTTTAGCATCCTGAAGATGATTCCAGCATTAATTTCATTGTGCTTATGCTCATTTTTAAGATTTTGACATTTTCACCTTAAGTGTACAATCAGGGGCTGAAAACGCGTTTAAAGCAATAAAAAGTTCATTTTGGCTCTCACACCTAAACTAAACGTTGTAGACTCAAAATTTTTGCTGTATTCAGTGTATTCTAGCATCCTGAAGATGATTCCAGCATTAATTTCATCGTGCTTATGCTCATTTTGAAGATTTGGACATTTTCACCTATAGTGCACAATCAGGCTGAAAACGCATTTAAAGCAATAAAAAGTTCATTTTGGCTCACACACCTAAAATAAACGTTGTAGACTCAAAATTTTTGCTGTATTTAGTGTATTCTAGCATCCTGAAGATGATTCCAGCATTAATTTCATCGTGCTTATGCTCATTTTGAAGATTTTGACATTTTCACCTAAAGTGCACAATCAGGCTGAAAACGCATTTAAAAAAATAAAAAGTTCATTTTGGCTCACACACCTAAAATAAACGTTGTAGACTCAAAATTTTTGCTGTATTTAGTGTATTCTAGCATCCTGAAGATGATTCCAGCATTAATTTCATTGTGCTTATGCTCATTTTTAAGATTTTGACATTTTCACCTTAAGTGTACAATCAGGGGCTGAAAACGCGTTTAAAGCAATAAAAAGTTCATTTTGGCTCTCACACCTAAACTAAACGTTGTAGACTCAAAATTTTTGCTGTATTTAGTGTATTCTAGCATCCTGAAGATGATTCCAGCATTAATTTCATTGTGCTTATGCTCATTTTTAAGATTTTGACATTTTCACCTAAAGTGCACAATCAGGCTGAAAACGCATTTAAAGCAATAAAAAGTTCATTTTGGCTCTCACACCTAAACTAAACGTTGTAGACTCAAAATTTTTGCTGTATTTAGTGTATTTTAGCATCCTGAAGATGATTCCAGCATTAATTTCATCGTGCTTATGCTCATTTTGAAGATTTTGACATTTTCACCTTAAGTGTACAATCAGGGGCTGAAAACGCGTTTAAAGCAATAAAAAGTTCATTTTGGCTCTCACACCTAAACTAAACGTTGTAGACTCAAAATTTTTGCTGTATTCAGTGTATTCTAGCATCCTGAAGATGATTCCAGCATTTATTTCATCGTGCTTTATGCTCATTTTGAAGATTTTGACATTTTCACCTAAAGTGCACAATCAGGCTGAAAACGCATTTAAAGCAATAAAAAGTTCATTTTGGCTCACACACCTAAAATAAACGTTGTAGTCTCAAAATTTTTGCTGTATTTAGTGTATTCTAGCATCCTGAAGATGATTCCAGCATTAATTTCATCGTGCTTATGCTCATTTTTAAGATTTTGACATTTTCACCTTAAGTGTACAATCAGGGGCTGAAAACGCGTTTAAAGCAATAAAAAAAAAGTTCATTTTGTCTCTCACACCTAAACTAAACGTTGTAGACTCAAAATTTTTGCTGTATTTAGTGTATTCTAGCATCCTGAAGATGATTCCAGCATTAATTTCATTGTGCTTATGCTCATTTTTAAGATTTTGACATTTTCACCTAAAGTGCACAATCAGGCTGAAAACGCATTTAAAGCAATAAAAAGTTCATTTTGGCTCTCACACCTAAACTAAACGTTGTAGACTCAAAATTTTTGCTGTATTTAGTGTATTCTAGCATCCTGAAGATGATTCCAGCATTAATTTCATTGTGCTTATGCTCATTTTTAAGATTTTGACATTTTCACCTAAAGTGCACAATCAGGCTGAAAACGCATTTAAAGCAATAAAAAGTTCATTTTGGCTCACACACCTAAAATAAACGTTGTAGTCTCAAAATTTTTGCTGTATTTAGTGTATTCTAGCATCCTGAAGATGATTCCAGCATTAATTTCATCGTGCTTATGCTCATTTTTAAGATTTTGACATTTTCACCTAAAGTGCACAATCAGGCTGAAAACGCATTTAAAGCAATAAAAAGTTCATTTTGGCTCTCACACCTAAACTAAACGTTGTAGACTCAAAATTTTTGCTGTATTTAGTGTATTTTAGCATCCTGAAGATGATTCCAGCATTAATTTCATTGTGCTTATGCTCATTTTGAAGATTTTGACATTTTCACCTTAAGTGTACAATCAGGGGCTGAAAACGCGTTTAAAGCAATAAAAAGTTCATTTTGGCTCTCACACCTAAACTAAACGTTGTAGACTCAAAATTTTTGCTGTATTAAGTGTATTCTAGCATCCTGAAGATGATTCCAGCATTAATTTCATTGTGCTTATGCTCATTTTTAAGATTTTGACATTTTCACCTAAAGTGCACAATCAGGCTGAAAACGCATTTAAAGCAATAAAAAGTTCATTTTGGCTCTCACACCTAAACTAAACGTTGTAGACTCAAAATTTTTGCTGTATTTAGTGTATTTTAGCATCCTGAAGATGATTCCAGCATTAATTTCATTGTGCTTATGCTCATTTTTAAGATTTTGACATTTTCACCTTAAGTGTACAATCAGGGGCTGAAAACGCGTTTAAAGCAATAAAAAGTTCATTTTGGCTCTCACACCTAAACTAAACGTTGTAGACTCAAAATTTTTGCTGTATTCAGTGTATTCTAGCATCCTGAAGATGATTCCAGCATTAATTTCATCGTGCTTATGCTCATTTTGAAGATTTGGACATTTTCACCTATAGTGCACAATCAGGCTGAAAACGCATTTAAAGCAATAAAAAGTTCATTTTGGCTCACACACCTAAAATAAACGTTGTAGACTCAAAATTTTTGCTGTATTTAGTGTATTCTAGCATCCTGAAGATGATTCCAGCATTAATTTCATCGTGCTTATGCTCATTTTGAAGATTTTGACATTTTCACCTAAAGTGCACAATCAGGCTGCAAACGCATTTAAAAAAATAAAAAGTTCATTTTGGCTCACACACCTAAAATAAACGTTGTAGACTCAAAATTTTTGCTGTATTTAGTGTATTCTAGCATCCTGAAGATGATTCCAGCATTAATTTCATTGTGCTTATGCTCATTTTTAAGATTTTGACATTTTCACCTTAAGTGTACAATCAGGGGCTGAAAACGCGTTTAAAGCAATAAAAAGTTCATTTTGGCTCTCACACCTAAACTAAACGTTGTAGACTCAAAATTTTTGCTGTATTTAGTGTATTCTAGCATCCTGAAGATGATTCCAGCATTAATTTCATCGTGCTTATGCTCATTTTGAAGATTTTGACATTTTAACCTAAAGTGCACAATCAGGCTGAAAACGCATTTAAAGCAATAAAAAGTTCATTTTGGCTCACACACCTAAAATAAACGTTGTAGACTCAAAATTTTTGCTGTATTCAGTGCATTCTAGCATCCTGAAGATGATCCCAGCATTAATTTCATTGTGCTTATGCTAATTTTGAAGATTTTGACATTTTCACCTAAAGTGTACAATCAGGGGCTGAAAACGCGTTTAAAGCAATAAAAAGTTCATTTTGGCTCTCACACCTAAACTAAACGTTGTAGACTCAAAATTTTTGCTGTATTTAGTGTATTCTAGCATCCTGAAGATGATTCCAGCATTAATTACATTGTGCTTATGCTCATTTTTAAGATTTTGACATTTTCACCTAAAGTGCACAATCAGGCTGAAAACGCATTTAAAGCAATAAAAAGTTCATTTTGGCTCTCACACCTAAACTAAACGTTGTAGACTCAAAATTTTTGCTGTATTTAGTGTATTCTAGCATCCTGAAGATGATTCCAGCATTAATTTCATTGTGCTTATGCTCATTTTGAAGATTTTGACATTTTCACCTTAAGTGTACAATCAGGAGCTGAAAACGCGTTTAAAGCAATAAAAAGTTCATTTTGGCTCTCACACCTAAACTAAACGTTGTAGACTCAAAATTTTTGCTGTATTTAGTGTATTCTAGCATCCTGAAGATGATTCCAGCATTAATTTCATTGTGCTTATGCTCATTTTTAAGATTTTGACATTTTCACCTAAAGTGCACAATCAGGCTGAAAACGCATTTAAAGCAATAAAAAGTTCATTTTGGCTCTCACACCTAAACTAAACGTTGTAGACTCAAAATTTTTGCTGTATTTAGTGTATTTTAGCATCCTGAAGATGATTCCAGCATTAATTTCATTGTGCTTATGCTCATTTTTAAGATTTTGACATTTTCACCTTAAGTGTACAATCAGGGGCTGAAAACGCGTTTAAAGCAATAAAAAGTTCATTTTGGCTCTCACACCTAAACTAAACGTTGTAGACTCAAAATTTTTGCTCTATTTAGTGTATTTTAGCATCCTGAAGATGATTCCAGCATTAATTTCATTGTGCTTATGCTCATTTTTAAGATTTTGACATTTTCACCTTAAGTGTACAATCAGGGGCTGAAAACGCGTTTAAAGCAATAAAAAGTTCATTTTGGCTCTCACACCTAAACTAAACGTTGTAGACTCAAAATTTTTGCTGTATTTAGTGTATTCTAGCATCCTGAAGATGATTCCAGCATTAATTTCATTGTGCTTATGCTCATTTTTAAGATTTTGACATTTTCACCTAAAGTGCAAAATCAGGCTGAAAACGCATTTAAAGCAATAAAAAGTTCATTTTGGCTCTCACACCTTAACTAAACGTTGTAGACTCAAAATTTTTGCTGTATTTAGTGTATTCTAGCATCCTGAAGATGATTCCAGCATTAATTTCATTGTGCTTATGCTCATTTTGAAGATTTTGACATTTTCACCTTAAGTGTACAATCAGGGGCTGAAAACGCGTTTAAAGCAATAAAAAGTTCATTTTGGCTCTCACACCTAAACTAAACGTTGTAGACTCAAAATTTTTGCTGTATTAAGTGTATTCTAGCATCCTGAAGATGATTCCAGCATTAATTTCATTGTGCTTATGCTCATTTTTAAGATTTTGACATTTTCACCTAAAGTGCACAATCAGGCTGAAAACGCATTTAAAGCAATAAAAAGTTCATTTTGGCTCTCACACCTAAACTAAACGCTGTAGACTCAAAATTTTTGCTGTATTTAGTGTATTTTAGCATCCTGAAGATGATTCCAGCATTAATTTCATTGTGCTTATGCTCATTTTGAAGATTTTGACATTTTCACCTTAAGTGTACAATCAGGGGCTGAAAACGCGTTTAAAGCAATAAAAGTTCATTTTGGCTCTCACACCTAAACTAAACGTTGTAGACTCAAAATTTTTGCTGTATTTATTGTTTTCTAGCATCCTGAAGATGATTCCAGCATTAATTTCATTGTGCTTATGCTCATTTTGAAGATTTTGACATTTTCACCTTAAGTGTACAATCAGGGGCTCAAAACGCGTTTAAAGCAATAAAAAGTTCATTTTGGCTCTCACACCTAAACTAAACGTTGTAGACTCAAAATTTTTGCTGTATTTAGTGTATTCTAGCATCCTGAAGATGATTCCAGCATTAATTTCATCGTGCTTATGCTCATTTTGAAGATTTTGACATTTTCACCTAAAGTGCACAATCAGGCTGAAAACGCATTTAAAGCAATAAAAAGTTCATTTTGGCTCACACACCTAAAATAAACGTTGTAGACTCAAAATTTTTGCTGTATTCAGTGTATTCTAGCATCCTGAAGATGATTCCAGCATTAATTTCATTGTGCTTATGCTCAGTTTGAAGAATTTGACATTTTCACCTTAAGTGTACAATCAGGGGCTGAAAACGCGTTTAAAGCAATAAAAAGTTCATTTTGGCTCTCACACCTAAACTAAACGTTGTAGACTCAAAATTTTTGCTGTATTTAGTGTATTCTAGCATCCTGAAGATGATTCCAGCATTAATTTCATTGTGCTTATGCTCATTTTGAAGATTTTGACATTTTCACCTTAAGTGTACAATCAGGGGCTGAAAACCCGTTTAAAGCAATAAAAAGTTCATTTTGGCTCTCACACCTAAACTAAACGTTGTAGACTCAAAATTTTTGCTGTATTTAGTGTATTCTAGCATCCTGAAGATGATTCCAGCATTAATTTCATCGTGCTTGTGCTCATTTTGAAGATTTTGACATTTTAACCTAAAGTGCACAATCAGGCTGAAAACGCATTTAAAGCAATAAAAAGTTCATTTTGGCTCACACACCTAAAATAAACGTTGTAGACTCAAAATTTTTGCTGTATTCAGTGTATTCTAGCATCCTGAAGATGATTCCAGCATTAATTTCATTGTGCTTATGCTCATTTTGAAGATTTTGACATTTTCACCTTAAGTGTACAATCAGGGGCTGAAAACGCGTTTAAAGCAATAAAAAGTTCATTTTGGCTCTCACACCTAAACTAAACGTTTTAGACTCAAAATTTTTGCTGTATTTAGTGTATTCTAGCATCCTGAAGATGATTCCAGCATTAATTTCATTGTGCTTATGCTCATTTTTAAGATTTTGACATTTTCACCTAAAGTGCACAATCAGGCTGAAAACGCATTTAAAGCAATAAAAAGTTCATTTTGGCTCTCACACCTAAACTAAACGTTGTAGACTCAAAATTTTTGCTGTATTTAGTGTATTCTAGCATCCTGAAGATGATTCCAGCATTAATTTCATTGTGCTTATGCTCATTTTTAATATTTTGACATTTTCACCTAAAGTGCACAATCAGGCTGAAAACGCATTTAAAGCAATAAAAAGTTCATTTTGGCTCACACACCTAAAATAAGCGTTGTAGTCTCAAAATTTTTGCTGTATTTAGTGTATTTTAGCATCCTGAAGATGATTCCAGCATTAATTTCATTGTGCTTTTGCTCATTTTTAAGATTTTGACATTTTCACCTAAAGTGTACAATCAGGGGCTGAAAACGCGTTTAAAGCAATAAAAAGTTCATTTTGGCTCTCACACCTAAACTAAACGTTGTAGACTCAAAATTTTTGCTGTATTTAGTGTATTCTAGCATCCTGAAGATGATTCCAGCATTAATTTCATCGTGCTTATGCTCATTTTGAAGATTTTGACATTTTCACCTATAGTGCACAATCAGGCTGAAAACGCATTTAAAGCAATAAAAAGTTCATTTTGGCTCACACACCTAAAATAAACGTTGTAGACTCAAAATTTTTGCTGTATTTAGTGTATTCTAGCATCCTGAAGATGATTCCAGCATTAATTTCATCGTGCTTATGCTCATTTTGAAGATTTTGACATTTTCACCTAAAGTGCACAATCAGGCTGCAAACGCATTTAAAAAAATAAAAAGTTCATTTTGGCTCACACACCTAAAATAAACGTTGTAGACTCAAAATTTTTGCTGTATTTAGTGTATTCTAGCATCCTGAAGATGATTCCAGCATTAATTTCATTGTGCTTATGCTCATTTTTAAGATTTTGACATTTTCACCTTAAGTGTACAATCAGGGGCTGAAAACGCTTTTAAAGCAATAAAAAGTTCATTTTGGCTCTCACACCTAAACTAAACGTTGTAGACTCAAAATTTTTGCTGTATTTAGTGTATTCTAGCATCCTGAAGATGATTCCAGCATTAATTTCATCGTGCTTATGCTCATTTTGAAGATTTTGACATTTTAACCTAAAGTGCACAATCAGGCTGAAAACGCATTTAAAGCAATAAAAAGTTCATTTTGGCTCACACACCTAAAATAAACGTTGTAGACTCAAAATTTTTGCTGTATTCAGTGCATTCTAGCATCCTGAAGATGATCCCAGCATTAATTTCATTGTGCTTATGCTAATTTTGAAGATTTTGACATTTTCACCTAAAGTGTACAATCAGGGGCTGAAAACGCGTTTAAAGCAATAAAAAGTTCATTTTGGCTCTCACACCTAAACTAAACGTTGTAGACTCAAAATTTTTGCTGTATTTAGTGTATTCTAGCATCCTGAAGATGATTCCAGCATTAATTACATTGTGCTTATGCTCATTTTTAAGATTTTGACATTTTCACCTAAAGTGCACAATCAGGCTGAAAACGCATTTAAAGCAATAAAAAGTTCATTTTGGCTCTCACACCTAAACTAAACGTTGTAGACTCAAAATTTTTGCTGTATTTAGTGTATTCTAGCATCCTGAAGATGATTCCAGCATTAATTTCATTGTGCTTATGCTCATTTTGAAGATTTTGACATTTTCACCTTAAGTGTACAATCAGGAGCTGAAAACGCGTTTAAAGCAATAAAAAGTTCATTTTGGCTCTCACACCTAAACTAAACGTTGTAGACTCAAAATTTTTGCTGTATTTAGTGTATTCTAGCATCCTGAAGATGATTCCAGCATTAATTTCATTGTGCTTATGCTCATTTTTAAGATTTTGACATTTTCACCTAAAGTGCACAATCAGGCTGAAAACGCATTTAAAGCAATAAAAAGTTCATTTTGGCTCTCACACCTAAACTAAACGTTGTAGACTCAAAATTTTTGCTGTATTTAGTGTATTTTAGCATCCTGAAGATGATTCCAGCATTAATTTCATTGTGCTTATGCTCATTTTTAAGATTTTGACATTTTCACCTTAAGTGTACAATCAGGGGCTGAAAACGCGTTTAAAGCAATAAAAAGTTCATTTTGGCTCTCACACCTAAACTAAACGTTGTAGACTCAAAATTTTTGCTCTATTTAGTGTATTTTAGCATCCTGAAGATGATTCCAGCATTAATTTCATTGTGCTTATGCTCATTTTTAAGATTTTGACATTTTCACCTTAAGTGTACAATCAGGGGCTGAAAACGCGTTTAAAGCAATAAAAAGTTCATTTTGGCTCTCACACCTAAACTAAACGTTGTAGACTCAAAATTTTTGCTGTATTTAGTGTATTCTAGCATCCTGAAGATGATTCCAGCATTAATTTCATTGTGCTTATGCTCATTTTTAAGATTTTGACATTTTCACCTAAAGTGCAAAATCAGGCTGAAAACGCATTTAAAGCAATAAAAAGTTCATTTTGGCTCTCACACCTTAACTAAACGTTGTAGACTCAAAATTTTTGCTGTATTTAGTGTATTCTAGCATCCTGAAGATGATTCCAGCATTAATTTCATTGTGCTTATGCTCATTTTGAAGATTTTGACATTTTCACCTTAAGTGTACAATCAGGGGCTGAAAACGCGTTTAAAGCAATAAAAAGTTCATTTTGGCTCTCACACCTAAACTAAACGTTGTAGACTCAAAATTTTTGCTGTATTAAGTGTATTCTAGCATCCTGAAGATGATTCCAGCATTAATTTCATTGTGCTTATGCTCATTTTTAAGATTTTGACATTTTCACCTAAAGTGCACAATCAGGCTGAAAACGCATTTAAAGCAATAAAAAGTTCATTTTGGCTCTCACACCTAAACTAAACGTTGTAGACTCAAAATTTTTGCTGTATTTAGTGTATTTTAGCATCCTGAAGATGATTCCAGCATTAATTTCATTGTGCTTATGCTCATTTTGAAGATTTTGACATTTTCACCTTAAGTGTACAATCAGGGGCTGAAAACGCGTTTAAAGCAATAAAAGTTCATTTTGGCTCTCACACCTAAACTAAACGTTGTAGACTCAAAATTTTTGCTGTATTTATTGTTTTCTAGCATCCTGAAGATGATTCCAGCATTAATTTCATTGTGCTTATGCTCATTTTGAAGATTTTGACATTTTCACCTTAAGTGTACAATCAGGGGCTCAAAACGCGTTTAAAGCAATAAAAAGTTCATTTTGGCTCTCACACCTAAACTAAACGTTGTAGACTCAAAATTTTTGCTGTATTTAGTGTATTCTAGCATCCTGAAGATGATTCCAGCATTAATTTCATCGTGCTTATGCTCATTTTGAAGATTTTGACATTTTCACCTAAAGTGCACAATCAGGCTGAAAACGCATTTAAAGCAATAAAAAGTTCATTTTGGCTCACACACCTAAAATAAACGTTGTAGACTCAAAATTTTTGCTGTATTCAGTGTATTCTAGCATCCTGAAGATGATTCCAGCATTAATTTCATTGTGCTTATGCTCAGTTTGAAGAATTTGACATTTTCACCTTAAGTGTACAATCAGGGGCTGAAAACGCGTTTAAAGCAATAAAAAGTTCATTTTGGCTCTCACACCTAAACTAAACGTTGTAGACTCAAAATTTTTGCTGTATTTAGTGTATTCTAGCATCCTGAAGATGATTCCAGCATTAATTTCATTGTGCTTATGCTCATTTTGAAGATTTTGACATTTTCACCTTAAGTGTACAATCAGGGGCTGAAAACCCGTTTAAAGCAATAAAAAGTTAATTTTGGCTCTCACACCTAAACTAAACGTTGTAGACTCAAAATTTTTGCTGTATTTAGTGTATTCTAGCATCCTGAAGATGATTCCAGCATTAATTTCATCGTGCTTGTGCTCATTTTGAAGATTTTGACATTTTAACCTAAAGTGCACAATCAGGCTGAAAACGCATTTAAAGCAATAAAAAGTTCATTTTGGCTCACACACCTAAAATAAACGTTGTAGACTCAAAATTTTTGCTGTATTCAGTGTATTCTAGCATCCTGAAGATGATTCCAGCATTAATTTCATTGTGCTTATGCTCATTTTGAAGATTTTGACATTTTCACCTTAAGTGTACAATCAGGGGCTGAAAACGCGTTTAAAGCAATAAAAAGTTCATTTTGGCTCTCACACCTAAACTAAACGTTGTAGACTCAAAATTTTTGCTGTATTTAGTGTATTCTAGCATCCTGAAGATGATTCCAGCATTAATTTCATTGTGCTTATGCTCATTTTTAAGATTTTGACATTTTCACCTAAAGTGCACAATCAGGCTGAAAACGCATTTAAAGCAATAAAAAGTTCATTTTGGCTCTCACACCTAAACTAAACGTTGTAGACTCAAAATTTTTGCTGTATTTAGTGTATTCTAGCATCCTGAAGATGATTCCAGCATTAATTTCATTGTGCTTATGCTCATTTTTAATATTTTGACATTTTCACCTAAAGTGCACAATCAGGCTGAAAACGCATTTAAAGCAATAAAAAGTTCATTTTGGCTCACACACCTAAAATAAGCGTTGTAGTCTCAAAATTTTTGCTGTATTTAGTGTATTTTAGCATCCTGAAGATGATTCCAGCATTAATTTCATTGTGCTTTTGCTCATTTTTAAGATTTTGACATTTTCACCTAAAGTGTACAATCAGGGGCTGAAAACGCGTTTAAAGCAATAAAAAGTTCATTTTGGCTCTCACACCTAAACTAAACGTTGTAGACTCAAAATTTTTGCTCTATTTAGTGTATTTTAGCATCCTGAAGATGATTCCAGCATTAATTTCATTGTGCTTATGCTCATTTTTAAGATTTTGACATTTTCACCTTAAGTGTACAATCAGGGGCTGAAAACGCGTTTAAAGCAATAAAAAGTTCATTTTGGCTCTCACACCTAAACTAAACGTTGTAGACTCAAAATTTTTGCTGTATTCAGTGTATTCTAGCATCCTGAAGATGATTCCAGCATTAATTTCATCGTGCTTATGCTCATTTTGAAGATTTGGACATTTTCACCTATAGAGCACAATCAGGCTGAAAACGCATTTAAAGCAATAAAAAGTTCATTTTGGCTCACACACCTAAAATAAACGTTGTAGACTCAAAATTTTTGCTGTATTTAGTGTATTCTAGCATCCTGAAGATGATTCCAGCATTAATTTCATCGTGCTTATGCTCATTTTGAAGATTTTGACATTTTCACCTAAAGTGCACAATCAGGCTGAAAACGCATTTAAAGCAATAAAAAGTTCATTTTGGCTCACACACCTAAAATAAACGTTGTAGACTCAAAATTTTTGCTGTATTTAGTGTATTCTAGCATCCTGAAGATGATTCCAGCATTAATTTCATTGTGTTTATGCTCATTTTTAAGATTTTGACATTTTCACCTAAAGTGCACAATCAGGCTGAAAACGCATTTAAAGCAATAAAAAGTTCATTTTGGCTCTCACACCTAAACTAAACGTTGTAGACTCAAAATTTTTGCTGTATTTAGTGTATTTTAGCATCCTGAAGATGATTCCAGCATTAATTTCATCGTGCTTATGCTCATTTTGAAGATTTTGACATTTTCACCTTAAGTGTACAATCAGGGGCTGAAAACGCGTTTAAAGCAATAAAAAGTTCATTTTGGCTCTCACACCTAAACTAAACGTTGTAGACTCAAAATTTTTGCTGTATTCAGTGTATTCTAGCATCCTGAAGATGATTCCAGCATTAATTTCATCGTGCTTATGCTCATTTTGAAGATTTTGACATTTTCACCTAAAGTGCACAATCAGGCTGAAAACGCATTTAAAGCAATAAAAAGTTCATTTTGGCTCACACACCTAAAATAAACGTTGTAGACTCAAAATTTTTGCTGTATTCAGTGTATTCTAGCATCCTGAAGATGATTCCAGCATTAATTTGATTGTGCTTATGCTCAGTTTGAAGAATTTGAAATTTTCACCTTAAGTGTACAATCAGGGGCTGAAAACGCGTTTAAAGCAATAAAAAGTTCATTTTGGCTCTCACACCTAAACTAAACGTTGTAGACTCAAAATTTTTGCTGTATTTAGTGTATTCTAGCATCCTGAAGATGATTCCAGCATTAATTTCATTGTGCTTATGCTCATTTTTAAGATTTTGAAATTTTCACCTAAAGTGCACAATCAGGCTGAAAACGCATTTAAAGCAATAAAAAGTTCATTTTGGCTCTCACACCTAAACTAAACGTTGTAGACTCAAAATTTTTGCTGTATTTAGTGTATTTTAGCATCCTGAAGATGATTCCAGCATTAATTTCATTGTGCTTATGCTCATTTTTAAGATTTTGACATTTTCACCTTAAGTGTACAATCAGGGGCTGAAAACGCGTTTAAAGCAATAAAAGTTCATTTTGGCTCTCACACCTAAACTAAACGTTGTAGACTCAAAATTTTTGCTGTATTCAGTGTATTCTAGCATCCTGAAGATGATTCCAGCATTAATTTCATCGTGCTTATGCTCATTTTGAAGATTTGGACATTTTCACCTATAGTGCACAATCAGGCTGAAAACGCATTTAAAGCAATAAAAAGTTCATTTTGGCTCACACACCTAAAATAAACGTTGTAGACTCAAAATTTTTGCTGTATTCAGTGTATTCTAGCATCCTGAAGATGATTCCAGCATTAATTTCATCGTGCTTATGCTCATTTTGAAGATTTGGACATTTTCACCTATAGTGCACAATCAGGCTGAAAACGCATTTAAAGCAATAAAAAGTTCATTTTGGCTCACACACCTAAAATAAACGTTGTAGACTCAAAATTTTTGCTGTATTCAGTGTATTCTAGCATCCTGAAGATGATTCCAGCATTAATTTCATTGTGCTTATGCTCATTTTGAAGATTTTGACATTTTCACCTTAAGTGTACAATCAGGGGCTGAAAACGCGTTTAAAGCAATAAAAGTTCATTTTGGCTCTCACACCTAAACTAAACGTTGTAGACTCAAAATTTTTGCTGTATTTAGTGTATTCTAGCATCCTGAAGATGATTCCAGCATTAATTTCATTGTGCTTATGCTCATTTTGAAGATTTTGACATTTTCACCTTAAGTGTACAATCAGGGGCTGAAAACGCGTTTAAAGCAATAAAAAGTTCATTTTGGCTCTCACACCTAAACTAAACGTTGTAGACTCAAAATTTTTGCTGTATTTAGTGTATTCTAGCATCCTGAAGATGATTCCAGCATTAATTTCATCGTGCTTGTGCTCATTTTGAAGATTTTGACATTTTAACCTAAAGTGCACAATCAGGCTGAAAACGCATTTAAAGCAATAAAAAGTTCATTTTGGCTCACACACCTAAAATAAACGTTGTAGACTCAAAATTTTTGCTGTATTCAGTGTATTCTAGCATCCTGAAGATGATTCCAGCATTAATTTCATTGTGCTTATGCTCATTTTGAAGATTTTGACATTTTCACCTTAAGTGTACAATCAGGGGCTGAAAACGCGTTTAAAGCAATAAAAAGTTCATTTTGGCTCTCACACCTAAACTAAACGTTGTAGACTCAAAATTTTTGCTGTATTTAGTGTATTCTAGCATCCTGAAGATGATTCCAGCATTAATTTCATTGTGCTTATGCTCATTTTTAAGATTTTGACATTTTCACCTAAAGTGCACAATCAGGCTGAAAACGCATTTAAAGCAATAAAAAGTTCATTTTGGCTCTCACACCTAAACTAAACGTTGTAGACTCAAAATTTTTGCTGTATTTAGTGTATTCTAGCATCCTGAAGATGATTCCAGCATTAATTTCATTGTGCTTATGCTCATTTTTAATATTTTGACATTTTCACCTAAAGTGCACAATCAGGCTGAAAACGCATTTAAAGCAATAAAAAGTTCATTTTGGCTCACACACCTAAAATAAACGTTGTAGTCTCAAAATTTTTGCTGTATTTAGTGTATTTTAGCATCCTGAAGATGATTCCAGCATTAATTTCATCGTGCTTATGCTCATTTTGAAGATTTTGACATTTTCACCTTAAGTGTACAATCAGGGGCTGAAAACGCGTTTAAAGCAATAAAAAGTTCATTTTGGCTCTCACACCTAAACTAAACGTTGTAGACTCAAAATTTTTGCTGTATTCAGTGTATTCTAGCATCCTGAAGATGATTCCAGCATTTATTTCATCGTGCTTTATGCTCATTTTGAAGATTTTGACATTTTCACCTAAAGTGCACAATCAGGCTGAAAACGCATTTAAAGCAATAAAAAGTTCATTTTGGCTCTCACACCTAAACTAAACGTTGTAGACTCAAAATATTTGCTGTATTTAGTGTATTCTAGCATCCTGAAGATGATTCCAGCATTACTTTCATTGTGCTTATGCTCATTTTGAAGATTTTGACATTTTCACCTTAAGTGTACAATCAGGGGCTGAAAACGCGTTTAAAGCAATAAAAAGTTCATTTTGGCTCTCACACCTAAACTAAACGTTGTAGACTCAAAATTTTTGCTGTATTAAGTGTATTCTAGCATCCTGAAGATGATTCCAGCATTAATTTCATTGTGCTTATGCTCATTTTTAAGATTTTGACATTTTCACCTAAAGTGCACAATCAGGCTGAAAACGCATTTAAAGCAATAAAAAGTTCATTTTGGCTCTCACACCTAAACTAAACGTTGTAGACTCAAAATTTTTGCTGTATTTAGTGTATTTTAGCATCCTGAAGATGATTCCAGCATTAATTTCATCGTGCTTATGCTCATTTTGAAGATTTTGACATTTTCACCTTAAGTGTACAATCAGGGGCTGAAAACGCGTTTAAAGCAATAAAAAGTTCATTTTGGCTCTCACACCTAAACTAAACGTTGTAGACTCAAAATTTTTGCTGTATTCAGTGTATTCTAGCATCCTGAAGATGATTCCAGCATTTATTTCATCGTGCTTTATGCTCATTTTGAAGATTTTGACATTTTCACCTAAAGTGCACAATCAGGCTGAAAACGCATTTAAAGCAATAAAAAGTTCATTTTGGCTCACACACCTAAAATAAACGTTGTAGTCTCAAAATTTTTGCTGTATTTAGTGTATTCTAGCATCCTGAAGATGATTCCAGCATTAATTTCATTGTGCTTATGCTAATTTTGAAGATTTTGACATTTTCACCTAAAGTGTACAATCAGGGGCTGAAAACGCGTTTAAAGCAATAAAAAGTTCATTTTGGCTCTCACACCTAAACTAAACGTTGTAGACTCAAAATTTTTGCTGTATTTAGTGTATTTTAGCATCCTGAAGATGATTCCAGCATTAATTTCATTGTGCTTATGCTCATTTTGAAGATTTTGACATTTTCACCTTAAGTGTACAATCAGGGGCTGAAAACGCGTTTAAAGCAATAAAAAGTTCATTTTGGCTCTCACACCTAAACTAAACGTTGTAGACTCAAAATTTTTGCTGTATTAAGTGTATTCTAGCATCCTGAAGATGATTCCAGCATTAATTTCATTGTGCTTATGCTCATTTTTAAGATTTTGACATTTTCACCTAAAGTGCACAATCAGGCTGAAAACGCATTTAAAGCAATAAAAAGTTCATTTTGGCTCTCACACCTAAACTAAACGTTGTAGACTCAAAATTTTTGCTGTATTTAGTGTATTTTAGCATCCTGAAGATGATTCCAGCATTAATTTCATTGTGCTTATGCTCATTTTTAAGATTTTGACATTTTCACCTTAAGTGTACAATCAGGGGCTGAAAACGCGTTTAAAGCAATAAAAAGTTCATTTTGGCTCTCACACCTAAACTAAACGTTGTAGACTCAAAATTTTTGCTGTATTCAGTGTATTCTAGCATCCTGAAGATGATTCCAGCATTAATTTCATCGTGCTTATGCTCATTTTGAAGATTTGGACATTTTCACCTATAGTGCACAATCAGGCTGAAAACGCATTTAAAGCAATAAAAAGTTCATTTTGGCTCACACACCTAAAATAAACGTTGTAGACTCAAAATTTTTGCTGTATTTAGTGTATTCTAGCATCCTGAAGATGATTCCAGCATTAATTTCATCGTGCTTATGCTCATTTTGAAGATTTTGACATTTTCACCTAAAGTGCACAATCAGGCTGAAAACGCATTTAAAAAAATAAAAAGTTCATTTTGGCTCTCACACCTAAACTAAACGTTGTAGACTCAAAATTTTTGCTGTATTAAGTGTATTCTAGCATCCTGAAGATGATTCCAGCATTAATTTCATTGTGCTTATGCTCATTTTTAAGATTTTGACATTTTCACCTAAAGTGCACAATCAGGCTGAAAACGCATTTAAAGCAATAAAAAGTTCATTTTGGCTCTCACACCTAAACTAAACGTTGTAGACTCAAAATTTTTGCTGTATTTAGTGTATTTTAGCATCCTGAAGATGATTCCAGCATTAATTTCATCGTGCTTATGCTCATTTTGAAGATTTTGACATTTTCACCTTAAGTGTACAATCAGGGGCTGAAAACGCGTTTAAAGCAATAAAAAGTTCATTTTGGCTCTCACACCTAAACTAAACGTTGTAGACTCAAAATTTTTGCTGTATTCAGTGTATTCTAGCATCCTGAAGATGATTCCAGCATTTATTTCATCGTGCTTTATGCTCATTTTGAAGATTTTGACATTTTCACCTAAAGTGCACAATCAGGCTGAAAACGCATTTAAAGCAATAAAAAGTTCATTTTGGCTCACACACCTAAAATAAACGTTGTAGTCTCAAAATTTTTGCTGTATTTAGTGTATTCTAGCATCCTGAAGATGATTCCAGCATTAATTTCATTGTGCTTATGCTAATTTTGAAGATTTTGACATTTTCACCTAAAGTGTACAATCAGGGGCTGAAAACGCGTTTAAAGCAATAAAAAGTTCATTTTGGCTCTCACACCTAAACTAAACGTTGTAGACTCAAAATTTTTGCTGTATTTAGTGTATTTTAGCATCCTGAAGATGATTCCAGCATTAATTTCATTGTGCTTATGCTCATTTTGAAGATTTTGACATTTTCACCTTAAGTGTACAATCAGGGGCTGAAAACGCGTTTAAAGCAATAAAAAGTTCATTTTGGCTCTCACACCTAAACTAAACGTTGTAGACTCAAAATTTTTGCTGTATTAAGTGTATTCTAGCATCCTGAAGATGATTCCAGCATTAATTTCATTGTGCTTATGCTCATTTTTAAGATTTTGACATTTTCACCTAAAGTGCACAATCAGGCTGAAAACGCATTTAAAGCAATAAAAAGTTCATTTTGGCTCTCACACCTAAACTAAACGTTGTAGACTCAAAATTTTTGCTGTATTTAGTGTATTTTAGCATCCTGAAGATGATTCCAGCATTAATTTCATTGTGCTTATGCTCATTTTTAAGATTTTGACATTTTCACCTTAAGTGTACAATCAGGGGCTGAAAACGCGTTTAAAGCAATAAAAAGTTCATTTTGGCTCTCACACCTAAACTAAACGTTGTAGACTCAAAATTTTTGCTGTATTCAGTGTATTCTAGCATCCTGAAGATGATTCCAGCATTAATTTCATCGTGCTTATGCTCATTTTGAAGATTTGGACATTTTCACCTATAGTGCACAATCAGGCTGAAAACGCATTTAAAGCAATAAAAAGTTCATTTTGGCTCACACACCTAAAATAAACGTTGTAGACTCAAAATTTTTGCTGTATTTAGTGTATTCTAGCATCCTGAAGATGATTCCAGCATTAATTTCATCGTGCTTATGCTCATTTTGAAGATTTTGACATTTTCACCTAAAGTGCACAATCAGGCTGAAAACGCATTTAAAAAAATAAAAAGTTCATTTTGGCTCACACACCTAAAATAAACGTTGTAGACTCAAAATTTTTGCTGTATTTAGTGTATTCTAGCATCCTGAAGATGATTCCAGCATTAATTTCATTGTGCTTATGCTCATTTTTAAGATTTTGACATTTTCACCTTAAGTGTACAATCAGGGGCTGAAAACGCGTTTAAAGCAATAAAAAGTTCATTTTGGCTCTCACACCTAAACTAAACGTTGTAGACTCAAAATTTTTGCTGTATTTAGTGTATTCTAGCATCCTGAAGATGATTCCAGCATTAATTTCATTGTGCTTATGCTCATTTTTAAGATTTTGACATTTTCACCTAAAGTGCACAATCAGGCTGAAAACGCATTTAAAGCAATAAAAAGTTCATTTTGGCTCTCACACCTAAACTAAACGTTGTAGACTCAAAATTTTTGCTGTATTTAGTGTATTTTAGCATCCTGAAGATGATTCCAGCATTAATTTCATCGTGCTTATGCTCATTTTGAAGATTTTGACATTTTCACCTTAAGTGTACAATCAGGGGCTGAAAACGCGTTTAAAGCAATAAAAAGTTCATTTTGGCTCTCACACCTAAACTAAACGTTGTAGACTCAAAATTTTTGCTGTATTCAGTGTATTCTAGCATCCTGAAGATGATTCCAGCATTTATTTCATCGTGCTTTATGCTCATTTTGAAGATTTTGACATTTTCACCTAAAGTGCACAATCAGGCTGAAAACGCATTTAAAGCAATAAAAAGTTCATTTTGGCTCACACACCTAAAATAAACGTTGTAGTCTCAAAATTTTTGCTGTATTTAGTGTATTCTAGCATCCTGAAGATGATTCCAGCATTAATTTCATCGTGCTTATGCTCATTTTTAAGATTTTGACATTTTCACCTTAAGTGTACAATCAGGGGCTGAAAACGCGTTTAAAGCAATAAAAAAAAAGTTCATTTTGTCTCTCACACCTAAACTAAACGTTGTAGACTCAAAATTTTTGCTGTATTTAGTGTATTCTAGCATCCTGAAGATGATTCCAGCATTAATTTCATTGTGCTTATGCTCATTTTTAAGATTTTGACATTTTCACCTAAAGTGCACAATCAGGCTGAAAACGCATTTAAAGCAATAAAAAGTTCATTTTGGCTCTCACACCTAAACTAAACGTTGTAGACTCAAAATTTTTGCTGTATTTAGTGTATTCTAGCATCCTGAAGATGATTCCAGCATTAATTTCATTGTGCTTATGCTCATTTTTAAGATTTTGACATTTTCACCTAAAGTGCACAATCAGGCTGAAAACGCATTTAAAGCAATAAAAAGTTCATTTTGGCTCACACACCTAAAATAAACGTTGTAGTCTCAAAATTTTTGCTGTATTTAGTGTATTCTAGCATCCTGAAGATGATTCCAGCATTAATTTCATCGTGCTTATGCTCATTTTTAAGATTTTGACATTTTCACCTAAAGTGCACAATCAGGCTGAAAACGCATTTAAAGCAATAAAAAGTTCATTTTGGCTCTCACACCTAAACTAAACGTTGTAGACTCAAAATTTTTGCTGTATTTAGTGTATTTTAGCATCCTGAAGATGATTCCAGCATTAATTTCATTGTGCTTATGCTCATTTTGAAGATTTTGACATTTTCACCTTAAGTGTACAATCAGGGGCTGAAAACGCGTTTAAAGCAATAAAAAGTTCATTTTGGCTCTCACACCTAAACTAAACGTTGTAGACTCAAAATTTTTGCTGTATTAAGTGTATTCTAGCATCCTGAAGATGATTCCAGCATTAATTTCATTGTGCTTATGCTCATTTTTAAGATTTTGACATTTTCACCTAAAGTGCACAATCAGGCTGAAAACGCATTTAAAGCAATAAAAAGTTCATTTTGGCTCTCACACCTAAACTAAACGTTGTAGACTCAAAATTTTTGCTGTATTTAGTGTATTTTAGCATCCTGAAGATGATTCCAGCATTAATTTCATTGTGCTTATGCTCATTTTTAAGATTTTGACATTTTCACCTTAAGTGTACAATCAGGGGCTGAAAACGCGTTTAAAGCAATAAAAAGTTCATTTTGGCTCTCACACCTAAACTAAACGTTGTAGACTCAAAATTTTTGCTGTATTCAGTGTATTCTAGCATCCTGAAGATGATTCCAGCATTAATTTCATCGTGCTTATGCTCATTTTGAAGATTTGGACATTTTCACCTATAGTGCACAATCAGGCTGAAAACGCATTTAAAGCAATAAAAAGTTCATTTTGGCTCACACACCTAAAATAAACGTTGTAGACTCAAAATTTTTGCTGTATTTAGTGTATTCTAGCATCCTGAAGATGATTCCAGTATTAATTTCATCGTGCTTATGCTCATTTTGAAGATTTTGACATTTTCACCTAAAGTGCACAATCAGGCTGCAAATGCATTTAAAAAAATAAAAAGTTCATTTTGGCTCACACACCTAAAATAAACGTTGTAGACTCAAAATTTTTGCTGTATTTAGTGTATTCTAGCATCCTGAAGATGATTCCAGCATTAATTTCATTGTGCTTATGCTCATTTTTAAGATTTTGACATTTTCACCTTAAGTGTACAATCAGGGGCTGAAAACGCGTTTAAAGCAATAAAAAGTTCATTTTGGCTCTCACACCTAAACTAAACGTTGTAGACTCAAAATTTTTGCTGTATTTAGTGTATTCTAGCATCCTGAAGATGATTCCAGCATTAATTTCATCGTGCTTATGCTCATTTTGAAGATTTTGACATTTTAACCTAAAGTGCACAATCAGGCTGAAAACGCATTTAAAGCAATAAAAAGTTCATTTTGGCTCACACACCTAAAATAAACGTTGTAGACTCAAAATTTTTGCTGTATTCAGTGCATTCTAGCATCCTGAAGATGATCCCAGCATTAATTTCATTGTGCTTATGCTAATTTTGAAGATTTTGACATTTTCACCTAAAGTGTACAATCAGGGGCTGAAAACGCGTTTAAAGCAATAAAAAGTTCATTTTGGCTCTCACACCTAAACTAAACGTTGTAGACTCAAAATTTTTGCTGTATTTAGTGTATTCTAGCATCCTGAAGATGATTCCAGCATTAATTACATTGTGCTTATGCTCATTTTTAAGATTTTGACATTTTCACCTAAAGTGCACAATCAGGCTGAAAACGCATTTAAAGCAATAAAAAGTTCATTTTGGCTCTCACACCTAAACTAAACGTTGTAGACTCAAAATTTTTGCTGTATTTAGTGTATTCTAGCATCCTGAAGATGATTCCAGCATTAATTTCATTGTGCTTATGCTCATTTTGAAGATTTTGACATTTTCACCTTAAGTGTACAATCAGGAGCTGAAAACGCGTTTAAAGCAATAAAAAGTTCATTTTGGCTCTCACACCTAAACTAAACGTTGTAGACTCAAAATTTTTGCTGTATTTAGTGTATTCTAGCATCCTGAAGATGATTCCAGCATTAATTTCATTGTGCTTATGCTCATTTTTAAGATTTTGACATTTTCACCTAAAGTGCACAATCAGGCTGAAAACGCATTTAAAGCAATAAAAAGTTCATTTTGGCTCTCACACCTAAACTAAACGTTGTAGACTCAAAATTTTTGCTGTATTTAGTGTATTTTAGCATCCTGAAGATGATTCCAGCATTAATTTCATTGTGCTTATGCTCATTTTTAAGATTTTGACATTTTCACCTTAAGTGTACAATCAGGGGCTGAAAACGCGTTTAAAGCAATAAAAAGTTCATTTTGGCTCTCACACCTAAACTAAACGTTGTAGACTCAAAATTTTTGCTCTATTTAGTGTATTTTAGCATCCTGAAGATGATTCCAGCATTAATTTCATTGTGCTTATGCTCATTTTTAAGATTTTGACATTTTCACCTTAAGTGTACAATCAGGGGCTGAAAACGCGTTTAAAGCAATAAAAAGTTCATTTTGGCTCTCACACCTAAACTAAACGTTGTAGACTCAAAATTTTTGCTGTATTTAGTGTATTCTAGCATCCTGAAGATGATTCCAGCATTAATTTCATTGTGCTTATGCTCATTTTTAAGATTTTGACATTTTCACCTAAAGTGCACAATCAGGCTGAAAACGCATTTAAAGCAATAAAAAGTTCATTTTGGCTCTCACACCTTAACTAAACGTTGTAGACTCAAAATTTTTGCTGTATTTAGTGTATTCTAGCATCCTGAAGATGATTCCAGCATTAATTTCATTGTGCTTATGCTCATTTTGAAGATTTTGACATTTTCACCTTAAGTGTACAATCAGGGGCTGAAAACGCGTTTAAAGCAATAAAAAGTTCATTTTGGCTCTCACACCTAAACTAAACGTTGTAGACTCAAAATTTTTGCTGTATTAAGTGTATTCTAGCATCCTGAAGATGATTCCAGCATTAATTTCATTGTGCTTATGCTCATTTTTAAGATTTTGACATTTTCACCTAAAGTGCACAATCAGGCTGAAAACGCATTTAAAGCAATAAAAAGTTCATTTTGGCTCTCACACCTAAACTAAACGTTGTAGACTCAAAATTTTTGCTGTATTTAGTGTATTTTAGCATCCTGAAGATGATTCCAGCATTAATTTCATTGTGCTTATGCTCATTTTGAAGATTTTGACATTTTCACCTTAAGTGTACAATCAGGGGCTGAAAACGCGTTTAAAGCAATAAAAGTTCATTTTGGCTCTCACACCTAAACTAAACGTTGTAGACTCAAAATTTTTGCTGTATTTATTGTTTTCTAGCATCCTGAAGATGATTCCAGCATTAATTTCATTGTGCTTATGCTCATTTTGAAGATTTTGACATTTTCACCTTAAGTGTACAATCAGGGGCTCAAAACGCGTTTAAAGCAATAAAAAGTTCATTTTGGCTCTCACACCTAAACTAAACGTTGTAGACTCAAAATTTTTGCTGTATTTAGTGTATTCTAGCATCCTGAAGATGATTCCAGCATTAATTTCATCGTGCTTATGCTCATTTTGAAGATTTTGACATTTTCACCTAAAGTGCACAATCAGGCTGAAAACGCATTTAAAGCAATAAAAAGTTCATTTTGGCTCACACACCTAAAATAAACGTTGTAGACTCAAAATTTTTGCTGTATTCAGTGTATTCTAGCATCCTGAAGATGATTCCAGCATTAATTTCATTGTGCTTATGCTCAGTTTGAAGAATTTGACATTTTCACCTTAAGTGTACAATCAGGGGCTGAAAACGCGTTTAAAGCAATAAAAAGTTCATTTTGGCTCTCACACCTAAACTAAACGTTGTAGACTCAAAATTTTTGCTGTATTTAGTGTATTCTAGCATCCTGAAGATGATTCCAGCATTAATTTCATTGTGCTTATGCTCATTTTGAAGATTTTGACATTTTCACCTTAAGTGTACAATCAGGGGCTGAAAACCCGTTTAAAGCAATAAAAAGTTCATTTTGGCTCTCACACCTAAACTAAACGTTGTAGACTCAAAATTTTTGCTGTATTTAGTGTATTCTAGCATCCTGAAGATGATTCCAGCATTAATTTCATCGTGCTTGTGCTCATTTTGAAGATTTTGACATTTTAACCTAAAGTGCACAATCAGGCTGAAAACGCATTTAAAGCAATAAAAAGTTCATTTTGGCTCACACACCTAAAATAAACGTTGTAGACTCAAAATTTTTGCTGTATTCAGTGTATTCTAGCATCCTGAAGATGATTCCAGCATTAATTTCATTGTGCTTATGCTCATTTTGAAGATTTTGACATTTTCACCTTAAGTGTACAATCAGGGGCTGAAAACGCGTTTAAAGCAATAAAAAGTTCATTTTGGCTCTCACACCTAAACTAAACGTTGTAGACTCAAAGTTTTTGCTGTATTTAGTGTATTCTAGCATCCTGAAGATGATTCCAGCATTAATTTCATTGTGCTTATGCTCATTTTTAAGATTTTGACATTTTCACCTAAAGTGCACAATCAGGCTGAAAACGCATTTAAAGCAATAAAAAGTTCATTTTGGCTCTCACACCTAAACTAAACGTTGTAGACTCAAAATTTTTGCTGTATTTAGTGTATTCTAGCATCCTGAAGATGATTCCAGCATTAATTTCATTGTGCTTATGCTCATTTTTAATATTTTGACATTTTCACCTAAAGTGCACAATCAGGCTGAAAACGCATTTAAAGCAATAAAAAGTTCATTTTGGCTCACACACCTAAAATAAGCGTTGTAGTCTCAAAATTTTTGCTGTATTTAGTGTATTTTAGCATCCTGAAGATGATTCCAGCATTAATTTCATTGTGCTTTTGCTCATTTTTAAGATTTTGACATTTTCACCTAAAGTGTACAATCAGGGGCTGAAAACGCGTTTAAAGCAATAAAAAGTTCATTTTGGCTCTCACACCTAAACTAAACGTTGTAGACTCAAAATTTTTGCTCTATTTAGTGTATTTTAGCATCCTGAAGATGATTCCAGCATTAATTTCATTGTGCTTATGCTCATTTTTAAGATTTTGACATTTTCACCTTAAGTGTACAATCAGGGGCTGAAAACGCGTTTAAAGCAATAAAAAGTTCATTTTGGCTCTCACACCTAAACTAAACGTTGTAGACTCAAAATTTTTGCTGTATTCAGTGTATTCTAGCATCCTGAAGATGATTCCAGCATTAATTTCATCGTGCTTATGCTCATTTTGAAGATTTGGACATTTTCACCTATAGAGCACAATCAGGCTGAAAACGCATTTAAAGCAATAAAAAGTTCATTTTGGCTCACACACCTAAAATAAACGTTGTAGACTCAAAATTTTTGCTGTATTTAGTGTATTCTAGCATCCTGAAGATGATTCCAGCATTAATTTCATCGTGCTTATGCTCATTTTGAAGATTTTGACATTTTCACCTAAAGTGCACAATCAGGCTGAAAACGCATTTAAAGCAATAAAAAGTTCATTTTGGCTCACACACCTAAAATAAACGTTGTAGACTCAAAATTTTTGCTGTATTTAGTGTATTCTAGCATCCTGAAGATGATTCCAGCATTAATTTCATTGTGTTTATGCTCATTTTTAAGATTTTGACATTTTCACCTAAAGTGCACAATCAGGCTGAAAACGCATTTAAAGCAATAAAAAGTTCATTTTGGCTCTCACACCTAAACTAAACGTTGTAGACTCAAAATTTTTGCTGTATTTAGTGTATTTTAGCATCCTGAAGATGATTCCAGCATTAATTTCATCGTGCTTATGCTCATTTTGAAGATTTTGACATTTTCACCTTAAGTGTACAATCAGGGGCTGAAAACGCGTTTAAAGCAATAAAAAGTTCATTTTGGCTCTCACACCTAAACTAAACGTTGTAGACTCAAAATTTTTGCTGTATTCAGTGTATTCTAGCATCCTGAAGATGATTCCAGCATTAATTTCATCGTGCTTATGCTCATTTTGAAGATTTTGACATTTTCACCTAAAGTGCACAATCAGGCTGAAAACGCATTTAAAGCAATAAAAAGTTCATTTTGGCTCACACACCTAAAATAAACGTTGTAGACTCAAAATTTTTGCTGTATTCAGTGTATTCTAGCATCCTGAAGATGATTCCAGCATTAATTTGATTGTGCTTATGCTCAGTTTGAAGAATTTGAAATTTTCACCTTAAGTGTACAATCAGGGGCTGAAAACGCGTTTAAAGCAATAAAAAGTTCATTTTGGCTCTCACACCTAAACTAAACGTTGTAGACTCAAAATTTTTGCTGTATTTAGTGTATTCTAGCATCCTGAAGATGATTCCAGCATTAATTTCATTGTGCTTATGCTCATTTTTAAGATTTTGAAATTTTCACCTAAAGTGCACAATCAGGCTGAAAACGCATTTAAAGCAATAAAAAGTTCATTTTGGCTCTCACACCTAAACTAAACGTTGTAGACTCAAAATTTTTGCTGTATTTAGTGTATTTTAGCATCCTGAAGATGATTCCAGCATTAATTTCATTGTGCTTATGCTCATTTTTAAGATTTTGACATTTTCACCTTAAGTGTACAATCAGGGGCTGAAAACGCGTTTAAAGCAATAAAAGTTCATTTTGGCTCTCACACCTAAACTAAACGTTGTAGACTCAAAATTTTTGCTGTATTCAGTGTATTCTAGCATCCTGAAGATGATTCCAGCATTAATTTCATCGTGCTTATGCTCATTTTGAAGATTTGGACATTTTCACCTATAGTGCACAATCAGGCTGAAAACGCATTTAAAGCAATAAAAAGTTCATTTTGGCTCACACACCTAAAATAAACGTTGTAGACTCAAAATTTTTGCTGTATTCAGTGTATTCTAGCATCCTGAAGATGATTCCAGCATTAATTTCATCGTGCTTATGCTCATTTTGAAGATTTGGACATTTTCACCTATAGTGCACAATCAGGCTGAAAATGCATTTAAAGCAATAAAAAGTTCATTTTGGCTCACACACCTAAAATAAACGTTGTAGACTCAAAATTTTTGCTGTATTCAGTGTATTCTAGCATCCTGAAGATGATTCCAGCATTAATTTCATTGTGCTTATGCTCATTTTGAAGATTTTGACATTTTCACCTTAAGTGTACAATCAGGGGCTGAAAACGCGTTTAAAGCAATAAAAGTTCATTTTGGCTCTCACACCTAAACTAAACGTTGTAGACTCAAAATTTTTGCTGTATTTATTGTTTTCTAGCATCCTGAAGATGATTCCAGCATTAATTTCATTGTGCTTATGCTCATTTTGAAGATTTTGACATTTTCACCTTAAGTGTACAATCAGGGGCTCAAAACGCGTTTAAAGCAATAAAAAGTTCATTTTGGCTCTCACACCTAAACTAAACGTTGTAGACTCAAAATTTTTGCTGTATTTAGTGTATTCTAGCATCCTGAAGATGATTCCAGCATTAATTTCATCGTGCTTATGCTCATTTTGAAGATTTTGACATTTTCACCTAAAGTGCACAATCAGGCTGAAAACGCATTTAAAGCAATAAAAAGTTCATTTTGGCTCACACACCTAAAATAAACGTTGTAGACTCAAAATTTTTGCTGTATTCAGTGTATTCTAGCATCCTGAAGATGATTCCAGCATTAATTTCATTGTGCTTATGCTCAGTTTGAAGAATTTGACATTTTCACCTTAAGTGTACAATCAGGGGCTGAAAACGCGTTTAAAGCAATAAAAAGTTCATTTTGGCTCTCACACCTAAACTAAACGTTGTAGACTCAAAATTTTTGCTGTATTTAGTGTATTCTAGCATCCTGAAGATGATTCCAGCATTAATTTCATTGTGCTTATGCTCATTTTGAAGATTTTGACATTTTCACCTTAAGTGTACAATCAGGGGCTGAAAACGCGTTTAAAGCAATAAAAAGTTCATTTTGGCTCACACACCTAAAATAAACGTTGTAGACTCAAAATTTTTGCTGTATTCAGTGTATTCTAGCATCCTGAAGATGATTCCAGCATTAATTTCATTGTGCTTATGCTCATTTTGAAGATTTTGACATTTTCACCTTAAGTGTACAATCAGGGGCTGAAAACGCGTTTAAAGCAATAAAAAGTTCATTTTGGCTCTCACACCTAAACTAAACGTTGTAGACTCAAAATTTTTGCTGTATTTAGTGTATTCTAGCATCCTGAAGATGATTCCAGCATTAATTTCATTGTGCTTATGCTCATTTTTAAGATTTTGACATTTTCACCTAAAGTGCACAATCAGGCTGAAAACGCATTTAAAGCAATAAAAAGTTCATTTTGGCTCTCACACCTAAACTAAACGTTGTAGACTCAAAATTTTTGCTGTATTTAGTGTATTCTAGCATCCTGAAGATGATTCCAGCATTAATTTCATTGTGCTTATGCTCATTTTTAATATTTTGACATTTTCACCTAAAGTGCACAATCAGGCTGAAAACGCATTTAAAGCAATAAAAAGTTCATTTTGGCTCACACACCTAAAATAAACGTTGTAGTCTCAAAATTTTTGCTGTATTTAGTGTATTTTAGCATCCTGAAGATGATTCCAGCATTAATTTCATTGTGCTTTTGCTCATTTTTAAGATTTTGACATTTTCACCTAAAGTGTACAATCAGGGGCTGAAAACGCGTTTAAAGCAATAAAAAGTTCATTTTGGCTCTCACACCTAAACTAAACGTTGTAGACTCAAAATTTTTGCTCTATTTAGTGTATTTTAGCATCCTGAAGATGATTCCAGCATTAATTTCATTGTGTTTATGCTCATTTTTAAGATTTTGACATTTTCACCTAAAGTGCACAATCAGGCTGAAAACGCATTTAAAGCAATAAAAAGTTCATTTTGGCTCTCACACCTAAACTAAACGTTGTAGACTCAAAATTTTTGCTGTATTCAGTGTATTTTAGCATCCTGAAGATGATTCCAGCATTAATTTCATCGTGCTTATGCTCATTTTGAAGATTTTGACATTTTCACCTTAAGTGTACAATCAGGGGCTGAAAACGTGTTTAAAGCAATAAAAAGTTCATTTTGGCTCTCACACCTAAACTAAACGTTGTAGACTCAAAATTTTTGCTGTATTCAGTGTATTCTAGCATCCTGAAGATGATTCCAGCATTAATTTCATCGTGCTTTATGCTCATTTTGAAGATTTTGACATTTTCACCTAAAGTGCACAATCAGGCTGAAAACGCATTTAAAGCAATAAAAAGTTCATTTTGGCTCTCACACCTAAACTAAACGTTGTAGACTCAAAATTTTTGCTGTATTTAGTGTATTTTAGCATCCTGAAGATGATTCCAGCATTAATTTCATCGTGCTTATGCTCATTTTGAAGATTTTGACATTTTCACCTAAAGTGCACAATCAGGCTGAAAACGCATTTAAAGCAATAAAAAGTTCATTTTGGCTCACACACCTAAAATAAACGTTGTAGACTCAAAATTTTTGCTGTATTCAGTGTATTCTAGCATCCTGAAGATGATTCCAGCATTAATTTGATTGTGCTTATGCTCAGTTTGAAGAATTTGAAATTTTCACCTTAAGTGTACAATCAGGGGCTGAAAACGCGTTTAAAGCAATAAAAAGTTCATTTTGGCTCTCACACCTAAACTAAACGTTGTAGACTCAAAATTTTTGCTGTATTTAGTGTATTCTAGCATCCTGAAGATGATTCCAGCATTAATTTCATTGTGCTTATGCTCATTTTTAAGATTTTGAAATTTTCACCTAAAGTGCACAATCAGGCTGAAAACGCATTTAAAGCAATAAAAAGTTCATTTTGGCAGTCACACCTAAACTAAACGTTGTAGACTCAAAATTTTTGCTGTATTTAGTGTATTCTAGCATCCTGAAGATGATTCCAGCATTAATTTCATTGTGCTTATGCTCATTTTGAAGATTTTGACATTTTCACCTTAAGTGTACAATCAGGGGCTGAAAACACGTTTAAAGCAATAAAAAGTTCATTTTGGCTCTCACACCTAAACTAAACGTTGTAGACTCAAAATTTTTGCTGTATTAAGTGTATTCTAGCATCCTGAAGATGATTCCAGCATTAATTTCATTGTGCTTATGCTCATTTTTAAGATTTTGACATTTTCACCTAAAGTGCACAATCAGGCTGAAAACGCATTTAAAGCAATAAAAAGTTCATTTTGGCTCTCACACCTAAACTAAACGTTGTAGACTCAAAATTTTTGCTGTATTTAGTGTATTTTAGCATCCTGAAGATGATTCCAGCATTAATTTCATTGTGCTTATGCTCATTTTTAAGATTTTGACATTTTCACCTTAAGTGTACAATCAGGGGCTGAAAACGCGTTTAAAGCAATAAAAAGTTCATTTTGGCTCTCACACCTAAACTAAACGTTGTAGACTCAAAATTTTTGCTGTATTCAGTGTATTCTAGCATCCTGAAGATGATTCCAGCATTAATTTCATCGTGCTTATGCTCATTTTGAAGATTTGGACATTTTCACCTATAGTGCACAATCAGGCTGAAAACGCATTTAAAGCAATAAAAAGTTCATTTTGGCTCACACACCTAAAATAAACGTTGTAGACTCCAAATTTTTGCTGTATTTAGTGTATTCTAGCATCCTGAAGATGATTCCAGCATTAATTTCATCGTGCTTATGCTCATTTTGAAGATTTTGACATTTTCACCTAAAGTGCACAATCAGGCTGAAAACGCATTTAAAGCAATAAAAAGTTCATTTTGGCTCACACACCTAAAATAAACGTTGTAGACTCAAAATTTTTGCTGTATTTAGTGTATTCTAGCATCCTGAAGATGATTCCAGCATTAATTTCATTGTGTTTATGCTCATTTTTAAGATTTTGACATTTTCACCTAAAGTGCACAATCAGGCTGAAAACGCATTTAAAGCAATAAAAAGTTCATTTTGGCTCTCACACCTAAACTAAACGTTGTAGACTCAAAATTTTTGCTGTATTTAGTGTATTTTAGCATCCTGAAGATGATTCCAGCATTAATTTCATCGTGCTTATGCTCATTTTGAAGATTTTGACATTTTCACCTTAAGTGTACAATCAGGGGCTGAAAACGCGTTTAAAGCAATAAAAAGTTCATTTTGGCTCTCACACCTAAACTAAACGTTGTAGACTCAAAATTTTTGCTGTATTCAGTGTATTCTAGCATCCTGAAGATGATTCCAGCATTAATTTCATCGTGCTTATGCTCATTTTTAAGATTTTGACATTTTCACCTAAAGTGCACAATCAGGCTGAAAACGCATTTAAAGCAATAAAAAGTTTATTTTGGCTCACACACCTAAAATAAACTTTGTAGACTCAAATTTTTTGCTGTATTTAGTGTATTCTAGCATCCTGAAGATGATTCCAGCATTAATTTCATCGTGCTTATGCTCATTTTAAAGATTTTGACATTTTCACCTAAAGTGCACAATCAGGCTGAAAACGCATTTAAAGCAATAAAAAGTTCATTTTGGCTCACACACCTAAAATAAACGTTGTAGACTCAAAATTTTTGCTGTATTCAGTGTATTCTAGCATCCTGAAGATGATTCCAGCATTAATTTGATTGTGCTTATGCTCAGTTTGAAGAATTTGACATTTTCACCTTAAGTGTACAATCAGGGGCTGAAAACGCGTTTAAAGCAATAAAAAGTTCATTTTGGCTCTCACACCTAAACTAAACGTTGTAGACTCAAAATTTTTGCTGTATTTAGTGTATTCTAGCATCCTGAAGATGATTCCAGCATTAATTTCATTGTGCTTATGCTCATTTTTAAGATTTTGACATTTTCACCTAAAGTGCACAATCAGGCTGAAAACGCATTTAAAGCAATAAAAAGTTCATTTTGGCTCTCACACCTAAACTAAACGTTGTAGACTCAAAATTTTTGCTGTATTTAGTGTATTCTAGCATCCTGAAGATGATTCCAGCATTATTTTCATTGTGCTTATGCTCATTTTGAAGATTTTGACATTTTCACCTTAAGTGTACAATCAGGGGCTGAAAACGCGTTTAAAGCAATAAAAAGTTCATTTTGGCTCTCACACCTAAACTAAACGTTGTAGACTCAAAATTTTTGCTGTATTAAGTGTATTCTAGCATCCTGAAGATGATTCCAGCATTAATTTCATTGTGCTTATGCTCATTTTTAAGATTTTGACATTTTCACCTAAAGTGCACAATCAGGCTGAAAACGCATTTAAAGCAATAAAAAGTTCATTTTGGCTCTCACACCTAAACTAAACGTTGTAGACTCAAAATTTTTGCTGTATTTAGTGTATTTTAGCATCCTGAAGATGATTCCAGCATTAATTTCATCGTGCTTATGCTCATTTTGAAGATTTTGACATTTTCACCTTAAGTGTACAATCAGGGGCTGAAAACGCGTTTAAAGCAATAAAAAGTTCATTTTGGCTCTCACACCTAAACTAAACGTTGTAGACTCAAAATTTTTGCTGTATTCAGTGTATTCTAGCATCCTGAAGATGATTCCAGCATTTATTTCATCGTGCTTTATGCTCATTTTGAAGATTTTGACATTTTCACCTAAAGTGCACAATCAGGCTGAAAACGCATTTAAAGCAATAAAAAGTTCATTTTGGCTCACACACCTAAAATAAACGTTGTAGTCTCAAAATTTTTGCTGTATTTAGTGTATTCTAGCATCCTGAAGATGATTCCAGCATTAATTTCATCGTGCTTATGCTCATTTTGAAGATTTTGACATTTTCACCTTAAGTGTACAATCAGGGGCTGAAAACGCGTTTAAAGCAATAAAAAAAAAGTTCATTTTGTCTCTCACACCTAAACTAAACGTTGTAGACTCAAAATTTTTGCTGTATTTAGTGTATTCTAGCATCCTGAAGATGATTCCAGCATTAATTTCATTGTGCTTATGCTCATTTTTAAGATTTTGACATTTTCACCTAAAGTGCACAATCAGGCTGAAAACGCATTTAAAGCAATAAAAAGTTCATTTTGGCTCTCACACCTAAACTAAACGTTGTAGACTCAAAATTTTTGCTGTATTCAGTGTATTGTAGCATCCTGAAGATGATTCCAGCATTAATTTCATTGTGCTTATGCTCAGTTTGAAGAATTTGACATTTTCACCTTCAGTGTACAATCAGGGGCTGAAAACGCGTTTAAAGCAATAAAAAGTTCATTTTGGCTCTCACACCTAAACTAAACGTTGTAGACTCAAAATTTTTGCTGTATTTAGTGTATTCTAGCATCCTGAAGATGATTCCAGCATTAATTTGATTGTGCTTATGCTCAGTTTGAAGAATTTGACATTTTCACCTTAAGTGTACAATCAGGGGCTGAAAACGCGTTTAAAGCAATAAAAAGTTCATTTTGGCTCTCACACCTAAACTAAACGTTGTAGACTCAAAATTTTTGCTGTATTTAGTGTATTCTAGCATCCTGAAGATGATTCCAGCATTAATTTCATTGTGCTTATGCTCATTTTTAAGATTTTGACATTTTCACCTAAAGTGCACAATCAGGCTGAAAACGCATTTAAAGCAATAAAAAGTTCATTTTGGCTCTCACACCTAAACTAAACGTTTTAGACTCAAAATTTTTGCTGTATTTAGTGTATTCTAGCATCCTGAAGATGATTCCAGCATTATTTTCATTGTGCTTATGCTCATTTTGAAGATTTTGACATTTTCACCTTAAGTGTACAATCAGGGGCTGAAAACGCGTTTAAAGCAATAAAAAGTTCATTTTGGCTCTCACACCTAAACTAAACGTTGTAGACTCAAAATTTTTGCTGTATTAAGTGTATTCTAGCATCCTGAAGATGATTCCAGCATTAATTTCATTGTGCTTATGCTCATTTTTAAGATTTTGACATTTTCACCTAAAGTGCACAATCAGGCTGAAAACGCATTTAAAGCAATAAAAAGTTCATTTTGGCTCTCACACCTAAACTAAACGTTGTAGACTCAAAATTTTTGCTGTATTTAGTGTATTTTAGCATCCTGAAGATGATTCCAGCATTAATTTCATCGTGCTTATGCTCATTTTGAAGATTTTGACATTTTCACCTTAAGTGTACAATCAGGGGCTGAAAACGCGTTTAAAGCAATAAAAAGTTCATTTTGGCTCTCACACCTAAACTAAACGTTGTAGACTCAAAATTTTTGCTGTATTCAGTGTATTCTAGCATCCTGAAGATGATTCCAGCATTTATTTCATCGTGCTTTATGCTCATTTTGAAGATTTTGACATTTTCACCTAAAGTGCACAATCAGGCTGAAAACGCATTTAAAGCAATAAAAAGTTCATTTTGGCTCACACACCTAAAATAAACGTTGTAGTCTCAAAATTTTTGCTGTATTTAGTGTATTCTAGCATCCTGAAGATGATTCCAGCATTAATTTCATCGTGCTTATGCTCATTTTGAAGATTTTGACATTTTCACCTTAAGTGTACAATCAGGGGCTGAAAACGCGTTTAAAGCAATAAAAAGTTCATTTTGGCTCTCACACCTAAACTAAACGTTGTAGACTCAAAATTTTTGCTGTATTTAGTGTATTCTAGCATCCTGAAGATGATTCCAGCATTAATTTCATTGTGCTTATGCTCATTTTTAAGATTTTGACATTTTCACCTAAAGTGCACAATCAGGCTGAAAACGCATTTAAAGCAATAAAAAGTTCATTTTGGCTCTCACACCTAAACTAAACGTTGTAGACTCAAAATTTTTGCTGTATTTAGTGTATTCTAGCATCCTGAAGATGATTCCAGCATTAATTTCATTGTGCTTATGCTCATTTTGAAGATTTTGACATTTTCACCTTAAGTGTACAATCAGGGGCTGAAAACGCGTTTAAAGCAATAAAAAGTTCATTTTGGCTCTCACACCTAAACTAAACGTTGTAGACTCAAAATTTTTGCTGTATTTAGTGTATTCTAGCATCCTGAAGATGATTCCAGCATTAATTTCATTGTGCTTATGCTCATTTTTAAGATTTTGACATTTTCACCTAAAGTGCACAATCAGGCTGAAAACGCATTTAAAGCAATAAAAAGTTCATTTTGGCTCTCACACCTAAACTAAACGTTGTAGACTCAAAATTTTTGCTGTATTTAGTGTATTCTAGCATCCTGAAGATGATTCCAGCATTAATTTCATCGTGCTTATGCTCATTTTGAAGATTTTGACATTTTAACCTAAAGTGCACAATCAGGCTGAAAACGCATTTAAAGCAATAAAAAGTTCATTTTGGCTCACACACCTAAAATAAACGTTGTAGACTCAAAACTTTTGCTGTATTCAGTGTATTCTAGCATCCTGAAGATGATTCCAGCATTAATTTCATTGTGCTTATGCTCATTTTGAAGATTTTGACATTTTCACCTTAAGTGTACAATCAGGGGCTGAAAACGCGTTTAAAGCAATAAAAAGTTCATTTTGGCTCTCACACCTAAACTAAACGTTGTAGACTCAAAATTTTTGCTGTATTTAGTGTATTCTAGCATCCTGAAGATGATTCCAGCATTAATTTCATTGTGCTTATGCTCATTTTTAAGATTTTGACATTTTCACCTAAAGTGCACAATCAGGCTGAAAACGCATTTAAAGCAATAAAAAGTTCATTTTGGCTCTCACACCTAAA
This sequence comes from Vanacampus margaritifer, assembly GCF_051991255.1. NCBI lineage: Eukaryota > Metazoa > Chordata > Actinopteri > Syngnathiformes > Syngnathidae > Vanacampus > Vanacampus margaritifer. Next base: position 495,793 of record NC_135450.1, read on the forward strand.
CTAAACGTTGTAGACTCAAAATTTTTGCTGTATTTAGTGTATTCTAGCATCCTGAAGATGATTCCAGCATTAATTTCATTGTGCTTATGCTCATTTTGAAGATTTTGACATTTTCACCTTAAGTGTACAATCAGGGGCTGAAAACGCGTTTAAAGCAATAAAAAGTTCATTTTGGCTCTCACACCTAAACTAAACGTTGTAGACTCAAAATTTTTGCTGTATTTAGTGTATTCTAGCATCCTGAAGATGATTCCAGCATTAATTTCATTGTGCTTATGCTCATTTTTAAGATTTTGACATTTTCACCTAAAGTGCACAATCAGGCTGAAAACGCATTTAAAGCAATAAAAAGTTCATTTTGGCTCTCACACCTAAACTAAACGTTGTAGACTCAAAATTTTTGCTGTATTTAGTGTATTCTAGCATCCTGAAGATGATTCCAGCATTAATTTCATCGTGCTTATGCTCATTTTGAAGATTTTGACATTTTAACCTAAAGTGCACAATCAGGCTGAAAACGCATTTAAAGCAATAAAAAGTTCATTTTGGCTCACACACCTAAAATAAACGTTGTAGACTCAAAACTTTTGCTGTATTCAGTGTATTCTAGCATCCTGAAGATGATTCCAGCATTAATTTCATTGTGCTTATGCTCATTTTGAAGATTTTGACATTTTTACCTTAAGTGTACAATCAGGGGCTGAAAACGCGTTTAAAGCAATAAAAAGTTCATTTTGGCTCTCACACCTAAACTAAACGTTGTAGACTCAAAATTTTTGCTGTATTTAGTGTATTCTAGCATCCTGAAGATGATTCCAGCATTAATTTCATTGTGCTTATGCTCATTTTTAAGATTTTGACATTTTCACCTAAAGTGCACAATCAGGCTGAAAACGCATTTTAAAGCAATAAAAAGTTCATTTTGGCTCTCACACCTAAACTAAACGTTGTAGACTCAAAATTTTTGCTGTATTTAGTGTATTCTAGCATCCTGAAGATGATTCCAGCATTAATTTCATTGTGCTTATGCTCATTTTTAAGATTTTGACATTTTCACCTAAAGTGCACAATCAGGCTGAAAACGCATTTAAAGCAATAAAAAGTTCATTTTGGCTCACACACCTAAAATAAACGTTGTAGTCTCAAAATTTTTGCTGTATTTAGTGTATTCTAGCATCCTGAAGATGATTCCAGCATTAATTTCATCGTGCTTATGCTCATTTTGAAGATTTTGACATTTTCACCTTAAGTGTACAATCAGGGGCTGAAAACGCGTTTAAAGCAATAAAAAGTTCATTTTGTCTCTCACACCTAAACTAAACGTTGTAGACTCAAAATTTTTGCTGTATTTAGTGTATTCTAGCATCCTGAAGATGATTCCAGCATTAATTTCATTGTGCTTATGCTCATTTTTAAGATTTTGACATTTTCACCTAAAGTGCACAATCAGGCTGAAAACGCATTTAAAGCAATAAAAAGTTCATTTTGGCTCTCACACCTAAACTAAACGTTGTAGACTCAAAATTTTTGCTGTATTAAGTGTATTTTAGCATCCTGAAGATGATTCCAGCATTAATTTCACTGTGCTTATGCTCATTTTGAAGATTTTGACATTTTCACCTTAAGTGTACAATCAGGGGCTGAAAACGCGTTTAAAGCAATAAAAAGTTCATTTTGGATCTCACACCTAAACTAAACGTTGTAGACTCAAAATTTTTGCTGTATTAAGTGTATTCTAGCATCCTGAAGATGATTCCAGCATTAATTTCATTGTGCTTATGCTCATTTTTAAGATTTTGACATTTTCACCTAAAGTGCACAATCATGCTGAAAACGCATTTAAAGCAATAAAAAGTTCATTTTGGCTCTCACACCTAAACTAAACGTTGTAGACTCAAAATTTTTGCTGTATTTAGTGTATTTTAGCATCCTGAAGATGATTCCAGCATTAATTTCATCGTGCTTATGCTCATTTTGAAGATTTTGACATTTTCACCTTAAGTGTACAATCAGGGGCTGAAAACGCGTTTAAAGCAATAAAAAGTTCATTTTGGCTCTCACACCTAAACTAAACGTTGTAGACTCAAAATTTTTGCTGTATTCAGTGTATTCTAGCATCCTGAAGATGATTCCAGCATTTATTTCATCGTGCTTTATGCTCATTTTGAAGATTTTGACATTTTCACCTAAAGTGCACAATCAGGCTGAAAACGCATTTAAAGCAATAAAAAGTTCATTTTGGCTCACACACCTAAAATAAACTTTGTAGACTCAAAATTTTTTGCTGTATTTAGTGTATTCTAGAATCCTGAAGATGATTTCAGCATTAATTTCATTGTGCTTATGCTCATTTTGAAGATTTTGACATTTTCACCTTAAGTGTACAATCAGGGGCTCAAAACGCGTTTAAAGCAATAAAAAGTTCATTTTGGCTCTCACACCTAAACTAAACGTTGTAGACTCAAATTTTTTTTGATGTATTTAGTGTATTCTAGCATCCTGAAGATGATTCCAGCATTAATTTCATCGTGCTTATGCTCATTTTGAAGATTTTGACATTTTCACCTAAAGTGCACAATCAGGCTGAAAACGCATTTAAAGCAATAAAAAGTTCATTTTGGCTCACACACCTAAAATAAACGTTGTAGACTCAAAATTTTTGCTGTATTCAGTGTATTCTAGCATCCTGAAGATGATTCCAGCATTAATTTCATTGTGCTTATGCTCAGTTTGAAGAATTTGACATTTTCACCTTAAGTGTACAATCAGGGGCTGAAAACGCGTTTAAAGCAATAAAAAGTTCATTTTGGCTCTCACACCTAAACTAAACGTTGTAGACTCAAAATTTTTGCTGTATTTAGTGTATTCTAGCATCCTGAAGATGATTCCAGCATTAATTTCATTGTGCTTATGCTCATTTTGAAGATTTTGACATTTTCACCTTAAGTGTACAATCAGGGGCTGAAAACGCGTTTAAAGCAATAAAAAGTTCATTTTGGCTCTCACACCTAAACTAAACGTTGTAGACTCAAAATTTTTGCTGTATTTAGTGTATTCTAGCATCCTGAAGATGATTCCAGCATTAATTTCATTGTGCTTATGCTCATTTTTAAGATTTTGACATTTTCACCTAAAGTGCACAATCAGGCTGAAAACGCATTTAAAGCAATAAAAAGTTCATTTTGGCTCTCACACCTAAACTAAACGTTGTAGACTCAAAAATTTTGCTGTATTTAGTGTATTCTAGCATCCTGAAGATGATTCCAGCATTAATTTCATCGTGCTTATGCTCATTTTGAAGATTTTGACATTTTAACCTAAAGTGCACAATCAGGCTGAAAACGCATTTAAAGCAATAAAAAGTTCATTTTGGCTCACACACCTAAAATAAACGTTGTAGACTCAAAATTTTTGCTGTATTCAGTGTATTCTAGCATCCTGAAGATGATTCCAGCATTAATTTCATTGTGCTTATGCTCATTTTGAAGATTTTGACATTTTCACCTTAAGTGTACAATCAGGCTGAAAACGCATTTAAAGCAATAAAAAGTTCATTTTGGCTCTCACACCTAAACTAAACGTTGTAGACTCAAAATTTTTGCTGTATTCAGTGTATTCTAGCATCCTGAAGATGATTCCAGCATTAATTTCATTGTGCTTATGCTCAGTTTGAAGAATTTGACATTTTCACCTTCAGTGTACAATCAGGGGCTGAAAACGCGTTTAAAGCAATAAAAAGTTCATTTTGGCTCTCACACCTAAACTAAACGTTGTAGACTCAAAATTTTTGCTGTATTCAGTGTATTCTAGCATCCTGAAGATGATTCCAGCATTTATTTCATCGTGCTTTATGCTCATTTTGAAGATTTTGACATTTTCACCTAAAGTGCACAATCAGGCTGAAAACGCATTTAAAGCAATAAAAAGTTCATTTTGGCTCACACACCTAAAATAAACTTTGTAGACTCAAAATTTTTTGCTGTATTTAGTGTATTCTAGAATCCTGAAGATGATTTCAGCATTAATTTCATTGTGCTTATGCTCATTTTGAAGATTTTGACATTTTCACCTTAAGTGTACAATCAGGGGCTGAAAACGCGTTTAAAGCAATAAAAGTTCATTTTGGCTCTCACACCTAAACTAAACGTTGTAGACTCAAAATTTTTGCTGTATTTATTGTTTTCTAGCATCCTGAAGATGATTCCAGCATTAATTTCATTGTGCTTATGATCATTTTGAAGATTTTGACATTTTCACCTTAAGTGTACAATCAGGGGCTCAAAACGCGTTTAAAGCAATAAAAAGTTCATTTTGGCTCTCACACCTAAACTAAACGTTGTAGACTCAAAATTTTCGCTGTATTTAGTGTATTCTAGCATCCTGAAGATGATTCCAGCATTAATTTCATCGTGCTTATGCTCATTTTGAAGATTTTGACATTTTCACCTTAAGTGTACAATCAGGGGCTGAAAACGCGTTTAAAGCAATAAAAAGTTCATTTTGGCTCTCACACCTAAACTAAACGTTGTAGACTCAAAATTTTTGCTGTATTCAGTGTATTCTAGCATCCTGAAGATGATTCCAGCATTTATTTCATCGTGCTTTATGCTCATTTTGAAGATTTTGACATTTTCACCTAAAGTGCACAATCAGGCTGAAAACGCATTTAAAGCAATAAAAAGTTCATTTTGGCTCACACACCTAAAATAAACGTTGTAGTCTCAAAATTTTTGCTGTATTTAGTGTATTCTAGCATCCTGAAGATGATTCCAGCATTAATTTCATCGTGCTTATGCTCATTTTGAAGATTTTGACATTTTCACCTTAAGTGTACAATCAGGGGCTGAAAACGCGTTTAAAGCAATAAAAAAAAAGTTCATTTTGTCTCTCACACCTAAACTAAACGTTGTAGACTCAAAATTTTTGCTGTATTTAGTGTATTCTAGCATCCTGAAGATGATTCCAGCATTAATTTCATTGTGCTTATGCTCATTTTTAAGATTTTGACATTTTCACCTAAAGTGCACAATCAGGCTGAAAACGCATTTAAAGCAATAAAAAGTTCATTTTGGCTCTCACACCTAAACTAAACGTTGTAGACTCAAAATTTTTGCTGTATTTAGTGTATTCTAGCATCCTGAAGATGATTCCAGCATTAATTTCATTGTGCTTATGCTCATTTTTAAGATTTTGACATTTTCACCTAAAGTGCACAATCAGGCTGAAAACGCATTTAAAGCAATAAAAAGTTAATTTTGGCTCACACACCTAAAATAAACGTTGTAGTCTCAAAATTTTTGCTGTATTTAGTGTATTCTAGCATCCTGAAGATGATTCCAGCATTAATTTCATCGTGCTTATGCTCATTTTTAAGATTTTGACATTTTCACCTAAAGTGCACAATCAGGCTGAAAACGCATTTAAAGCAATAAAAAGTTCATTTTGGCTCTCACACCTAAACTAAACGTTGTAGACTCAAAATTTTTGCTGTATTTAGTGTATTTTAGCATCCTGAAGATGATTCCAGCATTAATTTCATTGTGCTTATGCTCATTTTGAAGATTTTGACATTTTCACCTTAAGTGTACAATCAGGGGCTGAAAACGCGTTTAAAGCAATAAAAAGTTCATTTTGGCTCTCACACCTAAACTAAACGTTGTAGACTCAAAATTTTTGCTGTATTAAGTGTATTCTAGCATCCTGAAGATGATTCCAGCATTAATTTCATTGTGCTTATGCTCATTTTTAAGATTTTGACATTTTCACCTAAAGTGCACAATCAGGCTGAAAACGCATTTAAAGCAATAAAAAGTTCATTTTGGCTCTCACACCTAAACTAAACGTTGTAGACTCAAAATTTTTGCTGTATTTAGTGTATTTTAGCATCCTGAAGATGATTCCAGCATTAATTTCATTGTGCTTATGCTCATTTTTAAGATTTTGACATTTTCACCTTAAGTGTACAATCAGGGGCTGAAAACGCGTTTAAAGCAATAAAAAGTTCATTTTGGCTCTCACACCTAAACTAAACGTTGTAGACTCAAAATTTTTGCTGTATTCAGTGTATTCTAGCATCCTGAAGATGATTCCAGCATTAATTTCATCGTGCTTATGCTCATTTTGAAGATTTGGACATTTTCACCTATAGTGCACAATCAGGCTGAAAACGCATTTAAAGCAATAAAAAGTTCATTTTGGCTCACACACCTAAAATAAACGTTGTAGACTCAAAATTTTTGCTGTATTTAGTGTATTCTAGCATCCTGAAGATGATTCCAGCATTAATTTCATCGTGCTTATGCTCATTTTGAAGATTTTGACATTTTCACCTAAAGTGCACAATCAGGCTGAAAACGCATTTAAAAAAATAAAAAGTTCATTTTGGCTCACACACCTAAAATAAACGTTGTAGACTCAAAATTTTTGCTGTATTTAGTGTATTCTAGCATCCTGAAGATGATTCCAGCATTAATTTCATTGTGCTTATGCTCATTTTTAAGATTTTGACATTTTCACCTTAAGTGTACAATCAGGGGCTGAAAACGCGTTTAAAGCAATAAAAAGTTCATTTTGGCTCTCACACCTAAACTAAACGTTGTAGACTCAAAATTTTTGCTGTATTTAGTGTATTCTAGCATCCTGAAGATGATTCCAGCATTAATTTCATTGTGCTTATGCTCATTTTTAAGATTTTGACATTTTCACCTAAAGTGCACAATCAGGCTGAAAACGCATTTAAAGCAATAAAAAGTTCATTTTGGCTCTCACACCTAAACTAAACGTTGTAGACTCAAAATTTTTGCTGTATTTAGTGTATTTTAGCATCCTGAAGATGATTCCAGCATTAATTTCATCGTGCTTATGCTCATTTTGAAGATTTTGACATTTTCACCTTAAGTGTACAATCAGGGGCTGAAAACGCGTTTAAAGCAATAAAAAGTTCATTTTGGCTCTCACACCTAAACTAAACGTTGTAGACTCAAAATTTTTGCTGTATTCAGTGTATTCTAGCATCCTGAAGATGATTCCAGCATTTATTTCATCGTGCTTTATGCTCATTTTGAAGATTTTGACATTTTCACCTAAAGTGCACAATCAGGCTGAAAACGCATTTAAAGCAATAAAAAGTTCATTTTGGCTCTCACACCTAAACTAAACGTTGTAGACTCAAAATTTTCGCTTTATTTAGTGTATTCTAGCATCCTGAAGATGATTCCAGCATTAATTTCATTGTGCTTATGCTCATTTTTAAGATTTTGACATTTTCACCTAAAGTGCACAATCAGGCTGAAAACGCATTTAAAGCAATAAAAAGTTCATTTTGGCTCTCACACCTAAACTAAACGTTGTAGACTCAAAATTTTTGCTGTATTTAGTGTATTCTAGCATCCTGAAGATGATTCCAGCATTACTTTCATTGTGCTTATGCTCATTTTGAAGATTTTGACATTTTCACCTTAAGTGTACAATCAGGGGCTGAAAACGCGTTTAAAGCAATAAAAAGTTCATTTTGGCTCTCACACCTAAACTAAACGTTGTAGACTCAAAATTTTTGCTGTATTAAGTGTATTCTAGCATCCTGAAGATGATTCCAGCATTAATTTCATTGTGCTTATGCTCATTTTTAAGATTTTGACATTTTCACCTAAAGTGCACAATCAGGCTGAAAACGCATTTAAAGCAATAAAAAGTTCATTTTGGCTCTCACACCTAAACTAAACGTTGTAGACTCAAAATTTTTGCTGTATTTAGTGTATTTTAGCATCCTGAAGATGATTCCAGCATTAATTTCATCGTGCTTATGCTCATTTTGAAGATTTTGACATTTTCACCTTAAGTGTACAATCAGGGGCTGAAAACGCGTTTAAAGCAATAAAAAGTTCATTTTGGCTCTCACACCTAAACTAAACGTTGTAGACTCAAAATTTTTGCTGTATTCAGTGTATTCTAGCATCCTGAAGATGATTCCAGCATTTATTTCATCGTGCTTTATGCTCATTTTGAAGATTTTGACATTTTCACCTAAAGTGCACAATCAGGCTGAAAACGCATTTAAAGCAATAAAAAGTTCATTTTGGCTCACACACCTAAAATAAACGTTGTAGTCTCAAAATTTTTGCTGTATTTAGTGTATTCTAGCATCCTGAAGATGATTCCAGCATTAATTTCATCGTGCTTATGCTCATTTTAAAGATTTTGACATTTTCACCTAAAGTGCACAATCAGGCTGAAAACGCATTTAAAGCAATAAAAAGTTCATTTTGGCTCACACACCTAAAATAAACGTTGTAGACTCAAAATTTTTGCTGTATTCAGTGTATTCTAGCATCCTGAAGATGATTCCAGCATTAATTTCATCGTGCTTATGCTCATTTTGAAGATTTTGACATTTTCACCTTAAGTGTACAATCAGGGGCTGAAAACGCGTTTAAAGCAATAAAAAAAAAGTTCATTTTGTCTCTCACACCTAAACTAAACGTTGTAGACTCAAAATTTTTGCTGTATTTAGTGTATTCTAGCATCCTGAAGATGATTCCAGCATTAATTTCATTGTGCTTATGCTCATTTTTAAGATTTTGACATTTTCACCTAAAGTGCACAATCAGGCTGAAAACGCATTTAAAGCAATAAAAAGTTCATTTTGGCTCTCACACCTAAACTAAACGTTGTAGACTCAAAATTTTTGCTGTATTTAGTGTATTCTAGCATCCTGAAGATGATTCCAGCATTAATTTCATTGTGCTTATGCTCATTTTTAAGATTTTGACATTTTCACCTAAAGTGCACAATCAGGCTGAAAACGCATTTAAAGCAATAAAAAGTTAATTTTGGCTCACACACCTAAAATAAACGTTGTAGTCTCAAAATTTTTGCTGTATTTAGTGTATTCTAGCATCCTGAAGATGATTCCAGCATTAATTTCATCGTGCTTATGCTCATTTTTAAGATTTTGACATTTTCACCTAAAGTGCACAATCAGGCTGAAAACGCATTTAAAGCAATAAAAAGTTCATTTTGGCTCTCACACCTAAACTAAACGTTGTAGACTCAAAATTTTTGCTGTATTTAGTGTATTTTAGCATCCTGAAGATGATTCCAGCATTAATTTCATTGTGCTTATGCTCATTTTGAAGATTTTGACATTTTCACCTTAAGTGTACAATCAGGGGCTGAAAACGCGTTTAAAGCAATAAAAAGTTCATTTTGGCTCTCACACCTAAACTAAACGTTGTAGACTCAAAATTTTTGCTGTATTAAGTGTATTCTAGCATCCTGAAGATGATTCCAGCATTAATTTCATTGTGCTTATGCTCATTTTTAAGATTTTGACATTTTCACCTAAAGTGCACAATCAGGCTGAAAACGCATTTAAAGCAATAAAAAGTTCATTTTGGCTCTCACACCTAAACTAAACGTTGTAGACTCAAAATTTTTGCTGTATTTAGTGTATTTTAGCATCCTGAAGATGATTCCAGCATTAATTTCATTGTGCTTATGCTCATTTTTAAGATTTTGACATTTTCACCTTAAGTGTACAATCAGGGGCTGAAAACGCGTTTAAAGCAATAAAAAGTTCATTTTGGCTCTCACACCTAAACTAAACGTTGTAGACTCAAAATTTTTGCTGTATTCAGTGTATTCTAGCATCCTGAAGATGATTCCAGCATTAATTTCATCGTGCTTATGCTCATTTTGAAGATTTGGACATTTTCACCTATAGTGCACAATCAGGCTGAAAACGCATTTAAAGCAATAAAAAGTTCATTTTGGCTCACACACCTAAAATAAACGTTGTAGACTCAAAATTTTTGCTGTATTTAGTGTATTCTAGCATCCTGAAGATGATTCCAGCATTAATTTCATCGTGCTTATGCTCATTTTGAAGATTTTGACATTTTCACCTAAAGTGCACAATCAGGCTGAAAACGCATTTAAAAAAATAAAAAGTTCATTTTGGCTCACACACCTAAAATAAACGTTGTAGACTCAAAATTTTTGCTGTATTTAGTGTATTCTAGCATCCTGAAGATGATTCCAGCATTAATTTCATTGTGCTTATGCTCATTTTTAAGATTTTGACATTTTCACCTTAAGTGTACAATCAGGGGCTGAAAACGCGTTTAAAGCAATAAAAAGTTCATTTTGGCTCTCACACCTAAACTAAACGTTGTAGACTCAAAATTTTTGCTGTATTTAGTGTATTCTAGCATCCTGAAGATGATTCCAGCATTAATTTCATTGTGCTTATGCTCATTTTTAAGATTTTGACATTTTCACCTAAAGTGCACAATCAGGCTGAAAACGCATTTAAAGCAATAAAAAGTTCATTTTGGCTCTCACACCTAAACTAAACGTTGTAGACTCAAAATTTTTGCTGTATTTAGTGTATTTTAGCATCCTGAAGATGATTCCAGCATTAATTTCATCGTGCTTATGCTCATTTTGAAGATTTTGACATTTTCACCTTAAGTGTACAATCAGGGGCTGAAAACGCGTTTAAAGCAATAAAAAGTTCATTTTGGCTCTCACACCTAAACTAAACGTTGTAGACTCAAAATTTTTGCTGTATTCAGTGTATTCTAGCATCCTGAAGATGATTCCAGCATTTATTTCATCGTGCTTTATGCTCATTTTGAAGATTTTGACATTTTCACCTAAAGTGCACAATCAGGCTGAAAACGCATTTAAAGCAATAAAAAGTTCATTTTGGCTCACACACCTAAAATAAACGTTGTAGTCTCAAAATTTTTGCTGTATTTAGTGTATTCTAGCATCCTGAAGATGATTTCAGCATTAATTTCATCGTGCTTATGCTCATTTTGAAGATTTTGACATTTTCACCTTAAGTGTACAATCAGGGGCTGAAAACGCGTTTAAAGCAATAAAAAAAAAGTTCATTTTGTCTCTCACACCTAAACTAAACGTTGTAGACTCAAAATTTTTGCTGTATTTAGTGTATTCTAGCATCCTGAAGATGATTCCAGCATTAATTTCATTGTGCTTATGCTCATTTTTAAGATTTTGACATTTTCACCTAAAGTGCACAATCAGGCTGAAAACGCATTTAAAGCAATAAAAAGTTCATTTTGGCTCTCACACCTAAACTAAACGTTGTAGACTCAAAATTTTTGCTGTATTTAGTGTATTCTAGCATCCTGAAGATGATTCCAGCATTAATTTCATTGTGCTTATGCTCATTTTTAAGATTTTGACATTTTCACCTAAAGTGCACAATCAGGCTGAAAACGCATTTAAAGCAATAAAAAGTTCATTTTGGCTCACACACCTAAAATAAACGTTGTAGTCTCAAAATTTTTGCTGTATTTAGTGTATTCTAGCATCCTGAAGATGATTCCAGCATTAATTTCATCGTGCTTATGCTCATTTTTAAGATTTTGACATTTTCACCTAAAGTGCACAATCAGGCTGAAAACGCATTTAAAGCAATAAAAAGTTCATTTTGGCTCTCACACCTAAACTAAACGTTGTAGACTCAAAATTTTTGCTGTATTTAGTGTATTTTAGCATCCTGAAGATGATTCCAGCATTAATTTCATTGTGCTTATGCTCATTTTGAAGATTTTGACATTTTCACCTTAAGTGTACAATCAGGGGCTGAAAACGCGTTTAAAGCAATAAAAAGTTCATTTTGGCTCTCACACCTAAACTAAACGTTGTAGACTCAAAATTTTTGCTGTATTAAGTGTATTCTAGCATCCTGAAGATGATTCCAGCATTAATTTCATTGTGCTTATGCTCATTTTTAAGATTTTGACATTTTCACCTAAAGTGCACAATCAGGCTGAAAACGCATTTAAAGCAATAAAAAGTTCATTTTGGCTCTCACACCTAAACTAAACGTTGTAGACTCAAAATTTTTGCTGTATTTAGTGTATTTTAGCATCCTGAAGATGATTCCAGCATTAATTTCATTGTGCTTATGCTCATTTTTAAGATTTTGACATTTTCACCTTAAGTGTACAATCAGGGGCTGAAAACGCGTTTAAAGCAATAAAAAGTTCATTTTGGCTCTCACACCTAAACTAAACGTTGTAGACTCAAAATTTTTGCTGTATTCAGTGTATTCTAGCATCCTGAAGATGATTCCAGCATTAATTTCATCGTGCTTATGCTCATTTTGAAGATTTGGACATTTTCACCTATAGTGCACAATCAGGCTGAAAACGCATTTAAAGCAATAAAAAGTTCATTTTGGCTCACACACCTAAAATAAACGTTGTAGACTCAAAATTTTTGCTGTATTTAGTGTATTCTAGCATCCTGAAGATGATTCCAGCATTAATTTCATCGTGCTTATGCTCATTTTGAAGATTTTGACATTTTCACCTAAAGTGCACAATCAGGCTGAAAACGCATTTAAAAAAATAAAAAGTTCATTTTGGCTCACACACCTAAAATAAACGTTGTAGACTCAAAATTTTTGCTGTATTTAGTGTATTCTAGCATCCTGAAGATGATTCCAGCATTAATTTCATTGTGCTTATGCTCATTTTTAAGATTTTGACATTTTCACCTTAAGTGTACAATCAGGGGCTGAAAACGCGTTTAAAGCAATAAAAAGTTCATTTTGGCTCTCACACCTAAACTAAACGTTGTAGACTCAAAATTTTTGCTGTATTTAGTGTATTCTAGCATCCTGAAGATGATTCCAGCATTAATTTCATCGTGCTTATGCTCATTTTGAAGATTTTGACATTTTAACCTAAAGTGCACAATCAGGCTGAAAACGCATTTAAAGCAATAAAAAGTTCCTTTTGGCTCACACACCTAAAATAAACGTTGTAGACTCAAAATTTTTGCTGTATTCAGTGCATTCTAGCATCCTGAAGATGATCCCAGCATTAATTTCATTGTGCTTATGCTAATTTTGAAGATTTTGACATTTTCACCTAAAGTGTACAATCAGGGGCTGAAAACGCGTTTAAAGCAATAAAAAGTTCATTTTGGCTCTCACACCTAAACTAAACGTTGTAGACTCAAAATTTTTGCTGTATTTAGTGTATTCTAGCATCCTGAAGATGATTCCAGCATTAATTACATTGTGCTTATGCTCATTTTTAAGATTTTGACATTTTCACCTAAAGTGCACAATCAGGCTGAAAACGCATTTAAAGCAATAAAAAGTTCATTTTGGCTCTCACACCTAAACTAAACGTTGTAGACTCAAAATTTTTGCTGTATTTAGTGTATTCTAGCATCCTGAAGATGATTCCAGCATTAATTTCATTGTGCTTATGCTCATTTTGAAGATTTTGACATTTTCACCTTAAGTGTACAATCAGGAGCTGAAAACGCGTTTAAAGCAATAAAAAGTTCATTTTGGCTCTCACACCTAAACTAAACGTTGTAGACTCAAAATTTTTGCTGTATTTAGTGTATTCTAGCATCCTGAAGATGATTCCAGCATTAATTTCATCGTGCTTATGCTCATTTTTAAGATTTTGACATTTTCACCTAAAGTGCACAATCAGGCTGAAAACGCATTTAAAGCAATAAAAAGTTCATTTTGGCTCTCACACCTAAACTAAACGTTGTAGACTCAAAATTTTTGCTGTATTTAGTGTATTTTAGCATCCTGAAGATGATTCCAGCATTAATTTCATTGTGCTTATGCTCATTTTTAAGATTTTGACATTTTCACCTTAAGTGTACAATCAGGGGCTGAAAACGCGTTTAAAGCAATAAAAAGTTCATTTTGGCTCTCACACCTAAACTAAACGTTGTAGACTCAAAATTTTTGCTCTATTTAGTGTATTTTAGCATCCTGAAGATGATTCCAGCATTAATTTCATTGTGCTTATGCTCATTTTTAAGATTTTGACATTTTCACCTTAAGTGTACAATCAGGGGCTGAAAACGCGTTTAAAGCAATAAAAAGTTCATTTTGGCTCTCACACCTAAACTAAACGTTGTAGACTCAAAATTTTTGCTGTATTTAGTGTATTCTAGCATCCTGAAGATGATTCCAGCATTAATTTCATTGTGCTTATGCTCATTTTTAAGATTTTGACATTTTCACCTAAAGTGCACAATCAGGCTGAAAACGCATTTAAAGCAATAAAAAGTTCATTTTGGCTCTCACACCTTAACTAAACGTTGTAGACTCAAAATTTTTGCTGTATTTAGTGTATTCTAGCATCCTGAAGATGATTCCAGCATTAATTTCATTGTGCTTATGCTCATTTTGAAGATTTTGACATTTTCACCTTAAGTGTACAATCAGGGGCTGAAAACGCGTTTAAAGCAATAAAAAGTTCATTTTGGCTCTCACACCTAAACTAAACGTTGTAGACTCAAAATTTTTGCTGTATTTAGTGTATTCTAGCATCCTGAAGATGATTCCAGCATTAATTTCATTGTGCTTATGCTCATTTATAAGATTTTGACATTTTCACCTATAGTGCACAATCAGGCTGAAAACGCATTTAAAGCAATAAAAAGTTCATTTTGGCTCTAACACCTAAACTAAACGTTGAAGACTCAAAATTTTTGCTGTATTTAGTGTATTCTAGCATCCTGAAGATGATTCCAGCATTAATTTCATTGTGCTTATGCTCATTTTGAAGATTTTGACATTTTCACCTTAAGTGTACAATGAGGGGCTGAAAACGCGTTTAAAGCAATAAAAAGTTCATTTTGGCTCTCACACCTAAACTAAACGTTGTAGACTCAAAATTTTTGCTGTATTTAGTGTATTCTAGCATCCTGAAGATGATTCCAGCATTAATTTCATTGTGCTTATGCTCATTTTTAAGATTTTGACATTTTCACCTAAAGTGCACAATCAGGCTGAAAACGCATTTAAAGCAATAAAAAGTTCATTTTGGCTCTCACACCTAAACTAAACGTTGTAGACTCAAAATTTTTGCTGTATTTAGTGTATTCTAGCATCCTGAAGATGATTCCAGCATTAATTTCATTGTGCTTATGCTCATTTTGAAGATTTTGACATTTTCACCTTAAGTGTACAATCAGGGCTGAAAACGCGTTTAAAGCAATAAAAAGTTCATTTTGGCTCTCACACCTAAACTAAACGTTATAGACTCAAAATCTTTGCTGTAATTAGTGTATTCTAGCATCCTGAAGATGATTCCAGCATTAATTTCATTGTGCTTATGCTCATTTTTAAGATTTTGACATTTTCACCTAAAGTGCACAATCAGGCTGAAAACGCATTTAAAGCAATAAAAAGTTCATTTTGGCTCTCACACCTAAACTAAACGTTGTAGACTCAAAATTTTTGCTGTATTTAGTGTATTCTAGCATCCTGGAGATGATTCCAGCATTAATTTCATTGTGCTTATGCTCATTTTGAAGATTTTGACATTTTCACCTTAAGTGTACAATCAGGGGCTGAAAACGCGTTTAAAGCAATAAAAAGTTCATTTTGGCTCTCACACCTAAACTAAACGTTATAGACTCAAAATTTTTGCTGTATTTAGTGTATTCTAGCATCCTGAAGATGATTCCAGCATTAATTTCATTGTGCTTATGCTCATTTTTAAGATTTTGACATTTTCACCTTAAGTGTACAATCAGGGGCTGAAAACGCGTTTAAAGCAATAAAAAGTTCATTTTGGCTCTCACACCTAAACTAAACGTTGTAGACTCAAAATTTTTGCTGTATTTAGTGTATTCTAGCATCCTGAAGATGATTCCAGCATTAATTTCATTGTGCTTATGCTCATTTTTAAGATTTTGACATTTTCACCTAAAGTGCACAATCAGGCTGAAAACGCATTTAAAGCAATAAAAAGTTCATTTTGGCTCTCACACCTAAACTAAACGTTGTAGACTCAAAATTTTTGCTGTATTTAGTGTATTTTAGCATCCTGAAGATGATTCCAGCATTAATTTCATCGTGCTTATGCTCATTTTGAAGATTTTGACATTTTCACCTTAAGTGTACAATCAGGGGCTGAAAACGCGTTTAAAGCAATAAAAAGTTCATTTTGGCTCTCACACCTAAACTAAACGTTGTAGACTCAAAATTTTTGCTGTATTCAGTGTATTCTAGCATCCTGAAGATGATTCCAGCATTTATTTCATCGTGCTTTATGCTCATTTTGAAGATTTTGACATTTTCACCTAAAGTGCACAATCAGGCTGAAAACGCATTTAAAGCAATAAAAAGTTCATTTTGGCTCACACACCTAAAATAAACGTTGTAGTCTCAAAATTTTTGCTGTATTTAGTGTATTCTAGCATCCTGAAGATGATTCCAGCATTAATTTCATCGTGCTTATGCTCATTTTGAAGATTTTGACATTTTCACCTTAAGTGTACAATCAGGGGCTGAAAACGCGTTTAAAGCAATAAAAAAAAAGTTCATTTTGTCTCTCACACCTAAACTAAACGTTGTAGACTCAAAAATTTTGCTGTATTTAGTGTATTCTAGCATCCTGAAGATGATTCCAGCATTAATTTCATTGTGCTTATGCTCATTTTTAAGATTTTGACATTTTCACCTAAAGTGCACAATCAGGCTGAAAACGCATTTAAAGCAATAAAAAGTTCATTTTGGCTCTCACACCTAAACTAAACGTTGTAGACTCAAAATTTTTGCTGTATTTAGTGTATTCTAGCATCCTGAAGATGATTCCAGCATTAATTTCATTGTGCTTATGCTCATTTTTAAGATTTTGACATTTTCACCTAAAGTGCACAATCAGGCTGAAAACGCATTTAAAGCAATAAAAAGTTCATTTTGGCTCACACACCTAAAATAAACGTTGTAGTCTCAAAATTTTTGCTGTATTTAGTGTATTCTAGCATCCTGAAGATGATTCCAGCATTAATTTCATCGTGCTTATGCTCATTTTTAAGATTTTGACATTTTCACCTAAAGTGCACAATCAGGCTGAAAACGCATTTAAAGCAATAAAAAGTTCATTTTGGCTCTCACACCTAAACTAAACGTTGTAGACTCAAAATTTTTGCTGTATTTAGTGTATTTTAGCATCCTGAAGATGATTCCAGCATTAATTTCATTGTGCTTATGCTCATTTTGAAGATTTTGACATTTTCACCTTAAGTGTACAATCAGGGGCTGAAAACGCGTTTAAAGCAATAAAAAGTTCATTTTGGCTCTCACACCTAAACTAAACGTTGTAGACTCAAAATTTTTGCTGTATTAAGTGTATTCTAGCATCCTGAAGATGATTCCAGCATTAATTTCATTGTGCTTATGCTCATTTTTAAGATTTTGACATTTTCACCTAAAGTGCACAATCAGGCTGAAAACGCATTTAAAGCAATAAAAAGTTCATTTTGGCTCTCACACCTAAACTAAACGTTGTAGACTCAAAATTTTTGCTGTATTTAGTGTATTTTAGCATCCTGAAGATGATTCCAGCATTAATTTCATTGTGCTTATGCTCATTTTTAAGATTTTGACATTTTCACCTTAAGTGTACAATCAGGGGCTGAAAACGCGTTTAAAGCAATAAAAAGTTCATTTTGGCTCTCACACCTAAACTAAACGTTGTAGACTCAAAATTTTTGCTGTATTCAGTGTATTCTAGCATCCTGAAGATGATTCCAGCATTAATTTCATCGTGCTTATGCTCATTTTGAAGATTTGGACATTTTCACCTATAGTGCACAATCAGGCTGAAAACGCATTTAAAGCAATAAAAAGTTCATTTTGGCTCACACACCTAAAATAAACGTTGTAGACTCAAAATTTTTGCTGTATTTAGTGTATTCTAGCATCCTGAAGATGATTCCAGCATTAATTTCATCGTGCTTATGCTCATTTTGAAGATTTTGACATTTTCACCTAAAGTGCACAATCAGGCTGAAAACGCATTTAAAAAAATAAAAAGTTCATTTTGGCTCTCACACCTAAACTAAACGTTGTAGACTCAAAATTTTTGCTGTATTCAGTGTATTCTAGCATCCTGAAGATGATTCCAGCATTAATTTCATTGTGCTTATGCTCATTTTTAAGATTTTGACATTTTCACCTTAAGTGTACAATCAGGGGCTGAAAACGCGTTTAAAGCAATAAAAAGTTCATTTTGGCTCTCACACCTAAACTAAACGTTGTAGACTCAAAATTTTTGCTGTATTTAGTGTATTCTAGCATCCTGAAGATGATTCCAGCATTAATTTCATCGTGCTTATGCTCATTTTGAAGATTTTGACATTTTAACCTAAAGTGCACAATCAGGCTGAAAACGCATTTAAAGCAATAAAAAGTTCCTTTTGGCTCACACACCTAAAATAAACGTTGTAGACTCAAAATTTTTGCTGTATTCAGTGCATTCTAGCATCCTGAAGATGATCCCAGCATTAATTTCATTGTGCTTATGCTAATTTTGAAGATTTTGACATTTTCACCTAAAGTGTACAATCAGGGGCTGAAAACGCGTTTAAAGCAATAAAAAGTTCATTTTGGCTCTCACACCTAAACTAAACGTTGTAGACTCAAAATTTTTGCTGTATTTAGTGTATTCTAGCATCCTGAAGATGATTCCAGCATTAATTACATTGTGCTTATGCTCATTTTTAAGATTTTGACATTTTCACCTAAAGTGCACAATCAGGCTGAAAACGCATTTAAAGCAATAAAAAGTTCATTTTGGCTCTCACACCTAAACTAAACGTTGTAGACTCAAAATTTTTGCTGTATTTAGTGTATTCTAGCATCCTGAAGATGATTCCAGCATTAATTTCATTGTGCTTATGCTCATTTTGAAGATTTTGACATTTTCACCTTAAGTGTACAATCAGGAGCTGAAAACGCGTTTAAAGCAATAAAAAGTTCATTTTGGCTCTCACACCTAAACTAAACGTTGTAGACTCAAAATTTTTGCTGTATTTAGTGTATTCTAGCATCCTGAAGATGATTCCAGCATTAATTTCATTGTGCTTATGCTCATTTTTAAGATTTTGACATTTTCACCTAAAGTGCACAATCAGGCTGAAAACGCATTTAAAGCAATAAAAAGTTCATTTTGGCTCTCACACCTAAACTAAACGTTGTAGACTCAAAATTTTTGCTGTATTTAGTGTATTTTAGCATCCTGAAGATGATTCCAGCATTAATTTCATTGTGCTTATGCTCATTTTTAAGATTTTGACATTTTCACCTTAAGTGTACAATCAGGGGCTGAAAACGCGTTTAAAGCAATAAAAAGTTCATTTTGGCTCTCACACCTAAACTAAACGTTGTAGACTCAAAATTTTTGCTCTATTTAGTGTATTTTAGCATCCTGAAGATGATTCCAGCATTAATTTCATTGTGCTTATGCTCATTTTTAAGATTTTGACATTTTCACCTTAAGTGTACAATCAGGGGCTGAAAACGCGTTTAAAGCAATAAAAAGTTCATTTTGGCTCTCACACCTAAACTAAACGTTGTAGACTCAAAATTTTTGCTGTATTTAGTGTATTCTAGCATCCTGAAGATGATTCCAGCATTAATTTCATTGTGCTTATGCTCATTTTTAAGATTTTGACATTTTCACCTAAAGTGCACAATCAGGCTGAAAACGCATTTAAAGCAATAAAAAGTTCATTTTGGCTCTCACACCTTAACTAAACGTTGTAGACTCAAAATTTTTGCTGTATTTAGTGTATTCTAGCATCCTGAAGATGATTCCAGCATTAATTTCATTGTGCTTATGCTC
Organism: Vanacampus margaritifer; assembly: GCF_051991255.1. Taxonomy (NCBI): domain Eukaryota; kingdom Metazoa; phylum Chordata; class Actinopteri; order Syngnathiformes; family Syngnathidae; genus Vanacampus; species Vanacampus margaritifer. The sequence goes on from NC_135450.1 coordinate 515,451, forward strand.
ATTTTGAAGATTTTGACATTTTCACCTTAAGTGTACAATCAGGGGCTGAAAACGCGTTTAAAGCAATAAAAAGTTCATTTTGGCTCTCACACCTAAACTAAACGTTGTAGACTCAAAATTTTTGCTGTATTTAGTGTATTCTAGCATCCTGAAGATGATTCCAGCATTAATTTCATTGTGCTTATGCTCATTTATAAGATTTTGACATTTTCACCTATAGTGCACAATCAGGCTGAAAACGCATTTAAAGCAATAAAAAGTTCATTTTGGCTCTAACACCTAAACTAAACGTTGAAGACTCAAAATTTTTGCTGTATTTAGTGTATTCTAGCATCCTGAAGATGATTCCAGCATTAATTTCATTGTGCTTATGCTCATTTTGAAGATTTTGACATTTTCACCTTAAGTGTACAATGAGGGGCTGAAAACGCGTTTAAAGCAATAAAAAGTTCATTTTGGCTCTCACACCTAAACTAAACGTTGTAGACTCAAAATTTTTGCTGTATTTAGTGTATTCTAGCATCCTGAAGATGATTCCAGCATTAATTTCATTGTGCTTATGCTCATTTTTAAGATTTTGACATTTTCACCTAAAGTGCACAATCAGGCTGAAAACGCATTTAAAGCAATAAAAAGTTCATTTTGGCTCTCACACCTAAACTAAACGTTGTAGACTCAAAATTTTTGCTGTATTTAGTGTATTCTAGCATCCTGAAGATGATTCCAGCATTAATTTCATTGTGCTTATGCTCATTTTGAAGATTTTGACATTTTCACCTTAAGTGTACAATCAGGGGCTGAAAACGCGTTTAAAGCAATAAAAAGTTCATTTTGGCTCTCACACCTAAACTAAACGTTGTAGACTCAAAATTTTTGCTGTATTTAGTGTATTCTAGCATCCTGAAGATGATTCCAGCATTAATTTCATTGTGCTTATGCTCATTTATAAGATTTTGACATTTTCACCTATAGTGCACAATCAGGCTGAAAACGCATTTAAAGCAATAAAAAGTTCATTTTGGCTCTAACACCTAAACTAAACGTTGAAGACTCAAAATTTTTGCTGTATTTAGTGTATTCTAGCATCCTGAAGATGATTCCAGCATTAATTTCATTGTGCTTATGCTCATTTTGAAGATTTTGACATTTTCACCTTAAGTGTACAATGAGGGGCTGAAAACGCGTTTAAAGCAATAAAAAGTTCATTTTGGCTCTCACACCTAAACTAAACGTTGTAGACTCAAAATTTTTGCTGTATTTAGTGTATTCTAGCATCCTGAAGATGATTCCAGCATTAATTTCATTGTGCTTATGCTCATTTTTAAGATTTTGACATTTTCACCTAAAGTGCACAATCAGGCTGAAAACGCATTTAAAGCAATAAAAAGTTCATTTTGGCTCTCACACCTAAACTAAACGTTGTAGACTCAAAATTTTTGCTGTATTTAGTGTATTCTAGCATCCTGAAGATGATTCCAGCATTAATTTCATTGTGCTTATGCTCATTTTGAAGATTTTGACATTTTCACCTTAAGTGTACAATCAGGGCTGAAAACGCGTTTAAAGCAATAAAAAGTTCATTTTGGCTCTCACACCTAAACTAAACGTTATAGACTCAAAATCTTTGCTGTAATTAGTGTATTCTAGCATCCTGAAGATGATTCCAGCATTAATTTCATTGTGCTTATGCTCATTTTTAAGATTTTGACATTTTCACCTAAAGTGCACAATCAGGCTGAAAACGCATTTAAAGCAATAAAAAGTTCATTTTGGCTCTCACACCTAAACTAAACGTTGTAGACTCAAAATTTTTGCTGTATTTAGTGTATTCTAGCATCCTGGAGATGATTCCAGCATTAATTTCATTGTGCTTATGCTCATTTTGAAGATTTTGACATTTTCACCTTAAGTGTACAATCAGGGGCTGAAAACGCGTTTAAAGCAATAAAAAGTTCATTTTGGCTCTCACACCTAAACTAAACGTTATAGACTCAAAATTTTTGCTGTATTTAGTGTATTCTAGCATCCTGAAGATGATTCCAGCATTAATTTCATTGTGCTTATGCTCATTTTTAAGATTTTGACATTTTCACCTTAAGTGTACAATCAGGGGCTGAAAACGCGTTTAAAGCAATAAAAAGTTCATTTTGGCTCTCACACCTAAACTAAACGTTGTAGACTCAAAATTTTTGCTGTATTTAGTGTATTCTAGCATCCTGAAGATGATTCCAGCATTAATTTCATTGTGCTTATGCTCATTTTTAAGATTTTGACATTTTCACCTAAAGTGCACAATCAGGCTGAAAACGCATTTAAAGCAATAAAAAGTTCATTTTGGCTCTCACACCTAAACTAAACGTTGTAGACTCAAAATTTTTGCTGTATTTAGTGTATTTTAGCATCCTGAAGATGATTCCAGCATTAATTTCATCGTGCTTATGCTCATTTTGAAGATTTTGACATTTTCACCTTAAGTGTACAATCAGGGGCTGAAAACGCGTTTAAAGCAATAAAAAGTTCATTTTGGCTCTCACACCTAAACTAAACGTTGTAGACTCAAAATTTTTGCTGTATTCAGTGTATTCTAGCATCCTGAAGATGATTCCAGCATTTATTTCATCGTGCTTTATGCTCATTTTGAAGATTTTGACATTTTCACCTAAAGTGCACAATCAGGCTGAAAACGCATTTAAAGCAATAAAAAGTTCATTTTGGCTCACACACCTAAAATAAACGTTGTAGTCTCAAAATTTTTGCTGTATTTAGTGTATTCTAGCATCCTGAAGATGATTCCAGCATTAATTTCATCGTGCTTATGCTCATTTTGAAGATTTTGACATTTTCACCTTAAGTGTACAATCAGGGGCTGAAAACGCGTTTAAAGCAATAAAAAAAAAGTTCATTTTGTCTCTCACACCTAAACTAAACGTTGTAGACTCAAAAATTTTGCTGTATTTAGTGTATTCTAGCATCCTGAAGATGATTCCAGCATTAATTTCATTGTGCTTATGCTCATTTTTAAGATTTTGACATTTTCACCTAAAGTGCACAATCAGGCTGAAAACGCATTTAAAGCAATAAAAAGTTCATTTTGGCTCTCACACCTAAACTAAACGTTGTAGACTCAAAATTTTTGCTGTATTTAGTGTATTCTAGCATCCTGAAGATGATTCCAGCATTAATTTCATTGTGCTTATGCTCATTTTTAAGATTTTGACATTTTCACCTAAAGTGCACAATCAGGCTGAAAACGCATTTAAAGCAATAAAAAGTTCATTTTGGCTCACACACCTAAAATAAACGTTGTAGTCTCAAAATTTTTGCTGTATTTAGTGTATTCTAGCATCCTGAAGATGATTCCAGCATTAATTTCATCGTGCTTATGCTCATTTTTAAGATTTTGACATTTTCACCTAAAGTGCACAATCAGGCTGAAAACGCATTTAAAGCAATAAAAAGTTCATTTTGGCTCTCACACCTAAACTAAACGTTGTAGACTCAAAATTTTTGCTGTATTTAGTGTATTTTAGCATCCTGAAGATGATTCCAGCATTAATTTCATTGTGCTTATGCTCATTTTGAAGATTTTGACATTTTCACCTTAAGTGTACAATCAGGGGCTGAAAACGCGTTTAAAGCAATAAAAAGTTCATTTTGGCTCTCACACCTAAACTAAACGTTGTAGACTCAAAATTTTTGCTGTATTAAGTGTATTCTAGCATCCTGAAGATGATTCCAGCATTAATTTCATTGTGCTTATGCTCATTTTTAAGATTTTGACATTTTCACCTAAAGTGCACAATCAGGCTGAAAACGCATTTAAAGCAATAAAAAGTTCATTTTGGCTCTCACACCTAAACTAAACGTTGTAGACTCAAAATTTTTGCTGTATTTAGTGTATTTTAGCATCCTGAAGATGATTCCAGCATTAATTTCATTGTGCTTATGCTCATTTTTAAGATTTTGACATTTTCACCTTAAGTGTACAATCAGGGGCTGAAAACGCGTTTAAAGCAATAAAAAGTTCATTTTGGCTCTCACACCTAAACTAAACGTTGTAGACTCAAAATTTTTGCTGTATTCAGTGTATTCTAGCATCCTGAAGATGATTCCAGCATTAATTTCATCGTGCTTATGCTCATTTTGAAGATTTGGACATTTTCACCTATAGTGCACAATCAGGCTGAAAACGCATTTAAAGCAATAAAAAGTTCATTTTGGCTCACACACCTAAAATAAACGTTGTAGACTCAAAATTTTTGCTGTATTTAGTGTATTCTAGCATCCTGAAGATGATTCCAGCATTAATTTCATCGTGCTTATGCTCATTTTGAAGATTTTGACATTTTCACCTAAAGTGCACAATCAGGCTGAAAACGCATTTAAAAAAATAAAAAGTTCATTTTGGCTCTCACACCTAAACTAAACGTTGTAGACTCAAAATTTTTGCTGTATTCAGTGTATTCTAGCATCCTGAAGATGATTCCAGCATTAATTTCATTGTGCTTATGCTCATTTTTAAGATTTTGACATTTTCACCTTAAGTGTACAATCAGGGGCTGAAAACGCGTTTAAAGCAATAAAAAGTTCATTTTGGCTCTCACACCTAAACTAAACGTTGTAGACTCAAAATTTTTGCTGTATTTAGTGTATTCTAGCATCCTGAAGATGATTCCAGCATTAATTTCATCGTGCTTATGCTCATTTTGAAGATTTTGACATTTTAACCTAAAGTGCACAATCAGGCTGAAAACGCATTTAAAGCAATAAAAAGTTCCTTTTGGCTCACACACCTAAAATAAACGTTGTAGACTCAAAATTTTTGCTGTATTCAGTGCATTCTAGCATCCTGAAGATGATCCCAGCATTAATTTCATTGTGCTTATGCTAATTTTGAAGATTTTGACATTTTCACCTAAAGTGTACAATCAGGGGCTGAAAACGCGTTTAAAGCAATAAAAAGTTCATTTTGGCTCTCACACCTAAACTAAACGTTGTAGACTCAAAATTTTTGCTGTATTTAGTGTATTCTAGCATCCTGAAGATGATTCCAGCATTAATTACATTGTGCTTATGCTCATTTTTAAGATTTTGACATTTTCACCTAAAGTGCACAATCAGGCTGAAAACGCATTTAAAGCAATAAAAAGTTCATTTTGGCTCTCACACCTAAACTAAACGTTGTAGACTCAAAATTTTTGCTGTATTTAGTGTATTCTAGCATCCTGAAGATGATTCCAGCATTAATTTCATTGTGCTTATGCTCATTTTGAAGATTTTGACATTTTCACCTTAAGTGTACAATCAGGAGCTGAAAACGCGTTTAAAGCAATAAAAAGTTCATTTTGGCTCTCACACCTAAACTAAACGTTGTAGACTCAAAATTTTTGCTGTATTTAGTGTATTCTAGCATCCTGAAGATGATTCCAGCATTAATTTCATTGTGCTTATGCTCATTTTTAAGATTTTGACATTTTCACCTAAAGTGCACAATCAGGCTGAAAACGCATTTAAAGCAATAAAAAGTTCATTTTGGCTCTCACACCTAAACTAAACGTTGTAGACTCAAAATTTTTGCTGTATTTAGTGTATTTTAGCATCCTGAAGATGATTCCAGCATTAATTTCATTGTGCTTATGCTCATTTTTAAGATTTTGACATTTTCACCTTAAGTGTACAATCAGGGGCTGAAAACGCGTTTAAAGCAATAAAAAGTTCATTTTGGCTCTCACACCTAAACTAAACGTTGTAGACTCAAAATTTTTGCTCTATTTAGTGTATTTTAGCATCCTGAAGATGATTCCAGCATTAATTTCATTGTGCTTATGCTCATTTTTAAGATTTTGACATTTTCACCTTAAGTGTACAATCAGGGGCTGAAAACGCGTTTAAAGCAATAAAAAGTTCATTTTGGCTCTCACACCTAAACTAAACGTTGTAGACTCAAAATTTTTGCTGTATTTAGTGTATTCTAGCATCCTGAAGATGATTCCAGCATTAATTTCATTGTGCTTATGCTCATTTTTAAGATTTTGACATTTTCACCTAAAGTGCACAATCAGGCTGAAAACGCATTTAAAGCAATAAAAAGTTCATTTTGGCTCTCACACCTTAACTAAACGTTGTAGACTCAAAATTTTTGCTGTATTTAGTGTATTCTAGCATCCTGAAGATGATTCCAGCATTAATTTCATTGTGCTTATGCTCATTTTGAAGATTTTGACATTTTCACCTTAAGTGTACAATCAGGGGCTGAAAACGCGTTTAAAGCAATAAAAAGTTCATTTTGGCTCTCACACCTAAACTAAACGTTGTAGACTCAAAATTTTTGCTGTATTTAGTGTATTCTAGCATCCTGAAGATGATTCCAGCATTAATTTCATTGTGCTTATGCTCATTTATAAGATTTTGACATTTTCACCTATAGTGCACAATCAGGCTGAAAACGCATTTAAAGCAATAAAAAGTTCATTTTGGCTCTAACACCTAAACTAAACGTTGAAGACTCAAAATTTTTGCTGTATTTAGTGTATTCTAGCATCCTGAAGATGATTCCAGCATTAATTTCATTGTGCTTATGCTCATTTTGAAGATTTTGACATTTTCACCTTAAGTGTACAATGAGGGGCTGAAAACGCGTTTAAAGCAATAAAAAGTTCATTTTGGCTCTCACACCTAAACTAAACGTTGTAGACTCAAAATTTTTGCTGTATTTAGTGTATTCTAGCATCCTGAAGATGATTCCAGCATTAATTTCATTGTGCTTATGCTCATTTTTAAGATTTTGACATTTTCACCTAAAGTGCACAATCAGGCTGAAAACGCATTTAAAGCAATAAAAAGTTCATTTTGGCTCTCACACCTAAACTAAACGTTGTAGACTCAAAATTTTTGCTGTATTTAGTGTATTCTAGCATCCTGAAGATGATTCCAGCATTAATTTCATTGTGCTTATGCTCATTTTGAAGATTTTGACATTTTCACCTTAAGTGTACAATCAGGGCTGAAAACGCGTTTAAAGCAATAAAAAGTTCATTTTGGCTCTCACACCTAAACTAAACGTTATAGACTCAAAATCTTTGCTGTAATTAGTGTATTCTAGCATCCTGAAGATGATTCCAGCATTAATTTCATTGTGCTTATGCTCATTTTTAAGATTTTGACATTTTCACCTAAAGTGCACAATCAGGCTGAAAACGCATTTAAAGCAATAAAAAGTTCATTTTGGCTCTCACACCTAAACTAAACGTTGTAGACTCAAAATTTTTGCTGTATTTAGTGTATTCTAGCATCCTGGAGATGATTCCAGCATTAATTTCATTGTGCTTATGCTCATTTTGAAGATTTTGACATTTTCACCTTAAGTGTACAATCAGGGGCTGAAAACGCGTTTAAAGCAATAAAAAGTTCATTTTGGCTCTCACACCTAAACTAAACGTTATAGACTCAAAATTTTTGCTGTATTTAGTGTATTCTAGCATCCTGAAGATGATTCCAGCATTAATTTCATTGTGCTTATGCTCATTTTGATGATTTTGACATTTTCACCTAAAGTGCACAATCAGGCTGAAAACGCATTTAAAGCAATAAAAAGTTCATTTTGGCTCTCACACCTAAACTAAACGTTGTAGACTCAAAATTTTTGCTGTATTTAGTGTATTCTAGCATCCTGAAGATGATTCCAGCATTTATTTCATTGTGCTTATGCTCATTTTTAAGATTTTGACATTTTCACCGAAAGTGCACAATCAGGCTGAAAACGCATTTAAAGCAATAAAAAGTTCATTTTGGCTCTCACACCTAAACTAAACGTTGTAGACTCAAAATTTTTGCTGTATTTAGTGTATTCTAGCATCCTGAAGATGATTCCAGCATTAATTTCATTGTGCTTATGCTCATTTTGAAGATTTTGACATTTTCACCTTAAGTGTACAATCAGGGGCTGAAAACGCGTTTAAAGCAATAAAAAGTTCATTTTGGCTCTCACACCTAAACTAAACGTTATAGACTCAAAATTTGTGCTGTATTTAGTGTATTCTAGAATCCTGAAGATGATTCCAGCATTCATTTCATTGTGCTTATGCTCATTTTGAAGATTTTGACATTTTCACCTTAAGTGTACAATCAGGGGCTGAAAACGCGTTTAAAGCAATAAAAAGTTCATTTTGGCTCTCACACCTAAACTAAACGTTGTAGACTCAAAATTTTTGCTGTATTTAGTGTATTCTAGCATCCTGAAGATGATTCCAGCATTAATTTCATTGTGCTTATGCTCATTTATAAGATTTTGACATTTTCACCTAAAGTGCACAATCAGGCTGAAAACGCATTTAAAGCAATAAAAAGTTCATTTTGGCTCTAACACCTAAACTAAACGTTGAAGACTCAAAATTTTTGCTGTATTTAGTGTATTCTAGCATCCTGAAGATGATTCCAGCATTAATTTCATTGTGCTTATGCTCATTTTGAAGATTTTGACATTTTCACCTTAAGTGTACAATGAGGGGCTGAAAACGCGTTTAAAGCAATAAAAAGTTCATTTTGGCTCTCACACCTAAACTAAACGTTGTAGACTCAAAATTTTTGCTGTATTTAGTGTATTCTAGCATCCTGAAGATGATTCCAGCATTAATTTCATTGTGCTTATGCTCATTTATAAGATTTTGACATTTTCACCTAAAGTGCACAATCAGGCTGAAAACGCATTTAAAGCAATAAAAAGTTCATTTTGGCTCTAACACCTAAACTAAACGTTGAAGACTCAAAATTTTTGCTGTATTTAGTGTATTCTAGCATCCTGAAGATGATTCCAGCATTAATTTCATTGTGCTTATGCTCATTTTGAAGATTTTGACATTTTCACCTTAAGTGTACAATGAGGGGCTGAAAACGCGTTTAAAGCAATAAAAAGTTCATTTTGGCTCTCACACCTAAACTAAACGTTGTAGACTCAAAATTTTTGCTGTATTTAGTGTATTCTAGCATCCTGAAGATGATTCCAGCATTAATTTCATTGTGCTTATGCTCATTTTTAAGATTTTGACATTTTCACCTAAAGTGCACAATCAGGCTGAAAACGCATTTAAAGCAATAAAAAGTTCATTTTGGCTCTCACACCTAAACTAAACGTTGTAGACTCAAAATTTTTGCTGTATTTAGTGTATTCCAGCATCCTGAAGATGATTCCAGCATTAATTTCATTGTGCTTATGCTCATTTTGAAGATTTTGACATTTTCACCTTAAGTGTACAATGAGGGGCTGAAAACGCGTTTAAAGCAATAAAAAGTTCATTTTGGCTCTCACACCTAAACTAAACGTTATAGACTCAAAATTTGTGCTGTATTTAGTGTATTCTAGAATCCTGAAGATGATTCCAGCATTAATTTCATCGTGCTTATGCTCATTTTGAAGATTTTGACATTTTCACCTTAAGTGTACAATCAGGGGCTGAAAACGCGTTTAAAGCAATAAAAAGTTCATTTTGGCTCTCACACCTAAACTAAACGTTGTAGACTCAAAATTTTTGCTGTATTTAGTGTATTCTAGCATCCTGAAGATGATTCCAGCATTAATTTCATTGTGCTTATGCTCATTTATAAGATTTTGACATTTTCACCTAAAGTGCACAATAAGGCTGAAAACGCATTTAAAGCAATAAAAAGTTCATTTTGGCTCTAACACCTAAACTAAACGTTGAAGACTCAAAATTTTTGCTGTATTTAGTGTATTCTAGCATCCTGAAGATGATTCCAGCATTAATTTCATTGTGCTTATGCTCATTTTGAAGATTTTGACATTTTCACCTTAAGTGTACAATCAGGGCTGAAAACGCGTTTAAAGCAATAAAAAGTTCATTTTGGCTCTCACACCTAAACTAAACGTTATAGACTCAAAATCTTTGCTGTATTTAGTGTATTCTAGCATCCTGAAGATGATTCCAGCATTAATTTCATTGTGCTTATGCTCATTTTTAAGATTTTGACATTTTCACCTAAAGTGCACAATCAGGCTGAAAACGCATTTAAAGCAATAAAAAGTTCATTTTGGCTCTCACACCTAAACTAAACGTTGTAGACTCAAAATTTTTGCTGTATTTAGTGTATTCTAGCATCCTGGAGATGATTCCAGCATTAATTTCATTGTGCTTATGCTCATTTTGAAGATTTTGACATTTTCACCTTAAGTGTACAATCAGGGGCTGAAAACGCGTTTAAAGCAATAAAAAGTTCATTTTGGCTCTCACACCTAAACTAAACGTTGTAGACTCAAAATTTTTGCTGTATTTAGTGTATTCTAGCATCCTGAAGATGATTCCAGCATTAATTTCATTGTGCTTATGCTCATTTTGAAGATTTTGACATTTTCACCTTAAGTGTACAATCAGGGGCTGAAAACGCATTTAAAGCAATAAAAAGTTCATTTTGGCTCTCACACCTAAACTAAACGTTGTAGACTCAAAAATTTTGCTGTATTTAGTGTATTTTAGCATCCTGAAGATGATTCCAGCATTAATTTCATTGTGCTTATGCTCATTTTTAAGATTTTGACATTTTCACCTTAAGTGTACAATCAGGGGCTGAAAACGCGTTTAAAGCAATAAAAAGTTCATTTTGGCTCTCACACCTAAACTAAACGTTGTAGACTCAAAATTCTTGCTGTATACAGTGTATTCTAGCATCCTGAAGATGATTCCAGCATTAATTTCATCGTGCTTATGCTCATTTTGAAGATTTTGACATTTTCACCTAAAGTGCACAATCAGGCTGAAAACGCATTTAAAGCAATAAAAAGTTCATTTTGGCTCACACACCTAAAATAAACGTTGTAGACTCAAAATCTTTGCTGTATTTAGTGTATTCTAGCATCCTGAAGATGATTCCAGCATTAATTTCATTGTGCTTATGCTCATTTTGAAGATTTTGACATTTTCACCTTAAGTGTACAATCAGGGGCTGAAAACGCATTTAAAGCAATAAAAAGTTCATTTTGGCTCTCACACCTAAACTAAACGTTGTAGACTCAAAATTTTTGCTGTATTTAGTGTATTCTAGCATCCTGAAGATGATTCCAGCATTAATTTCATTGTGCTTATGCTCATTTTGAAGATTTTGACATTTTCACCTTAAGTGTACAATCAGGGGCTGAAAACGCGTTTAAAGCAATAAAAAGTTAATTTTTGCTCTCACACCTAAACTAAACGTTGTAGACTCAAAATTTTTGCTGTATTTAGTGTATTCTAGCATCCTGAAGATGATTCCAGCATTAATTTCATTGTGCTTATGCTCATTTTGAAGATTTTGACATTTTCACCTTAAGTGTACAATCAGGGGCTGAAAACGCGTTTAAAGCAATAAAAAGTTCATTTTGGCTCTCACACCTAAACTAAACGTTATAGACTCAAAATTTTTGCTGTATTTAGTGTATTCTATTATCCTGAAGATAATTCCAGCATTAATTTCATTGTGCTTATGCTCATTTTTAAGATTTTGACATTTTCACCTCAAGTGCACAATCAGGCTGAAAACGCATATAAAGCAATAAAAAGTTCATTTTGGCTCTCACACCTAAACTAAACGTTGTAGACTCAAAATTTTTGCTGTATTTAGTGTATTTTAACATCCTGAAGATGATTCCAGCATTAATTTCATTGTGCTTATGCTCATTTTTAAGATTTTGACATTTTCACCTTAAGTGTACAATCAGGGGCTGAAAACGCGTTTAAAGCAATAAAAAGTTCATTTTGGCTCTCACACCTAAACTAAACGTTGTAGACTCAAAATTTTTGCTGTATTTAGTGTATTTTAGCATCCTGAAGATGATTCCAGCATTAATTTCATTGTGCTTATGCTCATTTTTAAGATTTTGACATTTTCACCTTAAGTGTACAATCAGGGGCTGAAAACGCGTTTAAAGCAATAAAAAGTTCATTTTGGCTCTCACACCTAAACTAAACGTTGTAGACTCAAAATTCTTGCTGTATACAGTGTATTCTAGCATCCTGAAGAGGATTCCAGCATTAATTTCATCGTGCTTATGCTCATTTTGAAGATTTTGACATTTTCACCTAAAGTGCACAATCCGGCTGAAAACGCATTTAAAGCAATAAAAAGTTCATTTTGGCTCACAAACCCAAAAATAAACGTTGTAGACTCAAAATTTTTGCTGTATTTAGTGTATTCTAGCATCCTGAAGATGATTCCAGCATTAATTTCATTGTGCTTATGCTCATTTTGAAGATTTTGACATTTTCACCTTAAGTGTACAATGAGGGGCTGAAAACGCGTTTAAAGCAATAAAAAGTTCATTTTGGCTCTCACACCTAAACTAAACGTTGTAGACTCAAAATTTTTGCTGTATTTAGTGTATTCTAGCATCCTGAAGATGATTCCAGCATTAATTTCATTGTGCTTATGCTCATTTTTAAGATTTTGACATTTTCACCTTAAGTGTACAATCAGGGGCTGAAAACGCGTTTAAAGCAATAAAAAGTTCATTTTGGCTCTCACACCTAAACTAAACGTTATAGACTCAAAATTTTTGCTGTATTTAGTGTATTCTAGAATCCTGAAGATGATTCCAGCATTCATTTCATTGTGCTTATGCTCATTTTGAAGATTTTGACATTTTCACCTTAAGTGTACAATCAGGGGCTGAAAACGCGTTTAAAGCAATAAAAAGTTCATTTTGGCTCTCACACCTAAACTAAACGTTGTAGACTCAAAATTTTTGCTGTATTTAGTGTATTCTAGCATCCTGAAGATGATTCCAGCATTCATTTCATTGTGCTTATGCTCATTTATAAGATTTTGACATTTTCACCTAAAGTGCACAATCAGGCTGAAAACGCATTTAAAGCAATAAAAAGTTCATTTTGGCTCTAACACCTAAACTAAACGTTAAAGACTCAAAATTTTTGCTGTATTTAGTGTATTCTAGCATCCTGAAGATGATTCCAGCATTAATTTCATTGTGCTTATGCTCATTTTGAAGATTTTGACATTTTCACCTTAAGTGTACAATGAGGGGCTGAAAACGCGTTTAAAGCAATAAAAAGTTCATTTTGGCTCTCACACCTAAACTAAACGTTGTAGACTCAAAATTTTTGCTGTATTTAGTGTATTCTAGCATCCTGAAGATGATTCCAGCATTAATTTCATTGTGCTTATGCTCATTTTTAAGATTTTGACATTTTCACCTAAAGTGCACAATCAGGCTGAAAACGCATTTAAAGCAATAAAGTTCATTTTGGCTCTCACACCTAAACTAAACGTTGTAGACTCAAAATTTTAGCTGTATTTAGTGTATTTTAGCATCCTGAAGATGATTCCAGCATTAATTTCATTGTGCTTATGCTCATTTTGAAGATTTTGACATTTTCACCTAAAGTGCACAATCAGGCTGAAAACGCATTTACAGCAATAAAAAGTTCATTTTGGCTCTCACACCTATACTAAACGTTGTAGACTCAAAATTTTTGCTGTATTTAGTGTATTCTAGCATCCTGAAGATGATTCCAGCATTTATTTCATTGTGCTTATGCTCATTTTTAAGATTTTGACATTTTCACCTAAAGTGCACAATCAGGCTGAAAACGCATTTAAAGCAATAAAAAGTTCATTTTGACTCTCACACCTAAACTAAACGTTGTAGACTCAAAATTTTTGCTGTATTTAGTGTATTTTAGCATCCTGAAGATGATTCCAGCATTAATTTCATTGTGCTTATGCTCATTTTTAAGATTTTGACAATTTCACCTTAAGTGTACAATCAGGGGCTGAAAACGCGTTTAAAGCAATAAAAAGTTCATTTTGGCTCTCACACCTAAACTAAACGTTGTAGACTCAAAATTTTTGCTGTATTCAGTGTATTCTAGCATCCTGAAGATGATTCCAGCATTAATTTCATCGTGCTTATGCTCATTTTGAAGATTTTGACATTTTCACCTAAAGTGCACAATCCGGCTGAAAACGCATTTAAAGCAATAAAAAGTTCATTTTGGCTCACAAACCTAAAATAAACGTTGTAGACTCAAAATTTTTGCTGTATTTAGTGTATTCTAGCATCCTGAAGATGATTCCAGCATTAATTTCATTGTGCTTATGCTCATTTTTAAGATTTTGACATTTTCACCTTAAGTGTACAATCAGGGGCTGAAAACGCGTTTAAAGCAATAAAAAGTTCATTTTGGCTCTCACACCTAAACTAAACGTTATAGACTCAAAATTTGTGCTGTATTTAGTGTATTCTAGAATCCTGAAGATGATTCCAGCATTCATTTCATTGTGCTTATGCTCATTTTGAAGATTTTGACATTTTCACCTTAAGTGTACAATCAGGGGCTGAAAACGCGTTTAAAGCAATAAAAAGTTCATTTTGGCTCTCACACCTAAACTAAACGTTGTAGACTCAAAATTTTTGCTGTATTTAGTGTATTCTAGCATCCTGAAGATGATTCCAGCATTAATTTCATTGTGCTTATGCTCATTTATAAGATTTTGACATTTTCACCTAAAGTGCACAATCAGGCTGAAAACGCATTTAAAGCAATAAAAAGTTCATTTTGGCTCTAACACCTAAACTAAACGTTGAAGACTCAAAATTTTTGCTGTATTTAGTGTATTCTAGCATCCTGAAGATGATTCCAGCATTAATTTCATTGTGCTTATGCTCATTTTGAAGATTTTGACATTTTCACCTTAAGTGTACAATCAGGGCTGAAAACGCGTTTAAAGCAATAAAAAGTTCATTTTGGCTCTCACACCTAAACTAAACGTTATAGACTCAAAATCTTTGCTGTATTTAGTGTATTCTAGCATCCTGAAGATGATTCCAGCATTAATTTCATTGTGCTTATGCTCATTTTTAAGATTTTGACATTTTCACCTAAAGTGCACAATCAGGCTGAAAACGCATTTAAAGCAATAAAAAGTTCATTTTGGCTCTCACACCTAAACTAAACGTTGTAGACTCAAAATTTTTGCTGTATTTAGTGTATTCTAGCATCCTGGAGATGATTCCAGCATTAATTTCATTGTGCTTATGCTCATTTTGAAGATTTTGACATTTTCACCTTAAGTGTACAATCAGGGGCTGAAAACGCGTTTAAAGCAATAAAAAGTTCATTTTGGCTCTCACACCTAAACTAAACGTTGTAGACTCAAAATTTTTGCTGTATTTAGTGTATTCTAGCATCCTGAAGATGATTCCAGCATTAATTTCATTGTGCTTATGCTCATTTTGAAGATTTTGACATTTTCACCTTAAGTGTACAATCAGGGGCTGAAAACGCATTTAAAGCAATAAAAAGTTCATTTTGGCTCTCACACCTAAACTAAACGTTGTAGACTCAAAAATTTTGCTGTATTTAGTGTATTTTAGCATCCTGAAGATGATTCCAGCATTAATTTCATTGTGCTTATGCTCATTTTTAAGATTTTGACATTTTCACCTTAAGTGTACAATCAGGGGCTGAAAACGCGTTTAAAGCAATAAAAAGTTCATTTTGGCTCTCACACCTAAACTAAACGTTGTAGACTCAAAATTCTTGCTGTATACAGTGTATTCTAGCATCCTGAAGATGATTCCAGCATTAATTTCATCGTGCTTATGCTCATTTTGAAGATTTTGACATTTTCACCTAAAGTGCACAATCAGGCTGAAAACGCATTTAAAGCAATAAAAAGTTCATTTTGGCTCACACACCTAAAATAAACGTTGTAGACTCAAAATCTTTGCTGTATTTAGTGTATTCTAGCATCCTGAAGATGATTCCAGCATTAATTTCATTGTGCTTATGCTCATTTTGAAGATTTTGACATTTTCACCTTAAGTGTACAATCAGGGGCTGAAAACGCATTTAAAGCAATAAAAAGTTCATTTTGGCTCTCACACCTAAACTAAACGTTGTAGACTCAAAATTTTTGCTGTATTTAGTGTATTCTAGCATCCTGAAGATGATTCCAGCATTAATTTCATTGTGCTTATGCTCATTTTGAAGATTTTGACATTTTCACCTTAAGTGTACAATCAGGGGCTGAAAACGCGTTTAAAGCAATAAAAAGTTAATTTTTGCTCTCACACCTAAACTAAACGTTGTAGACTCAAAATTTTTGCTGTATTTAGTGTATTCTAGCATCCTGAAGATGATTCCAGCATTAATTTCATTGTGCTTATGCTCATTTTGAAGATTTTGACATTTTCACCTTAAGTGTACAATCAGGGCTGAAAACGCGTTTAAAGCAATAAAAAGTTCATTTTGGCTCTCACACCTAAACTAAACGTTATAGACTCAAAATCTTTGCTGTATTTAGTGTATTCTAGCATCCTGAAGATGATTCCAGCATTAATTTCATTGTGCTTATGCTCATTTTTAAGATTTTGACATTTTCACCTAAAGTGCACAATCAGGCTGAAAACGCATTTAAAGCAATAAAAAGTTCATTTTGGCTCTCACACCTAAACTAAACGTTGTAGACTCAAAATTTTTGCTGTATTTAGTGTATTCTAGCATCCTGGAGATGATTCCAGCATTAATTTCATTGTGCTTATGCTCATTTTGAAGATTTTGACATTTTCACCTTAAGTGTACAATCAGGGGCTGAAAACGCGTTTAAAGCAATAAAAAGTTCATTTTGGCTCTCACACCTAAACTAAACGTTGTAGACTCAAAATTTTTGCTGTATTTAGTGTATTCTAGCATCCTGAAGATGATTCCAGCATTAATTTCATTGTGCTTATGCTCATTTTGAAGATTTTGACATTTTCACCTTAAGTGTACAATCAGGGGCTGAAAACGCATTTAAAGCAATAAAAAGTTCATTTTGGCTCTCACACCTAAACTAAACGTTGTAGACTCAAAATTTTTGCTGTATTTAGTGTATTTTAGCATCCTGAAGATGATTCCAGCATTAATTTCATTGTGCTTATGCTCATTTTTAAGATTTTGACAATTTCACCTTAAGTGTACAATCAGGGGCTGAAAACGCGTTTAAAGCAATAAAAAGTTCATTTTGGCTCTCACACCTAAACTAAACGTTGTAGACTCAAAATTTTTGCTGTATTCAGTGTATTCTAGCATCCTGAAGATGATTCCAGCATTAATTTCATCGTGCTTATGCTCATTTTGAAGATTTTGACATTTTCACCTAAAGTGCACAATCCGGCTGAAAACGCATTTAAAGCAATAAAAAGTTCATTTTGGCTCACAAACCTAAAATAAACGTTGTAGACTCAAAATTTTTGCTGTATTTAGTGTATTCTAGCATCCTGAAGATGATTCCAGCATTAATTTCATTGTGCTTATGCTCATTTTTAAGATTTTGACATTTTCACCTTAAGTGTACAATCAGGGGCTGAAAACGCGTTTAAAGCAATAAAAAGTTCATTTTGGCTCTCACACCTAAACTAAACGTTATAGACTCAAAATTTGTGCTGTATTTAGTGTATTCTAGAATCCTGAAGATGATTCCAGCATTCATTTCATTGTGCTTATGCTCATTTTGAAGATTTTGACATTTTCACCTTAAGTGTACAATCAGGGGCTGAAAACGCGTTTAAAGCAATAAAAAGTTCATTTTGGCTCTCACACCTAAACTAAACGTTGTAGACTCAAAATTTTTGCTGTATTTAGTGTATTCTAGCATCCTGAAGATGATTCCAGCATTAATTTCATTGTGCTTATGCTCATTTTTAAGATTTTGACATTTTCACCTCAAGTGCACAATCAGGCTGAAAACGCATATAAAGCAATAAAAAGTTCATTTTGGCTCTAACACCTAAACTAAACGTTGTAGACTCAAAATTTTTGCTGTATTTAGTGTATTTTAACATCCTGAAGATGATTCCAGCATTAATTTCATTGTGCTTATGCTCATTTTTAAGATTTTGACATTTTCACCTTAAGTGTACAATCAGGGGCTGAAAACGCGTTTAAAGCAATAAAAAGTTCATTTTGGCTCTCACACCTAAACTAAACGTTGTAGACTCAAAATTTTTGCTGTATTTAGTGTATTTTAGCATCCTGAAGATGATTCCAGCATTAATTTCATTGTGCTTATGCTCATTTTTAAGATTTTGACATTTTCACCTTAAGTGTACAATCAGGGGCTGAAAACGCGTTTAAAGCAATAAAAAGTTCATTTTGGCTCTCACACCTAAACTAAACGTTGTAGACTCAAAATTCTTGCTGTATACAGTGTATTCTAGCATCCTGAAGAGGATTCCAGCATTAATTTCATCGTGCTTATGCTCATTTTGAAGATTTTGACATTTTCACCTTAAGTGCACAATCCGGCTGAAAACGCATTTAAAGCAATAAAAAGTTCATTTTGGCTCACAAACCCAAAAATAAACGTTGTAGACTCAAAATTTTTGCTGTATTTAGTGTATTCTAGCATCCTGAAGATGATTCCAGCATTAATTTCATTGTGCTTATGCTCATTTTGAAGATTTTGACATTTTCACCTTAAGTGTACAATGAGGGGCTGAAAACGCGTTTAAAGCAATAAAAAGTTCATTTTGGCTCTCACACCTAAACTAAACGTTGTAGACTCAAAATTTTTGCTGTATTTAGTGTATTCTAGCATCCTGAAGATGATTCCAGCATTAATTTCATTGTGCTTATGCTCATTTTTAAGATTTTG
Organism: Vanacampus margaritifer; assembly: GCF_051991255.1. NCBI lineage: Eukaryota > Metazoa > Chordata > Actinopteri > Syngnathiformes > Syngnathidae > Vanacampus > Vanacampus margaritifer. The sequence continues at coordinate 534,093 of NC_135450.1, forward strand.
ACATTTTCACCTTAAGTGTACAATCAGGGGCTGAAAACGCGTTTAAAGCAATAAAAAGTTCATTTTGGCTCTCACACCTAAACTAAACGTTATAGACTCAAAATTTGTGCTGTATTTAGTGTATTCTAGAATCCTGAAGATGATTCCAGCATTCATTTCATTGTGCTTATGCTCATTTTGAAGATTTTGACATTTTCACCTTAAGTGTACAATCAGGGGCTGAAAACGCGTTTAAAGCAATAAAAAGTTCATTTTGGCTCTCACACCTAAACTAAACGTTGTAGACTCAAAATTTTTGCTGTATTTAGTGTATTCTAGCATCCTGAAGATGATTCCAGCATTCATTTCATTGTGCTTATGCTCATTTATAAGATTTTGACATTTTCACCTAAAGTGCACAATCAGGCTGAAAACGCATTTAAAGCAATAAAAAGTTCATTTTGGCTCTAACACCTAAACTAAACGTTGAAGACTCAAAATTTTTGCTGTATTTAGTGTATTCTAGCATCCTGAAGATGATTCCAGCATTAATTTCATTGTGCTTATGCTCATTTTGAAGATTTTGACATTTTCACCTTAAGTGTACAATGAGGGGCTGAAAACGCGTTTAAAGCAATAAAAAGTTCATTTTGGCTCTCACACCTAAACTAAACGTTGTAGACTCAAAATTTTTGCTGTATTTAGTGTATTCTAGCATCCTGAAGATGATTCCAGCATTAATTTCATTGTGCTTATGCTCATTTTTAAGATTTTGACATTTTCACCTAAAGTGCACAATCAGGCTGAAAACGCATTTAAAGCAATAAAGTTCATTTTGGCTCTCACACCTAAACTAAACGTTGTAGACTCAAAATTTTAGCTGTATTTAGTGTATTTTAGCATCCTGAAGATGATTCCAGCATTAATTTCATTGTGCTTATGCTCATTTTGAAGATTTTGACATTTTCACCTAAAGTGCACAATCAGGCTGAAAACGCATTTACAGCAATAAAAAGTTCATTTTGGCTCTCACACCTATACTAAACGTTGTAGACTCAAAATTTTTGCTGTATTTAGTGTATTCTAGCATCCTGAAGATGATTCCAGCATTTATTTCATTGTGCTTATGCTCATTTTTAAGATTTTGACATTTTCACCTAAAGTGCACAATCAGGCTGAAAACGCATTTAAAGCAATAAAAAGTTCATTTTGACTCTCACACCTAAACTAAACGTTGTAGACTCAAAATTTTTGCTGTATTTAGTGTATTTTAGCATCCTGAAGATGATTCCAGCATTAATTTCATTGTGCTTATGCTCATTTTTAAGATTTTGACAATTTCACCTTAAGTGTACAATCAGGGGCTGAAAACGCGTTTAAAGCAATAAAAAGTTCATTTTGGCTCTCACACCTAAACTAAACGTTGTAGACTCAAAATTTTTGCTGTATTCAGTGTATTCTAGCATCCTGAAGATGATTCCAGCATTAATTTCACCGTGCTTATGCTCATTTTGAAGATTTTGACATTTTCACCTAAAGTGCACAATCCGGCTGAAAACGCATTTAAAGCAATAAAAAGTTCATTTTGGCTCACAAACCTAAAATAAACGTTGTAGACTCAAAATTTTTGCTGTATTTAGTGTATTCTAGCATCCTGAAGATGATTCCAGCATTAATTTCATTGTGCTTATGCTCATTTTTAAGATTTTGACATTTTCACCTTAAGTGTACAATCAGGGGCTGAAAACGCGTTTAAAGCAATAAAAAGTTCATTTTGGCTCTCACACCTAAACTAAACGTTGTAGACTCAAAATTTTTGCTGTATTTAGTGTATTCTAGCATCCTGAAGATGATTCCAGCATTAATTTCATTGTGCTTATGCTCATTTATAAGATTTTGACATTTTCACCTAAAGTGCACAATCAGGCTGAAAACGCATTTAAAGCAATAAAAAGTTCATTTTGGCTCTAACACCTAAACTAAACGTTGAAGACTCAAAATTTTTGCTGTATTTAGTGTATTCTAGCATCCTGAAGATGATTCCAGCATTAATTTCATTGTGCTTATGCTCATTTTGAAGATTTTGACATTTTCACCTTAAGTGTACAATGAGGGGCTGAAAACGCGTTTAAAGCAATAAAAAGTTCATTTTGGCTCTCACACCTAAACTAAACGTTGTAGACTCAAATTTTTTGCTGTATTTAGTGTATTCTAGCATCCTGAAGATGATTCCAGCATTAATTTCATTGTGCTTATGCTCATTTTTAAGATTTTGACATTTTCACCTAAAGTGCACAATCAGGCTGAAAACGCATTTAAAGCAATAAAAAGTTCATTTTGGCTCTCACACCTAAACTAAACGTTGTAGACTCAAAATTTTTGCTGTATTTAGTGTATTCTAGCATCCTGAAGATGATTCCAGCATTAATTTCATTGTGCTTATGCTCATTTTGAAGATTTTGACATTTTCACCTTAAGTGTACAATCAGGGCTGAAAACGCGTTTAAAGCAATAAAAAGTTCATTTTGGCTCTCACACCTAAACTAAACGTTATAGACTCAAAATCTTTGCTGTATTTAGTGTATTCTAGCATCCTGAAGATGATTCCAGCATTAATTTCATTGTGCTTATGCTCATTTTGAAGATTTTGACATTTTCACCTAAAGTGCACAATCAGGCTGAAAACGCATTTAAAGCAATAAAAAGTTCATTTTGGCTCTCACACCTAAACTAAACGTTATAGACTCAAAATTTTTGCTGTATTTAGTGTATTCTAGCATCCTGAAGATGATTCCAGCATTAATTTCATTGTGCTTATGCTCATTTTGAAGATTTTGACATTTTCACCTAAAGTGCACAATCAGGCTGAAAACGCATTTAAAGCAATAAAAAGTTCATTTTGGCTCTCACACCTAAACTAAACGTTGTAGACTCAAAATTTTTGCTGTATTTAGTGTATTCTAGCATCCTGAAGATGATTCCAGCATTTATTTCATTGTGCTTATGCTCATTTTTAAGATTTTGACATTTTCACCGAAAGTGCACAATCAGGGGCTGAAAACGCGTTTAAAGCAATAAAAAGTTCATTTTGGCTCTCACACCTAAACTAAACGTTATAGACTCAAAATTTTTGCTGTATTTAGTGTATTCTAGCATCCTGAAGATAATTCCAGCATTAATTTCATCGTGCTTATGCTCATTTTTAAGATTTTGACATTTTCACCTAAAGTGCACAATCAGGCTGAAAACGCATTTAAAGCAATAAAAAGTTCATTTTGGCTCTCACACCTAAACTAAACGTTGTAGACTCAAAATTTTTGCTGTATTTAGTGTATTTTAGCATCCTGAAGATGATTCCAGCATTAATTTCATTGTGCTTATGCTCATTTTTAAGATTTTGACATTTTCACCTTAAGTGTACAATCAGGGGCTGAAAACGCGTTTAAAGCAATAAAAAGTTCATTTTGGCTCTCACACCTAAACTAAACGTTATAGACTCAAAATTTGTGCTGTATTTAGTGTATTCTAGAATCCTGAAGATGATTCCAGCATTCATTTCATTGTGCTTATGCTCATTTTGAAGATTTTGACATTTTCACCTTAAGTGTACAATCAGGGGCTGAAAACGCGTTTAAAGCAATAAAAAGTTCATTTTGGCTCTCACACCTAAACTAAACGTTGTAGACTCAAAATTTTTGCTGTATTTAGTGTATTCTAGCATCCTGAAGATGATTCCAGCATTAATTTCATTGTGCTTATGCTCATTTATAAGATTTTGACATTTTCACCTAAAGTGCACAATCAGGCTGAAAACGCATTTAAAGCAATAAAAAGTTCATTTTGGCTCTAACACCTAAACTAAACGTTGAAGACTCAAAATTTTTGCTGTATTTAGTGTATTCTAGCATCCTGAAGATGATTCCAGCATTAATTTCATTGTGCTTATGCTCATTTTGAAGATTTTGACATTTTCACCTTAAGTGTACAATGAGGGGCTGAAAACGCGTTTAAAGCAATAAAAAGTTCATTTTGGCTCTCACACCTAAACTAAACGTTGTAGACTCAAAATTTTTGCTGTATTTAGTGTATTCTAGCATCCTGAAGATGATTCCAGCATTAATTTCATTGTGCTTATGCTCATTTTTAAGATTTTGACATTTTCACCTAAAGTGCACAATCAGGCTGAAAACGCATTTAAAGCAATAAAAAGTTCATTTTGGCTCTCATACCTAAACTAAACGTTGTAGACTCAAAATTTTTGCTGTATTTAGTGTATTCTAGCATCCTGAAGATGATTCCAGCATTAATTTCATTGTGCTTATGCTCATTTTGAAGATTTTGACATTTTCACCTTAAGTGTACAATCAGGGCTGAAAACGCGTTTAAAGCAATAAAAAGTTCATTTTGGCTCTCACACCTAAACTAAACGTTATAGACTCAAAATCTTTGCTGTATTTAGTGTATTCTAGCATCCTGAAGATGATTCCAGCATTAATTTCATTGTGCTTATGCTCATTTTTAAGATTTTGACATTTTCACCTAAAGTGCACAATCAGGCTGAAAACGCATTTAAAGCAATAAAAAGTTCATTTTGGCTCTCACACCTAAACTAAACGTTGTAGACTCAAAATTTTTGCTGTATTTAGTGTATTCTAGCATCCTGGAGATGATTCCAGCATTAATTTCATTGTGCTTATGCTCATTTTGAAGATTTTGACATTTTCACCTTAAGTGTACAATCAGGGGCTGAAAACGCGTTTAAAGCAATAAAAAGTTCATTTTGGCTCTCACACCTAAACTAAACGTTATAGACTCAAAATTTTTGCTGTATTTAGTGTATTCTAGCATCCTGAAGATGATTCCAGCATTAATTTCATTGTGCTTATGCTCATTTTGAAGATTTTGACATTTTCACCTAAAGTGCACAATCAGGCTGAAAACGCATTTAAAGCAATAAAAAGTTCATTTTGGCTCTCACACCTAAACTAAACGTTGTAGACTCAAAATTTTTGCTGTATTTAGTGTATTCTAGCATCCTGAAGATGATTCCAGCATTTATTTCATTGTGCTTATGCTCATTTTTAAGATTTTGACATTTTCACCGAAAGTGCACAATCAGGCTGAAAACGCATTTAAAGCAATAAAAAGTTCATTTTGGCTCTCACACCTAAACTAAACGTTGTAGACTCAAAATTTTTGCTGTATTTAGTGTATTCTAGCATCCTGAAGATGATTCCAGCATTAATTTCATTGTGCTTATGCTCATTTTGAAGATTTTGACATTTTCACCTTAAGTGTACAACAATCAGGGGCTGAAAACGCGTTTAAAGCAATAAAAAGTTCATTTTGGCTCTCACACCTAAACTAAACGTTATAGACTCAAAATTTTTGCTGTATTTAGTGTATTCTAGCATCCTGAAGATAATTCCAGCATTAATTTCATTGTGCTTATGCTCATTTTGAAGATTTTGACATTTTCACCTTAAGTGTACAATCAGGGGCTGAAAACGCGTTTAAAGCAATAAAAAGTTCATTTTTGCTCTCACACCTAAACTAAACGTTGTAGACTCAAAATTTTTGCTGTATTTAGTGTATTCTAGCATCCTGAAGATGATTCCAGCATTAATTTCATTGTGCTTATGCTCATTTTGAAGATTTTGACATTTTCACCTTAAGTGTACAATCAGGGGCTGAAAACGCATTTAAAGCAATAAAAAGTTCATTTTGGCTCTCACACCTAAACTAAACGTTGTAGACTCAAAATTTTTGCTGTATTTAGTGTATTCTAGCATCCTGAAGATGATTCCAGCATTAATTTCATTGTGCTTATGCTCATTTTTAAGATTTTGACATTTTCACCTAAAGTGCACAATCAGGCTGAAAACGCATTTAAAGCAATAAAAAGTTCATTTTGGCTCTCACACCTAAACTAAACGTTGAAGACTCAAAATTTTTGCTGTATTTAGTGTATTCTAGCATCCTGAAGATGATTCCAGCATTAATTTCATTGTGCTTATGCTCATTTTGAAGATTTTGACATTTTTACCTTAAGTGTACAATCAGGGGCTGAAAACGCGTTTAAAGCAATAAAAAGTTCATTTTTGCTCTCACACCTAAACTAAACGTTGTAGACTCAAAATTTTTGCTGTATTTAGTGTATTCTAGCATCCTGAAGATGATTCCAGCATTAATTTCATTGTGCTTATGCTCATTTTGAAGATTTTGACATTTTCACCTAAAGTGCACAATCAGGCTGAAAACGCATTTAAAGCAATAAAAAGTTCATTTTGGCTCTCACACCTAAACTAAACGTTGTAGACTCAAAATTTTTGCTGTATTTAGTGTATTCTAGCATCCTGAAGATAATTCCAGCATTAATTTCATTGTGCTTATGCTCATTTTTAAGATTTTGACATTTTCACCTAAAGTGCACAATCAGGCTGAAAACGCATTTAAAGCAATAAAAAGTTCATTTTGGCTCTCACACCTAAACTAAACGTTGTAGACTCAAAATTTTTGCTGTATTCAGTGTATTATAGCATCCTGAAGATGATTCCAGCATTAATTTCATCGTGCTTATGCTCATTTTTAAGATTTTGACATTTTCACCTAAAGTGTACAATCAGGGGCTGAAAACGCGTTTAAAGCTATAAAAAGTTCATTTTGGCTCTCACACCTAAACTAAACGTTGTAGACTCAAAATTTTTGCTGTATACAGTGTATTCTAGCATCCTGAAGATGATTCCAGCATTAATTTCATCGTGCTTATGCTCATTTTGAAGATTTTGACATTTTCACCTAAAGTGTACAATCAGGCTGAAAACGCATTTAAAGCAATAAAAAGTTCATTTTGGCTCACACACCTAAAATAAACGTTGTAGACTCAAAATTTTTGCTGTATTTAGTGTATTCTAGCATCCTGAAGATGATTCCAGCATTAATTTCATTGTGCTTATGCTCATTTTTAAGATTTTGACATTTTCACCTTAAGTGTACAATCAGGGGCTGAAAACGCGTTTAAAGCAATAAAAAGTTCATTTTGGCTCTCACACCTAAACTAAACGTTGTAGACTCAAAATTTTTGCTGTATACAGTGTATTCTAGCATCCTGAAGATGATTCCAGCATTAATTTCATTGTGCTTATGCTCATTTTTAAGATTTTGACATTTTCACCTAAAGTGCACAATCAGGCTGAAAACGCATTTAAAGCAATAAAAAGTTCATTTTGGCTCTAACACCTAAACTAAACGTTGAAGACTCAAAATTTTTGCTGTATTTAGTGTATTCTAGCATCCTGAAGATGATTCCAGCATTAATTTCATTGTGCTTATGCTCATTTTGAAGATTTTGACATTTTCACCTTAAGTGTACAATCAGGGGCTGAAAACGCGTTTAAAGCAATAAAAAGTTCATTTTGGCTCTCACACCTAAACTAAACGTTATAGACTCAAAATTTTTGCTGTATTTAGTGTATTCTAGCATCCTGAAGATGATTCCAGCATTAATTTCATTGTGCTTATGCTCATTTTTAAGATTTTGACATTTTCACCTAAAGTGCACAATCAGGCTGAAAACGCATTTAAAGCAATAAAAAGTTCATTTTGGCTCTAACACCTAAACTAAACGTTGAAGACTCAAAATTTTTGCTGTATTTAGTGTATTCTAGCATCCTGAAGATGATTCCAGCATTAATTTCATTGTGCTTATGCTCATTTTGAAGATTTTGACATTTTCACCTTAAGTGTACAATCAGGGGCTGAAAACGCGTTTAAAGAAATAAAAAGTTCATTTTGGCTCTCACACCTAAACTAAACGTTGTAGACTCAAAATTTTTGCTGTATTTAGTGTATTCTAGCATCCTGAAGATGATTCCAGCATTAATTTCATTGTGCTTATGCTCATTTTTAAGATTTTGACATTTTCACCTAAAGTGCACAATCAGGCTGAAAACGCATTTAAAGCAATAAAGTTCATTTTGGCTCTCACACCTAAACTAAACGTTGTAGACTCAAAATTTTTGCTGTATTCAGTGTATTCTAGCATCCTGAAGATGATTCCAGCATTAATTTCATCGTGCTTATGCTCATTTTGAAGATTTTGACATTTTCACCTTAAGTGTACAATCAGGGGCTGAAAACGCGTTTAAAGCAATAAAAAGTTCATTTTGGCTCTCACACCTAAACTAAACGTTGTAGACTCAAAATTTTTGCTGTATTCAGTGTATTCTAGCATCCTGAAGATGATTCCAGCATTAATTTCATTGTGCTTATGCTCATTTTGAAGATTTTGACACTTTCACCTTAAGTGTACAATCAGAGGCTGAAAACGCGTTTAAAGCAATAAAAAGTTCATTTTGGCTCTCACACCTAAACTAAACGTTGTAGACTCAAAATTTTTGCTGTATTTAGTGTATTCTAGCATCCTGAAGATGATTCCAGCATTAATTTCATTGTGCTTATGCTCATTTTTAAGATTTTGACATTTTCACCTAAAGTGCACAATCAGGCTGAAAACGCATTTAAAGCAATAAAAAGTTCATTTTGGCTCTCCTACCTAAACTAAACGTTGTAGACTCAAAATTTTTGCTGTATTTAGTGTATTCTAGCATCCTGAAGATGATTCCAGCATTAGTTTCATTGTGCTTATGCTCATTTTGAAGATTTTGACATTTTCACCTTAAGTGTACAACAATCAGGGGCTGAAAACGCGTTTAAAGCAATAAAAAGTTCATTTTGGCTCTCACACCTAAACTAAACGTTATAGACTCAAAATTTTTGCTGTATTTAGTGTATTCTAGCATCCTGAAGATAATTCCAGCATTAATTTCATTGTGCTTATGCTCATTTTTAAGATTTTGACATTTTCACCTAAAGTGCACAATCAGGCTGAAAACGCATTTAAAGCAATAAAAAGTTCATTTTGGCTCTCACACCTAAACTAAACGTTGTAGACTCAAAATTTTTGCTGTATTTAGTGTATTTTAGCATCCTGAAGATGATTCCAGCATTAATTTCATTGTGCTTATGCTCATTTTTAAGATTTTGACATTTTCACCTTAAGTGTACAATCAGGGGCTGAAAACGCGTTTAAAGCAATAAAAAGTTCATTTTGGCTCTCACACCTAAACTAAACGTTGTAGACTCAAAATTCTTGCTGTATACAGTGTATTCTAGCATCCTGAAGATGATTCAAGCATTAATTTCATCGTGCTTATGCTCATTTTGAAGATTTTGACATTTTCACCTAAAGTGCACAATCAGGGGCTGAAAACGCATTTAAAGCAATAAAAAGTTCATTTTGGCTCTCACACCTAAACTAAACGTTGTAGACTCAAAATTTTTGCTGTATTTAGTGTATTCTAGCATCCTGAAGATGATTCCAGCATTAATTTCATTGTGCTTATGCTCATTTTGAAGATTTTGACATTTTCACCTTAAGTGTACAATCAGGGGCTGAAAACGCGTTTAAAGCAATAAAAAGTTCATTTTTGCTCTCACACCTAAACTAAACGTTGTAGACTCAAAATTTTTGCTGTATTTAGTGTATTCTAGCATCCTGAAGATGATTCCAGCATTAATTTCATTGTGCTTATGCTCATTTTGAAGATTTTGACATTTTCACCTTAAGTACAATCAGGGGCTGAAAACGCGTTTAAAGCAATAAAAAGTTCATTTTGGCTCTCAAACCTAAACTAAACGTTGTAGACTCAAAATTTTTGCTGTATTCAGTGTATTCTAGCATCCTGAAGATGATTCCAGCATTAATTTCATCGTGCTTATGCTCATTTTGAAGATTTTGACATTTTCACCTAAAGTGTACAATCAGGCTGAAAACGCATTTAAAGCAATAAAAAGTTCATTTTGGCTCACACACCTAAAATAAACGTTGTAGACTCAAAATTTTTGCTGTATTTAGTGTATTCTAGCATCCTGGAGATGATTCCAGCATTAATTTCATTGTGCTTATGCTCATTTTTAAGATTTTGACATTTTCACCTTAAGTGTACAATCAGGGGCTGAAAACGCGTTTAAAGCAATAAAAAGTTCATTTTGGCTCTCACACCTAAACTAAACGTTGTAGACTCAAAATTTTTGCTGTATACAGTGTATTCTAGCATCCTGAAGATGATTCCAGCATTAATTTCATTGTGCTTATGCTCATTTTTAAGATTTTGACATTTTCACCTAAAGTGCACAATCAGGCTGAAAACGCATTTAAAGCAATAAAAAGTTCATTTTGGCTCTAACACCTAAACTAAACGTTGAAGACTCAAAATTTTTGCTGTATTTAGTGTATTCTAGCATCCTGAAGATGATTCCAGCATTAATTTCATTGTGCTTATGCTCATTTTGAAGATTTTGACATTTTCACCTTAAGTGTACAATCAGGGGCTGAAAACGCGTTTAAAGCAATAAAAAGTTCATTTTGGCTCTCACACCTAAACTAAACGTTATAGACTCAAAATTTTTGCTGTATTTAGTGTATTCTAGCATCCTGAAGATGATTCCAGCATTAATTTCATTGTGCTTATGCTCATTTTTAAGATTTTGACATTTTCACCTAAAGTGCACAATCAGGCTGAAAACGCATTTAAAGCAATAAAAAGTTCATTTTGGCTCTAACACCTAAACTAAACGTTGAAGACTCAAAATTTTTGCTGTATTTAGTGTATTCTAGCATCCTGAAGATGATTCCAGCATTAATTTCATTGTGCTTATGCTCATTTTGAAGATTTTGACATTTTCACCTTAAGTGTACAATCAGGGGCTGAAAACGCGTTTAAAGCAATAAAAAGTTCATTTTGGCTCTCACACCTAAACTAAACGTTGTAGACTCAAAATTGTTGCTGTATTTAGTGTATTCTAGCATCCTGAAGATGATTCCAGCATTAATTTCATTGTGCTTATGCTCATTTTTAAGATTTTGACATTTTCACCTAAAGTGCACAATCAGGCTGAAAACGCATTTAAAGCAATAAAGTTCATTTTGGCTCTCACACCTAAACTAAACGTTGTAGACTCAAAATTTTTGCTGTATTCAGTGTATTCTAGCATCCTGAAGATGATTCCAGCATTAATTTCATCGTGCTTATGCTCATTTTGAAGATTTTGACATTTTCACCTTTAGTGTACAATCAGGGGCTGAAAACGCGTTTAAAGCAATAAAAAGTTCATTTTGGCTCTCACACCTAAACTAAACGTTGTAGACTCAAAATTTTTGCTGTATTCAGTGTATTCTAGCATCCTGAAGATGATTCCAGCATTAATTTCATTGTGCTTATGCTCATTTTGAAGATTTTGACACTTTCACCTTAAGTGTACAATCAGAGGCTGAAAACGCGTTTAAAGCAATAAAAAGTTCATTTTGGCTCTCACACCTAAACTAAACGTTATAGACTCAAAATGTTTGCTGTATTTAGTGTATTCTAGCATCCTGAAGATGATTCCAGCATTAATTTCATTGTGCTTATGCTCATTTGTAAGATTTTGACATTTTCACCTAAAGTGCACAATCAGGCTGAAAACGCATTTAAAGCAATAAAAAGTTCATTTTGGCTCTCACACCTAAACTAAACGTTGTAGACTCAAAATTTTTGCTGTATTTAGTGTATTCTAGCATCCTGAAGATGATTCCAGCATTAATTTCATTGTGCTTATGCTCATTTTGAAGATTTTGACATTTTCACCTTAAGTGTACAATCAGGGGCTGAAAACGCGTTTAAAGCAATAAAAAGTTCATTTTGGCTCTCACACCTAAACTAAACGTTGTAGACTCAAAAATTTTGCTGTATTCAGTGTATTCTAGCATCCTGAAGATGATTCCAGCATTAATTTCATCGTGCTTATGCTCATTTTGAAGATTTTGACATTTTCACCAAAGTGCACAATCCGGCTGAAAACGCATTTAAAGCAATAAAAAGTTCCTTTTAGCTCACAAACCTAAAATAAACGTTGTAGACTCAAAATTTTTGCTGTATTTAGTGTTTTCTAGCATCCTGAAGATGATTCCAGCATTAATTTCATTGTGCTTATGCTCATTTTGAAGATTTTGACACTTTCACCTTAAGTGTACAATCAGGGGCTGAAAACGCGTTTAAAGCAATAAAAAGTTCATTTTGGCTCTCACACCTAAACTAAACGTTATAGACTCAAAATTTTTGCTGTATTTAGTGTATTCTAGCATCCTGAAGATGATTCCAGCATTAATTTAATTGTGCTTATGCTCATTTTTAAGATTTTGACATTTTCACCAAAAGTGCACAATCAGGCTGAAAACGCATTTAAAGCAATAAAAAGTTCATTTTGGCTCTCACACCTAAACTAAACGTTGTAGACTCAAATTTTTTGCTGTATTTAGTGTATTCTAGCATCCTGAAGATGATTCCAGCATTAATTTCATTGTGCTTATGCTCATTTTGAAGACGTTGACATTTTCACCTTAAGTGTACAATCAGGGGCTGAAAACGCGTTTAAAGCAATAAAAAGTTCATTTTGGCTCTCACACCTAAACTAAACGTTACAGACTCAAAATTTTTGCTGTATTTAGTGTATTCTAGCATCCTGAAGATGATTCCAGCATTAATTTCATTGTGCTTATGCTCATTTTGAAGATTTTGACATTTTCACCAAAAGTGCACAATCAGGCTGAAAACGCATTTAAAGCAATTAAAAGTTCATTTTGGCTCTCACACCTAAACTAAACGTTGTAGACTCAAAATTTTTGCTGTATTTAGTGTATTCTAGCATCCTGAAGATGATTCCAGCATTTATTTCATTGTGCTTATGCTCATTTTTAAGATGTTGACATTTTCACCTAAAGTGCACAATCAGGCTGAAAACGCATTTAAAGCAATAAAAAGTTCATTTTGACTCTCACACCTAAACTAAACGTTGTAGACTCAAAATTTTTGCTGTATTTAGTGTATTTTAGCATCCTGAAGATGATTCCAGCATTAATTTCATTGTGCTTATGCTCATTTTTAAGATTTTGACAATTTCACCTTAAGTGTACAATCGGGGGCTGAAAACGCGTTTAAAGCAATAAAAAGTTCATTTTGGCTCTCACACCTAAACTAAACGTTGTAGACTCAAAATTTTTGCTGTATTCAGTGTATTCTAGCATCCTGAAGATGATTCCAGCATTAATTTCATCGTGCTTATGCTCATTTTGAAGATTTTGACATTTTCACCTTAAGTGTACAATCAGGGGCTGAAAACGCGTTTAAAGCAATAAAAAGTTCATTTTGGCTCTCACACCTAAACTAAACGTTATAGACTCAAAATTTGTGCTGTATTTAGTGTATTCTAGAATCCTGAAGATGATTCCAGCATTAATTTCATTGTGCTTATGCTCATTTGTAAGATTTTGACATTTTCACCTAAAGTGCACAATCAGGCTGAAAACGCATTTAAAGCAATAAAAAGTTCATTTTGGCTCTCACACCTAAACTAAACGTTGTAGACTCAAAATTTTTGCTGTATTTAGTGTATTCTAGCATCCTGAAGATGATTCCAGCATTAATTTCATTGTGCTTATGCTCATTTTTAAGATTTTGACATTTTCACCTAAAGTGCACAATCAGGCTGAAAACGCATTTAAAGCAATAAAAAGTTCATTTTGGCTCTAACACCTAAACTAAACGTTGAAGACTCAAAATTTTTGCTGTATTTAGTGTATTCTAGCATCCTGAAGATGATTCCAGCATTAATTTCATTGTGCTTATGCTCATTTTGAAGATTTTGACATTTTCACCTTAAGTGTACAATCAGGGGCTGAAAACGCGTTTAAAGCAATAAAAAGTTCATTTTGGCTCTCACACCTAAACTAAACGTTATAGACTCAAAATTTTTGCTGTATTTAGTGTATTCTAGCATCCTGAAGATGATTCCAGCATTAATTTCATTGTGCTTATGCTCATTTTTAAGATTTTGACATTTTCACCTAAAGTGCACAATCAGGCTGAAAACGCATTTAAAGCAATAAAAAGTTCATTTTGGCTCTAACACCTAAACTAAACGTTGAAGACTCAAAATTTTTGCTGTATTTAGTGTATTCTAGCATCCTGAAGATGATTCCAGCATTAATTTCATTGTGCTTATGCTCATTTTGAAGATTTTGACATTTTCACCTTAAGTGTACAATCAGGGGCTGAAAACGCGTTTAAAGCAATAAAAAGTTCATTTTGGCTCTCACACCTAAACTAAACGTTGTAGACTCAAAATTGTTGCTGTATTTAGTGTATTCTAGCATCCTGAAGATGATTCCAGCATTAATTTCATTGTGCTTATGCTCATTTTGAAGATTTTGACATTTTCACCTAAAGTGTACAATCAGGCTGAAAACGCATTTAAAGCAATAAAAAGTTCATTTTGGCTCACACACCTAAAATAAACGTTGTAGACTCAAAATTTTTGCTGTATTTAGTGTATTCTAGCATCCTGGAGATGATTCCAGCATTAATTTCATTGTGCTTATGCTCATTTTTAAGATTTTGACATTTTCACCTTAAGTGTACAATCAGGGGCTGAAAACGCGTTTAAAGCAATAAAAAGTTCATTTTGGCTCTCACACCTAAACTAAACGTTGTAGACTCAAAATTTTTGCTGTATACAGTGTATTCTAGCATCCTGAAGATGATTCCAGCATTAATTTCATTGTGCTTATGCTCATTTTTAAGATTTTGACATTTTCACCTAAAGTGCACAATCAGGCTGAAAACGCATTTAAAGCAATAAAAAGTTCATTTTGGCTCTAACACCTAAACTAAACGTTGTAGACTCAAAATTTTTGCTGTATTTAGTGTATTTTAGCATCCTGAAGATGATTCCAGCATTAATTTCATTGTGCTTATGCTCATTTTTAAGATTTTGACATTTTCACCTTAAGTGTACAATCAGGGGCTGAAAACGCGTTTAAAGCAATAAAAAGTTCATTTTGGCTCTCACACCTAAACTAAACGTTGTAGACTCAAAATTTTTGCTGTATTTAGTGTATTCTAGCATCCTGAAGATGATTCCAGCATTAATTTCATTGTGCTTATGCTCATTTTTAAGATTTTGACATTTTCACCTAAAGTGCACATTTAGGCTGAAAACGCATTTAAAGCAATAAAAAGTTCATTTTGGCTCACACACCTAAAATAAACGTTGTAGACTCAAAATCTTTGCTGTATTTAGTGTATTCTAGAATCCTGAAGATGATTCCAGCATTAATTTCATTGTGCTTATGCTCATTTTGAAGATTTTGACATTTTCACCTTAAGTGTACAATCAGGGGCTGAAAACGCATTTAAAGCAATAAAAAGTTCATTTTGGCTCTCACACCTAAACTAAACGTTGTAGACTCAAAATTTTTGCTGTATTTAGTGTATTCTAGCATCCTGAAGATGATTCCAGCATTAATTTCATTGTGCTTATGCTCATTTTTAAGATTTTGACATTTTCACCTAAAGTGCACAATCAGGCTGAAAACGCATTTAAAGCAATAAAAAGTTCATTTTGGCTCTCACACCTAAACTAAACGTTGAAGACTCAAAATTTTTGCTGTATTTAGTGTATTCTAGCATCCTGAAGATGATTCCAGCATTAATTTCATTGTGCTTATGCTCATTTTGAAGATTTTGACATTTTTACCTTAAGTGTACAATCAGGGGCTGAAAACGCGTTTAAAGCAATAAAAAGTTCATTTTTGCTCTCACACCTAAACTAAACGTTGTAGACTCAAAATTTTTGCTGTATTTAGTGTATTCTAGCATCCTGAAGATGATTCCAGCATTAATTTCATTGTGCTTATGCTCATTTTGAAGATTTTGACATTTTCACCTAAAGTGCACAATCAGGCTGAAAACGCATTTAAAGCAATAAAAAGTTCATTTTGGCTCTCACACCTAAACTAAACGTTGTAGACTCAAAATTTTTGCTGTATTTAGTGTATTCTAGCATCCTGAAGATAATTCCAGCATTAATTTCATTGTGCTTATGCTCATTTTTAAGATTTTGACATTTTCACCTAAAGTGCACAATCAGGCTGAAAACGCATTTAAAGCAATAAAAAGTTCATTTTGGCTCTCACACCTAAACTAAACGTTGTAGACTCAAAATTTTTGCTGTATTTAGTGTATTCTAGCATCCTGAAGATGATTCCAGCATTAATTTCATTGTGCTTATGCTCATTTTGAAGATTTTGACATTTTCACCTTAAGTGTACAATCAGGGGCTGAAAACGCGTTTAAAGCAATAAAAAGTTCATTTTGGCTCTCACACCTAAACTAAACGTTGTAGACTCAAAATTTTTGCTGTATTCAGTGTATTCTAGCATCCTGAAGATGATTCCAGCATTAATTTCATCGTGCTTATGCTCATTTTGAAGATTTTGACATTTTCACCAAAGTGCACAATCCGGCTGAAAACGCATTTAAAGCAATAAAAAGTTCCTTTTAGCTCACAAACCTAAAATAAACGTTGTAGACTCAAAATTTTTGCTGTATTTAGTGTTTTCTAGCATCCTGAAGATGATTCCAGCATTAATTTCATTGTGCTTATGCTCATTTTGAAGATTTTGACACTTTCACCTTAAGTGTACAATCAGGGGCTGAAAACGCGTTTAAAGCAATAAAAAGTTCATTTTGGCTCTCACACCTAAACTAAACGTTATAGACTCAAAATTTTTGCTGTATTTAGTGTATTCTAGCATCCTGAAGATGATTCCAGCATTAATTTAATTGTGCTTATGCTCATTTTTAAGATTTTGACATTTTCACCAAAAGTGCACAATCAGGCTGAAAACGCATTTAAAGCAATAAAAAGTTCATTTTGGCTCTCACACCTAAACTAAACGTTGTAGACTCAAATTTTTTGCTGTATTTAGTGTATTCTAGCATCCTGAAGATGATTCCAGCATTAATTTCATTGTGCTTATGCTCATTTTGAAGACGTTGACATTTTCACCTTAAGTGTACAATCAGGGGCTGAAAACGCGTTTAAAGCAATAAAAAGTTCATTTTGGCTCTCACACCTAAACTAAACGTTACAGACTCAAAATTTTTGCTGTATTTAGTGTATTCTAGCATCCTGAAGATGATTCCAGCATTAATTTCATTGTGCTTATGCTCATTTTGAAGATTTTGACATTTTCACCAAAAGTGCACAATCAGGCTGAAAACGCATTTAAAGCAATTAAAAGTTCATTTTGGCTCTCACACCTAAACTAAACGTTGTAGACTCAAAATTTTTGCTGTATTTAGTGTATTCTAGCATCCTGAAGATGATTCCAGCATTTATTTCATTGTGCTTATGCTCATTTTTAAGATGTTGACATTTTCACCTAAAGTGCACAATCAGGCTGAAAACGCATTTAAAGCAATAAAAAGTTCATTTTGACTCTCACACCTAAACTAAACGTTGTAGACTCAAAATTTTTGCTGTATTTAGTGTATTTTAGCATCCTGAAGATGATTCCAGCATTAATTTCATTGTGCTTATGCTCATTTTTAAGATTTTGACAATTTCACCTTAAGTGTACAATCGGGGGCTGAAAACGCGTTTAAAGCAATAAAAAGTTCATTTTGGCTCTCACACCTAAACTAAACGTTGTAGACTCAAAATTTTTGCTGTATTCAGTGTATTCTAGCATCCTGAAGATGATTCCAGCATTAATTTCATCGTGCTTATGCTCATTTTGAAGATTTTGACATTTTCACCTTAAGTGTACAATCAGGGGCTGAAAACGCGTTTAAAGCAATAAAAAGTTCATTTTGGCTCTCACACCTAAACTAAACGTTATAGACTCAAAATTTGTGCTGTATTTAGTGTATTCTAGAATCCTGAAGATGATTCCAGCATTCATTTCATTGTGCTTATGCTCATTTTGAAGATTTTGACATTTTCACCTTAAGTGTACAATCAGGGGCTGAACACGCGTTTAAAGCAATAAAAAGTTCATTTTGGCTCTCACACCTAAACTAAACGTTGTAGACTCAAAATTTTTGCTGTATTTAGTGTATTCTAGCATCCTGAAGATGATTCCAGCATTAATTTCATTGTGCTTATGCTCATTTTTAAGATTTTGACATTTTCACCTAAAGTGCACAATCAGGCTGAAAACGCATTTAAAGCAATAAAAAGTTCATTTTGACTCTCACACCTAAACTAAACGTTGTAGACTCAAAATTTTTGCTGTATTTAGTGTATTCTAGCATCCTGAAGATGATTCCAGCATTAATTTCATTGTGCTTATGCTCATTTTGAAGATTTTGACATTTTCACCTTAAGTGTACAATCAGGGGCTGAAAACGCGTTTAAAGCAATAAAAAGTTCATTTTGGCTCTCACACCTAAACTAAACGTTATAGACTCAAAATTTGTGCTGTATTTAGTGTATTCTAGAATCCTGAAGATGATTCCAGCATTCATTTCATTGTGCTTATGCTCATTTTGAAGATTTTGACATTTTCACCTTAAGTGTACAATCAGGGGCTGAAAACGCGTTTAAAGCAATAAAAAGTTCATTTTGGCTCTCACACCTAAACTAAACGTTGTAGACTCAAAATTTTTGCTGTATTTAGTGTATTCTAGCATCCTGAAGATGATTCCAGCATTAATTTCATTGTGCTTATGCTCATTTTTAAGATTTTGACATTTTCACCTAAAGTGCACAATCAGGCTGAAAACGCATTTAAAGCAATAAAGTTCACTTTGGCTCTCACACCTAAACTAAACGTTGTAGACTCAAAATTTTAGCTGTATTTAGTGTATTTTAGCATCCTGAAGATGATTCCAGCATTAATTTCATTGTGCTTATGCTCATTTTTAAGATTTTGACATTTTCACCTTAAGTGTACAATCAGGGGCTGAAAACGCGTTTAAAGCAATAAAAAGTTCATTTTGGCTCTCACACCTAAACTAAACGTTGTAGACTCAAAATTTTTGCTGTATTCAGTGTATTCTAGCATCCTGAAGATGATTCCAGCATTAATTTCATCGTGCTTATGCTCATTTTGAAGATTTTGACATTTTCACCTTAAGTGTACAATCAGGGGCTGAAAACGCGTTTAAAGCAATAAAAAGTTCATTTTGGCTCTCACACCTAAACTAAACGTTATAGACTCAAAATTTGTGCTGTATTTAGTGTGTTCTAGAATCCTGAAGATCATTCCAGCATTCATTTCATTGTGCTTATGCTCATTTTGAAGATTTTGACATTTTCACCTTAAGTGTACAATCAGGGGCTGAAAACGCGTTTAAAGCAATAAAAAGTTCATTTTGGCTCTCACACCTAAACTAAACGTTGTAGACTCAAAATTTTTGCTGTATTTAGTGTATTCTAGCATCCTGAAGATGATTCCAGCATTAATTTCATTGTGCTTATGCTCATTTTTAAGATTTTGACATTTTCACCTAAAGTGCACAATCAGGCTGAAAACGCATTTAAAGCAATAAAGTTCATTTTGGCTCTCACACCTAAACTAAACGTTGTAGACTCAAAATTTTAGCTGTATTTAGTGTATTTTAGCATCCTGAAGATGATTCCAGCATTAATTTCATTGTGCTTATGCTCATTTTGAAGATTTTGACATTTTCACCTAAAGTGCACAATCAGGCTGAAAACGCATTTAAAGCAATAAAAAGTTCATTTTGACTCTCACACCTAAACTAAACGTTGTAGACTCAAACTTTTTGCTGTATTTAGTGTATTTTAGCATCCTGAAGATGATTCCAGCATTAATTTCATTGTGCTTATGCTCATTTTGAAGATTTTGACAATTTCACCTTAAGTGTACAATCAGGGGCTGAAAACGCGTTTAAAGCAATAAAAAGTTCATTTTGGCTCTCACACCTAAACTAAACGTTGTAGACTCAAAATTTTTGCTGTATTCAGTGTATTCTAGCATCCTGAAGATGATTCCAGCATTAATTTCATCGTGCTTATGCTCATTTTGAAGATTTTGACATTTTCACCTAAAGTGCACAATCCGTTTGAAAACGCATTAAAAGCAATAAAAAGTTCATTTTGGCTCACAAACCTAAAATAAACGTTGTAGACTCAAAATTTTTGCTGTATTTAGTGTATTCTAGCATCCTGAAGATGATTCCAGCATTAATTTCATTGTGCTTATGCTCATTTTGAAAATTTTGACATTTTCACCTTAAGTGTACAATCAGGGGCTGAAAACGCGTTTAAAGCAATAAAAAGTTCATTTTGGCTCTCACACCTAAACTAAACGTTGTAGACTCAAAATTTTTGCTGTATTTAGTGTATTCTAGCATCCTGAAGATGATTCCAGCATTAATTTCATTGTGCTTATGCTCATTTTGAAGATTTTGACATTTTCACCTAAAGTGCACAATCAGGCTGAAAACGCATTTAAAGCAATAAAAAGTTCATTTTGGCTCTCACACCTAAACTAAACGTTGTAGACTCAAAATTTTTGCTGTATTTAGTGTATTCTAGCATCCTGAAGATGATTCCAGCATTTATTTCATTGTGCTTATGCTCATTTTTAAGATTTTGACATTTTCACCTAAAGTGCACAATCAGGCTGAAAACGCATTTAAAGCAATAAAAAGTTCATTTTGACTCTCACACCTAAACTAAACGTTGTAGACTCAAAATTTTTGCTGTATTTAGTGTATTTTAGCATCCTGAAGATGATTCCAGCATTATTTTCATTGTGCTTATGCTCATTTTTAAGATTTTGACAATTTCACCTTAAGTGTACAATCAGGGGCTGAAAACGCGTTTAAAGCAATAAAAAGTTCATTTTGGCTCTCACACCTAAACTAAACGTTGTAGACTCAAAATTTTTGCTGTATTTAGTGTATTCTAGCATCCTGAAGATGATTCCAGCATTAATTTCATTGTGCTTATGCTCATTTATAAGATTTTGACATTTTCACCTAAAGTGCACAATCAGGCTGAAAACGCATTTAAAGCAATAAAAAGTTCATTTTGGCTCTAACACCTAAACTAAACGTTGAAGACTCAAAATTTTTGCTGTATTTAGTGTATTCTAGCATCCTGAAGATGATTCCAGCATTAATTTCATTGTGCTTATGCTCATTTTGAAGATTTTGACATTTTCACCTTAAGTGTACAATCAGGGGCTGAAAACGCGTTTAAAGCAATAAAAAGTTCATTTTGGCTCTCACACCTAAACTAAACGTTGTAGACTCAAAATTTTTGCTGTATTTAGTGTATTCTAGCATCCTGAAGATGATTCCAGCATTAATTTCATTGTGCTTATGCTCATTTTTAAGATTTTGACATTTTCACCTAAAGTGCACAATCAGGCTGAAAACGCATTTAAAGCAATAAAAAGTTCATTTTGGCTCTCACACCTAAACTAAACGTTGTAGACTCAAAATTTTTGCTGTATTTAGTGTATTCTAGCATCCTGAAGATGATTCCAGCATTAATTTCATTGTGCTTATGCTCATTTTGAAGATTTTGACATTTTCACCTTAAGTGTACAATCAGGGCTGAAAACGCGTTTAAAGCAATAAAAAGTTCATTTTGGCTCTCACACCTAAACTAAACGTTATAGACTCAAAATCTTTGCTGTATTTAGTGTATTCTAGCATCCTGAAGATGATTCCAGCATTAATTTCATTGTGCTTATGCTCATTTTTAAGATTTTGACATTTTCACCTAAAGTGCACAATCAGGCTGAAAACGCATTTAAAGCAATAAAAAGTTCATTTTGGCTCTCACACCTAAACTAAACGTTGTAGACTCAAAATTTTTGCTGTATTTAGTGTATTCTAGCATCCTGGAGATGATTCCAGCATTAATTTCATTGTGCTTATGCTCATTTTGAAGATTTTGACATTTTCACCTTAAGTGTACAATCAGGGGCTGAAAACGCGTTTAAAGCAATAAAAAGTTCATTTTGGCTCTCACACCTAAACTAAACGTTATAGACTCAAAATTTTTGCTGTATTTAGTGTATTCTAGCATCCTGAAGATGATTCCAGCATTAATTTCACTGTGCTTATGCTCATTTTGAAGATTTTGACATTTTCACCTAAAGTGCACAATCAGGCTGAAAACGCATTTAAAGCAATAAAAAGTTCATTTTGGCTCTCACACCTAAACTAAACGTTGTAGACTCAAAATTTTTGCTGTATTTAGTGTATTCTAGCATCCTGAAGATGATTCCAGCATTTATTTCATTGTGCTTATGCTCATTTTTAAGATTTTGACATTTTCACCGAAAGTGCATAATCAGGCTGAAAACGCATTTAAAGCAATAAAAAGTTCATTTTGGCTCTCACACCTAAACTAAACGTTGCAGACTCAAAATTTTTGCTGTATTTAGTGTATTCTAGCATCCTGAAGATGATTCCAGCATTAATTTCATTGTGCTTATGCTCATTTTGAAGATTTTGACATTTTCACCTTAAGTGTACAATCAGGGGCTGAAAACGCGTTTAAAGCAATAAAAAGTTCATTTTGGCTCTCACACCTAAACTAAACGTTATAGACTCAAAATTTGTGCTGTATTTAGTGTATTCTAGAATCCTGAAGATGATTCCAGCATTCATTTCATTGTGCTTATGCTCATTTTGAAGATTTTGACATTTTCACCTTAAGTGTACAATCAGGGGCTGAAAACGCGTTTAAAGCAATAAAAAGTTCATTTTGGCTCTCACACCTAAACTAAACGTTGTAGACTCAAAATTTTTGCTGTATTTAGTGTATTCTAGCATCCTGAAGATGATTCCAGCATTAATTTCATTGTGCTTATGCTCATTTATAAGATTTTGACATTTTCACCTAAAGTGCACAATCAGGCTGAAAACGCATTTAAAGCAATAAAAAGTTCATTTTGGCTCTAACACCTAAACTAAACGTTGAAGACTCAAAATTTTTGCTGTATTTAGTGTATTCTAGCATCCTGAAGATGATTCCAGCATTAATTTCATTGTGCTTATGCTCATTTTTAAGATTTTGACATTTTCACCTTAAGTGTACAATCAGGGGCTGAAAACGCGTTTAAAGCAATAAAAAGTTCATTTTGGCTCTCACACCTAAACTAAACGTTATAGACTCAAAATTTGTGCTGTATTTAGTGTATTCTAGAATCCTGAAGTTGATTCCAGCATTCATTTCATTGTGCTTATGCTCATTTTGAAGATTTTGACATTTTCACCTTAAGTGTACAATCAGGGGCTGAAAACGCGTTTAAAGCAATAAAAAGTTCATTTTGGCTCTCACACCTAAACTAAACGTTGTAGACTCAAAATTTTTGCTGTATTTAGTGTATTCTAGCATCCTGAAGATGATTCCAGCATTAATTTCATTGTGCTTATGCTCATTTAAAAGATTTTGACATTTTCACCTAAAGTGCACAATCAGGCTGAAAACGCATTTAAAGCAATAAAAAGTTCATTTTGGCTCTAACACCTAAACTAAACGTTGAAGACTCAAAATTTTTGCTGTATTTAGTGTATTCTAGCATCCTGAAGATGATTCCAGCATTAATTTCATTGTGCTTATGCTCATTTTGAAGATTTTGACATTTTCACCTTAAGTGTACAATGAGGGGCTGAAAACGCGTTTAAAGCAATAAAAAGTTCATTTTGGCTCTCACACCTAAACTAAACGTTGTAGACTCAAAATTTTTGCTGTATTTAGTGTATTCTAGCATCCTGAAGATGATTCCAGCATTAATTTCATTGTGCTTATGCTCATTTTTAAGATTTTGACATTTTCACCTAAAGTGCACAATCAGGCTGAAAACGCATTTAAAGCAATAAAAAGTTCATTTTGGCTCTCACACCTAAACTAAACGTTGTAGACTCAAAATTTTTGCTGTATTTAGTGTATTCTAGCATCCTGAAGATGATTCCAGCATTAATTTCATTGTGCTTATGCTCATTTTGAAGATTTTGACATTTTCACCTTAAGTGTACAATCAGGGCTGAAAACGCGTTTAAGGCAATAAAAAGTTCATTTTGGCTCTCACAACTAAACTAAACGTTATAGACTCAAAATCTTTGCTGTATTTAGTGTATTCTAGCATCCTGAAGATGATTCCAGCATTAATTTCATTGTGCTTATGCTCATTTTTAAGATTTTGACATTTTCACCTAAAGTGTACAATCAGGCTGAAAACGCATTTAAAGCAATAAAAAGTTCATTTTGGCTCACACACCTAAAATAAACGTTGTAGACTCAAAATTTTTGCTGTATTTAGTGTATTCTAGCATCCTGGAGATGATTCCAGCATTAATTTCATTGTGCTTATGCTCATTTTTAAGATTTTGACATTTTCACCTTAAGTGTACAATCAGGGGCTGAAAACGCGTTTAAAGCAATAAAAAGTTCATTTTGGCTCTCACACCTAAACTAAACGTTGTAGACTCAAAATTTTTGCTGTATACAGTGTATTCTAGCATCCTGAAGATGATTCCAGCATTAATTTCATTGTGCTTATGCTCATTTTTAAGATTTTGACATTTTCACCTAAAGTGCACAATCAGGCTGAAAACGCATTCAAAGCAATAAAAAGTTCATTTTGGCTCTAACACCTAAACTAAACGTTGAAGACTCAAAATTTTTGCTGTATTTAGTGTATTCTAGCATCCTGAAGATGATTCCAGCATTAATTTCATTGTGCTTATGCTCATTTTGAAGATTTTGACATTTTCACCTTAAGTGTACAATCAGGGGCTGAAAACGCGTTTAAAGCAATAAAAAGTTCATTTTGGCTCTCACACCTAAACTAAACGTTATAGACTCAAAATTTTTGCTGTATTTAGTGTATTCTAGCATCCTGAAGATGATTCCAGCATTAATTTCATTGTGCTTATGCTCATTTTTAAGATTTTGACATTTTCACCTAAAGTGCACAATCAGGCTGAAAACGCATTTAAAGCAATAAAAAGTTCATTTTGGCTCTAACACCTAAACTAAACGTTGAAGACTCAAAATTTTTGCTGTATTTAGTGTATTCTAGCATCCTGAAGATGATTCCAGCATTAATTTCATTGTGCTTATGCTCATTTTTAAGATTTTGACATTTTCACCTAAAGTGCACAATCAGGCTGAAAACGCATTTAAAGCAATAAAAAGTTCATTTTGGCTCTCACACCTAAACTAAACGTTGTAGACTCAAAATTTTTGCTGTATTTAGTGTATTCTAGCATCCTGAAGATGATTCCAGCATTAATTTCATTGTGCTTATGCTCATTTTGAAGATTTTGACATTTTCACCTTAAGTGTACAATCAGGGCTGAAAACGCGTTTAAAGCAATAAAAAGTTCATTTTGGCTCTCACACCTAAACTAAACGTTATAGACTCAAAATCTTTGCTGTATTTAGTGTATTCTAGCATCCTGAAGATGATTCCAGCATTAATTTCATTGTGCTTATGCTCATTTTTAAGATTTTGACATTTTCACCTAAAGTGCACAATCAGGCTGAAAACGCATTTAAAGCAATAAAAAGTTCATTTTGGCTCTCACACCTAAACTAAACGTTGTAGACTCAAAATTTTTGCTGTATTTAGTGTATTCTAGCATCCTGGAGATGATTCCAGCATTAATTTCATTGTGCTTATGCTCATTTTGAAGATTTTGACATTTTCACCTTAAGTGTACAATCAGGGGCTGAAAACGCGTTTAAAGCAATAAAAAGTTCATTTTGGCTCTCACACCTAAACTAAACGTTATAGACTCAAAATTTTTGCTGTATTTAGTGTATTCTAGCATCCTGAAGATGATTCCAGCATTAATTTCACTGTGCTTATGCTCATTTTGAAGATTTTGACATTTTCACCTAAAGTGCACAATCAGGCTGAAAACGCATTTAAAGCAATAAAAAGTTCATTTTGGCTCTCACACCTAAACTAAACGTTGTAGACTCAAAATTTTTGCTGTATTTAGTGTATTCTAGCATCCTGAAGATGATTCCAGCATTTATTTCATTGTGCTTATGCTCATTTTTAAGATTTTGACATTTTCACCGAAAGTGCATAATCAGGCTGAAAACGCATTTAAAGCAATAAAAAGTTCATTTTGGCTCTCACACCTAAACTAAACGTTGCAGACTCAAAATTTTTGCTGTATTTAGTGTATTCTAGCATCCTGAAGATGATTCCAGCATTAATTTCATTGTGCTTATGCTCATTTTGAAGATTTTGACATTTTCACCTTAAGTGTACAATCAGGGGCTGAAAACGCGTTTAAAGCAATAAAAAGTTCATTTTGGCTCTCACACCTAAACTAAACGTTATAGACTCAAAATTTGTGCTGTATTTAGTGTATTCTAGAATCCTGAAGATGATTCCAGCATTCATTTCATTGTGCTTATGCTCATTTTGAAGATTTTGACATTTTCACCTTAAGTGTACAATCAGGGGCTGAAAACGCGTTTAAAGCAATAAAAAGTTCATTTTGGCTCTCACACCTAAACTAAACGTTGTAGACTCAAAATTTTTGCTGTATTTAGTGTATTCTAGCATCCTGAAGATGATTCCAGCATTAATTTCATTGTGCTTATGCTCATTTATAAGATTTTGACATTTTCACCTAAAGTGCACAATCAGGCTGAAAACGCATTTAAAGCAATAAAAAGTTCATTTTGGCTCTAACACCTAAACTAAACGTTGAAGACTCAAAATTTTTGCTGTATTTAGTGTATTCTAGCATCCTGAAGATGATTCCAGCATTAATTTCATTGTGCTTATGCTCATTTTTAAGATTTTGACATTTTCACCTTAAGTGTACAATCAGGGGCTGAAAACGCGTTTAAAGCAATAAAAAGTTCATTTTGGCTCTCACACCTAAACTAAACGTTATAGACTCAAAATTTGTGCTGTATTTAGTGTATTCTAGAATCCTGAAGTTGATTCCAGCATTCATTTCATTGTGCTTATGCTCATTTTGAAGATTTTGACATTTTCACCTTAAGTGTACAATCAGGGGCTGAAAACGCGTTTAAAGCAATAAAAAGTTCATTTTGGCTCTCACACCTAAACTAAACGTTGTAGACTCAAAATTTTTGCTGTATTTAGTGTATTCTAGCATCCTGAAGATGATTCCAGCATTAATTTCATTGTGCTTATGCTCATTTAAAAGATTTTGACATTTTCACCTAAAGTGCACAATCAGGCTGAAAACGCATTTAAAGCAATAAAAAGTTCATTTTGGCTCTAACACCTAAACTAAACGTTGAAGACTCAAAATTTTTGCTGTATTTAGTGTATTCTAGCATCCTGAAGATGATTCCAGCATTAATTTCATTGTGCTTATGCTCATTTTGAAGATTTTGACATTTTCACCTTAAGTGTACAATGAGGGGCTGAAAACGCGTTTAAAGCAATAAAAAGTTCATTTTGGCTCTCACACCTAAACTAAACGTTGTAGACTCAAAATTTTTGCTGTATTTAGTGTATTCTAGCATCCTGAAGATGATTCCAGCATTAATTTCATTGTGCTTATGCTCATTTTTAAGATTTTGACATTTTCACCTAAAGTGCACAATCAGGCTGAAAACGCATTTAAAGCAATAAAAAGTTCATTTTGGCTCTCACACCTAAACTAAACGTTGTAGACTCAAAATTTTTGCTGTATTTAGTGTATTCTAGCATCCTGAAGATGATTCCAGCATTAATTTCATTGTGCTTATGCTCATTTTGAAGATTTTGACATTTTCACCTTAAGTGTACAATCAGGGCTGAAAACGCGTTTAAGGCAATAAAAAGTTCATTTTGGCTCTCACAACTAAACTAAACGTTATAGACTCAAAATCTTTGCTGTATTTAGTGTATTCTAGCATCCTGAAGATGATTCCAGCATTAATTTCATTGTGCTTATGCTCATTTTTAAGATTTTGACATTTTCACCTAAAGTGCACAATCAGGCTGAAAACACATTTAAAGCAATAAAAAGTTCATTTTGGCTCTCACACCTAAACTAAACGTTGTAGACTCAAAATTCTTGCTGTATACAGTGTATTCTAGCATCCTGAAGATGATTCAAGCATTAATTTCATCGTGCTTATGCTCATTTTGAAGATTTTGACATTTTCACCTAAAGTGCACAATCAGGGGCTGAAAACGCATTTAAAGCAATAAAAAGTTCATTTTGGCTCTCACACCTAAACTAAACGTTGTAGACTCAAAATTTTTGCTGTATTTAGTGTATTCTAGCATCCTGAAGATGATTCCAGCATTAATTTCATTGTGCTTATGCTCATTTTGAAGATTTTGACATTTTCACCTTAAGTGTACAATCAGGGGCTGAAAACGCGTTTAAAGCAATAAAAAGTTCATTTTTGCTCTCACACCTAAACTAAACGTTGTAGACTCAAAATTTTTGCTGTATTTAGTGTATTCTAGCATCCTGAAGATGATTCCAGCATTAATTTCATTGTGCTTATGCTCATTTTGAAGATTTTGACATTTTCACCTTAAGTACAATCAGGGGCTGAAAACGCGTTTAAAGCAATAAAAAGTTCATTTTGGCTCTCAAACCTAAACTAAACGTTATAGACTCAAAATTTTTGCTGTATTTAGTGTATTCTAGCATCCTGAAGATAATTCCAGCATTAATTTCATTGTGCTTATGCTCATTTTTAAGATTTTGACATTTTCACCTAAAGTGCACAATCAGGCTGAAAACGCATTTAAAGCAATAAAAAGTTCATTTTGGCTCTCACACCTAAACTAAACGTTGTAGACTCAAAATTTTTGCTGTATTTAGTGTATTTTAGCATCCTGAAGATGATTCCAGCATTAATTTCATTGTGCTTATGCTCATTTTTAAGATTTTGACATTTTCACCTTAAGTGTACAATCAGGGGCTGAAAACGCGTTTAAAGCAATAAAAAGTTCATTTTGGCTCTCACACCTAAACTAAACGTTGTAGACTCAAAATTCTTGCTGTATACAGTGTATTCTAGCATCCTGAAGATGATTCCAGCATTAATTTCATCGTGCTTATGCTCATTTTGAAGATTTTGACATTTTCACCTAAAGTGCACATTTAGGCTGAAAACGCATTTAAAGCAATAAAAAGTTCATTTTGGCTCACACACCTAAAATAAACGTTGTAGACTCAAAATCTTTGCTGTATTTAGTGTATTCTAGAATCCTGAAGATGATTCCAGCATTAATTTCATTGTGCTTATGCTCATTTTGAAGATTTTGACATTTTCACCTTAAGTGTACAATCAGGGGCTGAAAACGCATTTAAAGCAATAAAAAGTTCATTTTGGCTCTCACACCTAAACTAAACGTTGTAGACTCAAAATTTTTGCTGTATTTAGTGTATTCTAGCATCCTGAAGATGATTCCAGCATTAATTTCATTGTGCTTATGCTCATTTTTAAGATTTTGACATTTTCACCTAAAGTGCACAATCAGGCTGAAAACGCATTTAAAGCAATAAAAAGTTCATTTTGGCTCTCACACCTAAACTAAACGTTGAAGACTCAAAATTTTTGCTGTATTTAGTGTATTCTAGCATCCTGAAGATGATTCCAGCATTAATTTCATTGTGCTTATGCTCATTTTGAAGATTTTGACATTTTTACCTTAAGTGTACAATCAGGGGCTGAAAACGCGTTTAAAGCAATAAAAAGTTCATTTTTGCTCTCACACCTAAACTAAACGTTGTAGACTCAAAATTTTTGCTGTATTTAGTGTATTCTAGCATCCTGAAGATGATTCCAGCATTAATTTCATTGTGCTTATGCTCATTTTGAAGATTTTGACATTTTCACCTAAAGTGCACAATCAGGCTGAAAACGCATTTAAAGCAATAAAAAGTTCATTTTGGCTCTCACACCTAAACTAAACGTTGTAGACTCAAAATTTTTGCTGTATTTAGTGTATTCTAGCATCCTGAAGATAATTCCAGCATTAATTTCATTGTGCTTATGCTCATTTTTAAGATTTTGACATTTTCACCTAAAGTGCACAATCAGGCTGAAAACGCATTTAAAGCAATAAAAAGTTCATTTTGGCTCTCACACCTAAACTAAACGTTGTAGACTCAAAATTTTTGCTGTATTCAGTGTATTATAGCATCCTGAAGATGATTCCAGCATTAATTTCATCGTGCTTATGCTCATTTTTAAGATTTTGACATTTTCACCTTAAGTGTACAATCAGGGGCTGAAAACGCGTTTAAAGCTATAAAAAGTTCATTTTGGCTCTCACACCTAAACTAAACGTTGTAGACTCAAAATTTTTGCTGTATGCAGTGTATTCTAGCATCCTGAAGATGATTCCAGCATTAATTTCATCGTGCTTATGCTCATTTTGAAGATTTTGACATTTTCACCTAAAGTGTACAATCAGGCTGAAAACGCATTTAAAGCAATAAAAAGTTCATTTTGGCTCACACACCTAAAATAAACGTTGTAGACTCAAAATTTTTGCTGTATTTAGTGTATTCTAGCATCCTGGAGATGATTCCAGCATTAATTTCATTGTGCTTATGCTCATTTTTAAGATTTTGACATTTTCACCTTAAGTGTACAATCAGGGGCTGAAAACGCGTTTAAAGCAATAAAAAGTTCATTTTGGCTCTCACACCTAAACTAAACGTTGTAGACTCAAAATTTTTGCTGTATACAGTGTATTCTAGCATCCTGAAGATGATTCCAGCATTAATTTCATTGTGCTTATGCTCATTTTTAAGATTTTGACATTTTCACCTAAAGTGCACAATCAGGCTGAAAACGCATTCAAAGCAATAAAAAGTTCATTTTGGCTCTAACACCTAAACTAAACGTTGAAGACTCAAAATTTTTGCTGTATTTAGTGTATTCTAGCATCCTGAAGATGATTCCAGCATTAATTTCATTGTGCTTATGCTCATTTTGAAGATTTTGACATTTTCACCTTAAGTGTACAATGAGGGGCTGAAAACGCGTTTAAAGCAATAAAAAGTTCATTTTGGCTCTCACACCTAAACTAAACGTTATAGACTCAAAATTTTTGCTGTATTTAGTGTATTCTAGCATCCTGAAGATGATTCCAGCATTAATTTCATTGTGCTTATGCTCATTTTTAAGATTTTGACATTTTCACCTAAAGTGCACAATCAGGCTGAAAACGCATTTAAAGCAATAAAAAGTTCATTTTGGCTCTAACACCTAAACTAAACGTTGAAGACTCAAAATTTTTGCTGTATTTAGTGTATTCTAGCATCCTGAAGATGATTCCAGCATTAATTTCATTGTGCTTATGCTCATTTTGAAGATTTTGACATTTTCACCTTAAGTGTACAATCAGGGGCTGAAAACGCGTTTAAAGCAATAAAAAGTTCATTTTGGCTCTCACACCTAAACTAAACGTTGTAGACTCAAAATTGTTGCTGTATTTAGTGTATTCTAGCATCCTGAAGATGATTCCAGCATTAATTTCATTGTGCTTATGCTCATTTTTAAGATTTTGACATTTTCACCTAAAGTGCACAATCAGGCTGAAAACGCATTTAAAGCAATAAAGTTCATTTTGGCTCTCACACCTAAACTAAACGTTGTAGACTCAAAATTTTTGCTGTATTCAGTGTATTCTAGCATCCTGAAGATGATTCCAGCATTAATTTCATCGTGCTTATGCTCATTTTGAAGATTTTGACATTTTCACCTAAAGTGTACAATCAGGCTGAAAACGCATTTAAAGCAATAAAAAGTTCATTTTGGCTCACACACCTAAAATAAACGTTGTAGACTCAAAATTTTTGCTGTATTTAGTGTATTCTAGCATCCTGGAGATGATTCCAGCATTAATTTCATTGTGCTTATGCTCATTTTTAAGATTTTGACATTTTCACCTTAAGTGTACAATCAGGGGCTGAAAACGCGTTTAAAGCAATAAAAAGTTCATTTTGGCTCTCACACCTAAACTAAACGTTGTAGACTCAAAATTTTTGCTGTATACAGTGTATTCTAGCATCCTGAAGATGATTCCAGCATTAATTTCATTGTGCTTATGCTCATTTTTAAGATTTTGACATTTTCACCTAAAGTGCACAATCAGGCTGAAAACGCATTTAAAGCAATAAAAAGTTCATTTTGGCTCTAACACCTAAACTAAACGTTGAAGACTCAAAATTTTTGCTGTATTTAGTGTATTCTAGCATCCTGAAGATGATTCCAGCATTAATTTCATTGTGCTTATGCTCATTTTGAAGATTTTGACATTTTCACCTTAAGTGTACAATCAGGGGCTGAAAACGCGTTTAAAGCAATAAAAAGTTCATTTTGGCTCTCACACCTAAACTAAACGTTATAGACTCAAAATTTTTGCTGTATTTAGTGTATTCTAGCATCCTGAAGATGATTCCAGCATTAATTTCATTGTGCTTATGCTCATTTTTAAGATTTTGACATTTTCACCTAAAGTGCACAATCAGGCTGAAAACGCATTTAAAGCAATAAAAAGTTCATTTTGGCTCTAACACCTAAACTAAACGTTGAAGACTCAAAATTTTTGCTGTATTTAGTGTATTCTAGCATCCTGAAGATGATTCCAGCATTAATTTCATTGTGCTTATGCTCATTTTGAAGATTTTGACATTTTCACCTTAAGTGTACAATCAGGGGCTGAAAACGCGTTTAAAGCAATAAAAAGTTCATTTTGGCTCTCACACCTAAACTAAACGTTGTAGACTCAAAATTGTTGCTGTATTTAGTGTATTCTAGCATCCTGAAGATGATTCCAGCATTAATTTCATTGTGCTTATGCTCATTTTTAAGATTTTGACATTTTCACCTAAAGTGCACAATCAGGCTGAAAACGCATTTAAAGCAATAAAGTTCATTTTGGCTCTCACACCTAAACTAAACGTTGTAGACTCAAAATTTTTGCTGTATTCAGTGTATTCTAGCATCCTGAAGATGATTCCAGCATTAATTTCATCGTGCTTATGCTCATTTTGAAGATTTTGACATTTTCACCTTTAGTGTACAATCAGGGGCTGAAAACGCGTTTAAAGCAATAAAAAGTTCATTTTGGCTCTCACACCTAAACTAAACGTTGTAGACTCAAAATTTTTGCTGTATTCAGTGTATTCTAGCATCCTGAAGATGATTCCAGCATTAATTTCATTGTGCTTATGCTCATTTTGAAGATTTTGACACTTTCACCTTAAGTGTACAATCAGAGGCTGAAAACGCGTTTAAAGCAATAAAAAGTTCATTTTGGCTCTCACACCTAAACTAAACGTTATAGACTCAAAATGTTTGCTGTATTTAGTGTATTCTAGCATCCTGAAGATGATTCCAGCATTAATTTCATTGTGCTTATGCTCATTTGTAAGATTTTGACATTTTCACCTAAAGTGCACAATCAGGCTGAAAACGCATTTAAAGCAATAAAAAGTTCATTTTGGCTCTCACACCTAAACTAAACGTTGTAGACTCAAAATTTTTGCTGTATTTAGTGTATTCTAGCATCCTGAAGATGATTCCAGCATTAATTTCATTGTGCTTATGCTCATTTTGAAGATTTTGACATTTTCACCTTAAGTGTACAATCAGGGGCTGAAAACGCGTTTAAAGCAATAAAAAGTTCATTTTGGCTCTCACACCTAAACTAAACGTTGTAGACTCAAAATTTTTGCTGTATTCAGTGTATTCTAGCATCCTGAAGATGATTCCAGCATTAATTTCATCGTGCTTATGCTCATTTTGAAGATTTTGACATTTTCACCAAAGTGCACAATCCGGCTGAAAACGCATTTAAAGCAATAAAAAGTTCCTTTTAGCTCACAAACCTAAAATAAACGTTGTAGACTCAAAATTTTTGCTGTATTTAGTGTTTTCTAGCATCCTGAAGATGATTCCAGCATTAATTTCATTGTGCTTATGCTCATTTTGAAGATTTTGACACTTTCACCTTAAGTGTACAATCAGGGGCTGAAAACGCGTTTAAAGCAATAAAAAGTTCATTTTGGCTCTCACACCTAAACTAAACGTTATAGACTCAAAATTTTTGCTGTATTTAGTGTATTCTAGCATCCTGAAGATGATTCCAGCATTAATTTAATTGTGCTTATGCTCATTTTTAAGATTTTGACATTTTCACCAAAAGTGCACAATCAGGCTGAAAACGCATTTAAAGCAATAAAAAGTTCATTTTGGCTCTCACACCTAAACTAAACGTTGTAGACTCAAATTTTTTGCTGTATTTAGTGTATTCTAGCATCCTGAAGATGATTCCAGCATTAATTTCATTGTGCTTATGCTCATTTTGAAGACGTTGACATTTTCACCTTAAGTGTACAATCAGGGGCTGAAAACGCGTTTAAAGCAATAAAAAGTTCATTTTGGCTCTCACACCTAAACTAAACGTTACAGACTCAAAATTTTTGCTGTATTTAGTGTATTCTAGCATCCTGAAGATGATTCCAGCATTAATTTCATTGTGCTTATGCTCATTTTGAAGATTTTGACATTTTCACCAAAAGTGCACAATCAGGCTGAAAACGCATTTAAAGCAATTAAAAGTTCATTTTGGCTCTCACACCTAAACTAAACGTTGTAGACTCAAAATTTTTGCTGTATTTAGTGTATTCTAGCATCCTGAAGATGATTCCAGCATTTATTTCATTGTGCTTATGCTCATTTTTAAGATGTTGACATTTTCACCTAAAGTGCACAATCAGGCTGAAAACGCATTTAAAGCAATAAAAAGTTCATTTTGACTCTCACACCTAAACTAAACGTTGTAGACTCAAAATTTTTGCTGTATTTAGTGTATTTTAGCATCCTGAAGATGATTCCAGCATTAATTTCATTGTGCTTATGCTCATTTTTAAGATTTTGACAATTTCACCTTAAGTGTACAATCGGGGGCTGAAAACGCGTTTAAAGCAATAAAAAGTTCATTTTGGCTCTCACACCTAAACTAAACGTTGTAGACTCAAAATTTTTGCTGTATTCAGTGTATTCTAGCATCCTGAAGATGATTCCAGCATTAATTTCATCGTGCTTATGCTCATTTTGAAGATTTTGACATTTTCACCTTAAGTGTACAATCAGGGGCTGAAAACGCGTTTAAAGCAATAAAAAGTTCATTTTGGCTCTCACACCTAAACTAAACGTTATAGACTCAAAATTTGTGCTGTATTTAGTGTATTCTAGAATCCTGAAGATGATTCCAGCATTCATTTCATTGTGCTTATGCTCATTTTGAAGATTTTGACATTTTCACCTTAAGTGTACAATCAGGGGCTGAACACGCGTTTAAAGCAATAAAAAGTTCATTTTGGCTCTCACACCTAAACTAAACGTTGTAGACTCAAAATTTTTGCTGTATTTAGTGTATTCTAGCATCCTGAAGATGATTCCAGCATTAATTTCATTGTGCTTATGCTCATTTTTAAGATTTTGACATTTTCACCTAAAGTGCACAATCAGGCTGAAAACGCATTTAAAGCAATAAAAAGTTCATTTTGACTCTCACACCTAAACTAAACGTTGTAGACTCAAAATTTTTGCTGTATTTAGTGTATTCTAGCATCCTGAAGATGATTCCAGCATTAATTTCATTGTGCTTATGCTCATTTTGAAGATTTTGACATTTTCACCTAAAGTGCACAATCAGGCTGAAAACGCATTTAAAGCAATAAAAAGTTCATTTTGACTCTCACACCTAAACTAAACGTTGTAGACTCAAAATTTTTGCTGTATTTAGTGTATTCTAGCATCCTGAAGATGATTCCAGCATTAATTTCATTGTGCTTATGCTCATTTTGAAGATTTTGACATTTTCACCTTAAGTGTACAATCAGGGGCTGAAAACGCGTTTAAAGCAATAAAAAGTTCATTTTGGCTCTCACACCTAAACTAAACGTTATAGACTCAAAATTTGTGCTGTATTTAGTGTATTCTAGAATCCTGAAGATGATTCCAGCATTAATTTCATTGTGCTTATGCTCATTTTTAAGATTTTGACATTTTCACCTAAAGTGCACAATCAGGCTGAAAACGCATTTAAAGCAATAAAAAGTTCATTTTGGCTCTAACACCTAAACTAAACGTTGA
Organism: Vanacampus margaritifer; assembly: GCF_051991255.1. NCBI lineage: Eukaryota > Metazoa > Chordata > Actinopteri > Syngnathiformes > Syngnathidae > Vanacampus > Vanacampus margaritifer. The sequence goes on from NC_135450.1 coordinate 570,078, forward strand.
AGACTCAAAATTTTTGCTGTATTTAGTGTATTCTAGCATCCTGAAGATGATTCCAGCATTAATTTCATTGTGCTTATGCTCATTTTGAAGATTTTGACATTTTCACCTTAAGTGTACAATCAGGGGCTGAAAACGCGTTTAAAGCAATAAAAAGTTCATTTTGGCTCTCACACCTAAACTAAACGTTGTAGACTCAAAATTGTTGCTGTATTTAGTGTATTCTAGCATCCTGAAGATGATTCCAGCATTAATTTCATTGTGCTTATGCTCATTTTTAAGATTTTGACATTTTCACCTAAAGTGCACAATCAGGCTGAAAACGCATTTAAAGCAATAAAGTTCATTTTGGCTCTCACACCTAAACTAAACGTTGTAGACTCAAAATTTTTGCTGTATTCAGTGTATTCTAGCATCCTGAAGATGATTCCAGCATTAATTTCATCGTGCTTATGCTCATTTTGAAGATTTTGACATTTTCACCTTTAGTGTACAATCAGGGGCTGAAAACGCGTTTAAAGCAATAAAAAGTTCATTTTGGCTCTCACACCTAAACTAAACGTTGTAGACTCAAAATTTTTGCTGTATTCAGTGTATTCTAGCATCCTGAAGATGATTCCAGCATTAATTTCATTGTGCTTATGCTCATTTTGAAGATTTTGACACTTTCACCTTAAGTGTACAATCAGAGGCTGAAAACGCGTTTAAAGCAATAAAAAGTTCATTTTGGCTCTCACACCTAAACTAAACGTTATAGACTCAAAATGTTTGCTGTATTTAGTGTATTCTAGCATCCTGAAGATGATTCCAGCATTAATTTCATTGTGCTTATGCTCATTTGTAAGATTTTGACATTTTCACCTAAAGTGCACAATCAGGCTGAAAACGCATTTAAAGCAATAAAAAGTTCATTTTGGCTCTCACACCTAAACTAAACGTTGTAGACTCAAAATTTTTGCTGTATTTAGTGTATTCTAGCATCCTGAAGATGATTCCAGCATTAATTTCATTGTGCTTATGCTCATTTTGAAGATTTTGACATTTTCACCTTAAGTGTACAATCAGGGGCTGAAAACGCGTTTAAAGCAATAAAAAGTTCATTTTGGCTCTCACACCTAAACTAAACGTTGTAGACTCAAAATTTTTGCTGTATTCAGTGTATTCTAGCATCCTGAAGATGATTCCAGCATTAATTTCATCGTGCTTATGCTCATTTTGAAGATTTTGACATTTTCACCAAAGTGCACAATCCGGCTGAAAACGCATTTAAAGCAATAAAAAGTTCCTTTTAGCTCACAAACCTAAAATAAACGTTGTAGACTCAAAATTTTTGCTGTATTTAGTGTTTTCTAGCATCCTGAAGATGATTCCAGCATTAATTTCATTGTGCTTATGCTCATTTTGAAGATTTTGACACTTTCACCTTAAGTGTACAATCAGGGGCTGAAAACGCGTTTAAAGCAATAAAAAGTTCATTTTGGCTCTCACACCTAAACTAAACGTTATAGACTCAAAATTTTTGCTGTATTTAGTGTATTCTAGCATCCTGAAGATGATTCCAGCATTAATTTAATTGTGCTTATGCTCATTTTTAAGATTTTGACATTTTCACCAAAAGTGCACAATCAGGCTGAAAACGCATTTAAAGCAATAAAAAGTTCATTTTGGCTCTCACACCTAAACTAAACGTTGTAGACTCAAATTTTTTGCTGTATTTAGTGTATTCTAGCATCCTGAAGATGATTCCAGCATTAATTTCATTGTGCTTATGCTCATTTTGAAGACGTTGACATTTTCACCTTAAGTGTACAATCAGGGGCTGAAAACGCGTTTAAAGCAATAAAAAGTTCATTTTGGCTCTCACACCTAAACTAAACGTTACAGACTCAAAATTTTTGCTGTATTTAGTGTATTCTAGCATCCTGAAGATGATTCCAGCATTAATTTCATTGTGCTTATGCTCATTTTGAAGATTTTGACATTTTCACCAAAAGTGCACAATCAGGCTGAAAACGCATTTAAAGCAATTAAAAGTTCATTTTGGCTCTCACACCTAAACTAAACGTTGTAGACTCAAAATTTTTGCTGTATTTAGTGTATTCTAGCATCCTGAAGATGATTCCAGCATTTATTTCATTGTGCTTATGCTCATTTTTAAGATGTTGACATTTTCACCTAAAGTGCACAATCAGGCTGAAAACGCATTTAAAGCAATAAAAAGTTCATTTTGACTCTCACACCTAAACTAAACGTTGTAGACTCAAAATTTTTGCTGTATTTAGTGTATTTTAGCATCCTGAAGATGATTCCAGCATTAATTTCATTGTGCTTATGCTCATTTTTAAGATTTTGACAATTTCACCTTAAGTGTACAATCGGGGGCTGAAAACGCGTTTAAAGCAATAAAAAGTTCATTTTGGCTCTCACACCTAAACTAAACGTTGTAGACTCAAAATTTTTGCTGTATTCAGTGTATTCTAGCATCCTGAAGATGATTCCAGCATTAATTTCATCGTGCTTATGCTCATTTTGAAGATTTTGACATTTTCACCTTAAGTGTACAATCAGGGGCTGAAAACGCGTTTAAAGCAATAAAAAGTTCATTTTGGCTCTCACACCTAAACTAAACGTTATAGACTCAAAATTTGTGCTGTATTTAGTGTATTCTAGAATCCTGAAGATGATTCCAGCATTCATTTCATTGTGCTTATGCTCATTTTGAAGATTTTGACATTTTCACCTTAAGTGTACAATCAGGGGCTGAACACGCGTTTAAAGCAATAAAAAGTTCATTTTGGCTCTCACACCTAAACTAAACGTTGTAGACTCAAAATTTTTGCTGTATTTAGTGTATTCTAGCATCCTGAAGATGATTCCAGCATTAATTTCATTGTGCTTATGCTCATTTTTAAGATTTTGACATTTTCACCTAAAGTGCACAATCAGGCTGAAAACGCATTTAAAGCAATAAAAAGTTCATTTTGACTCTCACACCTAAACTAAACGTTGTAGACTCAAAATTTTTGCTGTATTTAGTGTATTCTAGCATCCTGAAGATGATTCCAGCATTAATTTCATTGTGCTTATGCTCATTTTGAAGATTTTGACATTTTCACCTTAAGTGTACAATCAGGGGCTGAAAACGCGTTTAAAGCAATAAAAAGTTCATTTTGGCTCTCACACCTAAACTAAACGTTATAGACTCAAAATTTGTGCTGTATTTAGTGTATTCTAGAATCCTGAAGATGATTCCAGCATTCATTTCATTGTGCTTATGCTCATTTTGAAGATTTTGACATTTTCACCTTAAGTGTACAATCAGGGGCTGAAAACGCGTTTAAAGCAATAAAAAGTTCATTTTGGCTCTCACACCTAAACTAAACGTTGTAGACTCAAAATTTTTGCTGTATTTAGTGTATTCTAGCATCCTGAAGATGATTCCAGCATTAATTTCATTGTGCTTATGCTCATTTTTAAGATTTTGACATTTTCACCTAAAGTGCACAATCAGGCTAAAAACGCATTTAAAGCAATAAAGTTCACTTTGGCTCTCACACCTAAACTAAACGTTGTAGACTCAAAATTTTAGCTGTATTTAGTGTATTTTAGCATCCTGAAGATGATTCCAGCATTAATTTCATTGTGCTTATGCTCATTTTTAAGATTTTGACATTTTCACCTTAAGTGTACAATCAGGGGCTGAAAACGCGTTTAAAGCAATAAAAAGTTCATTTTGGCTCTCACACCTAAACTAAACGTTGTAGACTCAAAATTTTTGCTGTATTCAGTGTATTCTAGCATCCTGAAGATGATTCCAGCATTAATTTCATCGTGCTTATGCTCATTTTGAAGATTTTGACATTTTCACCTTAAGTGTACAATCAGGGGCTGAAAACGCGTTTAAAGCAATAAAAAGTTCATTTTGGCTCTCACACCTAAACTAAACGTTATAGACTCAAAATTTGTGCTGTATTTAGTGTGTTCTAGAATCCTGAAGATCATTCCAGCATTCATTTCATTGTGCTTATGCTCATTTTGAAGATTTTGACATTTTCACCTTAAGTGTACAATCAGGGGCTGAAAACGCGTTTAAAGCAATAAAAAGTTCATTTTGGCTCTCACACCTAAACTAAACGTTGTAGACTCAAAATTTTTGCTGTATTTAGTGTATTCTAGCATCCTGAAGATGATTCCAGCATTAATTTCATTGTGCTTATGCTCATTTTTAAGATTTTGACATTTTCACCTAAAGTGCACAATCAGGCTGAAAACGCATTTAAAGCAATAAAGTTCATTTTGGCTCTCACACCTAAACTAAACGTTGTAGACTCAAAATTTTAGCTGCATTTAGTGTATTTTAGCATCCTGAAGATGATTCCAGCATTAATTTCATTGTGCTTATGCTCATTTTGAAGATTTTGACATTTTCACCTAAAGTGCACAATCAGGCTGAAAACGCATTTAAAGCAATAAAAAGTTCATTTTGACTCTCACACCTAAACTAAACGTTGTAGACTCAAACTTTTTGCTGTATTTAGTGTATTTTAGCATCCTGAAGATGATTCCAGCATTAATTTCATTGTGCTTATGCTCATTTTGAAGATTTTGACAATTTCACCTTAAGTGTACAATCAGGGGCTGAAAACGCGTTTAAAGCAATAAAAAGTTCATTTTGGCTCTCACACCTAAACTAAACGTTGTAGACTCAAAATTTTTGCTGTATTCAGTGTATTCTAGCATCCTGAAGATGATTCCAGCATTAATTTCATCGTGCTTATGCTCATTTTGAAGATTTTGACATTTTCACCTAAAGTGCACAATCCGTTTGAAAACGCATTAAAAGCAATAAAAAGTTCATTTTGGCTCACAAACCTAAAATAAACGTTGTAGACTCAAAATTTTTGCTGTATTTAGTGTATTCTAGCATCCTGAAGATGATTCCAGCATTAATTTCATTGTGCTTATGCTCATTTTGAAAATTTTGACATTTTCACCTTAAGTGTACAATCAGGGGCTGAAAACGCGTTTAAAGCAATAAAAAGTTCATTTTGGCTCTCACACCTAAACTAAACGTTGTAGACTCAAAATTTTTGCTGTATTTAGTGTATTCTAGCATCCTGAAGATGATTCCAGCATTAATTTCATTGTGCTTATGCTCATTTTGAAGATTTTGACATTTTCACCTAAAGTGCACAATCAGGCTGAAAACGCATTTAAAGCAATAAAAAGTTCATTTTGGCTCTCACACCTAAACTAAACGTTGTAGACTCAAAATTTTTGCTGTATTTAGTGTATTCTAGCATCCTGAAGATGATTCCAGCATTTATTTCATTGTGCTTATGCTCATTTTTAAGATTTTGACATTTTCACCTAAAGTGCACAATCAGGCTGAAAACGCATTTAAAGCAATAAAAAGTTCATTTTGACTCTCACACCTAAACTAAACGTTGTAGACTCAAAATTTTTGCTGTATTTAGTGTATTTTAGCATCCTGAAGATGATTCCAGCATTAATTTCATTGTGCTTATGCTCATTTTTAAGATTTTGACAATTTCACCTTAAGTGTACAATCAGGGGCTGAAAACGCGTTTAAAGCAATAAAAAGTTCATTTTGGCTCTCACACCTAAACTAAATGTTGTAGACTCAAAATTTTTGCTGTATTCAGTGTATTCTAGCATCCTGAAGATGCTTCCAGCATTAATTTCATCGTGCTTATGCTCATTTTGAAGATTTTGACATTTTCACCTAAAGTGCACAATCCGGCTGAAAACGCATTTAAAGCAATAAAAAGTTCATTTTGGCTCACAAACCTAAAATAAACGTTGTAGACTCAAAATTTTTGCTGTATTTAGTGTATTCTAGCATCCTGAAGATGATTCCAGCATTAATTTCATTGTGCTTATGCTCATTTTTAAGATTTTGACATTTTCACCTTAAGTGTACAATCAGGGGCTGAAAACGCGTTTAAAGCAATAAAAAGTTCATTTTGGCTCTCACACCTAAACTAAACGTTGTAGACTCAAAATTTTTGCTGTATTTAGTGTATTCTAGCATCCTGAAGATGATTCCAGCATTAATTTCATTGTGCTTATGCTCATTTTTAAGATTTTGACATTTTCACCTAAAGTGCACAATCAGGCTGAAAACGCATTTAAAGCAATAAAAAGTTCATTTTGGCTCTCACACCTAAACTAAACGTTGTAGACTCAAAATTTTTGCTGTATTTAGTGTATTCTAGCATCCTGAAGATGATTCCAGCATTAATTTCATTGTGCTTATGCTCATTTTGAAGATTTTGACATTTTCACCTTAAGTGTACAATCAGGGCTGAAAACGCGTTTAAAGCAATAAAAAGTTCATTTTGGCTCTCACACCTAAACTAAACGTTATAGACTCAAAATCTTTGCTGTATTTAGTGTATTCTAGCATCCTGAAGATGATTCCAGCATTAATTTCATTGTGCTTATGCTCATTTTTAAGATTTTGACATTTTCACCTAAAGTGCACAATCAGGCTGAAAACGCATTTAAAGCAATAAAAAGTTCATTTTGGCTCTCACACCTAAACTAAACGTTGTAGACTCAAAATTTTTGCTGTATTTAGTGTATTCTAGCATCCTGGAGATGATTCCAGCATTAATTTCATTGTGCTTATGCTCATTTTGAAGATTTTGACATTTTCACCTTAAGTGTACAATCAGGGGCTGAAAACGCGTTTAAAGCAATAAAAAGTTCATTTTGGCTCTCACACCTAAACTAAACGTTATAGACTCAAAATTTTTGCTGTATTTAGTGTATTCTAGCATCCTGAAGATGATTCCAGCATTAATTTCATTGTGCTTATGCTCATTTTGAAGATTTTGACATTTTCACCTAAAGTGCACAATCAGGCTGAAAACGCATTTAAAGCAATAAAAAGTTCATTTTGGCTCTCACACCTAAACTAAACGTTGTAGACTCAAAATTTTTGCTGTATTTAGTGTATTCTAGCATCCTGAAGATGATTCCAGCATTTATTTCATTGTGCTTATGCTCATTTTTAAGATTTTGACATTTTCACCGAAAGTGCACAATCAGGCTGAAAACGCATTTAAAGCAATAAAAAGTTCATTTTGGCTCTCACACCTAAACTAAACGTTGTAGACTCAAATTTTTTGCTGTAATTAGTGTATTCTAGCATCCTGAAGATGATTCCAGCATTAATTTCATTGTGCTTATGCTCATTTTGAAGATTTTGACATTTTCACCTTAAATGTACAATCAGGGGCTGAAAACGCGTTTAAAGCAATAAAAAGTTCATTTTGGCTCTCACACCTAAACTAAACGTTGTAGACTCAAAATTTTTGCTGTATTTAGTGTATTCTAGCATCCTGAAGATGATTCCAGCATTAATTTCATTGTGCTTATGCTCATTTTTAAGATTTTGACATTTTCACCTTAAGTGTACAATCAGGGGCTGAAAACGCGTTTAAAGCAATAAAAAGTTCATTTTGGCTCTCACACCTAAACTAAACGTTATAGACTCAAAATTTGTGCTGTATTTAGTGTATTCTAGAATCCTGAAGATGATTCCAGCATTCATTTCATTGTGCTTATGCTCATTTTGAAGATTTTGACATTTTCACCTTAAGTGTACAATCAGGGGCTGAAAACGCGTTTAAAGCAATAAAAAGTTCATTTTGGCTCTCACACCTAAACTAAACGTTGTAGACTCAAAATTTTTGCTGTATTTAGTGTATTCTAGCATCCTGAAGATGATTCCAGCATTAATTTCATTGTGCTTATGCTCATTTATAAGATTTTGACATTTTCACCTAAAGTGCACAATCAGGCTGAAAACGCATTTAAAGCAATAAAAAGTTCATTTTGGCTCTAACACCTAAACTAAACGTTGAAGACTCAAAATTTTTGCTGTATTTAGTGTATTCTAGCATCCTGAAGATGATTCCAGCATTAATTTCATTGTGCTTATGCTCATTTTGAAGATTTTGACATTTTCACCTTAAGTGTACAATCAGGGGCTGAAAACGCGTTTAAAGCAATAAAAAGTTCATTTTGGCTCTCACACCTAAACTAAACGTTGTAGACTCAAAATTTTTGCTGTATTTAGTGTATTCTAGCATCCTGAAGATGATTCCAGCATTAATTTCATTGTGCTTATGCTCATTTTTAAGATTTTGACATTTTCACCTAAAGTGCACAATCAGGCTGAAAACGCATTTAAAGCAATAAAAAGTTCATTTTGGCTCTCACACCTAAACTAAACGTTGTAGACTCAAAATTTTTGCTGTATTTAGTGTATTCTAGCATCCTGAAGATGATTCCAGCATTAATTTCATTGTGCTTATGCTCATTTTGAAGATTTTGACATTTTCACCTTAAGTGTACAATCAGGGCTGAAAACGCGTTTAAAGCAATAAAAAGTTCATTTTGGCTCTCACACCTAAACTAAACGTTATAGACTCAAAATCTTTGCTGTAATTAGTGTATTCTAGCATCCTGAAGATGATTCCAGCATTAATTTCATTGTGCTTATGCTCATTTTTAAGATTTTGACATTTTCACCTAAAGTGCACAATCAGGCTGAAAACGCATTTAAAGCAATAAAAAGTTCATTTTGGCTCTCACACCTAAACTAAACGTTGTAGACTCAAAATTTTTGCTGTATTTAGTGTATTCTAGCATCCTGAAGATGATTCCAGCATTTATTTCATTGTGCTTATGCTCATTTTTAAGATTTTGACATTTTCACCTAAAGTGCACAATCAGGCTGAAAACGCATTTAAAGCAATAAAAAGTTCATTTTGACTCTCACACCTAAACTAAACGTTGTAGACTCAAAATTTTTGCTGTATTTAGTGTATTTTAGCATCCTGAAGATGATTCCAGCATTAATTTCATTGTGCTTATGCTCATTTTTAAGATTTTGACAATTTCACCTTAAGTGTACAATCAGGGGCTGAAAACGCGTTTAAAGCAATAAAAAGTTCATTTTGGCTCTCACACCTAAACTAAATGTTGTAGACTCAAAATTTTTGCTGTATTCAGTGTATTCTAGCATCCTGAAGATGCTTCCAGCATTAATTTCATCGTGCTTATGCTCATTTTGAAGATTTTGACATTTTCACCTAAAGTGCACAATCCGGCTGAAAACGCATTTAAAGCAATAAAAAGTTCATTTTGGCTCACAAACCTAAAATAAACGTTGTAGACTCAAAATTTTTGCTGTATTTAGTGTATTCTAGCATCCTGAAGATGATTCCAGCATTAATTTCATTGTGCTTATGCTCATTTTTAAGATTTTGACATTTTCACCTTAAGTGTACAATCAGGGGCTGAAAACGCGTTTAAAGCAATAAAAAGTTCATTTTGGCTCTCACACCTAAACTAAACGTTGTAGACTCAAAATTTTTGCTGTATTTAGTGTATTCTAGCATCCTGAAGATGATTCCAGCATTAATTTCATTGTGCTTATGCTCATTTTTAAGATTTTGACATTTTCACCTAAAGTGCACAATCAGGCTGAAAACGCATTTAAAGCAATAAAAAGTTCATTTTGGCTCTCACACCTAAACTAAACGTTGTAGACTCAAAATTTTTGCTGTATTTAGTGTATTCTAGCATCCTGAAGATGATTCCAGCATTAATTTCATTGTGCTTATGCTCATTTTGAAGATTTTGACATTTTCACCTTAAGTGTACAATCAGGGCTGAAAACGCGTTTAAAGCAATAAAAAGTTCATTTTGGCTCTCACACCTAAACTAAACGTTATAGACTCAAAATCTTTGCTGTATTTAGTGTATTCTAGCATCCTGAAGATGATTCCAGCATTAATTTCATTGTGCTTATGCTCATTTTTAAGATTTTGACATTTTCACCTAAAGTGCACAATCAGGCTGAAAACGCATTTAAAGCAATAAAAAGTTCATTTTGGCTCTCACACCTAAACTAAACGTTGTAGACTCAAAATTTTTGCTGTATTTAGTGTATTCTAGCATCCTGGAGATGATTCCAGCATTAATTTCATTGTGCTTATGCTCATTTTGAAGATTTTGACATTTTCACCTTAAGTGTACAATCAGGGGCTGAAAACGCGTTTAAAGCAATAAAAAGTTCATTTTGGCTCTCACACCTAAACTAAACGTTATAGACTCAAAATTTTTGCTGTATTTAGTGTATTCTAGCATCCTGAAGATGATTCCAGCATTAATTTCATTGTGCTTATGCTCATTTTGAAGATTTTGACATTTTCACCTAAAGTGCACAATCAGGCTGAAAACGCATTTAAAGCAATAAAAAGTTCATTTTGGCTCTCACACCTAAACTAAACGTTGTAGACTCAAAATTTTTGCTGTATTTAGTGTATTCTAGCATCCTGAAGATGATTCCAGCATTTATTTCATTGTGCTTATGCTCATTTTTAAGATTTTGACATTTTCACCGAAAGTGCACAATCAGGCTGAAAACGCATTTAAAGCAATAAAAAGTTCATTTTGGCTCTCACACCTAAACTAAACGTTGTAGACTCAAATTTTTTGCTGTAATTAGTGTATTCTAGCATCCTGAAGATGATTCCAGCATTAATTTCATTGTGCTTATGCTCATTTTTAAGATTTTGACATTTTCACCTTAAATGTACAATCAGGGGCTGAAAACGCGTTTAAAGCAATAAAAAGTTCATTTTGGCTCTCACACCTAAACTAAACGTTGTAGACTCAAAATTTTTGCTGTATTTAGTGTATTCTAGCATCCTGAAGATGATTCCAGCATTAATTTCATTGTGCTTATGCTCATTTTTAAGATTTTGACATTTTCACCTTAAGTGTACAATCAGGGGCTGAAAACGCGTTTAAAGCAATAAAAAGTTCATTTTGGCTCTCACACCTAAACTAAACGTTATAGACTCAAAATTTGTGCTGTATTTAGTGTATTCTAGAATCCTGAAGATGATTCCAGCATTCATTTCATTGTGCTTATGCTCATTTTGAAGATTTTGACATTTTCACCTTAAGTGTACAATCAGGGGCTGAAAACGCGTTTAAAGCAATAAAAAGTTCATTTTGGCTCTCACACCTAAACTAAACGTTGTAGACTCAAAATTTTTGCTGTATTTAGTGTATTCTAGCATCCTGAAGATGATTCCAGCATTAATTTCATTGTGCTTATGCTCATTTATAAGATTTTGACATTTTCACCTAAAGTGCACAATCAGGCTGAAAACGCATTTAAAGCAATAAAAAGTTCATTTTGGCTCTAACACCTAAACTAAACGTTGAAGACTCAAAATTTTTGCTGTATTTAGTGTATTCTAGCATCCTGAAGATGATTCCAGCATTAATTTCATTGTGCTTATGCTCATTTTGAAGATTTTGACATTTTCACCTTAAGTGTACAATCAGGGGCTGAAAACGCGTTTAAAGCAATAAAAAGTTCATTTTGGCTCTCACACCTAAACTAAACGTTGTAGACTCAAAATTTTTGCTGTATTTAGTGTATTCTAGCATCCTGAAGATGATTCCAGCATTAATTTCATTGTGCTTATGCTCATTTTTAAGATTTTGACATTTTCACCTAAAGTGCACAATCAGGCTGAAAACGCATTTAAAGCAATAAAAAGTTCATTTTGGCTCTCACACCTAAACTAAACGTTGTAGACTCAAAATTTTTGCTGTATTTAGTGTATTCTAGCATCCTGAAGATGATTCCAGCATTAATTTCATTGTGCTTATGCTCATTTTGAAGATTTTGACATTTTCACCTTAAGTGTACAATCAGGGCTGAAAACGCGTTTAAAGCAATAAAAAGTTCATTTTGGCTCTCACACCTAAACTAAACGTTATAGACTCAAAATCTTTGCTGTAATTAGTGTATTCTAGCATCCTGAAGATGATTCCAGCATTAATTTCATTGTGCTTATGCTCATTTTTAAGATTTTGACATTTTCACCTTAAGTGTACAATCAGGGGCTGAAAACGCGTTTAAAGCAATAAAAAGTTCATTTTGGCTCTCACACCTAAACTAAACGTTATAGACTCAAAATTTGTGCTGTATTTAGTGTATTCTAGAATCCTGAAGATGATTCCAGCATTCATTTCATTGTGCTTATGCTCATTTTGAAGATTTTGACATTTTCACCTTAAGTGTACAATCAGGGGCTGAAAACGCGTTTAAAGCAATAAAAAGTTCATTTTGGCTCTCACACCTAAACTAAACGTTGTAGACTCAAAATTTTTGCTGTATTTAGTGTATTCTAGCATCCTGAAGATGATTCCAGCATTAATTTCATTGTGCTTATGCTCATTTTGAAGATTTTGACATTTTCACCTAAAGTGCACAATCAGGCTGAAAACGCATTTAAAGCAATAAAAAGTTCATTTTGGCTCTAACACCTAAACTAAACGTTGAAGACTCAAAATTTTTGCTGTATTTAGTGTATTCTAGCATCCTGAAGATGATTCCAGCATTAATTTCATTGTGCTTATGCTCATTTTTAAGATTTTGACATTTTCACCTTAAGTGTACAATCAGGGGCTGAAAACGCGTTTAAAGCAATAAAAAGTTCATTTTGGCTCTCACACCTAAACTAAACGTTATAGACTCAAAATTTGTGCTGTATTTAGTGTATTCTAGAATCCTGAAGATGATTCCAGCATTCATTTCATTGTGCTTATGCTCATTTTGAAGATTTTGACATTTTCACCTTAAGTGTACAATCAGGGGCTGAAAACGCGTTTAAAGCAATAAAAAGTTCATTTTGGCTCTCACACCTAAACTAAACGTTGTAGACTCAAAATTTTTGCTGTATTTAGTGTATTCTAGCATCCTGAAGATGATTCCAGCATTAATTTCATTGTGCTTATGCTCATTTATAAGATTTTGACATTTTCACCTAAAGTGCACAATCAGGCTGAAAACGCATTTAAAGCAATAAAAAGTTCATTTTGGCTCTAACACCTAAACTAAACGTTGAAGACTCAAAATTTTTGCTGTATTTAGTGTATTCTAGCATCCTGAAGATGATTCCAGCATTAATTTCATTGTGCTTATGCTCATTTTGAAGATTTTGACATTTTCACCTTAAGTGTACAATCAGGGGCTGAAAACGCGTTTAAAGCAATAAAAAGTTCATTTTGGCTCTCACACCTAAACTAAACGTTGTAGACTCAAAATTTTTGCTGTATTTAGTGTATTCTAGCATCCTGAAGATGATTCCAGCATTAATTTCATTGTGCTTATGCTCATTTTTAAGATTTTGACATTTTCACCTAAAGTGCACAATCAGGCTGAAAACGCATTTAAAGCAATAAAAAGTTCATTTTGGCTCTCACACCTAAACTAAACGTTGTAGACTCAAAATTTTTGCTGTATTTAGTGTATTCTAGCATCCTGAAGATGATTCCAGCATTAATTTCATTGTGCTTATGCTCATTTTGAAGATTTTGACATTTTCACCTTAAGTGTACAATCAGGGCTGAAAACGCGTTTAAAGCAATAAAAAGTTCATTTTGGCTCTCACACCTAAACTAAACGTTATAGACTCAAAATCTTTGCTGTAATTAGTGTATTCTAGCATCCTGAAGATGATTCCAGCATTAATTTCATTGTGCTTATGCTCATTTTTAAGATTTTGACATTTTCACCTAAAGTGCACAATCAGGCTGAAAACGCATTTAAAGCAATAAAAAGTTCATTTTGGCTCTCACACCTAAACTAAACGTTGTAGACTCAAAATTTTTGCTGTATTTAGTGTATTCTAGCATCCTGGAGATGATTCCAGCATTAATTTCATTGTGCTTATGCTCATTTTGAAGATTTTGACATTTTCACCTTAAGTGTACAATCAGGGGCTGAAAACGCGTTTAAAGCAATAAAAAGTTCATTTTGGCTCTCACACCTAAACTAAACGTTATAGACTCAAAATTTTTGCTGTATTTAGTGTATTCTAGCATCCTGAAGATGATTCCAGCATTAATTTCACTGTGCTTATGCTCATTTTGAAGATTTTGACATTTTCACCTAAAGTGCACAATCAGGCTGAAAACGCATTTAAAGCAATAAAAAGTTCATTTTGGCTCTCACACCTAAACTAAACGTTGTAGACTCAAAATTTTTGCTGTATTTAGTGTATTCTAGCATCCTGAAGATGATTCCAGCATTTATTTCATTGTGCTTATGCTCATTTTTAAGATTTTGACATTTTCACCGAAAGTGCATAATCAGGCTGAAAACGCATTTAAAGCAATAAAAAGTTCATTTTGGCTCTCACACCTAAACTAAACGTTGCAGACTCAAAATTTTTGCTGTATTTAGTGTATTCTAGCATCCTGAAGATGATTCCAGCATTAATTTCATTGTGCTTATGCTCATTTTGAAGATTTTGACATTTTCACCTTAAGTGTACAATCAGGGGCTGAAAACGCGTTTAAAGCAATAAAAAGTTCATTTTGGCTCTCACACCTAAACTAAACGTTATAGACTCAAAATTTGTGCTGTATTTAGTGTATTCTAGAATCCTGAAGATGATTCCAGCATTCATTTCATTGTGCTTATGCTCATTTTGAAGATTTTGACATTTTCACCTTAAGTGTACAATCAGGGGCTGAAAACGCGTTTAAAGCAATAAAAAGTTCATTTTGGCTCTCACACCTAAACTAAACGTTGTAGACTCAAAATTTTTGCTGTATTTAGTGTATTCTAGCATCCTGAAGATGATTCCAGCATTAATTTCATTGTGCTTATGCTCATTTATAAGATTTTGACATTTTCACCTAAAGTGCACAATCAGGCTGAAAACGCATTTAAAGCAATAAAAAGTTCATTTTGGCTCTAACACCTAAACTAAACGTTGAAGACTCAAAATTTTTGCTGTATTTAGTGTATTCTAGCATCCTGAAGATGATTCCAGCATTAATTTCATTGTGCTTATGCTCATTTTTAAGATTTTGACATTTTCACCTTAAGTGTACAATCAGGGGCTGAAAACGCGTTTAAAGCAATAAAAAGTTCATTTTGGCTCTCACACCTAAACTAAACGTTATAGACTCAAAATTTGTGCTGTATTTAGTGTATTCTAGAATCCTGAAGTTGATTCCAGCATTCATTTCATTGTGCTTATGCTCATTTTGAAGATTTTGACATTTTCACCTTAAGTGTACAATCAGGGGCTGAAAACGCGTTTAAAGCAATAAAAAGTTCATTTTGGCTCTCACACCTAAACTAAACGTTGTAGACTCAAAATTTTTGCTGTATTTAGTGTATTCTAGCATCCTGAAGATGATTCCAGCATTAATTTCATTGTGCTTATGCTCATTTATAAGATTTTGACATTTTCACCTAAAGTGCACAATCAGGCTGAAAACGCATTTAAAGCAATAAAAAGTTCATTTTGGCTCTAACACCTAAACTAAACGTTGAAGACTCAAAATTTTTGCTGTATTTAGTGTATTCTAGCATCCTGAAGATGATTCCAGCATTAATTTCATTGTGCTTATGCTCATTTTGAAGATTTTGACATTTTCACCTTAAGTGTACAATGAGGGGCTGAAAACGCGTTTAAAGCAATAAAAAGTTCATTTTGGCTCTCACACCTAAACTAAACGTTGTAGACTCAAAATTTTTGCTGTATTTAGTGTATTCTAGCATCCTGAAGATGATTCCAGCATTAATTTCATTGTGCTTATGCTCATTTTTAAGATTTTGACATTTTCACCTAAAGTGCACAATCAGGCTGAAAACGCATTTAAAGCAATAAAAAGTTCATTTTGGCTCTCACACCTAAACTAAACGTTGTAGACTCAAAATTTTTGCTGTATTTAGTGTATTCTAGCATCCTGAAGATGATTCCAGCATTAATTTCATTGTGCTTATGCTCATTTCGAAGATTTTGACATTTTCACCTTAAGTGTACAATCAGGGCTGAAAACGCGTTTAAGGCAATAAAAAGTTCATTTTGGCTCTCACAACTAAACTAAACGTTATAGACTCAAAATCTTTGCTGTATTTAGTGTATTCTAGCATCCTGAAGATGATTCCAGCATTAATTTCATTGTGCTTATGCTCATTTTTAAGATTTTGACATTTTCACCTAAAGTGCACAATCAGGCTGAAAACACATTTAAAGCAATAAAAAGTTCATTTTGGCTCTCACACCTAAACTAAACGTTGTAGACTCAAAATTTTTGCTGTATTTAGTGTATTCTAGCATCCTGGAGATGATTCCAGCATTAATTTCATTGTGCTTATGCTCATTTTGAAGATTTTGACATTTTCACCTTAAGTGTACAATCAGGGGCTGAAAACGCGTTTAAAGCAATAAAAAGTTCATTTTGGCTCTCACACCTAAACTAAACGTTATAGACTCAAAATTTTTGCTGTATTTAGTGTATTCTAGCATCCTGAAGATGATTCCAGCATTAATTTCATTGTGCTTATGCTCATTTTGAAGATTTTGACATTTTCACCTATAGTGCACAATCAGGCTGAAAACGCATTTAAAGCAATAAAAAGTTCATTTTGGCTCTCACACCTAAACTAAACGTTACAGACTCAAAATTTTTGCTGTATTTAGTGTATTCTAGCATCCTGAAGATGATTCCAGCATTAATTTCATTGTGCTTATGCTCATTTTGAAGATTTTGACATTTTCACCAAAAGTGCACAATCAGGCTGAAAACGCATTTAAAGCAATTAAAAGTTCATTTTGGCTCTCACACCTAAACTAAACGTTGTAGACTCAAAATTTTTGCTGTATTTAGTGTATTCTAGCATCCTGAAGATGATTCCAGCATTTATTTCATTGTGCTTATGCTCATTTTTAAGATGTTGACATTTTCACCTAAAGTGCACAATCAGGCTGAAAACGCATTTAAAGCAATAAAAAGTTCATTTTGACTCTCACACCTAAACTAAACGTTGTAGACTCAAAATTTTTGCTGTATTTAGTGTATTTTAGCATCCTGAAGATGATTCCAGCATTAATTTCATTGTGCTTATGCTCATTTTTAAGATTTTGACAATTTCACCTTAAGTGTACAATCGGGGGCTGAAAACGCGTTTAAAGCAATAAAAAGTTCATTTTGGCTCTCACACCTAAACTAAACGTTGTAGACTCAAAATTTTTGCTGTATTCAGTGTATTCTAGCATCCTGAAGATGATTCCAGCATTAATTTCATCGTGCTTATGCTCATTTTGAAGATTTTGACATTTTCACCTTAAGTGTACAATCAGGGGCTGAAAACGCGTTTAAAGCAATAAAAAGTTCATTTTGGCTCTCACACCTAAACTAAACGTTATAGACTCAAAATTTGTGCTGTATTTAGTGTATTCTAGAATCCTGAAGATGATTCCAGCATTCATTTCATTGTGCTTATGCTCATTTTGAAGATTTTGACATTTTCACCTTAAGTGTACAATCAGGGGCTGAACACGCGTTTAAAGCAATAAAAAGTTCATTTTGGCTCTCACACCTAAACTAAACGTTGTAGACTCAAAATTTTTGCTGTATTTAGTGTATTCTAGCATCCTGAAGATGATTCCAGCATTAATTTCATTGTGCTTATGCTCATTTTTAAGATTTTGACATTTTCACCTAAAGTGCACAATCAGGCTGAAAACGCATTTAAAGCAATAAAAAGTTCATTTTGACTCTCACACCTAAACTAAACGTTGTAGACTCAAAATTTTTGCTGTATTTAGTGTATTCTAGCATCCTGAAGATGATTCCAGCATTAATTTCATTGTGCTTATGCTCATTTTGAAGATTTTGACATTTTCACCTTAAGTGTACAATCAGGGGCTGAAAACGCGTTTAAAGCAATAAAAAGTTCATTTTGGCTCTCACACCTAAACTAAACGTTATAGACTCAAAATTTGTGCTGTATTTAGTGTATTCTAGAATCCTGAAGATGATTCCAGCATTCATTTCATTGTGCTTATGCTCATTTTGAAGATTTTGACATTTTCACCTTAAGTGTACAATCAGGGGCTGAAAACGCGTTTAAAGCAATAAAAAGTTCATTTTGGCTCTCACACCTAAACTAAACGTTGTAGACTCAAAATTTTTGCTGTATTTAGTGTATTCTAGCATCCTGAAGATGATTCCAGCATTAATTTCATTGTGCTTATGCTCATTTTTAAGATTTTGACATTTTCACCTAAAGTGCACAATCAGGCTGAAAACGCATTTAAAGCAATAAAGTTCACTTTGGCTCTCACACCTAAACTAAACGTTGTAGACTCAAAATTTTAGCTGTATTTAGTGTATTTTAGCATCCTGAAGATGATTCCAGCATTAATTTCATTGTGCTTATGCTCATTTTTAAGATTTTGACATTTTCACCTTAAGTGTACAATCAGGGGCTGAAAACGCGTTTAAAGCAATAAAAAGTTCATTTTGGCTCTCACACCTAAACTAAACGTTGTAGACTCAAAATTTTTGCTGTATTCAGTGTATTCTAGCATCCTGAAGATGATTCCAGCATTAATTTCATCGTGCTTATGCTCATTTTGAAGATTTTGACATTTTCACCTTAAGTGTACAATCAGGGGCTGAAAACGCGTTTAAAGCAATAAAAAGTTCATTTTGGCTCTCACACCTAAACTAAACGTTATAGACTCAAAATTTGTGCTGTATTTAGTGTGTTCTAGAATCCTGAAGATCATTCCAGCATTCATTTCATTGTGCTTATGCTCATTTTGAAGATTTTGACATTTTCACCTTAAGTGTACAATCAGGGGCTGAAAACGCGTTTAAAGCAATAAAAAGTTCATTTTGGCTCTCACACCTAAACTAAACGTTGTAGACTCAAAATTTTTGCTGTATTTAGTGTATTCTAGCATCCTGAAGATGATTCCAGCATTAATTTCATTGTGCTTATGCTCATTTTTAAGATTTTGACATTTTCACCTAAAGTGCACAATCAGGCTGAAAACGCATTTAAAGCAATAAAGTTCATTTTGGCTCTCACACCTAAACTAAACGTAGACTCAAAATTTTAGCTGTATTTAGTGTATTTTAGCATCCTGAAGATGATTCCAGCATTAATTTCATTGTGCTTATGCTCATTTTGAAGATTTTGACATTTTCACCTAAAGTGCACAATCAGGCTGAAAACGCATTTAAAGCAATAAAAAGTTCATTTTGACTCTCACACCTAAACTAAACGTTGTAGACTCAAACTTTTTGCTGTATTTAGTGTATTTTAGCATCCTGAAGATGATTCCAGCATTAATTTCATCGTGCTTATGCTCATTTTGAAGATTTTGACATTTTCACCTTAAGTGTACAATCAGGGGCTGAAAACGCGTTTAAAGCAATAAAAAGTTCATTTTGGCTCTCACACCTAAACTAAACGTTATAGACTCAAAATTTGTGCTGTATTTAGTGTGTTCTAGAATCCTGAAGATCATTCCAGCATTCATTTCATTGTGCTTATGCTCATTTTGAAGATTTTGACATTTTCACCTTAAGTGTACAATCAGGGGCTGAAAACGCGTTTAAAGCAATAAAAAGTTCATTTTGGCTCTCACACCTAAACTAAACGTTGTAGACTCAAAATTTTTGCTGTATTTAGTGTATTCTAGCATCCTGAAGATGATTCCAGCATTAATTTCATTGTGCTTATGCTCATTTTTAAGATTTTGACATTTTCACCTAAAGTGCACAATCAGGCTGAAAACGCATTTAAAGCAATAAAGTTCATTTTGGCTCTCACACCTAAACTAAACGTAGACTCAAAATTTTAGCTGTATTTAGTGTATTTTAGCATCCTGAAGATGATTCCAGCATTAATTTCATTGTGCTTATGCTCATTTTGAAGATTTTGACATTTTCACCTAAAGTGCACAATCAGGCTGAAAACGCATTTAAAGCAATAAAAAGTTCATTTTGACTCTCACACCTAAACTAAACGTTGTAGACTCAAACTTTTTGCTGTATTTAGTGTATTTTAGCATCCTGAAGATGATTCCAGCATTAATTTCATTGTGCTTATGCTCATTTTGAAGATTTTGACAATTTCACCTTAAGTGTACAATCAGGGGCTGAAAACGCGTTTAAAGCAATAAAAAGTTCATTTTGGCTCTCACACCTAAACTAAACGTTGTAGACTCAAAATTTTTGCTGTATTCAGTGTATTCTAGCATCCTGAAGATGATTCCAGCATTAATTTCATCGTGCTTATGCTCATTTTGAAGATTTTGACATTTTCACCTAAAGTGCACAATCCGTTTGAAAACGCATTAAAAGCAATAAAAAGTTCATTTTGGCTCACAAACCTAAAATAAACGTTGTAGACTCAAAATTTTTGCTGTATTTAGTGTATTCTAGCATCCTGAAGATGATTCCAGCATTAATTTCATTGTGCTTATGCTCATTTTGAAAATTTTGACATTTTCACCTTAAGTGTACAATCAGGGGCTGAAAACGCGTTTAAAGCAATAAAAAGTTCATTTTGGCTCTCACACCTAAACTAAACGTTGTAGACTCAAAATTTTTGCTGTATTTAGTGTATTCTAGCATCCTGAAGATGATTCCAGCATTAATTTCATTGTGCTTATGCTCATTTTGAAGATTTTGACATTTTCACCTAAAGTGCACAATCAGGCTGAAAACGCATTTAAAGCAATAAAAAGTTCATTTTGGCTCTCACACCTAAACTAAACGTTGTAGACTCAAAATTTTTGCTGTATTTAGTGTATTCTAGCATCCTGAAGATGATTCCAGCATTTATTTCATTGTGCTTATGCTCATTTTTAAGATTTTGACATTTTCACCTAAAGTGCACAATCAGGCTGAAAACGCATTTAAAGCAATAAAAAGTTCATTTTGACTCTCACACCTAAACTAAACGTTGTAGACTCAAAATTTTTGCTGTATTTAGTGTATTTTAGCATCCTGAAGATGATTCCAGCATTAATTTCATTGTGCTTATGCTCATTTTTAAGATTTTGACAATTTCACCTTAAGTGTACAATCAGGGGCTGAAAACGCGTTTAAAGCAATAAAAAGTTCATTTTGGCTCTCACACCTAAACTAAACGTTGTAGACTCAAAATTTTTGCTGTATTTAGTGTATTCTAGCATCCTGAAGATGATTCCAGCATTAATTTCATTGTGCTTATGCTCATTTATAAGATTTTGACATTTTCACCTAAAGTGCACAATCAGGCTGAAAACGCATTTAAAGCAATAAAAAGTTCATTTTGGCTCTAACACCTAAACTAAACGTTGAAGACTCAAAATTTTTGCTGTATTTAGTGTATTCTAGCATCCTGAAGATGATTCCAGCATTAATTTCATTGTGCTTATGCTCATTTTGAAGATTTTGACATTTTCACCTTAAGTGTACAATCAGGGGCTGAAAACGCGTTTAAAGCAATAAAAAGTTCATTTTGGCTCTCACACCTAAACTAAACGTTGTAGACTCAAAATTTTTGCTGTATTTAGTGTATTCTAGCATCCTGAAGATGATTCCAGCATTAATTTCATTGTGCTTATGCTCATTTTTAAGATTTTGACATTTTCACCTAAAGTGCACAATCAGGCTGAAAACGCATTTAAAGCAATAAAAAGTTCATTTTGGCTCTCACACCTAAACTAAACGTTGTAGACTCAAAATTTTTGCTGTATTTAGTGTATTCTAGCATCCTGAAGATGATTCCAGCATTAATTTCATTGTGCTTATGCTCATTTTGAAGATTTTGACATTTTCACCTTAAGTGTACAATCAGGGCTGAAAACGCGTTTAAAGCAATAAAAAGTTCATTTTGGCTCTCACACCTAAACTAAACGTTATAGACTCAAAATCTTTGCTGTATTTAGTGTATTCTAGCATCCTGAAGATGATTCCAGCATTAATTTCATTGTGCTTATGCTCATTTTTAAGATTTTGACATTTTCACCTAAAGTGCACAATCAGGCTGAAAACGCATTTAAAGCAATAAAAAGTTCATTTTGGCTCTCACACCTAAACTAAACGTTGTAGACTCAAAATTTTTGCTGTATTTAGTGTATTCTAGCATCCTGGAGATGATTCCAGCATTAATTTCATTGTGCTTATGCTCATTTTGAAGATTTTGACATTTTCACCTTAAGTGTACAATCAGGGGCTGAAAACGCGTTTAAAGCAATAAAAAGTTCATTTTGGCTCTCACACCTAAACTAAACGTTATAGACTCAAAATTTTTGCTGTATTTAGTGTATTCTAGCATCCTGAAGATGATTCCAGCATTAATTTCACTGTGCTTATGCTCATTTTGAAGATTTTGACATTTTCACCTAAAGTGCACAATCAGGCTGAAAACGCATTTAAAGCAATAAAAAGTTCATTTTGGCTCTCACACCTAAACTAAACGTTGTAGACTCAAAATTTTTGCTGTATTTAGTGTATTCTAGCATCCTGAAGATGATTCCAGCATTTATTTCATTGTGCTTATGCTCATTTTTAAGATTTTGACATTTTCACCGAAAGTGCATAATCAGGCTGAAAACGCATTTAAAGCAATAAAAAGTTCATTTTGGCTCTCACACCTAAACTAAACGTTGCAGACTCAAAATTTTTGCTGTATTTAGTGTATTCTAGCATCCTGAAGATGATTCCAGCATTAATTTCATTGTGCTTATGCTCATTTTGAAGATTTTGACATTTTCACCTTAAGTGTACAATCAGGGGCTGAAAACGCGTTTAAAGCAATAAAAAGTTCATTTTGGCTCTCACACCTAAACTAAACGTTATAGACTCAAAATTTGTGCTGTATTTAGTGTATTCTAGAATCCTGAAGATGATTCCAGCATTCATTTCATTGTGC
Organism: Vanacampus margaritifer; assembly: GCF_051991255.1. Classification (NCBI taxonomy): domain Eukaryota; kingdom Metazoa; phylum Chordata; class Actinopteri; order Syngnathiformes; family Syngnathidae; genus Vanacampus; species Vanacampus margaritifer. Next base: position 592,882 of record NC_135450.1, read on the forward strand.
TTATGCTCATTTTGAAGATTTTGACATTTTCACCTTAAGTGTACAATCAGGGGCTGAAAACGCGTTTAAAGCAATAAAAAGTTCATTTTGGCTCTCACACCTAAACTAAACGTTGTAGACTCAAAATTTTTGCTGTATTTAGTGTATTCTAGCATCCTGAAGATGATTCCAGCATTAATTTCATTGTGCTTATGCTCATTTATAAGATTTTGACATTTTCACCTAAAGTGCACAATCAGGCTGAAAACGCATTTAAAGCAATAAAAAGTTCATTTTGGCTCTAACACCTAAACTAAACGTTGAAGACTCAAAATTTTTGCTGTATTTAGTGTATTCTAGCATCCTGAAGATGATTCCAGCATTAATTTCATTGTGCTTATGCTCATTTTTAAGATTTTGACATTTTCACCTTAAGTGTACAATCAGGGGCTGAAAACGCGTTTAAAGCAATAAAAAGTTCATTTTGGCTCTCACACCTAAACTAAACGTTATAGACTCAAAATTTGTGCTGTATTTAGTGTATTCTAGAATCCTGAAGTTGATTCCAGCATTCATTTCATTGTGCTTATGCTCATTTTGAAGATTTTGACATTTTCACCTTAAGTGTACAATCAGGGGCTGAAAACGCGTTTAAAGCAATAAAAAGTTCATTTTGGCTCTCACACCTAAACTAAACGTTGTAGACTCAAAATTTTTGCTGTATTTAGTGTATTCTAGCATCCTGAAGATGATTCCAGCATTAATTTCATTGTGCTTATGCTCATTTATAAGATTTTGACATTTTCACCTAAAGTGCACAATCAGGCTGAAAACGCATTTAAAGCAATAAAAAGTTCATTTTGGCTCTAACACCTAAACTAAACGTTGAAGACTCAAAATTTTTGCTGTATTTAGTGTATTCTAGCATCCTGAAGATGATTCCAGCATTAATTTCATTGTGCTTATGCTCATTTTGAAGATTTTGACATTTTCACCTTAAGTGTACAATGAGGGGCTGAAAACGCGTTTAAAGCAATAAAAAGTTCATTTTGGCTCTCACACCTAAACTAAACGTTGTAGACTCAAAATTTTTGCTGTATTTAGTGTATTCTAGCATCCTGAAGATGATTCCAGCATTAATTTCATTGTGCTTATGCTCATTTTTAAGATTTTGACATTTTCACCTAAAGTGCACAATCAGGCTGAAAACGCATTTAAAGCAATAAAAAGTTCATTTTGGCTCTCACACCTAAACTAAACGTTGTAGACTCAAAATTTTTGCTGTATTTAGTGTATTCTAGCATCCTGAAGATGATTCCAGCATTAATTTCATTGTGCTTATGCTCATTTTGAAGATTTTGACATTTTCACCTTAAGTGTACAATCAGGGCTGAAAACGCGTTTAAGGCAATAAAAAGTTCATTTTGGCTCTCACAACTAAACTAAACGTTATAGACTCAAAATCTTTGCTGTATTTAGTGTATTCTAGCATCCTGAAGATGATTCCAGCATTAATTTCATTGTGCTTATGCTCATTTTTAAGATTTTGACATTTTCACCTAAAGTGCACAATCAGGCTGAAAACACATTTAAAGCAATAAAAAGTTCATTTTGGCTCTCACACCTAAACTAAACGTTGTAGACTCAAAATTCTTGCTGTATACAGTGTATTCTAGCATCCTGAAGATGATTCAAGCATTAATTTCATCGTGCTTATGCTCATTTTGAAGATTTTGACATTTTCACCTAAAGTGCACAATCAGGGGCTGAAAACGCATTTAAAGCAATAAAAAGTTCATTTTGGCTCTCACACCTAAACTAAACGTTGTAGACTCAAAATTTTTGCTGTATTTAGTGTATTCTAGCATCCTGAAGATGATTCCAGCATTAATTTCATTGTGCTTATGCTCATTTTGAAGATTTTGACATTTTCACCTTAAGTGTACAATCAGGGGCTGAAAACGCGTTTAAAGCAATAAAAAGTTCATTTTTGCTCTCACACCTAAACTAAACGTTGTAGACTCAAAATTTTTGCTGTATTTAGTGTATTCTAGCATCCTGAAGATGATTCCAGCATTAATTTCATTGTGCTTATGCTCATTTTGAAGATTTTGACATTTTCACCTTAAGTACAATCAGGGGCTGAAAACGCGTTTAAAGCAATAAAAAGTTCATTTTGGCTCTCAAACCTAAACTAAACGTTATAGACTCAAAATTTTTGCTGTATTTAGTGTATTCTAGCATCCTGAAGATAATTCCAGCATTAATTTCATTGTGCTTATGCTCATTTTTAAGATTTTGACATTTTCACCTAAAGTGCACAATCAGGCTGAAAACGCATTTAAAGCAATAAAAAGTTCATTTTGGCTCTCACACCTAAACTAAACGTTGTAGACTCAAAATTTTTGCTGTATTTAGTGTATTTTAGCATCCTGAAGATGATTCCAGCATTAATTTCATTGTGCTTATGCTCATTTTTAAGATTTTGACATTTTCACCTTAAGTGTACAATCAGGGGCTGAAAACGCGTTTAAAGCAATAAAAAGTTCATTTTGGCTCTCACACCTAAACTAAACGTTGTAGACTCAAAATTCTTGCTGTATACAGTGTATTCTAGCATCCTGAAGATGATTCCAGCATTAATTTCATCGTGCTTATGCTCATTTTGAAGATTTTGACATTTTCACCTAAAGTGCACATTTAGGCTGAAAACGCATTTAAAGCAATAAAAAGTTCATTTTGGCTCACACACCTAAAATAAACGTTGTAGACTCAAAATCTTTGCTGTATTTAGTGTATTCTAGAATCCTGAAGATGATTCCAGCATTAATTTCATTGTGCTTATGCTCATTTTGAAGATTTTGACATTTTCACCTTAAGTGTACAATCAGGGGCTGAAAACGCATTTAAAGCAATAAAAAGTTCATTTTGGCTCTCACACCTAAACTAAACGTTGTAGACTCAAAATTTTTGCTGTATTTAGTGTATTCTAGCATCCTGAAGATGATTCCAGCATTAATTTCATTGTGCTTATGCTCATTTTTAAGATTTTGACATTTTCACCTAAAGTGCACAATCAGGCTGAAAACGCATTTAAAGCAATAAAAAGTTCATTTTGGCTCTCACACCTAAACTAAACGTTGAAGACTCAAAATTTTTGCTGTATTTAGTGTATTCTAGCATCCTGAAGATGATTCCAGCATTAATTTCATTGTGCTTATGCTCATTTTGAAGATTTTGACATTTTTACCTTAAGTGTACAATCAGGGGCTGAAAACGCGTTTAAAGCAATAAAAAGTTCATTTTTGCTCTCACACCTAAACTAAACGTTGTAGACTCAAAATTTTTGCTGTATTTAGTGTATTCTAGCATCCTGAAGATGATTCCAGCATTAATTTCATTGTGCTTATGCTCATTTTGAAGATTTTGACATTTTCACCTAAAGTGCACAATCAGGCTGAAAACGCATTTAAAGCAATAAAAAGTTCATTTTGGCTCTCACACCTAAACTAAACGTTGTAGACTCAAAATTTTTGCTGTATTTAGTGTATTCTAGCATCCTGAAGATAATTCCAGCATTAATTTCATTGTGCTTATGCTCATTTTTAAGATTTTGACATTTTCACCTAAAGTGCACAATCAGGCTGAAAACGCATTTAAAGCAATAAAAAGTTCATTTTGGCTCTCACACCTAAACTAAACGTTGTAGACTCAAAATTTTTGCTGTATTCAGTGTATTATAGCATCCTGAAGATGATTCCAGCATTAATTTCATCGTGCTTATGCTCATTTTTAAGATTTTGACATTTTCACCTTAAGTGTACAATCAGGGGCTGAAAACGCGTTTAAAGCTATAAAAAGTTCATTTTGGCTCTCACACCTAAACTAAACGTTGTAGACTCAAAATTTTTGCTGTATGCAGTGTATTCTAGCATCCTGAAGATGATTCCAGCATTAATTTCATCGTGCTTATGCTCATTTTGAAGATTTTGACATTTTCACCTAAAGTGTACAATCAGGCTGAAAACGCATTTAAAGCAATAAAAAGTTCATTTTGGCTCACACACCTAAAATAAACGTTGTAGACTCAAAATTTTTGCTGTATTTAGTGTATTCTAGCATCCTGGAGATGATTCCAGCATTAATTTCATTGTGCTTATGCTCATTTTTAAGATTTTGACATTTTCACCTTAAGTGTACAATCAGGGGCTGAAAACGCGTTTAAAGCAATAAAAAGTTCATTTTGGCTCTCACACCTAAACTAAACGTTGTAGACTCAAAATTTTTGCTGTATACAGTGTATTCTAGCATCCTGAAGATGATTCCAGCATTAATTTCATTGTGCTTATGCTCATTTTTAAGATTTTGACATTTTCACCTAAAGTGCACAATCAGGCTGAAAACGCATTTAAAGCAATAAAAAGTTCATTTTGGCTCTAACACCTAAACTAAACGTTGAAGACTCAAAATTTTTGCTGTATTTAGTGTATTCTAGCATCCTGAAGATGATTCCAGCATTAATTTCATTGTGCTTATGCTCATTTTGAAGATTTTGACATTTTCACCTTAAGTGTACAATCAGGGGCTGAAAACGCGTTTAAAGCAATAAAAAGTTCATTTTGGCTCTCACACCTAAACTAAACGTTATAGACTCAAAATTTTTGCTGTATTTAGTGTATTCTAGCATCCTGAAGATGATTCCAGCATTAATTTCATTGTGCTTATGCTCATTTTTAAGATTTTGACATTTTCACCTAAAGTGCACAATCAGGCTGAAAACGCATTTAAAGCAATAAAAAGTTCATTTTGGCTCTAACACCTAAACTAAACGTTGAAGACTCAAAATTTTTGCTGTATTTAGTGTATTCTAGCATCCTGAAGATGATTCCAGCATTAATTTCATTGTGCTTATGCTCATTTTGAAGATTTTGACATTTTCACCTTAAGTGTACAATCAGGGGCTGAAAACGCGTTTAAAGCAATAAAAAGTTCATTTTGGCTCTCACACCTAAACTAAACGTTGTAGACTCAAAATTGTTGCTGTATTTAGTGTATTCTAGCATCCTGAAGATGATTCCAGCATTAATTTCATTGTGCTTATGCTCATTTTTAAGATTTTGACATTTTCACCTAAAGTGCACAATCAGGCTGAAAACGCATTTAAAGCAATAAAGTTCATTTTGGCTCTCACACCTAAACTAAACGTTGTAGACTCAAAATTTTTGCTGTATTCAGTGTATTCTAGCATCCTGAAGATGATTCCAGCATTAATTTCATCGTGCTTATGCTCATTTTGAAGATTTTGACATTTTCACCTTTAGTGTACAATCAGGGGCTGAAAACGCGTTTAAAGCAATAAAAAGTTCATTTTGGCTCTCACACCTAAACTAAACGTTGTAGACTCAAAATTTTTGCTGTATTCAGTGTATTCTAGCATCCTGAAGATGATTCCAGCATTAATTTCATTGTGCTTATGCTCATTTTGAAGATTTTGACACTTTCACCTTAAGTGTACAATCAGAGGCTGAAAACGCGTTTAAAGCAATAAAAAGTTCATTTTGGCTCTCACACCTAAACTAAACGTTATAGACTCAAAATGTTTGCTGTATTTAGTGTATTCTAGCATCCTGAAGATGATTCCAGCATTAATTTCATTGTGCTTATGCTCATTTGTAAGATTTTGACATTTTCACCTAAAGTGCACAATCAGGCTGAAAACGCATTTAAAGCAATAAAAAGTTCATTTTGGCTCTCACACCTAAACTAAACGTTGTAGACTCAAAATTTTTGCTGTATTTAGTGTATTCTAGCATCCTGAAGATGATTCCAGCATTAATTTCATTGTGCTTATGCTCATTTTGAAGATTTTGACATTTTCACCTTAAGTGTACAATCAGGGGCTGAAAACGCGTTTAAAGCAATAAAAAGTTCATTTTGGCTCTCACACCTAAACTAAACGTTGTAGACTCAAAATTTTTGCTGTATTCAGTGTATTCTAGCATCCTGAAGATGATTCCAGCATTAATTTCATCGTGCTTATGCTCATTTTGAAGATTTTGACATTTTCACCAAAGTGCACAATCCGGCTGAAAACGCATTTAAAGCAATAAAAAGTTCCTTTTAGCTCACAAACCTAAAATAAACGTTGTAGACTCAAAATTTTTGCTGTATTTAGTGTTTTCTAGCATCCTGAAGATGATTCCAGCATTAATTTCATTGTGCTTATGCTCATTTTGAAGATTTTGACACTTTCACCTTAAGTGTACAATCAGGGGCTGAAAACGCGTTTAAAGCAATAAAAAGTTCATTTTGGCTCTCACACCTAAACTAAACGTTATAGACTCAAAATTTTTGCTGTATTTAGTGTATTCTAGCATCCTGAAGATGATTCCAGCATTAATTTAATTGTGCTTATGCTCATTTTTAAGATTTTGACATTTTCACCAAAAGTGCACAATCAGGCTGAAAACGCATTTAAAGCAATAAAAAGTTCATTTTGGCTCTCACACCTAAACTAAACGTTGTAGACTCAAATTTTTTGCTGTATTTAGTGTATTCTAGCATCCTGAAGATGATTCCAGCATTAATTTCATTGTGCTTATGCTCATTTTGAAGACGTTGACATTTTCACCTTAAGTGTACAATCAGGGGCTGAAAACGCGTTTAAAGCAATAAAAAGTTCATTTTGGCTCTCACACCTAAACTAAACGTTACAGACTCAAAATTTTTGCTGTATTTAGTGTATTCTAGCATCCTGAAGATGATTCCAGCATTAATTTCATTGTGCTTATGCTCATTTTGAAGATTTTGACATTTTCACCAAAAGTGCACAATCAGGCTGAAAACGCATTTAAAGCAATTAAAAGTTCATTTTGGCTCTCACACCTAAACTAAACGTTGTAGACTCAAAATTTTTGCTGTATTTAGTGTATTCTAGCATCCTGAAGATGATTCCAGCATTTATTTCATTGTGCTTATGCTCATTTTTAAGATGTTGACATTTTCACCTAAAGTGCACAATCAGGCTGAAAACGCATTTAAAGCAATAAAAAGTTCATTTTGACTCTCACACCTAAACTAAACGTTGTAGACTCAAAATTTTTGCTGTATTTAGTGTATTTTAGCATCCTGAAGATGATTCCAGCATTAATTTCATTGTGCTTATGCTCATTTTTAAGATTTTGACAATTTCACCTTAAGTGTACAATCGGGGGCTGAAAACGCGTTTAAAGCAATAAAAAGTTCATTTTGGCTCTCACACCTAAACTAAACGTTGTAGACTCAAAATTTTTGCTGTATTCAGTGTATTCTAGCATCCTGAAGATGATTCCAGCATTAATTTCATCGTGCTTATGCTCATTTTGAAGATTTTGACATTTTCACCTTAAGTGTACAATCAGGGGCTGAAAACGCGTTTAAAGCAATAAAAAGTTCATTTTGGCTCTCACACCTAAACTAAACGTTATAGACTCAAAATTTGTGCTGTATTTAGTGTATTCTAGAATCCTGAAGATGATTCCAGCATTCATTTCATTGTGCTTATGCTCATTTTGAAGATTTTGACATTTTCACCTTAAGTGTACAATCAGGGGCTGAACACGCGTTTAAAGCAATAAAAAGTTCATTTTGGCTCTCACACCTAAACTAAACGTTGTAGACTCAAAATTTTTGCTGTATTTAGTGTATTCTAGCATCCTGAAGATGATTCCAGCATTAATTTCATTGTGCTTATGCTCATTTTTAAGATTTTGACATTTTCACCTAAAGTGCACAATCAGGCTGAAAACGCATTTAAAGCAATAAAAAGTTCATTTTGACTCTCACACCTAAACTAAACGTTGTAGACTCAAAATTTTTGCTGTATTTAGTGTATTCTAGCATCCTGAAGATGATTCCAGCATTAATTTCATTGTGCTTATGCTCATTTTGAAGATTTTGACATTTTCACCTTAAGTGTACAATCAGGGGCTGAAAACGCGTTTAAAGCAATAAAAAGTTCATTTTGGCTCTCACACCTAAACTAAACGTTATAGACTCAAAATTTGTGCTGTATTTAGTGTATTCTAGAATCCTGAAGATGATTCCAGCATTCATTTCATTGTGCTTATGCTCATTTTGAAGATTTTGACATTTTCACCTTAAGTGTACAATCAGGGGCTGAAAACGCGTTTAAAGCAATAAAAAGTTCATTTTGGCTCTCACACCTAAACTAAACGTTGTAGACTCAAAATTTTTGCTGTATTTAGTGTATTCTAGCATCCTGAAGATGATTCCAGCATTAATTTCATTGTGCTTATGCTCATTTTTAAGATTTTGACATTTTCACCTAAAGTGCACAATCAGGCTGAAAACGCATTTAAAGCAATAAAGTTCACTTTGGCTCTCACACCTAAACTAAACGTTGTAGACTCAAAATTTTAGCTGTATTTAGTGTATTTTAGCATCCTGAAGATGATTCCAGCATTAATTTCATTGTGCTTATGCTCATTTTTAAGATTTTGACATTTTCACCTTAAGTGTACAATCAGGGGCTGAAAACGCGTTTAAAGCAATAAAAAGTTCATTTTGGCTCTCACACCTAAACTAAACGTTGTAGACTCAAAATTTTTGCTGTATTCAGTGTATTCTAGCATCCTGAAGATGATTCCAGCATTAATTTCATCGTGCTTATGCTCATTTTGAAGATTTTGACATTTTCACCTTAAGTGTACAATCAGGGGCTGAAAACGCGTTTAAAGCAATAAAAAGTTCATTTTGGCTCTCACACCTAAACTAAACGTTATAGACTCAAAATTTGTGCTGTATTTAGTGTGTTCTAGAATCCTGAAGATCATTCCAGCATTCATTTCATTGTGCTTATGCTCATTTTGAAGATTTTGACATTTTCACCTTAAGTGTACAATCAGGGGCTGAAAACGCGTTTAAAGCAATAAAAAGTTCATTTTGGCTCTCACACCTAAACTAAACGTTGTAGACTCAAAATTTTTGCTGTATTTAGTGTATTCTAGCATCCTGAAGATGATTCCAGCATTAATTTCATTGTGCTTATGCTCATTTTTAAGATTTTGACATTTTCACCTAAAGTGCACAATCAGGCTGAAAACGCATTTAAAGCAATAAAGTTCATTTTGGCTCTCACACCTAAACTAAACGTTGTAGACTCAAAATTTTAGCTGTATTTAGTGTATTTTAGCATCCTGAAGATGATTCCAGCATTAATTTCATTGTGCTTATGCTCATTTTGAAGATTTTGACATTTTCACCTAAAGTGCACAATCAGGCTGAAAACGCATTTAAAGCAATAAAAAGTTCATTTTGACTCTCACACCTAAACTAAACGTTGTAGACTCAAACTTTTTGCTGTATTTAGTGTATTTTAGCATCCTGAAGATGATTCCAGCATTAATTTCATTGTGCTTATGCTCATTTTGAAGATTTTGACAATTTCACCTTAAGTGTACAATCAGGGGCTGAAAACGCGTTTAAAGCAATAAAAAGTTCATTTTGGCTCTCACACCTAAACTAAACGTTGTAGACTCAAAATTTTTGCTGTATTCAGTGTATTCTAGCATCCTGAAGATGATTCCAGCATTAATTTCATCGTGCTTATGCTCATTTTGAAGATTTTGACATTTTCACCTAAAGTGCACAATCCGTTTGAAAACGCATTAAAAGCAATAAAAAGTTCATTTTGGCTCACAAACCTAAAATAAACGTTGTAGACTCAAAATTTTTGCTGTATTTAGTGTATTCTAGCATCCTGAAGATGATTCCAGCATTAATTTCATTGTGCTTATGCTCATTTTGAAAATTTTGACATTTTCACCTTAAGTGTACAATCAGGGGCTGAAAACGCGTTTAAAGCAATAAAAAGTTCATTTTGGCTCTCACACCTAAACTAAACGTTGTAGACTCAAAATTTTTGCTGTATTTAGTGTATTCTAGCATCCTGAAGATGATTCCAGCATTAATTTCATTGTGCTTATGCTCATTTTGAAGATTTTGACATTTTCACCTAAAGTGCACAATCAGGCTGAAAACGCATTTAAAGCAATAAAAAGTTCATTTTGGCTCTCACACCTAAACTAAACGTTGTAGACTCAAAATTTTTGCTGTATTTAGTGTATTCTAGCATCCTGAAGATGATTCCAGCATTTATTTCATTGTGCTTATGCTCATTTTTAAGATTTTGACATTTTCACCTAAAGTGCACAATCAGGCTGAAAACGCATTTAAAGCAATAAAAAGTTCATTTTGACTCTCACACCTAAACTAAACGTTGTAGACTCAAAATTTTTGCTGTATTTAGTGTATTTTAGCATCCTGAAGATGATTCCAGCATTAATTTCATTGTGCTTATGCTCATTTTTAAGATTTTGACAATTTCACCTTAAGTGTACAATCAGGGGCTGAAAACGCGTTTAAAGCAATAAAAAGTTCATTTTGGCTCTCACACCTAAACTAAACGTTGTAGACTCAAAATTTTTGCTGTATTCAGTGTATTCTAGCATCCTGAAGATGCTTCCAGCATTAATTTCATCGTGCTTATGCTCATTTTGAAGATTTTGACATTTTCACCTAAAGTGCACAATCCGGCTGAAAACGCATTTAAAGCAATAAAAAGTTCATTTTGGCTCACAAACCTAAAATAAACGTTGTAGACTCAAAATTTTTGCTGTATTTAGTGTATTCTAGCATCCTGAAGATGATTCCAGCATTAATTTCATTGTGCTTATGCTCATTTTTAAGATTTTGACATTTTCACCTTAAGTGTACAATCAGGGGCTGAAAACGCGTTTAAAGCAATAAAAAGTTCATTTTGGCTCTCACACCTAAACTAAACGTTGTAGACTCAAAATTTTTGCTGTATTTAGTGTATTCTAGCATCCTGAAGATGATTCCAGCATTAATTTCATTGTGCTTATGCTCATTTTTAAGATTTTGACATTTTCACCTAAAGTGCACAATCAGGCTGAAAACGCATTTAAAGCAATAAAAAGTTCATTTTGGCTCTCACACCTAAACTAAACGTTGTAGACTCAAAATTTTTGCTGTATTTAGTGTATTCTAGCATCCTGAAGATGATTCCAGCATTAATTTCATTGTGCTTATGCTCATTTTGAAGATTTTGACATTTTCACCTTAAGTGTACAATCAGGGCTGAAAACGCGTTTAAAGCAATAAAAAGTTCATTTTGGCTCTCACACCTAAACTAAACGTTATAGACTCAAAATCTTTGCTGTATTTAGTGTATTCTAGCATCCTGAAGATGATTCCAGCATTAATTTCATTGTGCTTATGCTCATTTTTAAGATTTTGACATTTTCACCTAAAGTGCACAATCAGGCTGAAAACGCATTTAAAGCAATAAAAAGTTCATTTTGGCTCTCACACCTAAACTAAACGTTGTAGACTCAAAATTTTTGCTGTATTTAGTGTATTCTAGCATCCTGGAGATGATTCCAGCATTAATTTCATTGTGCTTATGCTCATTTTGAAGATTTTGACATTTTCACCTTAAGTGTACAATCAGGGGCTGAAAACGCGTTTAAAGCAATAAAAAGTTCATTTTGGCTCTCACACCTAAACTAAACGTTATAGACTCAAAATTTTTGCTGTATTTAGTGTATTCTAGCATCCTGAAGATGATTCCAGCATTTATTTCATTGTGCTTATGCTCATTTTTAAGATTTTGACATTTTCACCGAAAGTGCACAATCAGGCTGAAAACGCATTTAAAGCAATAAAAAGTTCATTTTGGCTCTCACACCTAAACTAAACGTTGTAGACTCAAATTTTTTGCTGTAATTAGTGTATTCTAGCATCCTGAAGATGATTCCAGCATTAATTTCATTGTGCTTATGCTCATTTTGAAGATTTTGACATTTTCACCTTAAATGTACAATCAGGGGCTGAAAACGCGTTTAAAGCAATAAAAAGTTCATTTTGGCTCTCACACCTAAACTAAACGTTGTAGACTCAAAATTTTTGCTGTATTTAGTGTATTCTAGCATCCTGAAGATGATTCCAGCATTAATTTCATTGTGCTTATGCTCATTTTTAAGATTTTGACATTTTCACCTTAAGTGTACAATCAGGGGCTGAAAACGCGTTTAAAGCAATAAAAAGTTCATTTTGGCTCTCACACCTAAACTAAACGTTATAGACTCAAAATTTGTGCTGTATTTAGTGTATTCTAGAATCCTGAAGATGATTCCAGCATTCATTTCATTGTGCTTATGCTCATTTTGAAGATTTTGACATTTTCACCTTAAGTGTACAATCAGGGGCTGAAAACGCGTTTAAAGCAATAAAAAGTTCATTTTGGCTCTCACACCTAAACTAAACGTTGTAGACTCAAAATTTTTGCTGTATTTAGTGTATTCTAGCATCCTGAAGATGATTCCAGCATTAATTTCATTGTGCTTATGCTCATTTATAAGATTTTGACATTTTCACCTAAAGTGCACAATCAGGCTGAAAACGCATTTAAAGCAATAAAAAGTTCATTTTGGCTCTAACACCTAAACTAAACGTTGAAGACTCAAAATTTTTGCTGTATTTAGTGTATTCTAGCATCCTGAAGATGATTCCAGCATTAATTTCATTGTGCTTATGCTCATTTTGAAGATTTTGACATTTTCACCTTAAGTGTACAATCAGGGGCTGAAAACGCGTTTAAAGCAATAAAAAGTTCATTTTGGCTCTCACACCTAAACTAAACGTTGTAGACTCAAAATTTTTGCTGTATTTAGTGTATTCTAGCATCCTGAAGATGATTCCAGCATTAATTTCATTGTGCTTATGCTCATTTTTAAGATTTTGACATTTTCACCTAAAGTGCACAATCAGGCTGAAAACGCATTTAAAGCAATAAAAAGTTCATTTTGGCTCTCACACCTAAACTAAACGTTGTAGACTCAAAATTTTTGCTGTATTTAGTGTATTCTAGCATCCTGAAGATGATTCCAGCATTAATTTCATTGTGCTTATGCTCATTTTGAAGATTTTGACATTTTCACCTTAAGTGTACAATCAGGGCTGAAAACGCGTTTAAAGCAATAAAAAGTTCATTTTGGCTCTCACACCTAAACTAAACGTTATAGACTCAAAATCTTTGCTGTAATTAGTGTATTCTAGCATCCTGAAGATGATTCCAGCATTAATTTCATTGTGCTTATGCTCATTTTTAAGATTTTGACATTTTCACCTAAAGTGCACAATCAGGCTGAAAACGCATTTAAAGCAATAAAAAGTTCATTTTGGCTCTCACACCTAAACTAAACGTTGTAGACTCAAAATTTTTGCTGTATTTAGTGTATTCTAGCATCCTGGAGATGATTCCAGCATTAATTTCATTGTGCTTATGCTCATTTTGAAGATTTTGACATTTTCACCTTAAGTGTACAATCAGGGGCTGAAAACGCGTTTAAAGCAATAAAAAGTTCATTTTGGCTCTCACACCTAAACTAAACGTTATAGACTCAAAATTTTTGCTGTATTTAGTGTATTCTAGCATCCTGAAGATGATTCCAGCATTAATTTCACTGTGCTTATGCTCATTTTGAAGATTTTGACATTTTCACCTAAAGTGCACAATCAGGCTGAAAACGCATTTAAAGCAATAAAAAGTTCATTTTGGCTCTCACACCTAAACTAAACGTTGTAGACTCAAAATTTTTGCTGTATTTAGTGTATTCTAGCATCCTGAAGATGATTCCAGCATTTATTTCATTGTGCTTATGCTCATTTTTAAGATTTTGACATTTTCACCGAAAGTGCATAATCAGGCTGAAAACGCATTTAAAGCAATAAAAAGTTCATTTTGGCTCTCACACCTAAACTAAACGTTGCAGACTCAAAATTTTTGCTGTATTTAGTGTATTCTAGCATCCTGAAGATGATTCCAGCATTAATTTCATTGTGCTTATGCTCATTTTGAAGATTTTGACATTTTCACCTTAAGTGTACAATCAGGGGCTGAAAACGCGTTTAAAGCAATAAAAAGTTCATTTTGGCTCTCACACCTAAACTAAACGTTATAGACTCAAAATTTGTGCTGTATTTAGTGTATTCTAGAATCCTGAAGATGATTCCAGCATTCATTTCATTGTGCTTATGCTCATTTTGAAGATTTTGACATTTTCACCTTAAGTGTACAATCAGGGGCTGAAAACGCGTTTAAAGCAATAAAAAGTTCATTTTGGCTCTCACACCTAAACTAAACGTTGTAGACTCAAAATTTTTGCTGTATTTAGTGTATTCTAGCATCCTGAAGATGATTCCAGCATTAATTTCATTGTGCTTATGCTCATTTATAAGATTTTGACATTTTCACCTAAAGTGCACAATCAGGCTGAAAACGCATTTAAAGCAATAAAAAGTTCATTTTGGCTCTAACACCTAAACTAAACGTTGAAGACTCAAAATTTTTGCTGTATTTAGTGTATTCTAGCATCCTGAAGATGATTCCAGCATTAATTTCATTGTGCTTATGCTCATTTTTAAGATTTTGACATTTTCACCTTAAGTGTACAATCAGGGGCTGAAAACGCGTTTAAAGCAATAAAAAGTTCATTTTGGCTCTCACACCTAAACTAAACGTTATAGACTCAAAATTTGTGCTGTATTTAGTGTATTCTAGAATCCTGAAGTTGATTCCAGCATTCATTTCATTGTGCTTATGCTCATTTTGAAGATTTTGACATTTTCACCTTAAGTGTACAATCAGGGGCTGAAAACGCGTTTAAAGCAATAAAAAGTTCATTTTAGCTCTCACACCTAAACTAAACGTTGTAGACTCAAAATTTTTGCTGTATTTAGTGTATTCTAGCATCCTGAAGATGATTCCAGCATTAATTTCATTGTGCTTATGCTCATTTATAAGATTTTGACATTTTCACCTAAAGTGCACAATCAGGCTGAAAACGCATTTAAAGCAATAAAAAGTTCATTTTGGCTCTAACACCTAAACTAAACGTTGAAGACTCAAAATTTTTGCTGTATTTAGTGTATTCTAGCATCCTGAAGATGATTCCAGCATTAATTTCATTGTGCTTATGCTCATTTTGAAGATTTTGACATTTTCACCTTAAGTGTACAATGAGGGGCTGAAAACGCGTTTAAAGCAATAAAAAGTTCATTTTGGCTCTCACACCTAAACTAAACGTTGTAGACTCAAAATTTTTGCTGTATTTAGTGTATTCTAGCATCCTGAAGATGATTCCAGCATTAATTTCATTGTGCTTATGCTCATTTTTAAGATTTTGACATTTTCACCTAAAGTGCACAATCAGGCTGAAAACGCATTTAAAGCAATAAAAAGTTCATTTTGGCTCTCACACCTAAACTAAACGTTGTAGACTCAAAATTTTTGCTGTATTTAGTGTATTCTAGCATCCTGAAGATGATTCCAGCATTAATTTCATTGTGCTTATGCTCATTTTGAAGATTTTGACATTTTCACCTTAAGTGTACAATCAGGGCTGAAAACGCGTTTAAGGCAATAAAAAGTTCATTTTGGCTCTCACAACTAAACTAAACGTTATAGACTCAAAATCTTTGCTGTATTTAGTGTATTCTAGCATCCTGAAGATGATTCCAGCATTAATTTCATTGTGCTTATGCTCATTTTTAAGATTTTGACATTTTCACCTAAAGTGCACAATCAGGCTGAAAACACATTTAAAGCAATAAAAAGTTCATTTTGGCTCTCACACCTAAACTAAACGTTGTAGACTCAAAATTTTTGCTGTATTTAGTGTATTCTAGCATCCTGGAGATGATTCCAGCATTAATTTCATTGTGCTTATGCTCATTTTGAAGATTTTGACATTTTCACCTTAAGTGTACAATCAGGGGCTGAAAACGCGTTTAAAGCAATAAAAAGTTCATTTTGGCTCTCACACCTAAACTAAACGTTATAGACTCAAAATTTTTGCTGTATTTAGTGTATTCTAGCATCCTGAAGATGATTCCAGCATTAATTTCATTGTGCTTATGCTCATTTTGAAGATTTTGACATTTTCACCTATAGTGCACAATCAGGCTGAAAACGCATTTAAAGCAATAAAAAGTTCATTTTGGCTCTCACACCTAAACTAAACGTTGTAGACTCAAAATTTTTGCTGTATTTAGTGTATTCTAGCATCCTGAAGATGATTCCAGCATTTATTTCATTGTGCTTATGCTCATTTTTAAGATTTTGACATTTTCACCGAAAGTGCACAATCAGGCTGAAAACGCATTTAAAGCAATAAAAAGTTCATTTTGGCTCTCACACCTAAACTAAACGTTTTAGACTCAAAATTTTTGCTGTATTTAGTGTATTCTAGCATCCTGAAGATGATTCCAGCATTAATTTCATTGTGCTTATGCTCATTTTGAAGATTTTGACATTTTCACCTTAAGTGTACAATCAGGGGCTGAAAACGCGTTTAAAGCAATAAAAAGTTCATTTTGGCTCTCACACCTAAACTAAACGTTATAGACTCAAAATTTTTGCTGTATTTAGTGTATTCTAGCATCCTGAAGATAATTCCAGCATTAATTTCATCGTGCTTATGCTCATTTTTAAGATTTTGACATTTTCACCTAAAGTGCACAATCAGGCTGAAAACGCATTTAAAGCAATAAAAAGTTCATTTTGGCTCTCACACCTAAACTAAACGTTGTAGACTCAAAATTTTTGCTGTATTTAGTGTATTTTAGCATCCTGAAGATGATTCCAGCATTAATTTCATTGTGCTTATGCTCATTTTTAAGATTTTGACATTTTCACCTTAAGTGTACAATCAGGGGCTGAAAACGCGTTTAAAGCAATAAAAAGTTCATTTTGGCTCTCACACCTAAACTAAACGTTATAGACTCAAAATTTGTGCTGTATTTAGTGTATTCTAGAATCCTGAAGATGATTCCAGCATTCATTTCATTGTGCTTATGCTCATTTTGAAGATTTTGACATTTTCACCTTAAGTGTACAATCAGGGGCTGAAAACGCGTTTAAAGCAATAAAAAGTTCATTTTGGCTCTCACACCTAAACTAAACGTTGTAGACTCAAAATTTTTGCTGTATTTAGTGTATTCTAGCATCCTGAAGATGATTCCAGCATTAATTTCATTGTGCTTATGCTCATTTATAAGATTTTGACATTTTCACCTAAAGTGCACAATCAGGCTGAAAACGCATTTAAAGCAATAAAAAGTTCATTTTGGCTCTAACACCTAAACTAAACGTTGTAGACTCAAAATTTTTGCTGTATTTAGTGTATTCTAGCATCCTGAAGATGATTCCAGCATTAATTTCATTGTGCTTATGCTCATTTTTAAGATTTTGACATTTTCACCTAAAGTGCACAATCAGGCTGAAAACGCATTTAAAGCAATAAAAAGTTCATTTTGGCTCTCACACCTAAACTAAACGTTGTAGACTCAAAATTTTTGCTGTATTTAGTGTATTCTAGCATCCTGAAGATGATTCCAGCATTAATTTCATTGTGCTTATGCTCATTTTGAAGATTTTGACATTTTCACCTTAAGTGTACAATCAGGGCTGAAAACGCGTTTAAAGCAATTAAAAGTTCATTTTGGCTCTCACACCTAAACTAAACGTTATAGACTCAAAATCTTTGCTGTATTTAGTGTATTCTAGCATCCTGAAGATGATTCCAGCATTAATTTCATTGTGCTTATGCTCATTTTTAAGATTTTGACATTTTCACCTAAAGTGCACAATCAGGCTGAAAACGCATTTAAAGCAATAAAAAGTTCATTTTGGCTCTCACACCTAAACTAAACGTTGTAGACTCAAAATTTTTGCTGTATTTAGTGTATTCTAGCATCCTGGAGATGATTCCAGCATTAATTTCATTGTGCTTATGCTCATTTTGAAGATTTTGACATTTTCACCTTAAGTGTACAATCAGGGGCTGAAAACGCGTTTAAAGCAATAAAAAGTTCATTTTGGCTCTCACACCTAAACTAAACGTTATAGACTCAAAATTTTTGCTGTATTTAGTGTATTCTAGCATCCTGAAGATGATTCCAGCATTAATTTCATTGTGCTTATGCTCATTTTGAAGATTTTGACATTTTCACCTAAAGTGCACAATCAGGCTGAAAACGCATTTAAAGCAATAAAAAGTTCATTTTGGCTCTCACACCTAAACTAAACGTTGTAGACTCAAAATTTTTGCTGTATTTAGTGTATTCTAGCATCCTGAAGATGATTCCAGCATTTATTTCATTGTGCTTATGCTCATTTTTAAGATTTTGACATTTTCACCGAAAGTGCACAATCAGGCTGAAAACGCATTTAAAGCAATAAAAAGTTCATTTTGGCTCTCACACCTAAACTAAACGTTGTAGACTCAAAATTTTTGCTGTATTTAGTGTATTCTAGCATCCTGAAGATGATTCCAGCATTAATTTCATTGTGCTTATGCTCATTTTGAAGATTTTGACATTTTCACCTTAAGTGTACAATCAGGGGCTGAAAACGCATTTAAAGCAATAAAAAGTTCATTTTGGCTCTCACACCTAAACTAAACGTTGTAGACTCAAAATTTTTGCTGTATTTAGTGTATTTTAGCATCCTGAAGATGATTCCAGCATTATTTTCATTGTGCTTATGCTCATTTTTAAGATTTTGACATTTTCACCTTAAGTGTACAATCAGGGGCTGAAAACGCGTTTAAAGCAATAAAAAGTTCATTTTGGCTCTCACACCTAAACTAAACGTTGTAGACTCAAAATTCTTGCTGTATACAGTGTATTCTAGCATCCTGAAGATGATTCCAGCATTAATTTCATCGTGCTTATGCTCATTTTGAAGATTTTGACATTTTCACCTAAAGTGCACAATCAGGCTGAAAACGCATTTAAAGCAATAAAAAGTTCATTTTGGCTCACACACCTAAAATAAACGTTGTAGACTCAAAATCTTTGCTGTATTTAGTGTATTCTAGCATCCTGAAGATGATTCCAGCATTAATTTCATTGTGCTTATGCTCATTTTGAAGATTTTGACATTTTCACCTTAAGTGTACAATCAGGGGCTGAAAACGCATTTAAAGCAATAAAAAGTTCATTTTGGCTCTCACACCTAAACTAAACGTTGTAGACTCAAAATTTTTGCTGTATTTAGTGTATTCTAGCATCCTGAAGATGATTCCAGCATTAATTTCATTGTGCTTATGCTCATTTTGAAGATTTTGACATTTTCACCTTAAGTGTACAATCAGGGGCTGAAAACGCGTTTAAAGCAATAAAAAGTTCATTTTTGCTCTCACACCTAAACTAAACATTGTAGACTCAAAATTTTTGCTGTATTTAGTGTATTCTAGCATCCTGAAGATGATTCCAGCATTAATTTCATTGTGCTTATGTTCATTTTGAAGATTTTGACATTTTCACCTTAAGTGTACAATCAGGGGCTGAAAACGCGTTTAAAGCAATAAAAAGTTCATTTTGGCTCTCACACCTAAACTAAACGTTATAGACTCAAAATTTTTGCTGTATTTAGTGTATTCTAGCATCCTGAAGATAATTCCAGCATTAATTTCATTGTGCTTATGCTCATTTTTAAGATTTTGACATTTTCACCTAAAGTGCACAATCAGGCTGAAAACGCATATAAAGCAATAAAAAGTTCATTTTGGCTCTCACACCTAAACTAAACGTTGTAGACTCAAAATTTTTGCTGTATTTAGTGTATTTTAACATCCTGAAGATGATTCCAGCATTAATTTCATTGTGCTTATGCTCATTTTTAAGATTTTGACATTTTCACCTTAAGTGTACAATCAGGGGCTGAAAACGCGTTTAAAGCAATAAAAAGTTCATTTTGGCTCTCACACCTAAACTAAACGTTGTAGACTCAAAATTTTTGCTGTATTTAGTGTATTTTAGCATCCTGAAGATGATTCCAGCATTAATTTCATTGTGCTTATGCTCATTTTTAAGATTTTGACATTTTCACCTTAAATGTACAATCAGGGGCTGAAAACGCGTTTAAAGCAATAAAAAGTTCATTTTGGCTCTCACACCTAAACTAAACGTTGTAGACTCAAAATTCTTGCTGTATACAGTGTATTCTAGCATCCTGAAGATGATTCCAGCATTAATTTCATCGTGCTTATGCTCATTTTGAAGATTTTGACATTTTCACCTAAAGTGCACAATCCGGCTGAAAACGCATTTAAAGCAATAAAAAGTTCTATTTGGCTCACAAACCTAAAATAAACGTTGTAGACTCAAAATTTTTGCTGTATTTAGTGTATTCTAGCATCCTGAAGATGATTCCAGCATTAATTTCATTGTGCTTATGCTCATTTTGAAGATTTTGACATTTTCACCTTAAGTGTACAATCAGGGGCTGAAAACGCGTTTAAAGCAATAAAAAGTTCATTTTGGCTCTCACACCTAAACTAAACGTTGTAGACTCAAAATATTTGCTGTATTTAGTGTATTCTAGCATCCTGAAGATGATTCCAGCATTAATTTCATTGTGCTTATGCTCATTTTTAAGATTTTGACATTTTCACCTAAAGTGCACAATCAGGCTGAAAACGCATTTAAAGCAATAAAGTTCATTTTGGCTCTCACACCTAAACTAAACGTTGTAGACTCAAAATTTTAGCTGTATTTAGTGTATTTTAGCATCCTGAAGATGATTCCAGCATTAATTTCATTGTGCTTATGCTCATTTTGAAGATTTTGACATTTTCACCTAAAGTGTACAATCAGGCTGAAAACGCATTTAAAGCAATAAAAAGTTCATTTTGGCTCTCACACCTAAACTAAACGTTGTAGACTCAAAATTTTTGCTGTATTTAGTGTATTCTAGCATCCTGAAGATGATTCCAGCATTTATTTCATTGTGCTTATGCTCATTTTTAAGATTTTGACATTTTCACCTAAAGTGCACAATCAGGCTGAAAACGCATTTAAAGCAATAAAAAGTTCATTTTGACTCTCACACCTAAACTAAACGTTGTAGACTCAAAATTTTTGCTGTATTTAGTGTATTTTAGCATCCTGAAGATGATTCCAGCATTAATTTCATTGTGCTTATGCTCATTTTTAAGATTTTGACAATTTCACCTTAAGTGTACAATCAGGGGCTGAAAACGCGTTTAAAGCAATAAAAAGTTCATTTTGGCTCTCACACCTAAACTAAACGTTGTAGACTCAAAATTTTTGCTGTATTCAGTGTATTCTAGCATCCTGAAGATGATTCCAGCATTAATTTCATCGTGCTTATGCTCATTTTGAAGATTTTGACATTTTCACCTAAAGTGCACAATCCGGCTGAAAACGCATTTAAAGCAATAAAAAGTTCATTTTGGCTCACAAACCTAAAATAAACGTTGTAGACTCAAAATTTTTGCTGTATTTAGTGTATTCTAGCATCCTGAAGATGATTCCAGCATTAATTTCATTGTGCTTATGCTCATTTTTAAGATTTTGACATTTTCACCTTAAGTGTACAATCAGGGGCTGAAAACGCGTTTAAAGCAATAAAAAGTTCATTTTGGCTCTCACACCTAAACTAAACGTTATAGACTCAAAATTTGTGCTGTATTTAGTGTATTCTAGAATCCTGAAGATGATTCCAGCATTCATTTCATTGTGCTTATGCTCATTTTGAAGATTTTGACATTTTCACCTTAAGTGTACAATCAGGGGCTGAAAACGCGTTTAAAGCAATAAAAAGTTCATTTTGGCTCTCACACCTAAACTAAACGTTGTAGACTCAAAATTTTTGCTGTATTTAGTGTATTTTAACATCCTGAAGATGATTCCAGCATTAATTTCATTGTGCTTATGCTCATTTTTAAGATTTTGACATTTTCACCTTAAGTGTACAATCAGGGGCTGAAAACGCGTTTAAAGCAATAAAAAGTTCATTTTGGCTCTCACACCTAAACTAAACGTTGTAGACTCAAAATTTTTGCTGTATTTAGTGTATTTTAGCATCCTGAAGATGATTCCAGCATTAATTTCATTGTGCTTATGCTCATTTTTAAGATTTTGACATTTTCACCTTAAGTGTACAATCAGGGGCTGAAAACGCGTTTAAAGCAATAAAAAGTTCATTTTGGCTCTCACACCTAAACTAAACGTTGTAGACTCAAAATTCTTGCTGTATACAGTGTATTCTAGCATCCTGAAGATGATTCCAGCATTAATTTCATCGTGCTTATGCTCATTTTGAAGATTTTGACATTTTCACCTAAAGTGCACAATCCGGCTGAAAACGCATTTAAAGCAATAAAAAGTTCTATTTGGCTCACAAACCTAAAATAAACGTTGTAGACTCAAAATTTTTGCTGTATTTAGTGTATTCTAGCATCCTGAAGATGATTCCAGCATTAATTTCATTGTGCTTATGCTCATTTTGAAGATTTTGACATTTTCACCTTAAGTGTACAATCAGGGGCTGAAAACGCGTTTAAAGCAATAAAAAGTTCATTTTGGCTCTCACACCTAAATTAAACGTTGTAGACTCAAAATATTTGCTGTATTTAGTGTATTCTAGCATCCTGAAGATGATTCCAGCATTAATTTCATTGTGCTTATGCTCATTTTTAAGATTTTGACATTTTCACCTAAAGTGCACAATCAGGCTGAAAACGCATTTAAAGCAATAAAGTTCATTTTGGCTCTCACACCTAAACTAAACGTTGTAGACTCAAAATTTTAGCTGTATTTAGTGTATTTTAGCATCCTGAAGATGATTCCAGCATTAATTTCATTGTGCTTATGCTCATTTTGAAGATTTTGACATTTTCACCTAAAGTGTACAATCAGGCTGAAAACGCATTTAAAGCAATAAAAAGTTCATTTTGGCTCTCACACCTAAACTAAACGTTGTAGACTCAAAATTTTTGCTGTATTTAGTGTATTCTAGCATCCTGAAGATGATTCCAGCATTTATTTCATTGTGCTTATGCTCATTTTTAAGATTTTGACATTTTCACCTAAAGTGCACAATCAGGCTGAAAACGCATTTAAAGCAATAAAAAGTTCATTTTGACTCTCACACCTAAACTAAACGTTGTAGACTCAAAATTTTTGCTGTATTTAGTGTATTTTAGCATCCTGAAGATGATTCCAGCATTAATTTCATTGTGCTTATGCTCATTTTTAAGATTTTGACAATTTCACCTTAAGTGTACAATCAGGGGCTGAAAACGCGTTTAAAGCAATAAAAAGTTCATTTTGGCTCTCACACCTAAACTAAACGTTGTAGACTCAAAATTTTTGCTGTATTCAGTGTATTCTAGCATCCTGAAGATGATTCCAGCATTAATTTCATCGTGCTTATGCTCATTTTGAAGATTTTGACATTTTCACCTAAAGTGCACAATCCGGCTGAAAACGCATTTAAAGCAATAAAAAGTTCATTTTGGCTCACAAACCTAAAATAAACGTTGTAGACTCAAAATTTTTGCTGTATTTAGTGTATTCTAGCATCCTGAAGATGATTCCAGCATTAATTTCATTGTGCTTATGCTCATTTTTAAGATTTTGACATTTTCACCTTAAGTGTACAATCAGGGGCTGAAAACGCGTTTAAAGCAATAAAAAGTTCATTTTGGCTCTCACACCTAAACTAAACGTTATAGACTCAAAATTTGTGCTGTATTTAGTGTATTCTAGAATCCTGAAGATGATTCCAGCATTCATTTCATTGTGCTTATGCTCATTTTGAAGATTTTGACATTTTCACCTTAAGTGTACAATCAGGGGCTGAAAACGCGTTTAAAGCAATAAAAAGTTCATTTTGGCTCTCACACCTAAACTAAACGTTGTAGACTCAAAATTTTTGCTGTATTTAGTGTATTCTAGCATCCTGAAGATGATTCCAGCATTAATTTCATTGTGCTTATGCTCATTTTGAAGATTTTGACATTTTTACCTTAAGTGTACAATGAGGGGCTGAAAACGCGTTTAAAGCAATAAAAAGTTCATTTTGGCTCTCACACCTAAACTAAACGTTGTAGACTCAAAATTTTTGCTGTATTTAGTGTATTCTAGAATCCTGAAGATGATTCCAGCATTAATTTCATTGTGCTTATGCTCATTTTTAAGATTTTGACATTTTCACCTAAAGTGCACAATCAGGCTGAAAACGCATTTAAAGCAATAAAAAGTTCATTTTGGCTCTCACACCTAAACTAAACGTTGTAGACTCAAAATTTTTGCTGTATTTAGTGTATTCTAGCATCCTGAAGATGATTCCAGCATTAATTTCATTGTGCTTATGCTCATTTTTAAGATTTTGATATTTTCACCTAAAGTGCACAATCAGGCTGAAAACGCATTTAAAGCAATAAAGTTCATTTTGGCTCTCACACCTAAACTAAACGTTGTAGACTCAAAATTTTAGCTGTATTTAGTGTATTTTAGCATCCTGAAGATGATTCCAGCATTAATTTCATTGTGCTTATGCTCATTTTGAAGATTTTGACATTTTCACCTAAAGTGCACAATCAGGCTGAAAACGCATTTAAAGCAATAAAAAGTTCATTTTGGCTCTCACACCTAAACTAAACGTTGTAGACTCAAAATTTTTGCTGTATTTAGTGTATTCTAGCATCCTGAAGATGATTCCAGCATTAATTTCATTGTGCTTATGCTCATTTTTAAGATTTTGACATTTTCACCTAAAGTGCACAATCAGGCTGAAAACGCATTTAAAGCAATAAAAAGTTCATTTTGACTCTCACACCTAAACTAAACGTTGTAGACTCAAAAATTTTGCTGTATTTAGTGTATTCTAGCATCCTGAAGATGATTCCAGCATTAATTTCATTGTGCTTATGCTCATTTTGAAGATTTTTACATTTTCACCTAAAGTGCACAATCCGGCTGAAAACGCATTTAAAGCAATAAAAAGTTCATTTTGGCTCACAAACCTAAAATAAACGTTGTAGACTCAAAATTTTTGCTGTATTTAGTGTATTCTAGCATCCTGAAGATGATCCCAGCATTAATTTCATTGTGCTTATGCTCATTTTTAAGATTTTGACATTTTCACCTTAAGTGTACAATCAGGGGCTGAAAACGCGTTTAAAGCAATAAAAAGTTCATTTTGGCTCTCACACCTAAACTAAACGTTATAGACTCAAAATTTGTGCTGTATTTAGTGTATTCTAGAATCCTGAAGATGATTCCAGCATTCATTTCATTGTGCTTATGCTCATTTTGAAGATTTTGACATTTTCACCTTAAGTGTACAATCAGGGGCTGAAAACGCGTTTAAAGCAATAAAAAGTTCATTTTGGCTCTCACACCTAAACTAAACGTTGTAGACTCAAAATTTTTGCTGTATTTAGTGTATTCTAGCATCCTGAAGATGATTCCAGCATTAATTTCATTGTGCTTATGCTCATTTATAAGATTTTGACATTTTCACCTAAAGTGCACAATCAGGCTGAAAACGCATTTAAAGCAATAAAAAGTTCATTTTGGCTCTAACACCTAAACTAAACGTTGAAGACTCAAAATTTTTGCTGTATTTAGTGTATTCTAGCATCCTGAAGATGATTCCAGCATTAATTTCATTGTGCTTATGCTCATTTTGAAGATTTTGACATTTTCACCTTAAGTGTACAATGAGGGGCTGAAAACGCGTTTAAAGCAATAAAAAGTTCATTTTGGCTCTCACACCTAAACTAAACGATGTAGACTCAAAATTTTTGCTGTATTTAGTGTATTCTAGCATCCTGAAGATGATTCCAGCATTAATTTCATTGTGCTTATGCTCATTTTTAAGATTTTGACATTTTCACCTAAAGTGCACAATCAGGCTGAAAACGCATTTAAAGCAATAAAAAGTTCATTTTGGCTCTCACACCTAAACTAAACGTTGTAGACTCAAAATTTTTGCTGTATTTAGTGTATTCTAGCATCCTGAAGATGATTCCAGCATTAATTTCATTGTGCTTATGCTCATTTTGAAGATTTTGACATTTTCACCTTAAGTGTACAATCAGGGCTGAAAACGCGTTTAAAGCAATAAAAAGTTCATTTTGGCTCTCACACCTAAACTAAACGTTATAGACTCAAAATCTTTGCTGTATTTAGTGTATTCTAGCATCCTGAAGATGATTCCAGCATTAATTTCATTGTGCTTATGCTCATTTTGAAGATTTTGACATTTTCACCTAAAGTGCACAATCAGGCTGAAAACGCATTTAAAGCAATAAAAAGTTCATTTTGGCTCTCACACCTAAACTAAACGTTGTAGACTCAAAATTTTTGCTGTATTTAGTGTATTTTAGCATCCTGAAGATGATTCCAGCATTAATTTCATTGTGCTTATGCTCATTTTGAAGATTTTGACATTTTCACCTTAAGTGTACAATCAGGGGCTGAAAACGCGTTTAAAGCAATAAAAAGTTCATTTTGGCTCTCACACCTAAACTAAACGTTATAGACTCAAAATTTGTGCTGTATTTAGTGTATTCTAGAATCCTGAAGATGATTCCAGCATTCATTTCATTGTGCTTATGCTCATTTTGAAGATTTTGACATTTTCACCTTAAGTGTACAATCAGGGGCTGAAAACGCGTTTAAAGCAATAAAAAGTTCATTTTGGCTCTCACACCTAAACTAAACGTTGTAGACTCAAAATTTTTGCTGTATTTAGTGTATTCTAGCATCCTGAAGATGATTCCAGCATTAATTTCATTGTGCTTATGCTCATTTATAAGATTTTGACATTTTCACCTAAAGTGCACAATCAGGCTGAAAACGCATTTAAAGCAATAAAAAGTTCATTTTGGCTCTAACACCTAAACTAAACGTTGAAGACTCAAAATTTTTGCTGTATTTAGTGTATTCTAGCATCCTGAAGATGATTCCAGCATTAATTTCATTGTGCTTATGCTCATTTTGAAGATTTTGACATTTTCACCTTAAGTGTACAATGAGGGGCTGAAAACGCGTTTAAAGCAATAAAAAGTTCATTTTGGCTCTCACACCTAAACTAAACGTTGTAGACTCAAAATTTTTG
This sequence comes from Vanacampus margaritifer, assembly GCF_051991255.1. Taxonomy (NCBI): domain Eukaryota; kingdom Metazoa; phylum Chordata; class Actinopteri; order Syngnathiformes; family Syngnathidae; genus Vanacampus; species Vanacampus margaritifer. The sequence goes on from NC_135450.1 coordinate 619,886, forward strand.
CTGTATTTAGTGTATTCTAGCATCCTGAAGATGATTCCAGCATTAATTTCATTGTGCTTATGCTCATTTTTAAGATTTTGACATTTTCACCTAAAGTGCACAATCAGGCTGAAAACGCATTTAAAGCAATAAAAAGTTCATTTTGGCTCTCACACCTAAACTAAACGTTGTAGACTCAAATTTTTTGCTGTATTTAGTGTATTCTAGCATCCTGAAGATGATTCCAGCATTAATTTCATTGTGCTTATGCTCATTTTGAAGATTTTGACATTTTCACCTTAAGTGTACAATCAGGGCTGAAAACGCGTTTAAAGCAATAAAAAGTTCATTTTGGCTCTCACACCTAAACTAAACGTTATAGACTCAAAATCTTTGCTGTATTTAGTGTATTCTAGCATCCTGAAGATGATTCCAGCATTAATTTCATTGTGCTTATGCTCATTTTGAAGATTTTGACATTTTCACCTAAAGTGCACAATCAGGCTGAAAACGCATTTAAAGCAATAAAAAGTTCATTTTGGCTCTCACACCTAAACTAAACGTTGTAGACTCAAAATTTTTGCTGTATTTAGTGTATTCTAGCATCCTGAAGATGATTCCAGCATTTATTTCATTGTGCTTATGCTCATTTTTAAGATTTTGACATTTTCACCGAAAGTGCACAATCAGGCTGAAAACGCATTTAAAGCAATAAAAAGTTCATTTTGGCTCTCACACCTAAACTAAACGTTGTAGACTCAAAATTTTTGCTGTATTTAGTGTATTCTAGCATCCTGAAGATGATTCCAGCATTAATTTCATTGTGCTTATGCTCATTTTGAAGATTTTGACATTTTCACCTTAAGTGTACAACAATCAGGGGCTGAAAACGCGTTTAAAGCAATAAAAAGTTCATTTTGGCTCTCACACCTAAACTAAACGTTATAGACTCAAAATTTTTGCTGTATTTAGTGTATTCTAGCATCCTGAAGATAATTCCAGCATTAATTTCATTGTGCTTATGCTCATTTTTAAGATTTTGACATTTTCACCTAAAGTGCACAATCAGGCTGAAAACGCATTTAAAGCAATAAAAAGTTCATTTTGGCTCTCACACCTAAACTAAACGTTGTAGACTCAAAATTTTTGCTGTATTTAGTGTATTTTAGCATCCTGAAGATGATTCCAGCATTAATTTCATTGTGCTTATGCTCATTTTTAAGATTTTGACATTTTCACCTTAAGTGTACAATCAGGGGCTGAAAACGCGTTTAAAGCAATAAAAAGTTCATTTTGGCTCTCACACCTAAACTAAACGTTGTAGACTCAAAATTCTTGCTGTATACAGTGTATTCTAGCATCCTGAAGATGATTCAAGCATTAATTTCATCGTGCTTATGCTCATTTTGAAGATTTTGACATTTTCACCTAAAGTGCACAATCAGGCTGAAAACGCATTTAAAGCAATAAAAAGTTCATTTTGGCTCACACACCTAAAATAAACGTTGTAGACTCAAAATCTTTGCTGTATTTAGTGTATTCTAGCATCCTGAAGATGATTCCAGCATTAATTTCATTGTGCTTATGCTCATTTTGAAGATTTTGACATTTTCACCTTAAGTGTACAATCAGGGGCTGAAAACGCATTTAAAGCAATAAAAAGTTCATTTTGGCTCTCACACCTAAACTAAACGTTGTAGACTCAAAATTTTTGCTGTATTTAGTGTATTCTAGCATCCTGAAGATGATTCCAGCATTAATTTCATTGTGCTTATGCTCATTTTGAAGATTTTGACATTTTCACCTTAAGTGTACAATCAGGGGCTGAAAACGCGTTTAAAGCAATAAAAAGTTCATTTTTGCTCTCACACCTAAACTAAACGTTGTAGACTCAAAATTTTTGCTGTATTTAGTGTATTCTAGCATCCTGAAGATGATTCCAGCATTAATTTCATTGTGCTTATGCTCATTTTGAAGATTTTGACATTTTCACCTTAAGTACAATCAGGGGCTGAAAACGCGTTTAAAGCAATAAAAAGTTCATTTTGGCTCTCACACCTAAACTAAACGTTATAGACTCAAAATTTTTGCTGTATTTAGTGTATTCTAGCATCCTGAAGATTATTCCAGCATTAATTTCATTGTTATTATGCTCATTTTTAAGATTTTGACATTTTCACCTAAAGTGCACAATCAGGCTGAAAACGCATTTAAAGCAATAAAAAGTTCATTTTGGCTCTCACACCTAAACTAAACGTTGTAGACTCAAAATTTTTTGCTGTATTTAGTGTATTTTAGCATCCTGAAGATGATTCCAGCATTAATTTCATTGTGCTTATGCTCATTTTTAAGATTTTGACATTTTCACCTTAAGTGTACAATCAGGGGCTGAAAACGCGTTTAAAGCAATAAAAAGTTCATTTTGGCTCTCACACCTAAACTAAACGTTGTAGACTCAAAATTCTTGCTGTATACAGTGTATTCTAGCATCCTGAAGATGATTCCAGCATTAATTTCATTGTGCTTATTCTCATTTTGAAGATTTTGACATTTTCACCTTAAGTGTACAATCAGGGGCTGAAAACGCATTTAAAGCAATAAAAAGTTCATTTTGGCTCTCACACCTAAACTAAACGTTGTAGACTCAAAATTTTTGCTGTATTTAGTGTATTCTAGCATCCTGAAGATGATTCCAGCATTAATTTCATTGTGCTTATGCTCATTTTGAAGATTTTGACATTTTCACCTTAAGTGTACAATCAGGGGCTGAAAACGCGTTTAAAGCAATAAAAAGTTCATTTTTGCTCTCACACCTAAACTAAACGTTGTAGACTCAAAATTTTTGCTGTATTTAGTGTATTCTAGCATCCTGAAGATGATTCCAGCATTAATTTCATTGTGCTTATGCTCATTTTTAAGATTTTGACATTTTCACCTTAAGTGTACAATCAGGGCTGAAAACGCGTTTAAAGCAATAAAAAGTTCATTTTGGCTCTCACACCTAAACTAAACGTTATAGACTCAAAATCTTTGCTGTATTTAGTGTATTCTAGCATCCTGAAGATGATTCCAGCATTAATTTCATTGTGCTTATGCTCATTTTGAAGATTTTGACATTTTCACCTAAAGTGCACAATCAGGCTGAAAACGCATTTAAAGCAATAAAAAGTTCATTTTGGCTCTCACACCTAAACTAAACGTTGTAGACTCAAAATTTTTGCTGTATTTATTGTATTCTAGCATCCTGAAGATGATTCCAGCATTTATTTCATTGTGCTTATGCTCATTTTTAAGATTTTGACATTTTCACCGAAAGTGCACAATCAGGCTGAAAACGCATTTAAAGCAATAAAAAGTTCATTTTGGCTCTCACACCTAAACTAAACGTTGTAGACTCAAAATTTTTGCTGTATTTAGTGTATTCTAGCATCCTGAAGATGATTCCAGCATTAATTTCATTGTGCTTATGCTCATTTATAAGATTTTGACATTTTCACCTAAAGTGCACAATCAGGCTGAAAACGCATTTAAAGCAATAAAAAGTTCATTTTGGCTCTAACACCTAAACTAAACGTTGAAGACTCAAAATTTTTGCTGTATTTAGTGTATTCTAGCATCCTGAAGATGATTCCAGCATTAATTTCATTGTGCTTATGCTCATTTTGAAGATTTTGACATTTTCACCTTAAGTGTACAATGAGGGGCTGAAAACGCGTTTAAAGCAATAAAAAGTTCATTTTGGCTCTCACACCTAAACTAAACGTTGTAGACTCAAAATTTTTGCTGTATTTAGTGTATTCTAGCATCCTGAAGATGATTCCAGCATTAATTTCATTGTGCTTATGCTCATTTTTAAGATTTTGACATTTTCACCTAAAGTGCACAATCAGGCTGAAAACGCATTTAAAGCAATAAAAAGTTCATTTTGGCTCTCACACCTAAACTAAACGTTGTAGACTCAAATTTTTTGCTGTATTTAGTGTATTCTAGCATCCTGAAGATGATTCCAGCATTAATTTCATTGTGCTTATGCTCATTTTGAAGATTTTGACATTTTCACCTTAAGTGTACAATCAGGGCTGAAAACGCGTTTAAAGCAATAAAAAGTTCATTTTGGCTCTCACACCTAAACTAAACGTTATAGACTCAAAATCTTTGCTGTATTTAGTGTATTCTAGCATCCTGAAGATGATTCCAGCATTAATTTCATTGTGCTTATGCTCATTTTGAAGATTTTGACATTTTCACCTAAAGTGCACAATCAGGCTGAAAACGCATTTAAAGCAATAAAAAGTTCATTTTGGCTCTCACACCTAAACTAAACGTTGTAGACTCAAAATTTTTGCTGTATTTAGTGTATTCTAGCATCCTGAAGATGATTCCAGCATTTATTTCATTGTGCTTATGCTCATTTTTAAGATTTTGACATTTTCACCGAAAGTGCACAATCAGGCTGAAAACGCATTTAAAGCAATAAAAAGTTCATTTTGGCTCTCACACCTAAACTAAACGTTGTAGACTCAAAATTTTTGCTGTATTTAGTGTATTCTAGCATCCTGAAGATGATTCCAGCATTAATTTCATTGTGCTTATGCTCATTTTGAAGATTTTGACATTTTCACCTTAAGTGTACAACAATCAGGGGCTGAAAACGCGTTTAAAGCAATAAAAAGTTCATTTTGGCTCTCACACCTAAACTAAACGTTATAGACTCAAAATTTTTGCTGTATTTAGTGTATTCTAGCATCCTGAAGATAATTCCAGCATTAATTTCATTGTGCTTATGCTCATTTTTAAGATTTTGACATTTTCACCTAAAGTGCACAATCAGGCTGAAAACGCATTTAAAGCAATAAAAAGTTCATTTTGGCTCTCACACCTAAACTAAACGTTGTAGACTCAAAATTTTTGCTGTATTTAGTGTATTTTAGCATCCTGAAGATGATTCCAGCATTAATTTCATTGTGCTTATGCTCATTTTTAAGATTTTGACATTTTCACCTTAAGTGTACAATCAGGGGCTGAAAACGCGTTTAAAGCAATAAAAAGTTCATTTTGGCTCTCACACCTAAACTAAACGTTGTAGACTCAAAATTCTTGCTGTATACAGTGTATTCTAGCATCCTGAAGATGATTCAAGCATTAATTTCATCGTGCTTATGCTCATTTTGAAGATTTTGACATTTTCACCTAAAGTGCACAATCAGGCTGAAAACGCATTTAAAGCAATAAAAAGTTCATTTTGGCTCACACACCTAAAATAAACGTTGTAGACTCAAAATCTTTGCTGTATTTAGTGTATTCTAGCATCCTGAAGATGATTCCAGCATTAATTTCATTGTGCTTATGCTCATTTTGAAGATTTTGACATTTTCACCTTAAGTGTACAATCAGGGGCTGAAAACGCATTTAAAGCAATAAAAAGTTCATTTTGGCTCTCACACCTAAACTAAACGTTGTAGACTCAAAATTTTTGCTGTATTTAGTGTATTCTAGCATCCTGAAGATGATTCCAGCATTAATTTCATTGTGCTTATGCTCATTTTGAAGATTTTGACATTTTCACCTTAAGTGTACAATCAGGGGCTGAAAACGCGTTTAAAGCAATAAAAAGTTCATTTTTGCTCTCACACCTAAACTAAACGTTGTAGACTCAAAATTTTTGCTGTATTTAGTGTATTCTAGCATCCTGAAGATGATTCCAGCATTAATTTCATTGTGCTTATGCTCATTTTGAAGATTTTGACATTTTCACCTTAAGTACAATCAGGGGCTGAAAACGCGTTTAAAGCAATAAAAAGTTCATTTTGGCTCTCACACCTAAACTAAACGTTATAGACTCAAAATTTTTGCTGTATTTAGTGTATTCTAGCATCCTGAAGATTATTCCAGCATTAATTTCATTGTTATTATGCTCATTTTTAAGATTTTGACATTTTCACCTAAAGTGCACAATCAGGCTGAAAACGCATTTAAAGCAATAAAAAGTTCATTTTGGCTCTCACACCTAAACTAAACGTTGTAGACTCAAAATTTTTGCTGTATTTAGTGTATTTTAGCATCCTGAAGATGATTCCAGCATTAATTTCATTGTGCTTATGCTCATTTTTAAGATTTTGACATTTTCACCTTAAGTGTACAATCAGGGGCTGAAAACGCGTTTAAAGCAATAAAAAGTTCATTTTGGCTCTCACACCTAAACTAAACGTTGTAGACTCAAAATTCTTGCTGTATACAGTGTATTCTAGCATCCTGAAGATGATTCCAGCATTAATTTCATTGTGCTTATTCTCATTTTGAAGATTTTGACATTTTCACCTTAAGTGTACAATCAGGGGCTGAAAACGCATTTAAAGCAATAAAAAGTTCATTTTGGCTCTCACACCTAAACTAAACGTTGTAGACTCAAAATTTTTGCTGTATTTAGTGTATTCTAGCATCCTGAAGATGATTCCAGCATTAATTTCATTGTGCTTATGCTCATTTTGAAGATTTTGACATTTTCACCTTAAGTGTACAATCAGGGGCTGAAAACGCGTTTAAAGCAATAAAAAGTTCATTTTTGCTCTCACACCTAAACTAAACGTTGTAGACTCAAAATTTTTGCTGTATTTAGTGTATTCTAGCATCCTGAAGATGATTCCAGCATTAATTTCATTGTGCTTATGCTCATTTTGAAGATTTTGACATTTTCACCTAAAGTGCACAATCAGGCTGAAAACGCATTTAAAGCAATAAAAAGTTCATTTTGGCTCTCACACCTAAACTAAACGTTGTAGACTCAAAATTTTTGCTGTATTTAGTGTATTCTAGCATCCTGAAGATAATTCCAGCATTAATTTCATTGTGCTTATGCTCATTTTTAAGATTTTGACATTTTCACCTAAAGTGCACAATCAGGCTGAAAACGCATTTAAAGCAATAAAAAGTTCATTTTGGCTCTCACACCTAAACTAAACGTTGTAGACTCAAAATTTTTGCTGTATTCAGTGTATTATAGCATCCTGAAGATGATTCCAGCATTAATTTCATCGTGCTTATGCTCATTTTTAAGATTTTGACATTTTCACCTTAAGTGTACAATCAGGGGCTGAAAACGCGTTTAAAGCTATAAAAAGTTCATTTTGGCTCTCACACCTAAACTAAACGTTGTAGACTCAAAATTTTTGCTGTATACAGTGTATTCTAGCATCCTGAAGATGATTCCAGCATTAATTTCATCGTGCTTATGCTCATTTTGAAGATTTTGACATTTTCACCTAAAGTGTACAATCAGGCTGAAAACGCATTTAAAGCAATAAAAAGTTCATTTTGTCTCACACACCTAAAATAAACGTTGTAGACTCAAAATTTTTGCTGTATTTAGTGTATTCTAGCATCCTGAAGATGATTCCAGCATTAATTTCATTGTGCTTATGCTCATTTTTAAGATTTTGACATTTTCACCTTAAGTGTACAATCAGGGGCTGAAAACGCGTTTAAAGCAATAAAAAGTTCATTTTGGCTCTCACACCTAAACTAAACGTTGTAGACTCAAAATTTTTGCTGTATACAGTGTATTCTAGCATCCTGAAGATGATTCCAGCATTAATTTCATTGTGCTTATGCTCATTTTTAAGATTTTGACATTTTCACCTAAAGTGCACAATCAGGCTGAAAACGCATTTAAAGCAATAAAAAGTTCATTTTGGCTCTAACACCTAAACTAAACGTTGAAGACTCAAAATTTTTGCTGTATTTAGTGTATTCTAGCATCCTGAAGATGATTCCAGCATTAATTTCATTGTGCTTATGCTCATTTTGAAGATTTTGACATTTTCACCTTAAGTGTACAATCAGGGGCTGAAAACGCGTTTAAAGCAATAAAAAGTTCATTTTGGCTCTCACACCTAAACTAAACGTTATAGACTCAAAATTTTTGCTGTATTTAGTGTATTCTAGCATCCTGAAGATGATTCCAGCATTAATTTCATTGTGCTTATGCTCATTTTTAAGATTTTGACATTTTCACCTAAAGTGCACAATCAGGCTGAAAACGCATTTAAAGCAATAAAAAGTTCATTTTGGCTCTAACACCTAAACTAAACGTTGAAGACTCAAAATTTTTGCTGTATTTAGTGTATTCTAGCATCCTGAAGATGATTCCAGCATTAATTTCATTGTGCTTATGCTCATTTTGAAGATTTTGACATTTTCACCTTAAGTGTAAAATCAGGGGCTGAAAACGCGTTTAAAGCAATAAAAAGTTCATTTTGGCTCTCACACCTAAAATAAACGTTGTAGACTCAAAATTTTTGCTGTATTCAGTGTATTCTAGCATCCTGAAGATGATTCCAGCATTAATTTCATCGTGCTTATGCTCATTTTTAAGATTTTGAAATTTTCACCTAAAGTGCACAATCAGGCTGAAAACGCATTTAAAGCAATAAAAAGTTCATTTTGGCTCTCACACCTAAACAAAACGTTGTAGACTCAACATTTTTGCTGTATTTAGTGTATTCTAGCATCCTGAAGATTATTCCAGCATTAATTTCATTGTGCTTATGCTCATTTTGAAGATTTTGACATTTTCACATTAAGTGTAAAATCAAGGGCTGAAAACGCGTTTAAAGCAATAAAAAGTTCATTTTGGCTCTCACACCTAAACAAACGTTGTAGACTCAAAATTTTTGCTGTATTTAGTGTATTCTAGCATCCTGAAGATGATTCCAGCATTAATTTCATTGTGCTTATGCTCATTTTGAAGATTTTGACATTTTCACCTAAAGTGCACAATCAGGCTGAAAACGCATTTAAAGCAATAAAAAGTTCATTTTGGCTCACACACCTAAAATAAACGTTGTAGACTCAAAATTTTTGCTGTATTTAGTGTATTCTAGCATCCTGAAGATGATTCCAGCATTAATTTCATTGTGCTTATGCTCATTTTGAAGATTTTGACATTTTCACCTAAAGTGCACAATCAGGCTGAAAACGCATTTAAAGCAATAAAAAGTTCATTTTGGCTCTCACACCTAAACTAAACGTTGTAGACTCAAAATTTTTGCTGTATTTAGTGTATTCTAGCATCCTGAAAATGATTCCAGCATGTCAAAATCTTCAAAATGAGCATAAGCACAATGAAATGAATCCTGGAATCATCTTCAGGTTGCTAGAATAAGCTAAATACAGCAACATTTTTGAGTCTACAACGTTTAGTTTAGGTGTGAGAGTCAAAATGAGCTTTTTATTGCTTTAAATGCGTTTTCAGCCGCTGATTGTACACTTAAGGTGAAAATGTCAAAATCTTCTAAATGTGCAAAAGCACAATGAAATTAATGCTGGAATCATCTTCAGGATGCTACAATACACTAAATATGCAAAAAATTTGAGTCTACAACGTTTAGTGTAGGTGTGAGAGTCAAAATGAACTTTTTATTGCTTTAAACGCGTTTTCAGCCCCTGATTGTACACTTAAGGTGAAAATGTCAAAATCTTCAAAATGAGCATAAGCACAATGAAATTAATGCTGGAATCATCTTCAGGATGCTAGAATACACTAAATACAGCAACAATTTTGAGTCTACAACGTTTAGTTTAGGTGTGAGAGCCCAAATGAACTTTTTATTGCTTTAAATGCGTTTTCAGCCCCTGATTGTACACTTCAAGTGAAAATGTCAAAATCTTCAAAATGAGCATAAAGGCGGAGCTCCGGCGGACCAGGGGGAGCGCGCCTCTCTTCGGGGCTTGTCGCTGGCCGTTGGCGGAGCTCCAGGGGACCAGGGCAAGCGCCCCTCTCTTCGGGGCTTGTCGCTGGCGGTTGGCGGAGCTCCGGTGGACCAGGGGGAGCCCACCTCTCTTCGGGGCTTGTCGCTGGCCGTTGGTGGAGCTCCAGGGGACCAGGCATAGCGCGCCTCTCTTCGGGGCTGCCTTTAGCGGAGCTCCGGCGGACCAACGGGAGCGCGCCTCTTTTCGGGGCTTGTCGCTGGTGGTTGGCGGAGCTCCGGCGGACCAGGCGGAGCGGGCCTCTCTTCGGGGCTTGTAGCTGGCCGTTGGCGGAGCTCCGGCGGACCAGGGGGAGCGCGCCTCTCTTCGGGGCTTGTCGCTGGCCGTTGGCGGAGCTCCGGCGGACCAGGGAAAGCACGCCTCTCTTCGGGGCTTGTCGCTGGCGGTTGGTGGAGCTCTGGCGAACCAGGGGGAGCGCACCTCTCTTCGGGGCTTGTCGCTGGCCGTTGGTGGAGCTCCAGGGGACCAAGCGGAGCGGGTTTCTCTTCGGGGCTTGAGTGTTTGGGTTCCGGGGGGAGTATGGTTGCAAAGCTGACACTTAAAGGAATTGACGGAAGGGCACCACCAGGAGTGGCGCCTGCGGCTTAATTTGACTCAACACGGGAACCCTCACCCGGCCCGGACACGGACAGGATTGACAGATTCTTATCTGTGCTATTAGCAAAATGAAATTAATGCTGGAATTCTCTTCGGGATGCTAGAATACACTGAATACAGCAAAAAAATTGAGTCTACGTTTAGTTTAGGTGTGAGAGCCAAAATGAACTTTTTATTGCTTTAAATGCGTTTTCAGCCCCTGATTGTACACTTAAAGTGAAAATGTCAAAATTTTCAAAATGAGCATAAGCACAATGAAAGTAATGCTGGAATCATCTTCAGGATGCTAGAATACACTGAATACAGCAAAAAAAAATTGAGTCAACGTTTATTTAGGTGTGAGAGCCAAAATGAACTTTTTATTGCTTTAAATGCGTTTTCAGCCTTATATACTTCAGGTTGTCAGGATGGGGGAGCTTGGAGACCCAAATGCGGGAAGACAGGGCGAGGAGGCAGAGGTTCAAAAAAATGGATTTTAATTATTACAAAAGGTGTTCAAAGTTAAACTAAAAGCGCTCCAAAAGGGAGGAAGTCTAAACTACAACCAAAACATGGGGGGAACAACAAGGCAAAACAAGCAGCATGACATGGGGAAAAGACGAGGGAAAAAACGGGCAGCATGACATGGAGAAAAGACGAGGGAAAAAACGGGCAGCATGACATGGGGAAAAGCCGAGGGAAAAAACGGGCAGCATGACATGGGGAAAAACAATGAATGAGCATAAGCACAATGAAATGAATGCTGGAATCATCTTCAGGATGCTAGAATACACTAAATACAGCAACATTTTCGAGTCTACAACGTTTAGTTTAGGTGGGAGAGCCAAAATGAACTTTTTATTGCTTTAAATGCGTTTTCAGCCCCTGATTGTGCACTTCAGGTGAAAATGTCAAAATCTTCAAAATGAGCATAAAGGCGGAGCTCCGGCGGACCAGGGGGAGCGCGCTTCTCTTCGGGGCTTGTCGCTGGCGGTTGGCAGAGCTTCAGGGGACCAGGCAGAGCGGGCCTCTCTTCGGGGCTTGATGCTGGCCTTTGGCGGAGCTCCGGCGGACCAGCGGGAGCGTGCCTCTCTTCGGGGCTTGTCGCTGGCGGTTGGCGGAGGGGGGACCAGGGGACCAGGCATAGCGGGCCTCTCTTCGGGGCTGCTTTTGGCAGAGCTCCGGCGGACCAACGGGAGCGCGCCTCTTTTCGGGGCTTGTCGCTGGCGGTTGGCGGCGCTCCGGCGGACCAGGCGGAGCGGGCCTCTCTTCGGGGCTTGTAGCTGGCCGTTGGCGGAGCTCCGGTGGACCTGGGGGAGCGCGCCTCTCTTCGGGGCTTGTCGCTGGCCGTTGGCGGAGCTCCAGGGGACCAAGCGGAGCGGGTTCCTCTTCGGGGCTTGAGTGTTTGGGTTCCGGGGGGAGTATGGTTGCAAAGCTGAAACTTAAAGGAATTGACGGAAGGGCATCACCAGGAGTGGAGCCTGCGGCTTAATTTGACTCAACACGGGAAACCTCACCCGGCCCGGACACGGACAGGATTGACAGATTGACAGCTCTTTCTGTGCTATTAGCAAAATGAAATTAATGCTGGAATCCTCTTCGGGATGCTAGAATACACTGAATACAGCAAAACAATTGAGTCTACGTTTAGTTTAGGTGTGAGAGCCAAAATGAACTTTTTATTGCTTTAAATGCGTTTTCAGCCCCTGATTGTACACTTAACTCTTTACTGCCAAAGACGTTAAATGACGTCCTGCAAAAACCTACGGAGGAGCGCCAAAGACGTTAAAAGACCCATTTTTTATTTTTTATTTTTTGAAATGGGTAGAGGGAACCCTTCCGCATCTGTGGTGAAAGTTTCCAGCAAGTCTGTTGTGCCTAATGACTATTTTTGGCCCCTAGAGGGCAGCGATGACTCTCTTTTGACAAGATTGGGTGGGCGTCAGTAGAAGAAGACGTGAGGCGGGGCTAGAGTGTTGAGGGGACATTGGCTGAAGAAGCCATAATGGCGGCCGCTTGCAAGCAGCTCACCGGTCGAGCCGTTTTTTTCAAAGACATCGACCAACGATAAAGAGCACATTGATGACGACGATGATCATCATCGATGATGATGATGGTGACTCCGAGGTTGACGCCGAAGTTAGAAGCGCTGACGCGGCAGCTATGACGACGTTATAAAGGTTCACGGGCAAGCGATGCTGACACCGGAAAACACGGAGCACAACGCTCAGGCGGACGTTTAATCGGACGACGAAGAGTGCCCCGAGTCCAATGCATATTCATCGGAGGAGCATGTACAGTCTGCTACTTGCTATTTATTCCCCGGAAAAAAAGGCCGTCAAGAAAGTGTAACGTTTGCACGCGAAACGGACAAATGCGAAAGTGAAAGTAAACTGTTGTGTGAGTCCAGCGGCGTCTTCTTGCACGCAGGAGAGCGTTATAAAAAGAAAAACTGTATTTGAAACATCCACATAATTGTAAGTAGTACCACAATTGCACACATTTGTAAATAGTTTGCGAAATTGTTTTGTCAAATTGTTACACTGTTGAATGGAAATAAACGTATTTTGCAAACTAAAAACACTTTTTCATTGTTGGTGAAAGCGTTTTACAGAAGTAAAGCACTATTTAGGTGTTTGTGGCATCATTCATGGACAAAAAGAAGTGTACAATTCACTAGAGTGCATGAAATAACATCGTTTCACAAAAAGCTCTTTTTCTCCACTTTTTGTTTCAAAACAGAATTTCGGTGAAAGTAACCATTTTCTATTGTTGATTACTGAAGAACGGAATAAGGTAGAAACAAACTTTTTTTTCTGATGAAAGATGAGAGTCCAATCTTTCATTTGGTAGTGTGTGTGATTCCATAGTCCAAACACAATATTTTCTGTGGACCTTGAAAGATCAGTCAAAATGCTTAAATCGGCTGGCACTGGCGACAACCCGTTTCTGAAAACGTCTGGCAGTCAAAGAGTTAAATAATTAAAAAAAATTTTTTTTATATTTTTTATACACACATATATATATATATATATATTTGTATGTGTATGTGCGTGTGTGTGTGCGTGCGTGCGTGCGAGCGTGTGTGTATTCATCAGTTCACCTAAAGCCTATTAAAAAAAATTCCATACTAATAATATAATATAATAATAAATTGCCAAATGCAGAAACATCAATGTAAGTTATCATGATGTGGTGGCTCCCGCTAACAGACAGAATTAAGTAACCAGAATTAGGTTAAAAAATTCTATATACGTAGACCATGTTTCTATAAATTTTGATATTTGGTTTTTATTTGAGGCAGATATTTTTTCCATTAAAATGTGATTTATGAGGAGGTTAGACCATTGGTCGATATTCAGAGTTTGTTTATTTTTCCAGTTAACAAGAATTGTTTTTTTTGCGATAGTAAGGGCTACAAGTGTAGATTGAAATTGTTTATGTGGTAAGTCAATTGTTGTTAGGTCACCTAGCAAACACAAGTTTGGAGATAAAAGTATCCTACAGTCCAAAATAGCGGAAAGTTTTTCTAAGACTTTAGTCCAGAAATACATAACCGGAGTACATAACCATAAAGCATGAACATAAGTGTCTGTAGTGTTTTTGTAAACAAGTCTGAGAGTCCCATTTTCTTCATCATATATTGAGTAATGTATGTTCTGTGAATAATTTTATATTGGATAAGTTGTAAATTTGTGTGTTTTGTCATTTTAAATGCGTTTTCACAAACTTGAATCCAAAAGTCAGATTCCGGTGCTATAGACAAGTCTGTCTCCCATTTCCAGATGGGTAAAGACATTTTATCAGTATATGAAAGTAACTTATATATTTTTGAAAGTTTTTTTGTTGTTGTCGGAGAAAGCTTGTTAATATCTTTAGCTAAAACAGGCGGTTGGAGCGTACCCCGAAGTGTTGGAATTTTTTTCTTTATCATATTTTTAACTTGTAGATAATGTAAAAAAATTCCGTTTTTTATTTTGTATTTTTGGAGCAAGGATGTATATGATATAAACATATTATCTGAGAAGAGATGGTGGAGATGTGTAATTCCTTTCTGCTCCCACACACCTAAATAAAACGGTTGGTTGTTAAATTGAAAGTCGGGGTTATGCCATAGGGGAGAGAGCCCACAGGGCTCCACTTGGGCTTTTGTAATTTCTAGTGCCTTCCACCAGGCAGTCAGGGTGGCGGAAATCATTGGGTTTTTAAAACAATTATGTCGCTTAATCGATGTTGTAATAAAGAGAAAATCTAGAAGTCTGAGGTTATTACAATCCTTCTGTTCTAGTCCCAGCCAACAGTTAGTGTCTCTGTTGGGTTGTGCCCATAGAACGATATATTGTAGCTGGTTAGCTATATAGTAGTACATAAAATTTGGTGCCTCTAGACCACCTTTGGATTTACTTTTCTGAAGAGTAGATAGACTAATCTTTGCTTTTTTTTTATTCCAGTAAAATTTTGTAACGGCTGAGTCCAACAACTGGAACCATTTAGCCGTAGGTTTAAATGGAATCATTGAGAAAAAATAGTTTATTTTGGGTAAAACTTTCATTTTAATGGTGGCTATTCGTCCGATTAGAGAAATAGGAAGATTATTCCAGCGCTCCAAGTCACTATAAATGTTATCCAGAAGTGGAGAAAAGTTGAAATGAATTAAATCAGTTAATTTAGGTGAGATTTTTATGCCTAAGTATTTTAAATTATCTATAGGAAATGAGTAGTGTGGGCCCTGGCTTGCAGGGTTCCATGAAATCTGTAGAACAAAATATTTTGTGGGCCTTCTGAGTCAAAATCCTCACAAATGGCTGGCAAGTTGGAGTTGGCTTTTTGGAAAATGGCCGTCAGTCAATGAGTTAATCAGCCTGGCAAGTGGAGGTCTGGCTTGTGTGGTTCCTCATTAGTGAACATGTGCGAACAGCCGCTGAACGGTAAGCCTGCCTGTTGAAAGCAGAAAAGTGCAATCATGTCGTCTTCCTGCAGGCTGCCCGGCTGGAGGGAAATTTACAACAAAGACGACGGTTACGTTTTCAAACCAGTGGAGAGTGAATCGCAGCAACGCTTCTTTTTCCACTTTCACCATCCCGTCATGCTTTCCTAATAAATGTTTCTTTGGGCCTTCAGCGTCTGACTGCGACCCTGGTGTCTTTCTGTATGGCTTTTTAGATTACAGTTATTGTTACGGGGGGGGGGGGTTGAGATGCCCCCCTCAGTTTCATAAAGACCACGATCCTTCCCATACTAACCCGACTAACGTTCTTCTTCCATTGGGATGGGGCATGGAGCTTCTGCTCCAACTACTGATGCATTTAAGGTACAGAAAATGTTTGAATTTGTAACTCTCGCTCAGAATTTTAATAAAATCTTGAATCCTGAAGACTCCAATTTGTAGCATGTACTCAACGATAGTTGAATTGAAATATACTTCAAAATATATGTGGAAATTGCTACATGATCTTTGTTTTTATTTCAACTAACAACTCGTTTTGGGGGGGTAAGGTCCTAATAAAAAACAGGTTGCAGTGTGTTCAGCAATTAGGGACAATGAAGAAACAAAACAAAAAAAAGAAGAAAAAACAACAATCATAGCACTTTATCAAAAACAAACAATGTAGCTTGCTGAGATGTGGCAATTACAGCACTTGTTGGGTACAGTCCCAATAATGAAATATTAACATCTACACCTGCAGAAAAATAATAAAAGGCATTTGCTCTTACCTGAATCAAGATAAATGTAAAGTAAGACAATTTATACGCTACTTGCACTATAGGAAAGTCCTAATTGTGTTATTTAAAAATGTAAATTTCATGTACATTTTACATAATCGTTTTTATTAATGTAAATTTGTTGTTCATAAATGATTCTTTATACACAAATGTCAAAACATTTTTACGGTAATTGGCATCGGCATTGCAGACAAACAACAGTTTCATTATGTGTGATTTATTGTTTAGCCATCCATCCATGCATCCATCCATCTTCTACTGCTTATCCAAGGTCGGGTTGTGGTGGCAGCAGCTTTAGGAGGGATGCACAGACTTCTCTCTTCCCAGCCACTTCAACCAGCTCCTCCGGCGGGATCCCAAGGTGTTTCCGGGCCAGCCGAGAGACATAGTCTCTCCAGTGTGTCCTGGGTCGTCCCCGGGGCCTCCCGCCGGTGCGACATGCAGGGAGGTGTCCAGGAGGCATATGAACCAGATGCCCGAGCCACCTCAGCTAGCTGCTCTTAACGCGAAGGAGTAGCGGCTCGACCCTGAGTCCCTCCCGAATGACTGAGTTTCTCACTTTATCTCTAAGGGAGAGCCCGGACACCCTGCGGAGAGAACTTATTTTGGTCGCTTGTATCCGGGATCTTGTTCCTTCGGTCACGACCCACAGCCCGTGACCATAGGTGAGGGTAGGAACGTAGATCGATTGGTAAATCGAGAGCTTCGTCTTTTGGCTCAGCTCCTTCTTCACCACAACGGACCGATACAGAGTGCGCATCACTGCAGACGCAGCACTGATCCGTCTGTCGATCTCCTGCTCCATCCTGCCTTCACTCCACACCCCAAGATACTCATCTGCAAAAAGCAGAAATGCAGTGCTGAGGCCACCAAACCGGACCCCCTCAAAGCCTTGGCTGGACCTAGAAATTCTGTCCATAAAAGTTATGAACAAAATCGGTGACAAACGGCAGCCTAGGCGGAGTCCAAACCTCACTGAAAATGAATCTGACTTACTGCCAGCAATGCGGACCAAGCTCTGGCACCGGTCGTACAGGGACCGCACAGCCCGTATCAAGGGGCTCGGTACCCCGTACTCCCGAAGCATCCCCCACGAGGGATCTGGTCGAACGCCTTCTCCAAATCTACAAAACACATGTAGACTGGTTGGGCAAACTCCCACGCACCCTCGAGGACCCTGCAGAGGGGGAAGAGCTGGTCCACTGTTCCACGGCCGAGACGAAAACCACACTGCTCCTCCTGAATCCGAGATTCGACTTCCCGACAGACCCTCCTCTCCAGCACCTGAATAGACCTTACCAGGGAGGCTGAGGAGTGTGATCCCTCCATAGTTGGAACACACCCTCCAGTCCCCCTTCTTAAAAAGGGGGACCACCCCCCCGGTCTGCCAATGCAGAGGCACTGTCCCTGATGTCCACGCGATGTTGTAGAGGCGTGTCAACCATGACATGGTTTGTGTCTGAGTTTCGATAGATGCTGGTGTGGTGGATCTGGCATGCATGCTCCACCAAAGAGGGGAGTCGTCGACCCCTGCCAGGACAGAGCAGGCACAACACCTCAGGGCCCCCCAGGTGAAAGATATTATAACATTTTTAATACCTAATTTCATATATCAACTATTGTTACACATTATGAACATTTTAATTCTTCACATTAACCTTGTCGAAATGTTTTGTGTCCTGAGCAGAGCAGATGATGTCGACCTCGTATGGTCTGGCCTTAAGCTGGGTCATATTATTTAGTCTAAAAAAGTTCCTTCTCAGCGCTTTGTGCGAAAACACATTTCGGTCTTGAAAACAAAATTTGCTTTGAAATAACACACACACACTCTTTACTTTCTTCATCAGTCACGGCCACTGTAAATTTGGTTCAACTTGTTTGTGAGATTTTGCTATGGGAAAATCCTTCAACTATATAACACATTCTGTCTCAAAAACATCCACCTGACCTTGTTTACGCCATCTGCTCACGGAAAAGTACCAGAGAGTATGTTTAGTCTACAAATGAAAAGGAGGTGGTCTTTTTAACTATAAGAAGCTATTGTACACGTAGAAGAGCACATTTGACGCTCTGAATCCCACGTTTTTTCAAGTGATGAAATCGGAAGCTGTTGTGTGTCTCAGAGATCTCTGAAAGATTAAAAATCATTTTTGCAAAGGTGTATTTTTCTTGCATCAAACCTAACCTCATTTTTGGAACACGCAAAGAGGACAAAATTCCTTAAATTCCAACAGATGGTGACCCCCGACGTAGCGACGTTTTACAGCGGGGGCGAGAGATGCTTGGGAAATCGACATAAATTCCTTGCATTAATTAGAAGCTGAAATGGAAAACAGCTGTGTTAACGCAGGCGAGAGGCACTTTGGATAATTTGTTTAAAGGTCCTTGTGCAAGGAATTCAGTTTGTTAAACGCAAACGGGAGGTTCTCAGATGAAATTGCGGAGGAACTACGAAATATACAGCGGAATTGTACAGCCCTGATTGACGTCGTTAAGATCTGAGAACATATATATTCAGCTTTGGTAGTCAGGTTGGCAATAAGCGGAGTTGATAAGCCGTTTTTTGATCAATCGCGAGGTCCTTGGATGATTGAATATGGATATCCATGGACAGATCTGTTCAGCTGACAGATAACAGAAAGAGGAATGCGCAAATGAGATATATTACCAGAGATTGGTACGTAACGTTACGAGGGGTTTCTGCACAATTGAATCGAGTAATTGTGAACAGACAGGCTATATTAGTCGAGAGACTGCTTCGTAATTGACATAAAGCGGTATTTATTATTTTGAGAGAAGATCATGATATTTGTTGTGTATTATTTGTATGTGGTAGAATAGTCGACGTCATTGTTATTGTTTTTACGGGGGCGCAAAGAGCTATTTTGTCGACTAATTCTGTTATAAGTGAGACGTCACTTCATTAATAAATATTAATACGACTCAACTATAATATAATATAATATAATAAGCTATAAGATACGGGCAATAATTAATATAAAGTATGGTTACTGTTTGAGAACTACAAAAATGGTTGCAACCGGATGTCGCGTCACGAGGCGACAGGGAGTTGCGTGCGCATGCGCTGGTGTCAACGGAGAATCGTTATGAAATATAAGGCGAGAAATAAAATAATTGCACGACTGGGTGCACGATTGCGGTGGAATAAATCTTATGGCGCCGTTATAAGCTACGGTAAGTTAATTTTATTGATGGGGGACGCTGAAGTTTGCACCGCCGGGCGTTCGACGTAAAAAACGAGATATAGAACACTTTTACGAGTGGAATAAAAACGACACATAATCGTGTATTTTTGGATAAGATGATGATGAATAATGCTAGAATACTAGCTTTAGGTATTTTTGTGAAGTTATAACCATTTATATAACTTTAAATAATGATATAAGACTAAATGATTTAACCTGATATCACTTCCGCTAGTCGGAATTAAAGATTCCAGATTAAACATACCGTTTAAACTGAGACTTAAAATGTAATTAATATTGAACGACGGGACTTGATTATATTGTGGAAAAGGTTAATTTATTCTAATAAGATATGACATTTGTTCGATGGTTTTGGGGGCGGTAGTTTAACTTTGTATTGCCGTAAACGCCGACCGCGGATTAGAAAAGTATTAGAGTTATATGTATTTTAATATAGAGGAATATCCCGGACGTAACTTTTAGAAAAGTGTATTAAATGATGATTAATGCTGTAATATTGACTTTCGATTGTTTCATACAAACAGCTCGTATGATTTTGAATTTACGTAATAAAACAAATGAAGCCGTTTAATAAGCGCTAAACGGGATAAATTAATTAGACGGTAAAATTACTAATAAAACTTCTAACGCTAAAACCCGCAAGCGTCTGCGTTAAATAATTGAACGACATTATATAAATTGTTGCCGTAACTGATTTTATAAGCCCCTTATATAAATTTCTTAAGCACTAATGTTGAATACTTAAACTGGCTTCACGAGTGCAAATACGTCATATTTAAAATTATGTTTGATATAAAACGAACGAATATTAATACACAAATAACATAAAGAGGTATAGTTTTAAGAAATTATAAAATTTAGATGCATATCTTATGCTTATAGAACATAAATAACTTTGACTGATTGTAGTTGCTATGACTCTAGCTGACCGCTAGGTGTCACCCTTTAATAAATTAATGACATGAGTCAACTGGAAATTTTAGTTGCTGTGACTCATTTTGACCACCAGATGTCCCTTTTCTCAAATTAAAAAATGCCAACAGCCATCAATCTTTGTAATGAGGTCAAATAAAATGTTTTTATAAAAGGTAATGTTAATTGTGTGATTGTTTTAGATTAAATAGTTTAGTCTCTACTCTTATTTTAATAATAATAATAATATATATCTTTTTTTTATTTTTATAGTACAAAAGATGATACAGGTCAATTTCGTCTGGTTTCAGAAATTGAAAACAGCTAATATGAATACAGATAAGATACAATTTATTTCAATCTAATTATTATATTTTACTTTTTTAAGTTTGGTCTTCTAGTGTTTTCCCGAATTCTCTTTTGAAATTTAAATAGTTGCTTGGGACGCATTGTCGAATTTGTTGGTTAAATGTAAAATTTTCCCCTTTTTCTAAACAAAAAGCAAGCAAAATTTATTTACTGCAAAACCTTATATATTAGTCTGAAAAATTCTCTAAAGCGATCTTTTTCAGATGGGGGAATTAATGGTCGGTCTGGGTATATCGTCGCGAAGGACACAAACAGTCCATGTTAAATAAATAAATTTAAAATTAAAAGTTAGTCTTAATGCGATAATTATAGATAGTCCGTGAGAATGAATTTTACAGGAGGACAATTGGGGATTTCTTTGACCATGGAGAAGGAGTAAGTTTTGGCAGAGACGGCGAAAATAAGGTGAATATGTTCCATTTCTATTTCTATTTTTCGCCTGGGGCCCTGGGGTTAGGTGTTATTTTTTGATTTTATTTGTTGACGAAAGTTGCATTTATTTAATGGCCGGAAGCACATCCATGCTATATCTATAACAATAAATATTATAATAAAACATTCCAATAATTATTACATTCTGTAAACAAAATTGGCCTCGTCAGATTTGAACTGGCTAAAGATTTTCATTTTTTGCATTTAAGAATGTGCTCAGGTCATTAAAGTCAGCCAAAGGCTGGATCCTAATTGAATGTCACAACAAACAGAATTTTTTCCCACAGGAGAGGCCTACAGAACTTTACTAACATTTACTAACTCCTAACTATATAACACTACCAAATGCTCTTTCAAAAAGAAGGGATGTGAATAAATGTTTATTAGTGACTAAATGAAAATATTTTGCACCCAGATGAGGTGATGAAAAGGTCAATCTAGTCCAGTCCACGGGGCACCTGGTTCCACATCTTGCCTATTAGACCAGCCGGAGGTCCGCCTTCTACTCAACCCCCACCTTCAGGAGCCAGCCACCACCGGGAATCAACAGAGAGACCAGCCAGCTGCTCCAGTGACCAGACGTGCCAGCCGAGAGGCCATTCAACTGCTTCCAGTTTCCACCAGACGACCCGAGGATTACCCAATGGAGATAGGAGGAATGTGTCCCTTTTCCGGGCGTTCCACAAAGAATGAGTCACACCCTGGGAAACAAATCCCAGCGATGAATCCCTGCATCTCTGGCAGTTGATGTGGGCTGAAGGATCCATCCATCCATTCCCTTGACCGCTTGCCCTCACAAGGATTGTGAGGGTACTGGAGCCTATCCCAACTGGCTTCGGGCAGGAGGCAAGGTGCAACCTGAACAGGTTGCCAGCCAATCGCAGAGCTGAAGGACTCTGTTTGAAAAAAAACCCCAAAAAAAACAAAAAAACAAAAACAAAACGCAAGCAACAAAACTTCCCTAGCCCAAACGACAACAAGTCTTCAATCGCGTCTCCAATTGCACGTACATAATGACACTCTTTCTCATACTGACTGTCATGCCAATTTGCTATTTCTGGGATCCCCCAACACAAATTTTGAACATAATCACAACACACTGTCTTCATATATGATATGCTTATTTTACTGAGAAAAAAACACAAAAAAACAAAAACAAAAAATCTTTTAATGAATCGCATTGTTTTGACATATGACTGACCTCCTCTCCTGCTAAAAAGAATGTTTTCATTTTTCCTCTTCCTATGTTGCACCTGCCATTGCGATGATGCAAATCCCGCGGGAATCCTTTGGTAAAAATGTTTAAATATTTAGTTATTGGGCTTTATTTTAAATAAGCCCAAAGGGCGGACTGAAAGATATTATAACATTTTTAATACCTAATTTCATATATCAACTATTGTTACACATTATGAACATTTTAATTCTTCACATTAACCTTGTCGAAATGTTTTGTGTCCTGAGCAGAGCAGATGATGTCGACCTCGTATGGTCTGGCCTTAAGCTGGGTCATATTATTTAGTCTAAAAAAGTTCCTTCTCAGCGCTTTGTGCGAAAACACATTTCGGTCTTGAAAACAAAATTTGCTTTGAAATAACACACACACACTCTTTACTTTCTTCATCAGTCACGGCCACTGTAAATTTGGTTCAACTTGTTTGTGAGATTTTGCTATGGGAAAATCCTTCAACTATATAACACATTCTGTCTCAAAAACATCCACCTGACCTTGTTTACGCCATCTGCTCACGGAAAAGTACCAGAGAGTATGTTTAGTCTACAAATGAAAAGGAGGTGGTCTTTTTAACTATAAGAAGCTATTGTACACGTAGAAGAGCACATTTGACGCTCTGAATCCCACGTTTTTTCAAGTGATGAAATCGGAAGCTGTTGTGTGTCTCAGAGATCTCTGAAAGATTAAAAATCATTTTTGCAAAGGTGTATTTTTCTTGCATCAAACCTAACCTCATTTTTGGAACACGCAAAGAGGACAAAATTCCTTAAATTCCAACACAGGCCGCGGCAGCGCCAAAGGACGACCCCCGGGCCCCGCAGGGGCCACCGGCCGGAGAGCAAACCCAGGAGCAGGAGCGCCCCCCACCCCAACACGGCCCGCGCCCCCAACCCAACGCAGCAGGACGGGACACTGCAGGCCCGCCAGGCACCCCACCGGTCCACCGCCCCCCGCTCCCCCCACAATTTTTTTTTATTGATGCTGGCTAAAATAATCAATAATAGATAAAAGAAATTGCCAATGCTATTAAAATATACAGTGCTTTACGCTATCATGGCCAAAATCATTGCCATAACTACTACATTTACTCCTCAAAATCATCAGCTTCCACTTGATCTCTCTGAAAAAACATACTTTTGTACACTTTCAATTAAGAGAGTATGGTGATATATCTTCAGTTTATAATTCTACACATTTAAAGACATCTTTAATGATTGATTTACGTCAAAAAACTGCCCAACTCTAGGCTTAACGTGCATCATTCACATATTTTTTTATTTTTTTTGGGGGGTGCACACGGACAGGCGACCGCAGCACTGCTCCATACCGCGGCCGCCCCAACCGATGCCCCCACCCCCCCCCAGTTGTGTGGTGCATTAAAATTTGGAGGGGAGCTGCAGGGCGGAGACGGTGTCTCCACCCCACCCCACTCCCCCCCAAAGTGTGTTATGTGCCCTAAAATGTATTGTGCAAAACTAGTGCAGTGAGTTAAGAGGAGCGACCAGCTGGGCCCCCCCCCTCCGCCCACCAAAACCCCCACCCACCCCACCGGGACCCCGGCGGGGCTCGCCCCCCGGATACCGGGGCCCGCCCGAAGTGCCCGGAGGGCCACCGGATGGAACCCCCGGCCTAGGGGAGGGGGAGGAGGGCGGACAGGGGAGGGGGAGGGGACGGGGGAAGGAGACGACAGGAAGGGCAGGAGGCAGCGGCAGGGCCGCAGAGAGAGGGGGAGAGGAGGAGGAAGGGCGACGAGGGAGAAGGGACAGGGAGGCGGAGGACGGGCGGGGAGAGGCGAAGAGGGAGAGGAAGCAAGGGGGAGGAAGGGGGAGGGGAGAGGGAACCACGGGGCACCCTGGCGGCCCACAGGCCCCGACCCGCGTCGCCGGACCCAGAGCGACGGACCGCGCCGGGGCGGCGCCGCCCCGGACACCAGGGAGAGCCCCGCAACACAGCACCCACCACGAGACCCAGGGAACGACCAAGATGCAGCCGCCACCCAGCAGCCAACAGAGGGGCAGACCCCCCCACGCCCAGCCAGGGGGGACAGCACCTGTAGAGTTAGTCCCCTGGCATGCAGTGAATCCGAATATTAGCCTTTAGTGCCCATTGGAGGTGAATCTGCTCGATCCTGTTGGCAGCAACTGGGTTCCTGACTATAAAAACACAACCATTAGTAACAAACTGCCAAATGCAGAGACATCAATGTAAGTTATCACGATGTGGTGGCTCTCGCTAACAGGCAGAATTAAATAACCAGAATTAGGTTAAAATATTCTATATACGTAGACCATATTTCTATGAATTTTGATATTTGTTTTTTATTTGAGGCCGATATTTTTTCCATTAAAATGTGATTTATGAGGAGGTTAGACCATTGGTCGATATTCAGAGTTTGTTTATTTTTCCAGTTAACAAGAATTGTTTTTTTAGCGATAGTAAGGGCTACAAGCGTAGATTGAAATTGTTTATGTGGTAGGTCAGTTGTTGTTAGGTCACCTAGCAAACACAAGTTTGGAGATAAAGGTATCCTATAGTCCAAGATAGCGGAAAGTTTTTCGAAGACTTTAGTCCAGAAATACATAACCGGGGTGCATAACCATAAAGCATGAAAATAAGTGTCTGTAGTGTTTTGTAAACACTGGAGACAAATGTCGGAGTCGGAGAGGCCCATTTTCTTCATCATATATTGAGTAATGTATGTTCTATGGATTATTTTGTATTGGATAAGTTGTAAATTTGTGTGTTTTGTCATTTTAAATGCATTTTCACAAACTTGAATCCAAAAGTCAGATTCCGGAGCAAGTCTGTCTCCCATTTTAAGATGGGTAAAGACATTTTATCCGTATATGAAAGTAACTTATATATTTCTGAAAGTTTTTTTGTTGTTGTCGGAGAAAGCTTGGTAATATCTTTAGCTAAGCCAGGCGGTTGGAGCGTACCCTGAAGTGTTGGAATTTGTTTCTTTATCATATTTTTAACTTGCAGATAATGTAAAAAATTTCCGTTTGTTATTTTGTATTTTTGGAGCAAAGATGTATATGATATAAACATATTATCTGAGAAGAGATGGTGAAGATGTGTGATTCCTTTCTGCTCCCACACACCTAAATAAAACGTTTGGTTGTTAATTCGAAAGTCAGGGTTATGCCATAGGGGAGAAAGCCCACAGGGCTCCACTTGGGCTTTTGTAATTTCTAATGCCTTCCACCAAGCAGTCAGGGTGGCGGAGATCATTGGGTTTTTAAAACAATTATGTCGCTTAATCGATGTTGTAATAAAGAGTAAATCTAGAAGTCTGAGGTTATTACAATCCTTCTGTTCTAGTTCCAGCCAACAGTTAGTGTCTCTGTTGGGTTGTGCCCATAGAACGATATATTGTAGCTGGTTAGCTATATAGTAGTACATAAAATTTGGTGCCTCTAGACCACCTTTGGATTTACTTTTCTGAAGAGTAGATAGACTAATCTTTGCTTCTTTTTTTTTTCCAGTAAAATTTTGTAACGGCTGAGTCCAACAACTGGAACCATTTAGCCGTAGGTTTAAATGGAATCATTGAGAAAAAATAGTTTATTTTAGGTAAAACTTTCATTTTAACGGTGGCTATTCGTCCTATTAAAGAAATAGGAAGATTATTCCAGCGTTCCAAGTCACTATTAATGTTATCCAGAAGTGGAGAAAAATTTAAATGAATTAAATCAGTTAATTTAGGTGAGATTTTTATGCCTAAGTATTTTAAATTACCTATAGGAAATGAGTAATGTGGGTCCTGGCTTGCAGGGTTCCATGAATTTTCTGTAATAGGTAGAAGTGTTGATTTTGTCCAGTTAATAGAATAATCTGACAACTGTGAGAATTTAGTTATTAAGTTAAATACTTCCCCTAACGAAATCGCCGGGTTTTCTAGATAAAGTAAAATATCATCGGCATATAGATTAATTTTATGTTCTGTTACCCCAGAGTGAATTCCTTGAATCCTTCTTTCCTGGCGTATGGCTATTGCAAGTGGCTCGATAAATATTGCAAATAATAAAGGGGATAGTGGGCATCCCTGTCTTGTGCCTCTCTGTAAAATAAAGCTCTTAGATATAATCCCGTTAGTAGTAACTGTAGCTTTGGGAGAATCATATAATACTGACACCCAGTGGATAAATGATTTCCCAAAGCCAAATTTATTTAAAACAGCAAAGAGGAAGGACCAGTAAACTTTGTCAAAAGCTTTTTCTGCATCCAACGATATAATAACTGCCTTCTTATCATGCCGCTGTGACATGCTAATAAGGTTAAAGAGCCTCCTAATATTATTAGTAGAGTGACGATCTTTAATAAAGCCTGTTTGGTCGCTATGAATAATTGTCGAGATTACTGTTTCTAATCTAGATGTGAAAGCCTTAGTAATAATTTTGATATCAGTGTTAATTAGTGAAATCGGACGGTAACTTGATGGAAGGGTGGGGTCTTTTTCTGGCTTTAATAAAAGTTTAATTGCTGCTGTATTCATGTGTGGACGTATCTAACCATTAGTTTTAATTTCTGTTACTACTCTTAAGAATAGCGGAGCAAGCATTAACCAGTAGTGCTTAAAAAATATAGCCGGATAACCATCTGGGTCAGGTGCCTTGCCATTAGGCATACTATCTAGAGCACTGTACAACTCGTTTATAGTAAGTGGCGCTTCTAACATATCTTTATATTCAGTAGTTAACTGAGGCATATTTAAGCTACTGAGGAATGCCTCAATATGCTCAGGGTTAGGTTTGTTAGTTTCTGAGTATAGGTTGCGATAATAGTTATAAAAAATGTGATTAATTTCTTCTGGTGATTGTGTACATTCACCAGTTGTCCCTTTAATAGCCGTTATAAGAGATTTTTCCCGATTGCGTTGAAGTTGGTTTGCAAGAAATTTACCTGATTTGTTATTATATTCAAAGTTGTTGTATCTCAATTGTTGTATTATAAACTCTGTCTTTTTAGTTAGCATATCGTCTAACTGTATTTTTGTATTTTGTAAGTCAGTCCATATTTGGTCATTTGGGTTTATTGCGTACTCATCCGTCAGTTGTTTAATTTTATCTTCCAAGTCATTTTCAAATTTTTGATCCTGTTTCTTTTTATAAGATGAATATGATATAATTTTACCTCTAATTACTGCTTTCCCAGCTTCCCAGAGAAGAGATGGTGATAGGCCTGGAGAGTCATTTATTTCCAAAAAGTCTGCCCACTCTTTCCTTATAATTTTATCAAACTCTGCATCGTTTAGCAGAGAGATGTTAAAACGCCATGTTGGTGGTGGTTTAAAGGTATAATCAACTTGTAGGGAAAGTGAGACTGGTGCGTGGTCGCTAATAATAATAGGATGTATTTTTGTAACAGTTTTATCAGCAATAGAGTTATTTGTAAGAAAATAATCAATTCTTGAAAAAGACCGGTGTACAGCGGAAAAGAAGGTAAATTCCTTCTTATTTGGGTTTTTAAGTCTCCAGCTGTCGACGAGGCCAAAATCATCCATATATTCCCCTATTACTTTAGTAGATTGTAATCGCCTTATACATGTTGTGTTATTAGAACGGTCTATTAATGGATTTAAGACTGTGTTAAAGTCTCCTCCAATAATAATAGTAGAGTTCGCTGCTAAATCAAACAGCTGAGAGGAAAATTCATGGAAAAAGGCCGGATCATCATTATTAGGGGCATATAAATTGCCAAGTGTATATATCTTATTAAATATAGTTACCTGAATAATAATGTATCGGCCCTCTGGGTCTGTTATTGTATTATTTAGAGTAAAGAATAATTCACATATAAATGTCACTCCATAGCCTCCATGAGTGTGAGCATATTTCAACACTTTTCACGTGTTTAGCACTCAGGAAATAAGACAAATACAATTGTTGGCGCTATTAATTACACTAAGCGAGCATGTTGGTATGACTTACCGATATCTTTATCGCTGTTATGGTGCTTGTTGAGTCGCAAAATGGTTCTTGGTGGAACAGAATTGTCGACATATCGCTCCTCATGACGGCCTTTTTTTTAGCAAATCTCTACTGTTATTTTTGATTAATGTCACTCTTGTTAAAGTTGTCAAACCAGTTCCAGGCGAGGCCGGACGACACGTCCGTCACATCGTGACACGCTTGCAGCGGCACCTCCAAAATAAAAGTCACTACACATTTCAACTGTCAAGGCACTTTTATTGTGATGAGGACCAACAACAACAGTGCCACGAACTGCGCAATTGACATTTTCAGAGCCAGTCACCGCACAACGTCTTGTAAGTTTACTTCGAGCCTTGAAACTAATACATAAATTGTAACGCAACACATTTCTCATACAATAATAACGGTGTTTCAAATATGGGGAGAACAATTAGTTAGATTAGTCCGTTTATTTAAAAAAACTGAGTTACCTAACGCCGTTACCCCAGGATTACACCTCATGCATGTGCGTTGCACAGCCGATTCGTTTCCATTCTATCAGCTTGTTCAAATTACACTGGCTGCGTGTGCGCTGCGGACCAGCTGCGTCGTGCCGGAGGCCGCCACACGGATAGACCTATTTTTTTTATTTTTGCCGGTCGACGCATCCGTCGCTATCCGTCAAATGGCAAACTAGCACAGAACACATCTTGCGGGACAGGAAGACCGACGCAGTTTCAAAATAAATAATTCTGGTTAATTTTCTGAATAAAATACTCACCAGATCCTAATTCGCAATCATGTCAGCAAAACGTTATAATGCTTAACACTTAATTAACTGCAGCTAACATGGGCGAGGAGAGATTTATAATGGAGGTGAATTATATATGACACAGCACATCCTTTTTATTTGGACAACCTAAAAATGGATGCTGCAAGGATCGTCATAGTAAAAGCTGTGGGAGTGGACGGTGAGTTTGATCAAAAGAGCTGTGAGTTTTGTCCATAAAATTGACGTGTCCAGAGCACGCAGTCAAGACGCAGCGGAGCGGAGACGCAACGCACACGCATGCAGTGTAATCCCAGGGTTAGTTGAAACGCTGTTATTCCCAACACTGACTTGTATGACTATGAATATTAGAATACAATGTTAACATTTTTTTAAACTCTTTTATTATTTCTACAATGACAGTATTATGTGTCAAGTGTGGTGTCCAGTTTTATTAATTTGGTAGCGACCACACACAAAAAATTACGCATGAGGGTTTAGGTAGGGTTGAAGTGAAGCGTGAGACGTCTTTCTGTTACTGAAGTGGATACATGAAAGTTTGTGTTCACTGTGGTCATCGAATGAAGCTATCATTGCCAGCAGCCTATCCAATATCCACTCTCCTTTCTTGTTGCCCAGTTTGTCTTTTTGTCTGTTGATTTGAGAAATACAGTTGCACATTCCACACATGGGTGTTTAAAAAAAATAAAAATATTTACAAATTATTTACTAATCTTAAGTGTTGCAAATGTCTTATTCTCTTTGAGAATGTAATATTAATGGTTGAACCAATATGCCATTGGTGGGGTCCCCTTAAAGTGACTCTTTTGGAGGGACAATTGTTTCGGCCGGACACCACCGATATGATAGGTTGTTAATAAATATCAAGGAATCAGATTTTTATAATTAGATTCCTCTAAACACTGTAAAAAACAGTGTTAAATGTCTACTATTTTATTGTTAATTTTGACACTTAATTGAGCAGAAATAATGTTACGGTTTTGAGGTGGAGTGAGAGATTTGGACCAAATGCGAGGAGACTCAATGATCAGGCAGAGGTAATGCGTAAACGTAGGGTGATTTAATGACAAGGCAAGTGGGCAGGACAACCAAGACTTGAGGTGACTGGACGTGACATGACTGCACTTAACCGAATGAGCGTAACGTGACAGGATGGACTTGCCTTAACAGGGAATGACTTGGCTGGACTTGACTAGCTGACGCTTGGCTGGCTGTGGAGTGGCTATAACTTGGCTGGCTGGGGCTGTGGCTATAACTTGGCTGGCTACGGCTATAACCTGACAGGCTGGGGTTGTGGCTATAACTTGGCTGGCTGGCGTTTTGAAATCTTTCCACTCTGGAGCCCGGCTTCAAAAGTGATCGGTGTCAAGCTCCGAAATCGCGCCATTCGTGTGTACGAGCGGCCTAACCGATAAGAAACTTGTGAGGATACATTGAAACTGGCTTTCGTGTGGACGGGGCCTAAATACACCCCTGCTAATTGCTTGACAAGACACACCTGGGGAAGACACAAGTAAAAGAGGGCACTGACTGGTAGACCACACTGGGTGGGAAAAACACACACAGGTGGACGTGGTTAGACATAACAAGACAAGGGGAGAGACTAGAAACACATAAAAAAAACTAACCACAGACAAAAAACAACAATCACACCCCAAAAACAAACTAAAACCCAACCCCACACAACCGAAACATGACAAATAACTTAAACTTGACACTGGCCATGAAGTAAATTTTATTTTTGAGCAGCATACAAATTGTTGCACACAAATACCATTATATTGACAAGCTTATGAAATGACAGAAAAGATTGACTTGGAAACACATTATTAAATGCATACACATTTTCTAAATAATCATCAAAATAATGTAAAAAAAAAAAAAGAAGAAAAAAGGGTACAAAGAAATAAAAATTTTAA
The DNA here is from genome assembly GCF_051991255.1 of Vanacampus margaritifer. NCBI lineage: Eukaryota > Metazoa > Chordata > Actinopteri > Syngnathiformes > Syngnathidae > Vanacampus > Vanacampus margaritifer. The sequence continues at coordinate 650,728 of NC_135450.1, forward strand.
TTAGGCATTTAGAAACTAATGAAAATCAGTCCAGTCCGTTTTTTTTAAGGTTGTACTGTTCACACAACCATGGTCTGCTCTCAAGCCCACTTGGAAGCTCTCCTCCTCATTAGTCTCTCCCCTTCACTGTCGATGGCCTCGTAAAGCTGCTGGTTGTTTTCTTTCATAGCATGTAGGTAGCCCAGATAGCCGACACACAAGGTGATGGTAATCAGTCCAAATGCCATCAATGGTCTATTCTGGGATAAAAGAAAATAAATTACAGCGTGCAATTAAGACAAAATTTAAGACAAAATTTAAGACAAAATTTAAACAAAATAGTTAGTTCTTCATACTTAAGGTTGTCAAAAGTATCGATACTTTGAAAAGTATCAATACTTACACGTCGTATTCGGATACAATACTAATTTGTCATGGTATCGATACAATGCGCGTTCCCGCAGCGTCAGCCGTGCGCACTCTACAAGCAGTGCAGTCTACTCGGCAGACAGCCTCCGGCAGCCACGGGAGCTGACACGGCGACCTCGCTTGCTCAGCTACGTTTTACGGTTGCTAAGTATAGCCAGCAGGAGGGCCAAACCAGCCAGTCTTGGTGGACAAGAAAAAGCAAGATGCCTTGTTTTTTGTTATTAGCCATTAGCTGGCTATCACAGTTAGCTTTATGCTCAATAAATGTTGTTTCGTTATTAGCCCTTAGCCAGCTACCGCGGTTAGCTTTATGCTCAGCGAATAGTGTTTTGTTATTAGCCATTAGCCACGTGCTCCCTGTTAGCTTTATGCTCAGTGAATGTGTACCAATGTATTGCTGCTTCAAGTTGTGCCTCAGAGCGTGCATTGAGTACACTCGGACCCGGCATCATGGGCAGGCATTGGGGGGCCATGCCTGCCCTGACAGTAAGCTGTGCCCGCCCTGGGTTGGAAGCTGTTTTGAGCACCCTCACCAACCAATTCATCTTCTTCCTTGCAGTCATGTAAACATGCGTCGCTGCTTCAAGTAAAGCACGGAGTGCTAACCAACCACAAGTTACCTCCTTTCAAGTTTGGCTTTGATTGACAGCTAAAGACAGCCAATGACAATCGGAATGGGGGGAGCGGGGTGCACGCGCATCCGCTGATTGACAAAGACAGACAAATCTACTTCTGGGTTAGCAAAAGAGAGATGCACAGACGCCAAGCCATATAATATACGGTGCACAAATATTGCGTGAGTGGTGTCACGTTTCGGTTTTGTATGGGTTAGGGTTTTGTTTTATTTTGGTGTGTTTGTTGTGTTTGTCTTGTGTTCCTGTGTGTTTTCCCTGTCTCGTTACGTGTGATTACGTCCACCTGTGTGCCTGTTCCTTTCCCAGTGTGTTTGACCAATCAGTGCCCTCTTTCTATTGTGTTCCTCAAGTATGTCTCATTAGTGTTGGTGTATTTAAGTATGTTGTGTTTGTCCAGTCAGTGTGGGATCATTGTCTATGTCAGGTGTCGTTGTCATTGTGTGGGAGTCTGTGTTTCTCGTCGCGTCAAGCTAAGCCTCGCCACAGTTAAGTCGTCTTTGTTTCAGTCTAATTGTCTACGTCTCAGTCTAGTTGTCCTCTTCACAGTTAATTTCTCCACATTCCTGCTAAGTTATCCACGTCCCTGCCAAGTTCTCCACATCCCTGTTAAGTTCTCCACGTCCCTGCAAAGTTCTCCACGTCCCTGCAAAGTTCTCCACGTCCCTGCAAAGTTCTCTACGTCCCTGCAAAGTTCTCTACGTCCCTGCAAAGTTCTCCATGCCCTGCAAAGTTCTCCATGCCCTGCAAAGTTCTCCAGGCCTGCAAAGTTCTCCAGGCCTGCAAAGTTCTCCACGCCCAGCCTGCTTCTCAAGTTCTGCCAAGTCAGCCCCGATCAAGCCAGTCCCGTTATGGCAGCCAGTCTCCACTCGCCCGGTCCAGGCACGTCTTCTCCAGTCTTCGTCCTCTCGCCCGGTCCAGGCACGTCTTCTCCAGTCTCCGTCCTCTCGCCCCGGTCCAGGCACGTCTTCTCCACTCTTTGTCCTCTCGCCCAGTCCAGGCACGTCTTCTCCAGTCTTTGTTCTCTCCCATAAAAAGTTGCTTTTTTCTTTCTTTGTAGTGTAGCTCTGATAGAAAGTTTTATGGTATTTGGCATATTTGGTGCACAGCTGAAAGCGGCTACTGTTCAGTCCTCGCTGTACAACTGAAACTATAGGGACTTTGCTTTTGTGTAGCTAGTTGTGATGCACGATAAACCAATAATTTAGAAAGTGCCGATGCCGACAACGATAAATAAGCCAATAATTGTTTGCAAAATTAACTTGAATACAAATATACTTTCGAGTCCTACTATAAGGCTAACGTGTACATTGAAACATTGTGTAAAGCACCATAAAGCTGAATTTTATTGAGCCACAACCACAACAGATGGACCAACGTTGCATGTCTATTATTGGTGGATTTCTTTATTATATGGTTTATCTGTATGACGTGAAATTAGGGTTGTCAAAAGTATCGATACTAACACGTCGCATTCGGATATGATATCACTTTGTCATGGTATCGACACTATCAATACATGGTATCGTTCCCCCAGCGCCCGCAGCCTACTCGGCACAGCAGAGTGCAGACAGCCTCAGGCGGCCGGAAAGCCCACCCGCGACTTTGCTTGCTCAGCTACATTACAGCTGCTTTAAGTGTGGCAAGTGAGGCGGCAGGAGGGCCAAACCAGCCAGTCTTGGTGGACAAGAGAAAGCAAGATGCCTTGTGTTTTAGTTATTAGCCATTAGCCGGCGACCGGGTTATGCTCAGTGAATGTTGGTTTATTAGCCATTTGCCGCGGGCTCACGGTTAGCTTTATGCTCAGTGAATGTGTACCTGCTTCAAGTTGTGCCTCAGAGCATGGTTACTACAACGGTGTCATTAGCAACCCAATAAGGGCAAAACTCACAGAAGAGCACATTGACATGCTTGTCTATATTGCAAAAAAACAGCTAAGAAAATTCAGACCAGTGATACGACAAACTTAGACAGTCATCATAGAATAAAGTTTACTCTTGTATGCCTTAATAGATATTTGCAATTTGACCTTTTTAAAAAAAGGTGTAGCTGAGTGCAAATGCAGCATTTGATGATCATTTTTTTTACTGATTTATTTTTTGTTTATTTACTACCTAAAAATATAGTTCTGACCACTTGTATTGTTAACCACCTCAACTTTTTTCTTATTGATGTTTCGCATGTGTGTTTTTACCTCAGACAACCAAAAATGTTGTCATTGTGGCAATTTTTGTATGACGTATTCTTCCATTTGTATTATTTATAATTTATTTGATTGTGAAAAAGTGATTCTTATTTTTTTCATTTTCTGATTATTAATAATTTAATTGCCGAATATTTGCCAATAATTATTGGCCACCGATATTATTGTGCATCCCTAATATTGACTGGAAAAAAGTATGGACCATCACAAACAAATTTTTGGTAACAAATAAGGTAAAATAAGTCTCATATAAAATTCTTCACTAATATTATCCTGCAAATCAGTATATAACAAAATGCAAAAGGGACAATGATGTGACCTGTTCTTTTGGTAGAAGTCATTCTGAGACCGTCCAGCACCTCTTCTGGATCTGCTCACATTCTACAACTTTTTGGAAGGACTTTCGTGTATTACTGCACAGCTACATAAGGACTTTGGTTTAAAACGCAGCAATGTTTTAGTTTTTTATTATAGAAAGCAAACAAAAGATCTTTTTAGTTTCATTTTTAACTTGTAGATCATCCTAGCTTAATTCTATCTCATTTTCTACAAATTCAAACACAGCAACAAAAAACAAACTTTTAACACTTTCATAATGATGCTATATCTATGCGGTAAAATGGATTAGTAGCTCACTGCTGGCTTTAAAAACGGTCACTATTTCTACTACATATAGACTTTTAGAATGTACGTGACCTATGTATATACTCTCTATGTGCTTGTTCAACATTGCATACAAGGTTCTCTGTGTACTTCTACTTTTGAATAATGATTATTTAAAAAACAAAAACGTATTTGGCTGCTTTATTCATGAGTTGTGCGATCTGGCATTTCGTTTCACACTGATGATCCAGTTGTGGAGTTATTTACTTATTTGGTTAGTACACATTATTCAATGTATTCAATTAAATCGTACGGATTTGGTCTAAAGAGAGTTGAAATGAGAACTTGATTTAGACGTCTAAATAAAATCAAGTCTAAATATAAACTACACTCATTAATCAATTACTATTTAAAACATAGTAATCCATACCTGTCAACCTCTGCCGATAACTGCCCTTATAAATGATTATGATTCCGCTTACAAACCCCCAAAAAACCTTACAAACACCGTACGACGCATGTTTACTCGCGGTAACCAGACAGTGTAATAGAAATAACAAAGGTAATTTGCATACAAAGTCTTTTATTCAATTTAAAAAGTTTACAATGCAATAAACTGTGCCTTCAGTGCTTCCTATTGTAAGCCAATGTGCATGATTTAGCAGACTTTATCTGCTCTAATGAGGGTCTCACTTGTGAGCAACAGTTGTCACAGTTCAATTTCATCTGTAATAAAGAAGTAAGAGTGTCTGTTCCCATTGTCTTTCTGTACTCTGTATGAATTTTCCTCACATGGCTGAAAACCCGCTCGCTATCAGCATTACTGTGAGGAAGGCTGAGTAAAATTAGATACATCTTTCTCATCAGTGGAAAGCGATCCAGCCCCAAACCAGTTTTCATTTTGAACACATGAGGCCAAAATGTCTCTGGACGAATTGGTTGTCCATCCTGACTTTTCTGAGGGAGAAGAATATCAGGTATTAGTTGATAGTCTTTCCATTCATCTTTTAATTGTGCCTGATCAAAGTCTGGTGTAAACCTGTTTGCAAGCTTAACAATACTTGTGTAATCCAACATCTCTCTCTTTCTTGGGTCCAACACCACCAAGTCACTCAGTATTGTATTCTCAAATGGAAGTTTTTGTATCATTTTAGTTACAACAGCCTCGTAGAAGGAGCGAACAGAGGAAAAAAAAGTTGCTTGCATGGCTGGTGTGATGCTTTGCCTGATTTCATCCTCCTCATTGGTGTCTTGGAAGAGGGCCCTGGTGCCCAAGCCAACAGCAAGCCTGCTATCTTCATGCTGCAGGCATCTGTTTGTATAATCAACTGCCAGCAGGCTATCAGCAGATTTGACATGTTCCATTTGCACAAATTTCACCAAGAGTTTCTTTAAGAGTCTTTCCATTTCTGGTAGCAAATCTCCAATCATACATGCCTCTGTTTGGAACACAATATTGAATTGATTTATTTGAGGCAGGATGAAGCTGAGGAAGTGGAGTGTGAGGAGAGTAACAGGGTCTTGAAGTCGATCATGGATGCTTTTCACTTTACCTGCCCTTTCAACATCCGCATGGCTAGCGAAGTAGCTTTTGAGTGCTTCGTACTGAGACAATGTTCTTTCAACCACTTTTTGCGGAGACAACCATCGTGTCGGACAATGCTTTAGGATTTTTTCTTGCTCGGAATTTGTAAAGTCCTGAAACTCTTTAAAATCCTCAATTCGTTTGGAACTATTTAAAAAAAAAATATACATATCCACCAGCAAGTCATCTATGTTTACTGGCAATGTCTTCAGTCCATCTTTGACACACAGATTGCCAAGATGACAAATGCATCCAACACTAAAAACAGCCCCATTTTTTTATTTTATCCTAGACAAGACAGAGTTTTTCTTTCCAACCATGGTGTTGCAATTGTCGCTTGCAAATCCCACAACGTTACTCCATGGAATGTCATTTTCTTGTAAAATGTTGTCAATAACGGCAAAGATTGATGCTGCTGTGCCTGATGCCAACTCTGGTAAATCGAGGAGTCTGGTATTTGTGTTCTCCCCATCAAAGAAGTGAGCTAACACAACAAGTCGCTTTTTGGTAGTACGATCATTGCTTTCATCAATCATGAGGGTAAATGGGTGAGTTCTGCAGTACTGAATGACGTCTTGGGTGTAGCCACGTGCAAGGCTCTCCTTAACAATCATCGTAGCCTTGGTCCTCCGACATGCAAACTCCTGCAAAAATATAATATTAAAATATAAAATTTTAATTTTTGACACGGTGCCATAAATGCTGATTCATTGTAGATATGAATGATAATAATAATAATAATAATAAATTACCTTAGCTGTCTGTGAATCCGGAAACATAGCTTTCACCAAATCCGAGAAGTGGTCCGCAGCTGTGAAAGCAATGTTGTGCTCAGCAAGAAAATGGCAGAAGAGAATTTCCACATTTGTCGTTTTGTGGGATGCTGCAGGATTTGCGGTAGAGACGAAGTGCTTGGTTAATGGGACATGTGAATTGTTTTTTTTCACATTCTCCACGTGTCCGGCAGTTTTAAAGTGGCTCTTCAGATCGTAAAATCCACTCGCAGCAACTTTCACGTCTTTATTGCAAGGGACACAGAATGAGAATTGAGTGCCTCTTAACGATGCTTTAATCCAGCCATCATATTCACCTTGAAGTAACTCCCATTCTTTCTGGTGTCGACCCGATCCTTGAGTTCTTCGTTTCTTACTAGGTGGCTCCTCCATGCTTGCTTCCACGATATTTACTCTATGTATATCTACGCATGCGCATGTCAGCGCATTTTTTTTTCCCCGTACAAAAGTCGGTGTACGGCGTACATGATTTGAAATGGTAAAAAAAACTTAGAAAATACGTATAAAACGTACAAGTTGACAGGTATGGTAATCCAACATTTTGCCATAATTTATTCAACTCCGTTATTTTTTTAATGTAATATTTACTTGATTATATATATATTTGGGGCTCATAACGTTATAACCATGTTATTTGCAATGACAAATAAATATTGAATAGAATTTATTGCAGTGTCTAGATTAGAGCTAAAATATAGACCGATTAGAGATGGTCTAATGTCGGTCTAAATTTAGACGAGACGTCTAATAGCTGTCTATTCTCGCAGTCGGCGTGATGTCACAATGACGTCATCTCGCGTAGCAATGTGTCGGCCATTTTGAAAAGGGGGCACGCACAAGTAAACATCGTTAGACAAAAGGTTGCCCGAAATTAATATTTCAGCTGTTTTGCATCTTTTTTCATAAAAACTCATTCAGCATGACTTATAATTATCATGAGTCACTGCCAGACACTTTTTCGCGTGTGTAAAACCACCTCAGAAGGGCCTATGGTGGGATGTGACTCATGCGACAACTAGTTTTACCTGGTGTGTTTGAAACTTTAAAGGCTGCCAAAAGCAAGAAAATTGCATTGTCGCTACTGCCGTAAAACAAAGTGAGCTTGTCTGCATTTTTTTCCTTACATAGCATGTAAATATTGTTTATGGTGTTTGTACGTTTTTTTTTTTATTTACTTGTCTTCTACCTCATCTTTGTGCAGTAAAATTTATACTTTATATCATGTTTTATGTTCCATTGCAAATAATAGGAGTAAAGAAATAGCTAATAAAACAAATGAGGTACCATTTACTGTCATAAGACTTTATTCATTTATATTGAAAACAAAAAACACAAATCAGAGCACATCTGCTGCAACAATCAAGACAGATTAAAAAAAACATTTGATTTGGAAGCACCTTTCGAGTCCCTCAGTAGAAAGGAGAACAGTTCAAAATCTACAGATTAAATGAGATTTTGACTAAGAAACTAATAAAAATATTAAGAAAAAATGCTGTGTGGTTACAGTGGTCAACCTGTAATGACCGAAATCAAATACGATGAATACATCACAATGATTTGTAAGATTATCTCAATTTACTGTTCATCATATACAATGCTGGGGCCCAATGTTGCACAAAATGGCACACACTCGCACAATCTTATCACAATTTGATAGAGTACATCCCAGCGCTTCATCTTTCAAACTCTGTACACATCGAATTGGCAGTGTACCTTTCAGAACACTAAATCTATTTTATATAACACGTTTGACATGCATTCTCACGGAGGAAATTTTCCTTGATATCTCTACTTCCCTGGCAGGTAGCTCTTTCTTACCCTTCGTAAACGCTGGAGTCAAAAGTTCACAGCTGCAACGAGTACCAAAGTCCCTATGAAGGGTAAACCCCCTGTTAGCAAGTATCTGGTCACCAGGCATGTGATACTTGGAATCAATAAAACTAGACTCACGAACTCTCTGCACATCAGAAGCCCTCCCAACCCAACAACTAGACAAAATGTGACATTTCCCAATGGATTGCAAGCAACAAATACTTTAACAGTACAATGTTTTTTGTAGCTACTGTAGCACCGAGATCTGCCTAGCAGGTTCTTTGGCGATTCGATGACGTTCTCAAAACAGTCAACAATTGTGGTTAGTCGAGGAAATTTGGCATGGAAAACGGGAGGGTTGATTTGATGAATATTTTCCCTATCAGGCAATTTAATCATGAAACCAAGGTTCTGTTTCATTTAGAGTTAAAGACGTGCAGGCTTTGAGAGACGCTCTTTGTCCGCACTTCAAAGGTTGACATCTGCCAGGAACTGTAATCCTATAAGAAATAAAATAAAATTACTTCAAGATCCTGTATCCTGTCATGCATAATATAGTAATCATGTACCTGTTTGATCTCCGTGATCTCCATGATGCTCTCTCATTTGTGCCACCTTACACCTAGAGCCAGGACTTTTGGGGGGGGTTACACAAAATTCGGTGGTTCTGTTGACCTTAGCACGTAGAAAGAAGTAGCAATTTTTAATTGGGAATGAAGGAATTACCATTAATTGTAATCGTTTGCGTGTTCAAATAATTCCAAGATGAGGTTCTGGTGAAGCGGGTCCTTGCAAGGTTGGTTTATTACAGAGATCTCTGGTCACACAATTGCATATCACCTAAGCAGTGTCATCCAATGTGTGTGTCTTCTTTTGCCCACACAGCCTCTTTATTCAAAACATGAGGAAACGCCTCTGTCATCCCATGAGGTACAGAATGAGTTTGCATTTTCCCAGTAAACTAGATCATCCTTGAACTTTTGAAAACCGGATTTCTGACGAACAGCAACTAGACTTCTTAGATAAACATAGAAACATTTTAACTTTCTCATGTCTGGGAAAACAGTAGAAAAGATAGCAAGAATGTCAAAAGCATTACTCACACAGGTTATATCAGGTCAACATAATTACACCTTCATCAACACATCTATAATGAAATGTAAAACAGGTCAAATGTAAAATAAAACAATGAAAATGTTAATAATGTCAACAGGAACCACAAGAATGACTTGCAATAATACATGGAATATGTATTGTGTGTAAGTGAGCAAACGGGTAGTATATACGAAGTGGTTATTTTTGCCGTGATCGGCAATTTCCCTCTAAGCGTTATATTGCCGTGAATCGCGGTAGAACAAAGTGGGGTCTTACGAGGCAGGAACCACGCAGTGCATGACTCACGTCACGGCAAAATAGAAACTTCCCGCCAGGTCAATAATATATCGCTCTAGTGATTGAACAATCAGAACAGTTCACGGCAAAACAACGCTAACAAGAGAGTTGCCGGTTAACCTGCCTCGTCTATTGAATTCTAACAGCTGACGGCAAAAAAATAGATTAAACTTTTACTCACCAGTAATCAAGTGTTGGCTGCAAAAGTATGCCAGGAATGAGGTTCCCACAGGCGAAAATCGTCCACGGTACCGCCTGCTTTCACTGTTCCTCGATTGATTGCTTTCAGTTTTTTGTGTCTCCTTTTCTTCTTACGAGGAAGAATGAAGAACTTAAGATGCGGTTCCGAATTCTTCCTTGTTTTACAACCCGCAACACAGCAACTTTTTGTCATTCCGACGGACCGAAGTTTGACGCGTTTGTAATCCAATACACGACAGAGCAACTGCTTGTGTTATGCCCCCTTTTCAATATGGCGATGCGTTACTGTGGTTGGTGTCGTCATAAACACACGGATGTCCGACTGCGAGAATGGCTCAGTGTGAAAAAATCAAGTCTTTTCGCCACAGGCTATTTCAAAATGCGCTCACCTCAGATACAATCGGTAAAATCAGAGTGGTGTCAAAGTGTCAAAACTACGTAGCCTTTGCTATTCTAAAACAACAACAGCGGAAAGCATTTTCTTCGATTAAAAATAGAAACTAAATGGAAGTACAGTATCAGTGTGACGCGCCTCTTACGGGCTTGACGAAGAGTTCGGGGTTGACAGCTCTGAACAGTGTGGTTGTCTGTGCACTCCTCAGTCCGGGCGTCCTGTAGTCTGTTTCGATACCCTTCTTTTCTTTACTGGTTTTATTAGATGCCATGTCCACTACGAAATGCTTACGAAATGCACTAGGTAGTGGGTATCTTTGTTCTGTGTCCTTCTTCATGTGAATTGCAGCGGCTAACCAACTTTTGGTATATTACCGCCACCTACCGGGGAGTGTGGTGCAGCCGCTCATATGTAGGCGACGTTAAACTTCGATTAAAATTACACGTACACAAAAATAAAACGAATAATACTTTGACAGTTACACTTGAAAATATTTTTTTTCGGCACAGGAATTACCATCGAACACCGCAATTTCCCCGCTAGTTTGGTCAACTCCGCAATGAATTGTGGGCAATACACTTTGGCTGAGCCTGCATCGATGCGGGCCACTGATATGTATATAACTTGATAGCTGATAGGCCAATCCATTTGAAGCCATGAGGCCGCCATATTACCCCTCCCAATAATTTGTTAAACATAAACAAGAGGTGTTCAGACATTTTACAACTTGCCTTCAATAAATGTATAAATTATATGCTTAATGATGTATACAGGAGGGAACTTGTATATATATATATATATTTTTTAAATTAAAGAATTATACCTGTAATTCAACAAAATATGCCTCTGCCAAATCTAATATTGGGGTCTAAGGAACTGAGTGATAAAAGAAAAAGGGGATCTTCAAAGCAGCACATACCGTCCATTTGTTAAAAAATAATGACCACCCCACGGCCCTATATAAGAGCCTACGAGCTGTATATGTCTAATCTGTACATAATATGTTTTGTATAGTCTGCTCGCGAGATGGGAGTGGTAAGATGGCCGCCCTGTGGCTTCAACGACTTGCAGGGGCGTATATGGGCTGGCTATTAGATATCCAGTACAATTTACAGATCAGTAGGTAACGACACGTGCTTTATTTATTACACGTGATACGTACGGTAGACGTCATCGACACGCATTCGAGCGGGAACTCGAGTTGTATAAAAAAGGAAGCAAACGTTTTAACAGGTTTGCTTATGCCGTTGGCGTGTTGGGCACTAGTATTGCACTAGGTTAACTTTGTATCTCAATTAATGCGACTTTGGTTTGAACAGTCTGCCTTCGATCAAGTACAACAGCCTGCAGCTTGTGTGAAGGTAAAGTAGAGTCCGATATGAAATGGCCTGCTTACATTACATAATGTAGGTACGAGTATGTGTTGCGTCGCATCCGCAGCTGAATGACTGGATTTTGTTTTCAATGATCCACTGCGTTCGTGTTTTTCACCTTGCAGCTGTACGCCACGAATGATGGCGTAGAGTAGGCGTCCTAGTTTTAATCACTATGCCGTTGGCGTGTTGGGCACTAGTATTGTACTAGGTTAACTTTGTATTTCAATTAATGCGACTTCGGTTTGAACAGTCTGCCTTCGATCAAGTACAACAGCCTGCAGTTTGTGTGAAGGTAGAGTCCGATATGAAATGGCCTGCTTACATTACATAATGTAGGTACCAGTATGTGTTGCGTCGCAACCGCAGCTGAATGACACTATGGATTTTGTTTTCAATTATCCACTGTGTTCGCGTTTTTCACTTTGCAGCTGTACACCACGAATGATGGTGTAGAGTAGGCCTCCTAGTTTTAATCACTATTTCTCGAAAGGTTAATTAAACGCGGGTTAAAACTTTAGGACAACACTTCCCTGAGTTAGACTCGACAAACGCCCCAGTCTCCCCTCCTGATTTGTTTCTACTCTATTTGTAAATTGGTCGAGAGACACACTTCTTTGTACTCGCAGCTGGCCACAGCTGTGCCTTGTGATGTTACTATGGCCCGTATAATGGCTTATGTATTCAATCACTAATAAGGCTAAATTAATCAATTGCATCAACTACAACTACAAATGCCTCTAAATTGTATTGAATTATATCTCAGAGGTGCTGTTTGAAGCATCACAATGGCAAGGTACAGTTGATCTATTGTTAGGTGTCGTCTTGGTCTCATGATGTCAAAATGTGAACTGCATGATGAGTACGACTGTTTAATCACAAGCTCTAATTGAGCCAGGACATTTATTGGTTGATTCAAGGATCAAACACCTGTTGTGAATTTTGCCTTTAACCTCCTCGTTAGAGAAAAACAACTTGTGCAAAAAGTACTGTAACATTTAACAGTTGGACATGTGCATTCAAAAGCTTAGAGAACGTCACATTAAGTTAAATTGTAAAGGTTTGAATGCATTTTAGGCTCATCCTGAAATTTCACCCAAAAGCCCAAATATCCCTAACTTTTGGTGTATATTATACATCATTTAAATAGAATTAAGTGTAAACATTTGAACACGTCAATATGTGTACCTGTTTTTTTATTTAAATTTTATTTTTTACATATGAGGACACTTTTGCCAGAATTGTCACAATTATTTATTTATTTATTTATTTTTTTAGTTTTATCTTTTTATTTCCAAATATTTCGAGAGACCTCTATGCAAATTAAGTTCCAAAGTTTAATAAATCAGTCAGACAATGACAGGACAACACTCTATTTTAAGTCATTTCTGTTTTTCAACCAAAAATGCTTTGCGCTGGCCAGGGAAAATGTTTTACAAGGGGGTACATCACTGAAAAAAGGTTGAGAACCACTGATCTATGCATGAGGGTAGTGGTAATTTTATCTGCCATTTTTAAATTTAGTCTGTTTTAGTCCAGTTCCAATCACGCTTGTTAGTTTTCATCATAGTTAGTCAACCTCATCCCGTTTGTGTCGAGTCCATTTTTAGTCTATTATAAATCAAGCATGTTTGTCTTTATTTTAGTCCAAGAAAACATAATTTGATTCATCAATGTTTTAGTCTAGTTTTTGACAGGACAATCATTTTACCCCTCTATATATTTTTTGGGCAGCAGAAAATGTTGAACATTTCGGATCTAAAACTATTTCACAAGAAATTTTCTCTCATCTTTTTGATGAAAAACAACTTGACACACAATTACAGTATTGACCTTTTGCACGTGACATCACAGCTCTAATGGGACCGCCCCCTCGGGGACACTGGACAGCAACAGAGCCACTTGCCTGTATTGTAACCATTGAATCTCATACAGCGTAAAGTCCTTTATCTAATCGATTATCTTATAAAATGGTCATACCTTGCTATGCGGTCGGTTGTACAGATAGACAAAGGAGTAAACCAAATGTTGCTTTTTATCATATACCTACTAATGAATACAAAATACGTTGATAGCACCAATCAACACAAAGGACTGGCAGCCCACAAAGTATGTACGGATTTGCAGCGCTAATTTTTTGCGAGGTTAGTAGATAAATGTTCATACATTTGACTAGTAAACTTACACTCTAACAGATTGTAACAGAGGTGTCGAATTGCGTGTTTCAAATCACATTAACGAGTCATATAGTTAGCGTCCACTCGAACTGCAAAAACACACAGCTTCGTTTTAAAATGCATCTTCTTCAAAACTATTAAGTGCATTTGACTGATTAATAATGGGGGATTTCGTCTTTGTGCTTGGAATTTTTCACTCTGGAGTCATATTGATGAAATTACTGAATAGCTTGCCACTACGATAGTCATTTGTTCCGTGCTAGTAAACATAGTAACATAACATCATCACAGCGTTTCAATATACAATGGACTATGTAAAAATAAGTCAGTTAGCATGATAAACAAGTTTTATCTTTGCATTACGAGGTATATTGTCCCTCCCGGTTTGAGCGTAGCATCTCATCCCAGAGACTCAGCGACAAGCTTTTGAATCAGCCCCCGGTGTAAGGAGAAGAGACTGCATTGACTACATAATGATATAGGTCGTGCGCTGTGAATTCCGGCAAAGTCGGCGATTTGATTAATGGTAAAAATAGCATGCAACAGAAGGTAAGGGGCTGTTTTCAAACTAGCGATCTCCAACTAAAGTAAATATCGCGCTCTGAGTCTCAACTAAATGTATAACTTCGACTGACAAGCGACCTTCGGTTGATGTAGTAGATTCCATGGATCTATGGGCAATAATAACTTTTCATTTGTGAAATAGTAGTCGCTAAGTCACTAAGTCGCTCCGGGTCACGTCCACTTACTTCCATTCTACAATCATTTTCCTTCCGCAGTCCGTCAAAGGGCAGTCATGTGATCACGTGACGTCTGTGCAAATGGTTCCCCGCCTGGGAGACCATGTTTGTATGTGTGCGTGTTTGTGTGAGTGAGTGCAAAAATAAAAAATATGGCTCCATGCTATGAGATAGTAAGTTAGTTAGTGGTCAAGTTAACATTATTGTTGGAACGTTATAGCCGTTGGATTAATGTTACGTTATAACAATAATAAAAAAAATAAATAAATGTTTTTACCTTTCACAGTGAATCCACCTCCTGTCTGTCCCATGTGTTTGTGCATGTTGCACCCGCTAGCTGCAGAATTGAAAGGGTGTGTGGTATAGTATGTCAAATGACAGACTAGCAGAGACAAGATTTGACAAAATCTTATAATTTTCGTCTAATTTTTGTTCATGAACTAAAATGTCCATAGATTTTTGTCCATTTTTATTAAGTGAAGTACATTTTTGTCTCGTCTTGTTAAGTCGACGAAAATGCATACTGATTTAGTCCCAATTATGATTTATTAATGAGGGTTTTAGTCTACTCTAGTCTTGTTTTAGTCCAGTGAAAAATGTGCGTTGACACAATTATTTTAGTGTAGTTTTAGTGTTAACAAAATAAATTGGGGTCCTCAAAGCATTTTACAAAGGCACCCATTAAAATAATAACTTTGTGAATTAATTGCATTATTTTTTTGTTCATTGGATTCAACATTTAGATATGGCAATGAGATGTCAGGGCGCAGTTGAAACGGAGCTCGAAGAGGAAGAAAACTTTGGACCACAGCCTCTATGCAGACTAGAGGTATGTAACCTTGAGATTTTGTCTTACTTTTGTTGTGTGTTAAGGGCTAATTCGTACCAAATTGTTCCATTAATATAATCTATGTGAAGATAGTAGGAATGTTAGCTAAGACTTTAATTACTAGTGCTCCATTCAAATTAGGTTTAGTTTGTATTTTTGGGCTATTGTCTTAGTTAGGTCTTACAGTACAGTAGTAATAGCAGCAGCAGCAGCAAAATAGCAATATTGTCTCAGCCATAGGAAATGTACAGCATTTTGTGGGCTTGAGTTGAGATTAGTTTATTAAAAGGACAGTGTGCAGTAACATTAAGAAGATGGCGGCACCAGATTTAGCACAATGCTAGTTTACATCTGGAGTCCCCATTAAATAAGATAACAGAGCAAGTTAAAATTACATACAAACAACATACAAAGTGCCAGATACATAGTGTTGTATCATCAAATTAAAAGTCTTAAAAAGTGCGGTATTATAAAATACAACTATTTAAAAAATCTATAAGCATAAAATTCATAAGTCACTGAGGTAGTAAGCGTAGCAGTCATTGTAGCAATAGCAGTTATACTTTTAGCTGTACCTATCAGTTTTTAGTGGGGGTGGGGCTGCATCATTAAGAATTTTATGCACCAGACAGATATCAGTGTACCTAATGCAGTTGTCCGAAGCTTATCATACAGTGTTTTACAAGTATGTTACAATGGTGGTGCAGCATTGGCTTAGATTTTTACAGCTTGATTATGTAACGATCTGAGGGTTTTTATTGCGGTTTAAGCTTGAGACCATGATTACATGCAATACAAAATCTGTGACAGAATCATTGCATTGAGGTATGATTTTGCTGCTTCCAAAGATAAGAGCTCCTGATGTGTCTAAAAGTAGCAAAAAGTAAATTTAAATTTATGGCATACATCTTAAAATGGTTAATAAATTTAAGTGTGGGATCTAAGGACACACCTAGGTATTTGACTTTGACATTTTGAATCATAAAACTATCATTATAGATGTTTGGGGGGGCATTTGAGATTGTACATAGACAGGCTTCTCTATGTTCAGCGTGAGGTGGGACTTGTTTAACCACTCAGTTGCGTTAATCATTGCACAAGATAGCTTAGCTGCAACAGAATTTGCATCCGAGCCCTGGGTGAAAAAAAAATAGTTTAATCCGCGTACATCATGACATTCACGTTGTCACAGATGGAAGGAAGGTCATTGATGTACGGACTGAAGAGCAATGGCCCGAGTATGGACCCTTGGATTACCCCTGTAGTGCAGGGTCTAGACTGAGAAATTTTATCGTTTATTTTAATGCACTGGGATCGGTCTACAAGATATGCTTTAAACCAACTAATGGTGTTTGCGGAGAAATTAAAATTCAACGTTTTTGTCAGCAGCACTGAGTGGTTACGAAGGTGCAGAAAATGGCGCCTACCACCCCTCCCTTGTTCAGGCTTGGTATATATATATGTATATATGTATGTATATGTATGTATGTATATGTGTATATGTATGTATGTATATGTGTATATGTATATGTATGTATATGTGTATATGTATATGTATGTATGTGTATATGTATGTATGTATGTGTATATGTATGTATGTATGTGTATATGTATGTATGTGAATATGTAT